>NC_068935.1:123710376-124335376 GCF_023091745.1 Budorcas taxicolor | reverse complement strand
AAAACAGCAGCAGCAGCAACAACAAAACAATGTCCTAGAAGAGAAGAAAATGTAAGAAATGTAGGAAGATGGTGATGACCTAGTTCATGCAGCTATTATCTCTTGCCTGGACACTGTGGTCCTTTCCAACTAGTCTCTCTGGTTTCTCGCATGCCTCCTCTCACCTGTTCTTGGCATGGGAGAACACAGTGACTCTTTGAAATTGTAAGATAAGGTCTCTTTCTTGGCTCTGCACAGTGACCCCGGGTGGCCCCTGCCCTGCTGACCTCTCTCGCTTCATATCTTACCACTTGCCCCTGCTCACTGGATTCCAACTCCACTGGCTTCCTTGCTGATGGCTCCTCCAACACCTCAAACATTTGCACCATCTCAGGGCCACTTCTGTGGCTTTCCCTTCTGTCTGGAAGGCTTCAGTCCCTGATACGTGCACTGCGTACTCTCTCACTCCATCCAGGTGTCTGTTCAGTGGCATCTTCAGACAACCCTCTGAGAGGTAGCTCTCTCGTCCTTGTCTATCCACTTACCGTGCCCGCTTTCCTTCCTAGTACCTTCATTTTCCACAGTCCATTCTACATTTACATCAGTTCTGCAGGGCATGTTAGTTGCTCAGTTCTGTCTGACTCTGAGACTCCATGGACTATAGCCTGCCAGGCTCCTCTGTCCATTGGTTGCCAGGAAATGGCAACGCACTCAACCCAAATTTTCAGTATTCCTGCCTGAAAAATCCCATGGACAGAGGAGACTGGTGGGCTACAGTCCATGGGGTGGCAAAGAATCAGACACGACTGAGTGACTAAGCACAAGCACACCACAAGGGCAGGCCTTACTTGTCTTATTTATTGCTGCAAGTAACAGCAGAAGAGAGAACAGTGCAGAAACTCAATAAACATTTGTTCAGTGAATGAATGAGTGGACGATCTTGGCTTGGATGATCTTGCTCAATCCCTCTCTTCTTTCTCTTCCTCCTTCCATCCTCCTTTCCTCCCTCCCTCCCTTCGTCCTCCTTTCTTTCAACAAGACATAAAAAGTACGACCCATAAAGGAAAAGATCAATAAATTTGCATATCAAACTATAAAATATCTGCTTGGCACATGATATCACAAAAATGTTAAAAGCCATATTATGAACAACAGAAGACACTCAAAAATGATGCATATCCGGAATATACAAAGCAGTCCTCTAAATCAATATGTGAAGGACAAATAACACTATAGTAATGAATGCAAAATATGGCCAGGCAATTCACAGGAGACGCTAAGGACTACCACCCCCAGGAATGACAGAGGAGAGGCAAAAGGTTAGAAAGTTTAAACCTTACAGGCTTAGAGCAGGGGCCACATGGGGCTTGGACTTAGACCTGTGAGGAGGTGGGAGCTGACTAGCTGATCCTGGTGTCCTTGAGCTCAAGGGAGCATGAGGACCTCACTTTGGGAGCATTGGAAAAATTGCAGTCTGGAATCTTCTACCACTGCTGGGGTGAAGAAGCATTCCTGGATTAATGCTGACAGGCACAGGAAGTAAATAGGAAGGAGCATTAACTTTTCCTTCTTCCCCAGACTTCAAGTTTTCTTCTAGAATCCTCCATTGGCAGTCAATATAGGGAGCAGCTGGCAAAGGAGAAATGTGGTTTACAGAAACTCAGTCTCAGCATCACAAAGTGGTATACAGGAAATAGGGTTTGAAGCTGAGAAAAAATAGCTTAATAACTGATACTCCAAATTTTGTGAGTCAGTGAGAGGAAGTCTTGTCTCTGCCAAGTGGGTCAGATATACCCTCTCCCCAACTTCGACAGCTAGAGCATGACCCTGGGCATTTGAATGTACTTTGAATCTTGAGAGAGTGATGCTAAGATTAAGGAAGAGTTGCAAAATTACTCGGGGTTGAAACAGCCACATTGAGAGTCCAGAGATAGAGGTGTCTAATGTAGGCAGTGGTAGCATCAGCGATGGCTCCAAATAAGACTATTCCTCTGCCATAACTTGGTTGTGCTACCTACCGTCCAGTAGCCCTTGTACTTGCCTGTCTTAAGAGGCCATCTCCAGACTTTGTTTCTGTGCTTTAATGACCCAATAACCAGTGTAACCTTCTTTTGCTTACCTGAATTCAAAATTTTGTTGTTTAGTCGCTAAGTCATGTCTGACTGTTTGTGACCCCATGGACTATAGCTGGCCAGGCTCCTCTTTCCATGGGATTTCCCAGGCAAGAACACTGAAGTGGATTGCCATTTCCTCCTTCAGGGAATCATCCCGACCCAGGGATCAAACCTGCCTCTCTTGCATTGCAGGTGGATTCTTTACCACTGAGCCATCAGGGAAGACCCTGATTTCAAATACTCAAACTAATAAAAAAATACCATGCATGAGAATTTTAAACAAATGACTGGAAGCAAACATTAGAAAATACCAACAGTTATCAATTTTGGGTGATGGGGCTATAGGAGTTTGTTATATTTTTCTTTCTATTTTTATAACTTTTAAGTTTCTCAAAAATAGAAAAAAATTAAAATTTAACAATGATGTGTAAATTACTTTAAAAATTCATAAAAGGCAGAAGTCAGCTAAATAGTCACCCATACATTTTCCTATATTTTAAGAAAATGCATTTAACTCTGAAATATATCTGAAAATGAATTGGTAGATATAGGAAGTGAAGCCGATATTTGAAAATGTTTTCCCTAGGAGTCAATTTTCCCAGTGGCTAATTTCCTAGTCCTATTTGCCAAGTAATATTAACTTGAGTTAGTTTTTGAAAGTTATTATGCATTTTAGGGGAATTTTTCTGGTGCTTTACAAATCTTATACTAATAGGTTTGGACAAGCTGTATTAGTGCTAGCCAGAGCTATACACCATTTTAAACCCTCAATTCCATACTCTCCTACTGCAGGCGGGGCTGCCTGGGAAGCAGGCTCTGAGACAGGGTTGAGTGGGCAGGATGTTTATTATGGTGCCCTGGGGTCAAAACTGTGGAGGAGAGGGGGAGGAAGCAAGAGCGGCCAGAGGGAGAAGCTGTGACCCCTTAGGCCAACCCTACAGGGAGCAGTTTGACTAAATGGCCCATCGAAGTTGTCCTAAGTTGGACCCAAAAGGTTAGGCCTTTATACTCCTGCCTTTCCAGGGTGTGGGCCACCCCGGATAGGGTATGCCTCTGCCAAAGGGGAGCCCCAGCTGAGGTGGTGTCTGGACAGGCCAACAGCACTTCTGGCAGCGGGGCCCACCAGCCTTTCCCAGAAGGGGGCTCTGGGTCTACCACATGCTCTACCATTCAAGAAGCACGTTCTCTGTGTCAGGCCTGTGCTGGGGCACATTCACATTAGTTACATCATGCCATTCTCACAGCACTCTGAGGTACAGGTTGTGTTTTGCATTTTACACATGAGGAAACTTGGCTGGTGTTTGTTTTTCCTGATGAAAACCCAGCATGGGGCAATATTTCACAGGTGGCCAACTGCGTGGAGCAGCCCGCCTGCTTCCAGAAAGGAAGAGGGCCAGCTCTTGAGGGGAGGGACAAAAATCTGGGCTTGCTGTTCTGCTTTGAACTTTCTCTTGTACCCTAGAGTAATCGTTCTCTCTCCTTGCTCTCATTCCCTCTTTCATTTCAGTTTCTCATTTTTACAAGATGTGTAAATTAAAACAAAACCAGTCAGAGCTAGAAGGAATTCTCATTTCTCTTTTCCCACTCAGGTTTTTGCAAAGGGGTGGGTTGTCTTGACCTAACAAGCACAATTGTACCAAAGAATCAATCCCTGCTTCTCTGACTTGTTGCCCCAGAATCGCTTCCCTGCCCTTCACGGCATTTCTCGTCAGTCAGCACAAGTGGAGGGCCTAGCCGCTTGGAACACAGAGATGACTTAATTTGTTATCTGATGATTTGGAAAGTTAACACCAGCAGGGCTGTGCTTTAGTCATCAAGGAAAACAAATGGGTACCTATTCAGAAGCTGTTTTTGCTAGAAAGCACAGACATAGCCTTCTCTGTGAGCAGACTGACAGGGAGACTGAAGGGAGCCAGGTATCAGGAGAAAACCAGTGGGAAGGAGGCCAACCCCAGGCTGAACGGGAGAGCGGGGGTCAGAGGGAGGGACTCTCACATCTCTCTGGGCTCTCTGGGCCTCATCCTTTTCCCTGTAAAGGTTCTCCTAACCTCTGTATTTCTCTAGAGAGTCCCTTGGAAAGAGAGGCATAGCATTGGTGAAAACATACATTTTAAAATAAATTGTGTAAAAGCATAAAAGATGAAGCAAAAGGATTGAATTAGATGTTCTTATTCCTTTTTAAAAAATCCTATGAAACCTTTGAGATGATCCAATTCTTTTCTTACTAAGATTTGATGATCATATGAACTGGAGTGGGAAGGGAGGACTGCTCAATCTTGTGGAAAATGAAGATTCAGTCCATTTTCTTCTGGGGAGGGTTATAAAATTGAGCCTTGAGATGGCCACCTTTATACTTGGAAAGGGTAAAATGGACATTTTCACAATGAAAAGAGGAATTTGAAAAACTTGGTACATAATAGAGAAAATGAAAAATTCCTGGAGATAGCAAACTGTGGCTCATGTTTACGAAAAATGCACTGTTGGCTCAAACAAAATGATGAGAGAATAATTCACATGAGTGGAGGCACTGGAGGTAGAATTAATTTTTAAAATACACAAAGATAGAGATTTAGTGGAGATTCTCTGCTGCAACAACAAAAGGAAACAAGGCCTCTACCTTTTACTGAGTCAAAGTGATGTCAATGACTTCGAGGACATTAGCACAGAGTCCTTGCCTTAGACTCCAGCTCCCCGCTACTAGCTTTGTGTCACTGGGAAATCTACTGAAATCTCTTTTTTTGAGTGTTAGTTAGTTCAGCTATAAAATGGAGAAAATATTAGTACCTATCCTCTGAGGATTAAAAGCACCCACACAGTGCCTGAGACAAAAGAGAAGCGTAAAAATATTAGAAGATAAATCTGAAATGAATGCCTTAATTTTTACAAAGCTGTTCTGAAGTTGGTAGCAATTACAGAACAGATAGGGAAGCAAATCGAGGATGTCTGACTAAAGTGACGAAATTCACCTACAAATTCAATTGTTGAGATTTTAGTGCAGGAAAGAGAAGCCAAGAACTGAAATTCTATATTCTAGTCATTATGCCTTTTCACGGCAGAACACCAAAGCTTCAGTAGTATTTCCTGTCGTTTTAAATATTGCACTAATTACTATGTCCTCTAAGAATGAATGAACAAAATTCTGTCTAGATTTGTGAGTGTAGAAATCACCTGATTTTTATAAAGATTTTAAATGGTGTCATCTTGCATAGATACACATGCAACAGGCTATGCACGTCACTGATTCTCTTATCTTGCAAAAAGGTTAATCAAATGCCCTGTTTGAGAAAGAGAAAACAGCCGCTAATGTTTGTGCTGCTTTAAAATGCTTTCCTGCTGTTATCAGTTGGTTGACTCAAAATGTGGCCTTATCCTCCTGTGGTCAGTGAATAAAATCTTTTCTCTCTAACTCAAGAAACATGCATATATGCACATATATATATATATATATATATAGTATATATGTACATGTGCGTGCATGCTCGGTAGCTTCAGTCATGTCTGACTCTTTGCGAGCCATGGACTGTAGCCTGCCAGGCTCCTCTGTCCATGGGGATTCTCCAGGCAAGTATACTGGAGTGGGTTGCCGTGCCCTCCTGCAGGGGATCTTCCCAAACCAGGGATCGAACCCACATCTCCTGAATTTCCTGCATTGCAGGTACCCACTGAGTCACCTGGGAAGCCATATATGTGTATATTATATCATAATATATATTACATATAATTTTTATATAACATACTATGTGTGTCTATATATATATATAATATATATGTATGTATGTGTGTGTAATCCCCCCACTTCCTTAACTCTGTTCTATGCTGTACCTTCTGAATTATCCAGAATGGAATGTTTTTTTTGGCTCCCTCCTCTCTCCTGTTGTCTAAGAAAGTGGTTTGTTGTGTGTAAATATGTATGTATGAGTGTTTGTACGAACAAAACACTGTGATAACACCTCACCTCAAATGAATGCAGGGATGTAGCAACCTGACCTTTCAGGAACCTGGGCAAGAACTAATAAATAAGTAAAATGGGCCTCTGAGTGGCTAAACTAATTACTCAATCTGTGCACACAAGCTGGTACGTTTTATTGTAGGAAACCTTCCTAGACCCTTATTCAGCACTTATTTATTTGTACTGAACACACAATTCTTATCCACACAATTATCTGCCCTCACTCCTACTCCTCATAGTTCACAACAAATTAGAAGCAGCACTCTAGAATTGCAGTTTTGGGAAAGTATACTCCTGGGGTAGCGGTGGGAGGAGAGTGGGGGTGGGTGTATGTCACTGCTGATAACATAGCAAGGGTAGGGGGAAGAAAATTATAAAACAGTCATAGGGATTGAAAAGGCACAGCGATCTGGGACCATTCAGTCTTGGGTAAAACAGATTCCGAAGGTATCAATTTTATACAGAAGAGAACACTCATTAGAATTTCCCATTGTTTTCAAGTCCTAAATCAATAAAGAAAGGTCAGCTTATGTTTAGAGATAGACCACATAAGACAGTAGGTAATAAGATTTCAGTCTGAATTTAAGAAAAAAATTAGACAAGTTTACTGAGGTGTAACCCACATACTATTAAATTCATCCTGTTTAGGTATGGATAGTGCTATGTGTGCTCAGCAGTGTATACAGTTGTGTAACTACACTATGTAGCCCTTCAAATCTGGCTTCTTTCACTTGGCATAATGCTTGAGATTCACTTATATGAGCTGATTACAATTTTAAAAAATATTTTACACCTAAAACTAGAAGAACTTGCCCATCACCTAAAGTTTTCTGATAACTGAGATTCGCTCTACAGGTAACATAAAAATAGAGTTTTCTTAAAATAAATCCACCCTGTGGGAAAACAGGCAGTGGCATTTACCAGTGGTGGAGAGAGTACATTTTCAAACTTTTAAATTCTTTCCCAAGTTCTTCCTTCTCTTCCCCTTGTTAAACACACCAGAACACCTGTGGGAAGTGCCCATCACATTGTATGGCACACAATAGGTGTTCAATAAACAGTCATTCCTTTCCCTTTTATATTCTTTTCTGTTTATATTCCACTTTCTCTTTTTGCCCCACACTCTTTAATACTCTCCCTTCAAGCTGCTTTATAGGTCAGTTAAGATGAGTAATTATGGTAAGAGTTGCTCATTACTGCCCCAATTTCCTTGACTTCTAAGAGGTGCTGCACAAATGGTAATCTTTTCCCAAGCCTCTGGGACTCAGTCACCTGTTGAAAAGTTATCCAAAGAGAAACAGGGTTCACAGTTTTGGCCTTTCATACTGTATTTATTTACACATATGTGTCAGGCCCATTTTAAGATGTCCATGGAACTCACCCCTCTTTGAAATTGTCCTTGAGGAAGGGGAGGACTTAGGCAGCCATATTTGTATAGTATCACCTTTGGCTTCAGCTGATTAGGCTGGGAGTGGCCACCTGATTTGGGACAACGAATCAGAAGCTGGGCTGGTGTGGTCAGGTCATCATCTGAAACAGAAGAATCCAGAGAGCGACTCTCTAGTGGACTCTCGAATTGAAAACTTATAAGCCTTCTCTCTGGGTGCATGAGAGTGGGGAAGTGGAAGTCATTGTTGTAAGGTTCTTATACTAACATGAAGTAGTATATTACTTGAAGGTGGACTGTCATAAGTTAGAGACATGTACTATAAATCTTAAAACAAAGATTAAAATAACAAAGCAAAGAGTTTTAGCTAATGATCACACAAAAAAGGAATGGAATCATAAGAAAACTCAATCCAAAAAAAAAGGCAGAAAAAGAGGAACAAAGGAACACAGAACAGATGGGACAAACAGAAAATAAATAGCAAGATGGTAGATTTAAATCCAACTGTATCGACAATAAGATTAAATGTAAATGATCTAAATACCCCAATTGAAAGAGAGAAATAATCAGGTTAGATAAAAAAGCAAGGCCAAACTATACCATGAAGAAGGCAAGTTAGCTGTATTAGTGTGATTTTTTATTATTTACTTGGTTATTTTCTTTCAAATGTAGTTAAGATACTAGGTATAAATGAAGTGAATATCTTAAGTGTGTTATGTGCTGAAATTTTACTAATCAGGTGAAATATGGATATATGTTTATTATAAGACTGTAAGATCTGTTAAAGTATGAAAATGATTATTCTATTATTATTATTTTTACTTTGCAATATTGTTTTGGTTTTGCCATACATCAACATGAATCTGCCACGGGTGTACATGTGTTCCTCATCCTGAACCCCCCTCCCCCCTCCCTCCCCGTACCATCCCTCTGGGTCATCCCAGTGCACCAGCACCAACATGTATAATATCATATAAGAAAATGATTATTCTAAAACAGCTAAATAAATAAATGCACAGATAATAGGAACGTTAAGAGAGTGTGTTAGCTTAGTAATTTTAGGGACTTCATTACATCCTTTTCAAGTCAACAAATGTTTATAAAAATATAATAACAATAGAAGAAAAAATTTAAAATCACACATAGCAACATTCATGAAATACCATCCTCAATTCGTGCATCATGAAGAATATAAAGAATATGAAGATTAGAGAAGATTATGTTTAAAAATGAACTACATGAAAATATCTTGTTCTTCCACCAGCCTTAGGTGAAAGTGAACATTTATTGAATACCTCAAATTATCGTCCTAGTACTATAATGGCAACATTGAATTTTTAACTACTAACATTTTTATAATGAAATTGTAATTTGAATTAAATTTTGGATAAAAGTTCTAATTTACTCTTGTATCTCAGAAGTTTGTTCTGTGATTGTGAGATTTGGTTTCAGCCACTTATCGATTTTAACACCCAGTCATGTTATATTCAGTCAAAGCATGCATTCAGTATGACTCTGTGTATAGATGTCCATATTCTGTTCTCTAAACTAAACATTATATTATAAATATGAAATTCCCTAAGTATCTAATATTCCTTTAAGGTTTTGAATAACTGTATGAAATAGTCATTAGACTACCATAATTTAATTATTCCCTTATTGTTGGCCACTCCATTCTTTGCAAATTTCTGAGTGGATATAAATGTTCTGAATGTCTAGTACACTATATTGTTATCTTCATCTCTGAATTCTTTTTCCATTCCAGAAACCTAATTTCCACTCCTACATCTAACATATAAGAGTGCCATTTTCCTAAAGCCTTGCCTACGCTATTATTCATTTTATAATTTCTGACAATTTGATAGGCAAAATTGGCATCTCACTATTAATTTAGTCTGCAGTTTCTTTGCTTATTTGGCCCAACTTCTTCTTTTGTGACATTCCTATTTATATCCTTTCTCTTTGGTCCAATTGATGTTAGTATTTTTCATGTTTATTTACAAGTTTCCACTTTATACAGTAAAGATATTAACATTTACTCACTAAAAATGAAAAATGTTGAGTTAGAAATGCCTTCCATATTCTCATGTGTTAGTGACTTTGATAGGCCCAGATGGAGTGGGTGGAGAGGGAATGTGAGGGTGTTTACTGGGAACATTATTGGTGGGGAGCGTATGAGAGTGAGCGGAAATTCACTTCCGTACACCTCCAGACTGACTCTCCTAAAATAATACTGTCAACATGCCTTCTTCAGCTGAGAATCTCCCCATTTATTATTATCAGCCATCTAGCAAAGCATAATTTCATTAACCAGGCATTAAC
Organism: Budorcas taxicolor; assembly: GCF_023091745.1. NCBI lineage: Eukaryota > Metazoa > Chordata > Mammalia > Artiodactyla > Bovidae > Budorcas > Budorcas taxicolor. The sequence goes on along the minus strand of NC_068935.1, from coordinate 124,325,625 downwards.
CTTTCTCCATATTTTGGCTCTAAATATTTATTTTCATGTTGTATCCAATCCAACCCAACTCCATGTAGACTACAGCAATGTTTAAGTGCTGAGGATATAGAGGTGACATGGTCTCTGTCTTCAAGGTGCTCCCAGAGGAGGTAGCAAGAATAAACTGAAGATTGCAATCTGTGGTATAGACCTCGTGTGGGAAACATTCAAAGTGCACCGTGGGGAAAGGGCATGGACAGCCTGACTGGAAGAGAGAAGCCAGGGAATCTTACCAGAAAAGAGGAGAGCTGAACTATCTTGATGGGTGGATACATGTCAGTTAGCCAAAGAAAGGTTACAGGGGAGGAATGATATCATTAGAAGAAGGAAGATCAGGTGAGACTCGGTTCGGGTCCAGAAGAGGAATGTAGGGGGAGGGAGTCAAAGCTGAGCTGGGCAGAGTCCAGATAGTCTATTTCATCATGGGGTTGCATTTTAACCCTAGGGTACTGGAAAGTAATTGAAGAGTTGTAAACAGGATTGACCTGATCAAGGTTATGCTTTAGCAAGGCCACTCTGGCCGCATTCTGGAGAATCAATCAGGGGGGAATATTCTGAGTGATGTAAGTGCCAGTTGGCTTGAGGCAGTTTCGATCTACACCTGTTGTCCTGGGATTCTGCCCAGTTTAGAGCGTTTGTCCTTGGTTTTTCATTTTTAAATTAAGTATTATAATTGCAAAGCATTCAATTAAGTCTAGGTGAGTTTGGTAGACTTCCATCGTGTGCTTTCAGCTTCTGTCATGGTCCTGTCTAGTAGTGAGAGGCATATTCGCTGACCAGAGGTCTCACTTTATCGTGTAGTTAAATCTGGAACAAGACCAGTGATAGCCTGCCTCTCTTTTCCTGGCCCTTTCCAGATGCAAGGGAGCTAACGCCTGCCTTTCAATGAAGAGGAACATGCAGGCTGCTCCCTGATAAAACTAAGTGGGTTCAGATTATAGCAGCCCCAGGAACTGAAGCCCTTCCAGTCTTGGGTGGTGATATTTGAAACTACTGTCCTCGCCAGCCTCTTCGTGTGCCAGCCAGTTGCTGTGACTCACACTGAGAGGCCACCTCTTGGCAGCATCAGTGGGAAATGGGGACATCATAGGTTAGATGTATGTGAAGTATGTGCAGGAAATAGAAGCTGATCTGTGCTTCTGTGGAGTGTGGAAAGAGTAGTCTCAAAGCCTTTGCTACAGGGGTTTTGTTGTTTATTGTAGTGTGCTAACCTAGGTCTCTTTCCTCATTTAATGTATCATTTGCTAGTTTTTTTGGTGGTTGTTTTTCCGATAAACCCTTTTGACATTAAGCTTAAGGGAATGTTGATGTTGAGTCTGTGACCTGCACCAAGCGTGGGTGCATATTTATTACCTGCCATGGAGGCCATAGAGATGTCACTGACCATGTGGGAAGGAGAAAAGCCAAAGCTGCTGAAGAAGCATTATCATCTGCTTCAGGAGGTAATCACCACCGTGTGGAGACTGCCTGGAGATGGTGATTTACCACATGCAGCTGCAGACGTGTGTTCTGGTTGTTCCTGACATTTGTGGGCCCCGGGCAAGAGGACAAATGAAAGCCCGCATTCCATTAGGTTTAAATATTTACAAGTGATAAATCAAGCTAGCAAACTGTTCAATAAAATATGTTCTATGCTCCTACCTTGACAAAATACCTTCATTATGACCCCTCCAAAATATGTAAAGCTATGGTATTTATATGGAGTTGGCAAAGACTCAAAGATGATTGAACTTAAATATTGAACATGTCTGAATTTTTCTCTTGATGGGCTGTCAAAGTTTAGATGAGTAATACAAGTAATAGGTAAAACAGGAAATATATTTGTTCTATGAAATTGTTTATTCTTTCATTTCAGCAAAATCACTAAATCCATATTTGTATTTGAGATCGTCACATAATTTGGTTTCTATTCATAGTTAAAATCCAAAGGATTAAAAAATAAAATGTAATTATATTAAATGTATAACACTTGATTTGAACACATGTTCATCGAAATATGTAAAGTGAATTTAAAAATATAAAAAAATAAGTACTTTACGGTTTTCAAAAATGAGGTTTTTCTTCTAAAATATTCCAAATTATCAATTAAATGATCAATTACCAGTTAAAAGGGAAATACAAGTTATGATTCATGTACATCAACAAATTTCAAATCAAAATTAAGAAAGGTGAACATTTCAATTTAAGTTTGAAATTGAAAATCCAGCTGTATTAAGGAATCTTATAAAAATAGAACTACTCACAATTCTAGGGTTCATTGCCTATCCAGTCACAAATTAAAACAATCTGCAACTCCTGGTCAGGAAACTAAGATCCTAAGATCCTGCAAACATCGTGGAGTGGTCAAAAGTGAAAAAGAACCTGCATCACCTTCACCCATGTTATTGCTAGATTTATATATTCTTACACATAATAACCTAAAATGAACTAAATATATTTATATGTATGGATATATGTATACACACCCATTTAAGAATATTATGAATTGTTTACTCTTGCAAATCATTACTAATACATACTAAATCATTAGTACCCTTGGAACCAAGAAGGGGAGCAAAAAGAAAAGCAAGGCAATGGATGCTCAGGACTAATTGGAAATAATATGGTTGTGCATAAATCTCCAGCATTCTTGCTATCTTCAGGGAAACATTTGAAAGATGAATTAATTTGTTTTTTCTCTTATGTAAGTGCCTGTACTCCTTACCTCCTCCTTGCAGTCTAAAACTGTTTCTGTCTTTGATTTCATCAACAGTATTTGCATGCAGTTGCTTTTTGTTTCTAGAACACTAGGGATGAGTTGTGGAAAAGAGAGCCCGGAACTTCAAAAGGTATTAGTTTTGAGTGTGGACATTTAGGGTTTTGGTACTGAGTTTTGGATCATGAGTGACAGGGCTGTCCACAAGTTTTTTAACATACTTATTTTGTGCGTGTTTGTGATGGGCCAGGCCACGTAAAGTTCATGTCCTAGGGCAGGGGTCCTTCCTGTCTACATCTGAGAGTATTTACATATCACTTTGTGGAGTATATAGTTTCATAAATGGCTAGACTGCATTCTAAGTTTCCCTGTGCATGTACAAAAGTGAAACAAGAGTTGTCAACATGTTGGTTCCATCAGAAGATGAAGTTCACAAAGAGTTATGTGATACATTTTATATTAGTGTCATCAAATGTTTTGAATAAAAATTAATTTATTCTAATTATAATTTAATATTTTCATCCAATTCATGGAATCAAATAAAGCTTTTGGAGATTCATTTTATCAAAGGTGAAACATCTGCCATCATTTGATAGTAATTTCATAGTAAATTCATTTTAGAAGTTTAACATTTGAAGATAAAATTGTTTTGAGGATAATGGTTAAAATAAAAATATTGGTGCAGCAGAACATGATGGCAAGAACAACATTCTTACTAAAATTAAGAAATCTTGAGTGTACTTGGAAATTTGTCAAGGTGCAAACATAATTTATAATTAATTGTATAAAAAGCTGCAATATTCTACCAATCAAAATAGAGGAGGCAGTTTGCAGAATTTACAAATGTTTCTATCTATACAACATTAGAGTAACTGAAATACAACATTTTTATGGTAAAGCTGATGCTGAATTAAAAATACTTAATATGATAGTATGTGCTTTCTCTTTCCTGGCAATCATTAAGTGGATTTTAGAAATCTCTGAGGCTTTGAAGAATTACTTTGTAAATCAAACTAAGTGTTCTACATTGGCTTTGAACACTGTTGTGAGTCCTCTAAATTTTATTTCATTGTTTTCTCAAAGCCATTTGGAAATCTTTAATCAAAGCATTCAAAGAATGTTCACATTTGAAGATGTCAGAAAAAGAAAATCATTGCAAACAAAGCTTGCAAACAGAAAAACATAGAGATCTATTTCTTCGAAACAAGAGAGGAACTAAACAAACACGTGGCATTTAAGATGCTTGCTGAGAACTCTTCAATGATTTTCCAGTGACCCTCTGTTAGCCTTAGAATTAAACTGAAATCCTTCAAACTACAAACAACTGACTTATAAACAGAGTTGAAAGAAACTCATTCTCAAGTTAGGGAAAGGACTGGGAATAGGCAGTATGCGCTGAGTTTTTAGGAGATGGTGATGCAAGAGTGAGAGATGGTCACCAAGGAGGCCTAAGATAGGAATGTAGCTTGAGAATGGCTAGGGATGCAGGACTGGCAGCAGAGTTGCTTCCAGGTTGGCAAGCAGGTGACCTGGCGTTAAACTGGGGTAGTTTGGAGAGAAGCCTGGGAGTGTGGGGAGACAGGGCATCAGGCAGAGCAGGGACTCCTGCCTACTTGCATTTTTTTTTTTTTTCTGAACGCTGAAAACCAGGACTAGGGTCAGGCAAGAAAGCTATCAGGTGCACAAAATGTAAGGTGGCATTCCCTCACAAATGTGTGTAAGCACACCCAAAACCTTGAGAACGAGTTCCTCCTTAAATGTGGTGCCATATGTGCTTCTCTTCCTTGGCTCTAGTCCAGGCTTTGTGGAAAGCACATTCTCTCTACATCCAAACACGAGTTATCCAATCTAGCTGAACATCATAGTTACCTACAGAGTTATTCTTGTGTTATTTTTTAAATGCAGATTTAAAAATATAGATCTCTATATCTACAGGTCAACTATACTGAAGTAGAGTCTCTAAGGAACAAAAACAAAGCTACTTCGGTGATTCTGGTGTATGATGTCTATAGGATACACTGGCCTTCAGCACTTAGGTGCTGTTGCTTTGTGTCTAACCTCACAGCTTGATCCTGGTTGTTAACTTGGTGGGTGATATTAATAAAACACATCCCTTTGTCATATGCATTCTGAACCAACTGAGAGATAGATGCAGGATCCATGTATGAATTAAAGAATAGCATCATTGGCTAATCCTAAAGGAAATCAACCCTGAATATTCACTGGAAGGACTGATGCTGAAACTGAAGCTCCAATACTTTGGCCACCTGATGTGAAGAGCCGACTCATTCGAAAAAACCCTGATGCTGGGAAAGATTGAGGGCAGGAGGAGAAGGGGATGTCAGAGGATGAGATGGCTGGATGGCATCATCAACTCAATGGACATGAATTTGAGCAAGCTTCAGGAGGCAGTGAAGGACAGGGAAGTCTGGCAAGCTACAGTCTATGGGGTTCAAAGAGTCGGACACGACTTAGCAACTGAACAACAACAACATCACTGGCTAAAGAAGAGAGCACAAATAAAATTAGAAAATACTTGGAACTGAATATATCAAAAATTGTGGAATGTCAGTAACACAGTGCTTAGATAAAAATTTATAGCATTAAATAGTTGTATTGGAAATAAAAAAGATTTTCATATCAATGAGCCATGTTTCTGCTGTAAGAATCTAGTAAAAGAAGAGCAAATTAAATCCAAACCAAGTGGAAGGAAGGAAATAACAAAATTAAGAGCAGAGCTCAACAAAACTGAAAACAGAAAAAAAGAGAAAAATCAAATTATAAGTAGATTCTATGAAAAGATCAGTAAAATTTCTAAACCTTTGCCCAGACTGATCAGGAAAAAGAAAAGATACAAATTACCAACACCAGGAATGAAAGAAGAGACATCACTAAAAATCATACAGATATTAAATGGACAATAAGGAAATACTGTGGACAGCTTTATGCCAATAAATTTGACAAAGTAGATCGAAAAATCCTGAAAAGCACAAATTACCAAAAGTTCATTCAAGAAGATACACTCAGGATTACTTTATAGCTATTACTTTCTTTCATAGTGAAATGTCTTCCCCTCAAAAAAACTTTACTGGTGAATTCTACCAAGAACTACCAAGGGAAAAAATAATACTACTGCCATACAAACTCTTCAATCAAATAGAAGAGCAGCAAAATTTTCTCAACTAATTTTACAAGGCTTGTGTTATCCTGATACCAAAACCACACAAAGACATAATAAGAAAAGAAAGCTACAGACCAATATCCCTCACACAGATGCAAAATTTTAACAAGATATTAGCACACCTAATCCAACAGCATATGAAAATGATATTGCACAATGAAGAAATGGGGTTTACCCCAGGAATGCAAAGCTGTATCTGTCAATGCAATCAATGTAATTTACTATATTAACATATTTTAAAAAGAAGAACATTATCATACAAAGGTTTTTTTGAAGAGAAGTCCCTCTGTAGCTAAACTTAATGGTGAAAGACTGAATGCTGTCTCTTCCTCAGAACAAGAATAATGCAAATATATTTTCTCTGATCATTTCTATTCCACATTGTACTGGAGGTTCTGGCTAGTGTAAGAGGTCAAGAAAAAAAGGTATAAAGATTGAATAGGAAGAAATAAAACTGCTTTATGAACAGATGAAATGTTCATCTACATAGAAAATTCAAAACAATCTATCAAAAAGTTACTAAAACTAAAAGTGCGTTTAGCAAGTTTACAAGATACAATGCAATATACTAGCTATCAACAACTGGAAATTGAAGTAAAAATGCCATTTAAAATATAAAATTCGGATATACTCATGTATAAATCTAACAGACTATGTACAAGATTTCATTGCTGAAAGAAGTTTTAAAAGACCTAATAAATGTAGAGATATGTCATATTTATGGACTGGAAAATTCAGAGCTAAAATGCAATTCTCTCTGACTTGATCTATAGATTCAATGCAATACTAATCAAAATCCCTGCAGGAGTTTTTGATAGAAGTTTGCAAGTTGACTCTAACATTTGCATTCCCATGCAAAAATATAACACCAGCCTTACTGCTAGATAAAATGATGCTGGTAAACATTTATTGAATGCTTACTGTGTTCCAGGTATTGCCTCATGCACTCTGAATGCAGTCAGTCCTAAAGGAAATCATTCCTGAACATTCATTGGAAGGACTGATGCTGAAGTTGAAGCTCCAATACTTTGGCCACCTGATGTGAAGAACTGACTCATTGGAAAAGACCCTGATGCTGGGAAAGATTGAAGGCAGTAGAAGGGGATGACAGAGGATGAGATGGTTGGAAGGCATCACTGACTCAACAGACACGAGTTTGAGCAAACTCCGGGAGTTGTCAAAGGACAGAGAAGCCTAGTGTGCTGCAGTACTTGGGGTCATAAAGAGTCGGACATGACTGAGCTACTGAACAACTCTGAATGCATTAAGAAACTGAATTTTCACAACAACCTTTTAAGGGACATGAAATAGTGTTATACCCATTTGATGGATATACAGACACAAAAAGGGGAAGTATAACTTATCTGAATTTTATCAGCTTTTGGACTGATTCAGTTAGAACCAGACTCTGGTTGTTTAATTACTTAGAACCACCAGTTTCTGTACCAACTAGCTACAAAATCTTAGTGGCAAAATAATAATCAGCATTTAGGTTCCACACGTCTGCAGGTTGGCTGGCACGGATTTGCCAGTATCAGCTGGGCTCAGCTGGGCAGCTCCAACTGTAGGTTGAGGTCATGTCTGTTCTACATGAATCTCACTCTCCTTGAATTATTGGCTTAGTCATGGCCTGTTTTTCACTTGGTGATAACAGAAACAAGAAAGTGTCCTCCCATTAGAACTAAGGCCTACATCAATCTTTCTACAATTTCCACCTTTAATTGCCCAAACAAAGAGGGAGCAAGCAGAAAACTGAAGGATTCTCCAGCACAGCAAGAAAGATTCCCCCACACCACCAGTGTGCTTATAACGGGGAAGAGACAGCAAGCCTCCCATGGGTAGGATGTCTCCAAAAAGTCAAATGCCACTTCTGTCAGTGACATTTCTAACACTTGATGGAAGATCAATGGATGTTAGATTTTTGTCTCTCTTCATGTCTTACCAGGAAGGGAGTGAAGGGTGAAACCTCCTGTCTACCATGTCCCTGAGGACATAAAAGTATAAAGAGAACTTTATATTTAAGGGCAAAGGAGAAATAGAGAAAAGAGCTTTTTCTGTCCCAGAAGGTGAGGACTGGCTTCTACACTTCATGATATTCATCTTCCAGTGTCTATCAGAACTATCGACTATAGAAGGATCTCAAGAAATATTTGCAGTTGAATATTTAAGAGAAACTACTGTGTTTTCACTCTTGAAAAATAACCTCCCAAATTTCCCCTTCTCAAAATCACTTCCTGGGGTTCTTCTCAGCTGGGCAAGAGAAACACTAGTTTGCATTCTGAGGAATATTTTGGCCATTTTTTTTTCAGTTACCCCAAGTTCCTCCAGTGTGGCACAGAAGATGCTTGTACGGCTAGGGTTTATACTTCATTTCAAGGACTTCCCTGGTGGTATGGTGAATAAGAATCTGCCTGCCAATGCAGGAAACACAGGCTCAATCCCTGGTCTAGGAAGATTCTACATGCCACGGAGCAACTAAGCCTGAGTTACAGCTACTGAGCCCAAGCTCTAGAACCTGGGAGCTGCAACTATTGAAGCCTGCCCTATAGCCCATGATCTGCAACAAGAGAAGCCACCACAATGAGAAGCCTGAGCACTGCAATGAGGAGTAGACCCCTCTCACCTCTGTTAGAGACATCCTGCATGCAGCAATGACAATCCAGTGCAGTCAAAAGTAAAGGAAGTGAAAGTCTCTCAGTTGTGTCTGACTCTTTGTGGCCCCGTGGACTATACAGCCCATGGAATTCTCTAGACCATGATACTGGAGTGGGTAGCCTTTCTCTTCTCCAGGGGATCTTCCCAACCCAGGGATTGAACCCAGGTCTTCCACATTGCAGGCGGATTCTTTACCAGCTGAGCCATCAGGGAAGCGAAAGTAAATAAATAAATTTACAAAAATATTTCAGAACTACCCCTGCTAGCGAGACTGGCAAATTTTGTTGTGTGTGTGTGTGTGTGTGTGTGTGTGTGTATGCGTGCGCACACACATGCATGCACGCACACTATTGCATTTGTGGTTGTGATTTGTGTGTGTGTGTTTCTGTGCTTTGAACAGAGTTTCCATAAGAAAAAGAAAGGCAAGATGTTGCCCAGCTGTATTGTTCTGGCAGGACTGTTTCACATAATTCTCTGTGGAAGTTTCTACAGTGCTCCTCTCCCTTCCTGGCTTCCTGTTTATATAGAATGGCAAAGATTTACTGAGTCTTTCCAGCTGTAGCCAAAGTCATCACAGAGACAGTTTCAGACGTCCATTCTGAGGTGGGAGGGTGTAGGAGGGGAGGTAAGGAGGCCTGTTCCCTAATTATATAAACCACTCATCAGTGGAAGGAATTTAGGGTAGGCAACTAATATATTCTGCCCACTCCAGAGGCTGTGTTACTTTCAGCATAGCTGGAATACCTTCCAGCATGAGTTTTCTAGGAAATCATGATGGAAATGCTAAGGTCTTAAGGATGGAAATGCACTCCCCATTCCCCTCCAGTTTTTAGTCAAGTTCATTGTGCATCAGACCTATCTCCACCTCCTCCTCAGACTTTCGCAACCTCACTTGTCTCCTGGACTCTCTGCGACTTGTGTTGTTATGGCAATGGTCTCTGTGTGGGCCCAAGTGGTTCCCTTTCTGGAGTCTGAGGCCTAGACTCTGGCTGTTCTCATTCATCCCTAACTCAAATACAACCGATGGGTGTAGGGTCTAGTTTACCCAGGCAGTTAATGCAACAGGGAAGAGCAGGTGAGTTAATGCCACATGTACTGAACTTTGATCTACTGGAAAAGGAGACAGGGGTGAGCCAGCAGGTGAACTCCCTCTCCATCCCTCCTCTCCATTAACATATAAAGCACTGATTCTCAGCCAGGGCTTCCCAGGTGGGGCTAGTGGTAAAGAACCCACCTGCCAATGCAGGAGATGTAAGAGACATGGGTTTGATCCCTGGGTCAGGAAGATCCCCTGGTGGAGGGCATGGCAACCCACTCCAGTATTCTTGCTGGAGAATCCCATGGACAGAGGAGCCTGGAGGGCTACAGTCCAAAGGATCGCAAAGAGTCAGACATGACTAAAGCAACTTAGCATGCATGCAGGCACATGCATCCTATTTTCTCTCTCTGTACACTCTCATTGATTTATTTACCTCTTTTATCTCTTTTCAGTACCTGGTATTACCATGTTATCAAATTTTCCAAGTGAGCAAAGGAGTCATCTTTGACCATTCCTCTCTTTTATCACCACTGTACTGAATTAGTCACCAGGCTTTCAATCCTGCTTCCTTAATAGCTCTTTCAGCATCCATTGTCCTCCAGCCCTAAGACTCCAGATAAGGCCTTTTTAATTTTTTTGTCTGGATTAATCTCCCTGTCTCCAGGGATCTTACATTCTTCCAATCAATTCTCTACACAATGGCAAGAATTATCTTTCAAAAACCTGAATCCTTTATTTAGGTTATTTCAAAGTTTATCTTGAGAAAGAAGAATGGAACTGGAAAAACCAACCTGTTTGACTTCAGGCTATACTACAAAGCAACAGTCATCAAGACAGTATGGTACTGGCACAAAGACAGAAACATAGATCAATGGAATAAAATAGAAAGTCCAGAGATAAATCCATGCACCTATGGACACCTTATCTTTGACAAAGGAGGCAAGAATATACAACGGAGAAAAGACAATCTCTTTAACAAGTGATGCTGGGAAAACTGGTCAACCACTTGCAAAAGAATGAAACTAGAACACTTTCTAACACCATAAAAAAAATAAACTCAAAATGGATTAAAGATCTAAATGTAAGACCAGAAATTATAAAACTCCTAGAGGAAAACATAGGCAAAACACTTTTTGACATAAATCACAGCAGGATTCTCTATGACCCACCTCCCAGAGTAATGGAAATAAAAGCAAAAATAAACAAATGGGTCCTAATTAAACTTCAAAGCTTTTGCACAATGAAGGAAACTATAAGCAAGGTGAAAAGACAGCCTTCAAAATGGGAGAAAATAATAGCAAACAAAGCAACTGACAAAGAATTAATCTCAAAAATATACAAGCAACTCCTGTAGCTCAATTCCAGAAAAATAAACGACCCAATCAAAAAATGGGCCAAAGAACTAAACAGACATTTCTCCAAAGAAGACCAACAAATGGTTAACAAACACATGAAAAGATGCTCAACATCACTCATTATCAGAGAAATGCAAATAAAAACCACAATGAGGTACCATCTCACGCCAGTCAGAATGGCTGCTATCAAAAAGTCTATAAACAGTAAATGCTGGAGAGGGTGTGGAGAAAACGGAACCCTCTTACACTGTTGGTGGGAATGCAAACTAGTACAGCCACTATGGAGAACAGTGTGGAGATTCCTTAAGAAACTGGAAATAGAACTGCCATACGACCCAGGAATCCCACTGCTGGGCATACACACCGAGGAAACCAGAATTGAAAGAGACGCGTGTACCCCAATGTTCATTGCAGCACTGTTTACAATAGCGAGGACATGGAAGCAACCTAGATGTCCATCAGCAGATGAATGGATAAGAAAGCTGTGGTACATATACTCAATGGAGTATTACTAAGCCTTTAAAAAGAATGCATTTGAATCAGTCCTAATGAGGTGGATGAAACTGGAGCCTATTATACAGAGCAAAGTAAGTCAGAAAGAAAAACACCAATACAGTATATTAATGCATATATATGGAATTTAGAAAGATGGTAATGATGACCTTATATGCAAGACAGCAAAAGAGACACAGATATAAAGAACAGACTGTTGGACTCTGTGGTAGAAGGCGAGGGTGGGATGATTTGGGAGAATAGCATTGAAACATGTATATTATCATATGTGAACTAGATCGCCAGTCCATGTTCGATGTATGAGGCAGGGTGCTCAGGGCTGGTGCACTGGGATGACCCAGAGGGGTGGGATGGGGAGGGAGGTGGGAGGGGGGTCAGGATGGGGAACACATGTACACTCATGGCTGATTCATGTCAATGTATGGCAAAAACCACCACAATATTGTAAAGTAATTAGCGTCCATTTAAAATTAAAAATAAATAAATAAATAAATTCTCATTTAAAAAAAAAAAAAGCAAAGTTTCCTTCGAGCCATCAGGATGTAATCTAAGATTCTTACTTTGCAAACAAGGCCCAAGGTGCAGGACTGGAAGTAGGAGGAGGCAAGAAAGGCACTTGGGTGCAAAATTTAAGGAGGCACTCACTCTCAAGGATTGTGGAAATGTAGAGTTAGCATTTGAGTGTGAATACCACCTTAAATTTTACTCCCTAGGTAGCTTACTTGCCCCAGCCAAGTAGTTTTGCCTTTTTGCAGGCCCCTGTTACTCTCTCAGATCTCATCTCTCATCTTCTTGCCATTCAAGTTCTCATTTTTAACATAGTGGGCTGCGTATCCACCTCTGAACTCACCTTACTCTTATTGTTGCTATTTCTGCTTTATTGACTATGCCAAAGTCTTTGACTGTGTGGATCACAATAAACTGTGGAAAATTCTGAGAGAGATGGGAATACCAGACCACCTGACCGGCCTCTTGAGAAATCTGTATGCAGGTCAGGAAGCAATAGTTAGAACTGGACATGGAAAAACAGACTGGTTCCAAATAGGAAAAGGAGTACGTCAAGGCTGTATATTGTCACCCTGCTTATTTAACTTATATGCAGAGTACATCATGAGAAACACTGGACTGGAAGAAACACAAGCTGGAATCAACATTGCCGGGAGAAATATCAATCACCTCAGATATGCAGATGACACCACCCTTATGGCAGAAAGTGAAGAACTAAAAAGCCTCTTGATGAAAGTGAAAGAGGAGAGTGAAAAAGTTGGCTTAAAGCTCAACATTCAGAAAACTAAGATCATGGCATCTGGTCCCATCACTTCATGGGAAATAGATGGGGAAACAGTGGAAACAGTGTCAGACTTTATTTTTTGGGGCTCCAAAATCACTGCAGATGGTGACTGCAGCCATGAAATTAAAAGACACTTACTCCTTGGAAGGAAAGTTATGACCAACCTAGACAGCATATTCAAAAGCAGAGACATTACTTTGCCGACTAAGGTCTGTCTAGTCAAGGCTATGGTTTTTCCAGTGGTCATGTATGGATGTGAGAGTTGGACTGTGAAGAAGGCTGAGTGCCGAAGAATTCATGCTTTTGAACTGTGGTGTTGGAGAAGACTCTTGGGAGTCCCTTGGACTGCAAGGAGATCCAACCAGTCCATTCTGAAGGAGATCAACCCTGGGATTTCTTTGGAAGGAATGATGCTAAAGCTGAAACTCCAGTACTTTGGCCACCTCATGCGAAGAGTTGACTCATTGGAAAAGACTCTGATGCTGGGAGGGGTTGGGGGCAGGAGGAGAAGGGGACGACAGAAGATGAGATGGCTGGATGGCATCACTGACTCGATGGATGTGAGTCTGAATGAACTCCGGGAGTTGGTGATGGACAGGGAGGCCTGGTGTGCTGCGATTCATGGGGTCGCAAAGAGCTGGACACGACTGAGCGACTGAACTTTACTGTAGCAGGAAGTGAATTCTTCCTGAGGCTTCAGGGTAATGATAGAGGGACAGAAACCCAGAAAATATTTTTCTTATGATGAACCCAAATATCAAGAAAGCAGGAAATGTGATTTAAAAAATTTTATAGTGACAAAATACACCTAATATAAAATTTACCATTAACACACAGTTCAGTGACATTAAATACTTTCATACTGTTGTGCAATCATCACCACTATCCAGCTCCAGAACTCTTTGTCTTGCAAAACTAAGACTATAAACCTACCTAAGGAGGCAGAATACCTGAACTCTGAAATCTATAAGATGCTGATGAGAAAGAAACTGAAGATAACACAAACAGAAAGATATTTAGTGTTCTTGAATTGGAGGAATCAATATTATAAAAATGACTATACTACCCAAAGCAATCTACAGAGTCAGTGCAATCCCTAGCAAACTACCAATGGCATTTTTCACAGAATTAGAATAATAAAAATTTTACAATTTGTATGGAAACACAAAAGAACCCGAAGAGCCAAAGCAATCTTGAGAAACAAAATGGAGAAACATAGATCAATGCAACAAGATAGAAAGCACAGAAATAAACCCAAGCACCTGTGGTCAATTAATCTATGACAAAGGAGCTAAGAATATACAATGGAGAAAAAGCAGTCTCTTTTAAGTGCTGGGAAACTGGAGAGCTACATGTAAATGAATGAAATCAGAACATTCTCTAACACCATACACAAAAATAAGCTCAAAATGGATTAAAGACCTAAATGTAAAATGGATACTATAAAACTTCTAGAGGAAAACATAGGCAGGACACTCTGACAAATCACAGCAATATCTTTTTGGCTCTATCTTCTAGATTAAATGAAATAAAATGAAAAAATAAAGAAATGGGAAATAATTAAACTTAAAAGCTTTTACACAACAAAGGCAACCACAAACAAAACAAAAAGACAAAACTACACAATGGGAGAAAATATTTGCAAACAATGTGACCGACAAGGGATTATTAATCTCCAAAATATACAAACAGCTCATACAGCTCAATACCAAAAAAACAAACAACCAAATTAAAAAAAAATGGGCAGAAGACCTCAATAGACATTTCTCCAAAGAAGATAAGTAATCAACAGGCACATGAAAAGATGCTTAATGTCAGTAATTATTAGAGAAATGCAAAGCAAAACACAATGAAGTATCATCTCACAGTGGCCAGAATGTGTGTGTGTTGTGTGTTAGTCATGCTCAGTCATGTCCAACTCTTTACAACCCCGTGGATTGTAGCCCATCAGGCTCCTCTGTCCATGGGAATTTCCCAGGCAGGAGTACTGGAGTGGGTTGCCATTTCCTTCTACAGGGGATATTCCTGACCCAGGGATCGAATCTGGGTCTCCCGTGTTCCAGGCAGATTCTTTACCATCTGAGCCATTGGGTCAGAATAGCCATCATTAAAAAGTCTACAAATAATAAATGCTGGAGAGGGTGTGGAGAAAAAGGAACCTTCCTGCACTGTCAGTGGGAATGTAAATTGGCAGAATCACTATGGAGAGCAGTATGGAGGTTCTTTAAAAAAACTAAAAATAGGGCCACCATATGATCCTACAATCCCACTTCTGGGCATATATCCAGAGAATACCATGATTCAAAAAGATACATGCACTCCAGTATTCCTAGTAGCACTATTTACAGTAGCCAGGACAAGTAAGCAACCTAACTTTCCATGGTCAGAGGAATGGATAAAGATGTGGTGCATGTATACAATGGAATGTTACTCAGATATTAAAAAGAAAGCAAGAATGCCATCTGCAGCGACATGGATGGGCCCAAGGATTGTCATATCAAGTGAGGCAGTCAAAGACAAATATCCTATGATATCACTTATATGTGGAATCTAGAAAAAGTGGAAAAAAATGAACTTATATACAAAACAGGATAGTCCCACAGACATAGAAAACAAACTTATGGTTACAAAAGGGGAAAGGGTGGGGAGTTTGGGATTAACATGTATACACTGCTGCTGCTGCTACTGCTGCTGCTAACTTGCTTCAATCGTGTCTGACTCTGTGCGACCCCATAGACGGCAGTCCAACAGGCTCCCCTGTCCCTGGGATTCTCCAGGCAAGAACACTGGAGTGGGTTGCCATTTCCTTCTCCAATGCATGAAAGTGAAAAGTGAAAGTGAAGTCACTCAGTCGTGTCCGACTCTTCACGACCCCATGGACTGTAGCCCACCAGGCTCCTCCATCCATGGGATTTTCCAGGCAAGAGTACTGGAGTGGGGTGCCATTGCCTTCTCCGACATATACACTACTATATATAAAACAGATAACCAAAGGACCTACTGTATAGCAGAGGGAACTATACTCAATATTTTTAATAACCCATATGGGAAAAGAACCTGAGAAAGGACATTTATATATATATATATATATATATATATATATATATATATATATCAGTATGTATTATATATATATCTATGCATGCAGGCTAAGTTGCTTCAGTCGTGTCTGACACTTTGCCATCCTATGGACTGGAGCCCACAAGGTTCCTCTCTCTGTCCATGGGATTCTAAAGGCAAGAATACTGTAGTGGGTTGCCATGTGCTTCTCAAGGGGATCTTCCTAACCCAGGGATTGAACCTATGTCTCCTGTAGTTCCTGCATTGCAGGCAGATTCTTTCCACTGAGCCACTGGGGAAGCCCATATATATATATGTATACACAAACACACATATATGTATATACATACATATATATATATCAGGATCACTTTGCTATATACCTGAAACTAAGACAACACTGTAAATCAGCTACATTTCAACTAAAAAAAAAAAAAACAACATCAGTGCCCCTTTTCCCAATCCCTTAATCCCTGGCAACCACCATTCTACTTTCTGTCTTCATGATTTTGACTACTCTAGGTACCTCATATTGGAGCAGGAAATAGAAACCCATTCCAGTATTCTTGCCTGGAGAATCCCATGGACAGAGGAGCCTGGTGGATTACAGTCCATGGGGTCACAGAGTCAGACACGACTGAAGCGACTTAGCACAGGTGTCTCATATAAGTGGAACCATACAGTATTTGTCTTTTTGTGACTGGCTTATTCTGCTTAGCATAATGTCCTCAAGATTCATGTACATTATAGCACATGTCAGAATTCCATTTTTTTCAGTTCAGTTCAGTTCAGTCGCTCAGTCGTGTCCGACTCTTTGCGACCCCATGAATCGCAGCACGCCAGGCCTCCCTGTCCATATCAACTCCCGGAGTTCACTCAAACTCACGTTCATCGAGTCAGTGATGCCATCCAACCATCTCATCCTCTGTCGTCCCCTTCTCCTCCTGCCCCCAATCCCTCCCAGCATCAGGGTCTTTTCCAATGAGTCAACTCTTTGCATGAGGTGGCCAAAGTACTGGAGTTTCAGCTTTAGCATCATTCCTGCCAAAGAACACCCAGGACTGATCTCCTTTTT
Organism: Budorcas taxicolor; assembly: GCF_023091745.1. Lineage (NCBI taxonomy): Eukaryota > Metazoa > Chordata > Mammalia > Artiodactyla > Bovidae > Budorcas > Budorcas taxicolor. The sequence continues at coordinate 124,308,731 of NC_068935.1, read as the reverse complement.
TAAAAAGTCTGAATAATATTTCGTTGTATGTATATACCATATTTTCTTTATCCATTCATTTCTTCATGGACACTTGGGTTGCTTCCACATTTTAGCTGTTGTAAATAATGCTGCTATGAACATGGGTCTACAAATATCTCTGAGACTCTGCTTTCTGCTTTCAATTCTTTTGAGTTTATACCTTGAAGGTGAACTGCTGGATCATATGGCAATTCTAGCAAAAGTGATGTTTAAGCTTAGCTCAAAGGCATTCATCTGGACAAAAGCTTATACATGTAAAGCAAACAAAATATTGAAATTTATCTTTTATTATAATCATTGCCATAACAACATCATATCTCATAGCATATGGTTGCTGTGGTGTAATTTACTTTATTAAATGTCAGGAAAGACAGTATGATAGATATTTACATCTCTTAATTTTAATCTATACCCTAGGGGCAGTTGTTAACATTTGAAGTCCTCTAATTAAAGATATTCATTCTAGGGATTATTCTCCCTTGAAAGACTCTAATCAGAAATCAACATTCCCAAAGCAACTGCTATAAGCCCTCGAATATCTTTATCTTAGATCAATATCACAGGCTTTGTTAATTGGCCTAATGGGGATGTTAGAAATAATTTCTCATTGATGAAATAAAAGGTATTTAAGCAGTGTGCAGTAGCTAGAAATATTGTTCAGAAAGTTCTAGTCTTGCATGCTAGGGGTATAAGAATGTAGTGATGCCAATAGCCCACAGCCCTTTAGAATGGCACTTGAGGATTAGGATTCTAGACTGGTCCCTTGTTTCCCCATTTTGGGGGGGATTTGGTTACCTGATTCTGGCTAGAGGTTTTGTAAATTCAACAATCCTAGTATTGCACATAGATCTCATGTGAACCTTACAATGCAAGGTGCAGTAGGAGCAGCCAAAGGGTCACCAGGATGGGACATCATTGCCCTTTCAGGACAGATTGTATGGCGGTTAAGCTGTCTCCTTGCTATGAACGCTTGCATGAGTGTCCAAATTTGAGCTGACACTTGGTTTAATTATAACACACTACCTGATAGTGAGATTGTTGGAGAGAAGAACTATCACCCTCATCTACTTCTAACTCCTATCGATCCCCAAACCCTGAAAACTTGTGACTCAACAATTTCCTAAGATCAATTTTCAGGGGGTGCCTTAGCAGAAGCAAATGGGAGGGTAAATCTACCTACTCAATCTTTGTCCCGATTTGGATATGCTTGCCTGCTTGTCACGGAGATCTCGCCCAGTCACCCTCTCATCTCGTGGCCCTTGGCATCTTGTAACATATAGCCCCTGTCCAGCAGAGCTGAGAAAAAAAATCATCGCTGTGGAGCTGGAACTCTGACACCTTGGTAACTTGTTCTCATATATTGCCTCCTTAATGTTCAGCACTAAAGCTCAGATAAAATTTAACAAGTATATATAGATAAAAGGTAAAGGTAGAATATGCTACTACATTTTCCTTTCATGGCTCTGGTCTAAGAAATACAAGATGTTAGATGTACTAAGCATAACAGAAGAGAAACACTGCATATTAAATGTCTGAAAGAAGGAACAGACATTTCATGGTGCCACAGCCAAGGATCATTGACTTCTTTAAATGGAAAATCATAGAATTTTTAGAAACAATTAAATGGAGAAAAAGCAATATGTGATTTGAGTAACAGTTAACATTTTCTTCAATTGTTTCAGCCATGACCACATTTTCTGAGCAGCAAATTACAAAGATGGAAAATTCATGGTATAATTATAAAGTAAAAAGATTAATTTTCATATATTGCTCATAGAATAAGTCTCATGGATTATTATCAGAATCAAATATAACTTGAAACCACACCAACAGGACACATTTTAATGACATGCCCATAATTGCTATTGTGCCAAGTGGTGATTTAGGTTAAACAGTAAATAGATCACTTAAAGGATATAATTAGTATTATATTTACAGAGTTAAATCAATTTCTGTGTTTTTCTCTTCTCATGCTGATGCAGATTATACATCTTGGAAAATTCAGGCTGACAATTTCTTCGCATCTTTAAACTGTTTCACATGTACACACAAAATGGCACCCACTTAAAGCTGAGGCTGGGCTCAAACATATTAACATAGGGGGTTTCATTGTCCCTCATTCATCAGCCCTCTAGCGGTAAGGGCAAGGCCTCTATGTTGCCCCTTCCCACCTTGGGTCCCTGTACCAGCCTGAGTTGTAGCACAAAACCAGGGAGTGTGGTACTGTCATAGTGAAAGTGTTAGTCACTTAGTCATGTCCGACTCTGTGACCCCATGGATGGTAGCCCACCAGGCTCCTCTGTCCATGGGATTTTCCAGGCAAGAATACTGGAGTGGGTAGCCATTCATTTCTCCAGGGATCTTCCCAATCCAGAGCTAGAACCTAGGTCTTCTGCATTACAGGTGGATTCTTTACTATCTGAGCCATCAGGGTACTGTCATAAGGAGGAAAGTAAACTCCTTGGGTACAGGGGAGATTACTAAAAGAGGGGAGAACCTGAAATCTGGGGAACAGTGGGCTCAAGGGTGACTCATGTAGGCCTTCTCTTCTCCTTCTCACTCTTGGTTCAGTCTCTTCTCCAAATCACCATTGTGGAGACCATTGTGGGGAAAACATGAAATTGGATATTCAGTGCACTTGCTTGGCACCAGACTGTTATGAAAAGCTGTCAGAGTCAAATTTTCATGTCAATATGCTTTAACAGTTATTTATCAATAGACTGTCTCTGCATCTTTGAAAATATCAATTAATAATAATAATAAAGTAGCCCTGCCCTGGTGGCTCTCTTACTCATGGGTCCCTGACTATACCCTGAGATACCCTCTCCTCTTTCTGAGACTGCCAGTCTAGGCTTATCAACCTCAGCTCATTGGCCCAGAGTCCACAGCCTCAAAACCTCCTTGATGATACCACCTTGGCTGAAAGATGATGGCGGGGGAGGGGTTGGCAGCATGACAGTACCTTTGAATAGTGTAGACAGCCTTTACCTTGGGCTATGGAGGATGGAGGGGTGGGAGAATCAGGGACAAGGGAAACTTAGGTGTACATGAATTTGAGTTCAGTGTTGGGCTTCCCAGGTGGCTTAGACAGTAAAGAATCTGCCTGTAATGCAGGAGATCTGGGTTTGATCCCTGGGGCGGGAAGATTTCCTGGATAAGGGAATGGCAACCCACTCCAGTATTCTTGCCTAGGAAATCCCATGGACAGAGGAACCTGGCAGGCTATTGGAGTCACAGAGAGTCGGACACGAATGAGTGACTAACACACACTTAACTGTTGAGTGGGTGCTGTTTTGTGTGTGGCAGTGAGTGATTAATTTTGTGCCTGGAGAAAAGCAGATAGAGAAATGAGCTCTGGAATCTGAGTGGCCGGAAGTCCTGGAGTAGGGGATGATAATATTGGGGTTGAGGTTAAACAGGAGAGAATGGAAGATGAAAGGGTGTCTTTGTTTTGAAATCTACCAGGAAACACCCGACGGAAACACCCAATGAATACATTTCCAGGAACTGAACTTAATTGTATGTTCCAAAGCTAGTATGACATCCTATGGTTAGTGGATTGAGCACTGTCTTTGGATTCAAATCTAACGGGGCAACTTTGAGATAGTTTCTTAATCTCTATAAGCCTCACTTCATTATCTACAAAATGAGGATGCATCTGGATTTATTCAGTGAAAGATTAGACTAACACACCTACAACTGGAGTATAGGGGAGCCGTGGTGGTCTATTATAACCCCAGCCCCCATGAACCATGTTTCCCTATATTCCTGCCCTTGTGTAGTTCCTGTCCCTTGAATCTGGGCTGGCACTGTGACTCACTTTAATTAACAGAGTGTGTTCAGTGCCTAAGCCATAGGAAGGCATGGTAGTTCCTGCATTTGTACTCTTGGGAGCTCTGAGCTGCCATACAGGAAGTCTGCCTGCCATATGGGAAGTTCTCTGAACTGAAGGGAATACATGGCGAGAGAGAGGATTTGAGAATTTTATGGAGAGAGGGAGATCCAAGCATTCTAGTGTCCTAGCTGAGCCTAGCTTTTGGCCAACACACCAGGTGAATCCAGGCACATGAGTGATTGCTGGTAAGACTAGCAGAAGAACTGCCTAGCTGACTCCAACCCAGATTGTGGAGCTGTCAATAAATAAAGTGTGTGTTGCTTTGAGACACTGAGTTTTGGGGTAGTTTGTTATGTAAGAATAGATAACTGAAAAGGTTATGCAGACTTTTTTGTATAGTAAATCCACATCATTCATATAGTGTCTCAGGCCCTCTTGAAGACTTTATGACATTTAAACTCATAATATGCAATCAGCTAAGATGAAAATATCTGAGTAGTCCCTTCAGGCTTATGATGATTTTTGAATATAATGTGGTTCTAGTTTTTAGAAAAGATTCAGTCACTTCTTCACTTCAGCACCAACATCAGTAGTTGCCATTACCTGAGGGACGCTTTCCCTAAGGAACAAAGTTTGCCTCTTATTAAAGCTGTGTAGATTTAGGAGAGAACAAAACCACTCTGAGATGTGGTTGACAGGTGGTCAGCTAGGCTCATGCACTACCTAAGCACCATTTCCCTGGCTTTGTATTAATACATGGGCAATTCAATTTTTACGAATGTTATGGATATTCAAGATGACTCAATGGGACTTCCCTAGTGGGCCAGTGGTTAAGGATCTGCCTTCCAATGTGGGGGATGGGAGTTCAATCCCTGGTCAGGGAACTAAGATCCCACATGCCACAAGGAGGCAAGTAAGCCTGATTGTCACAACTAAAGGACCCCACACACCACAATGAAGACCTCATGTGCTGCAACTAAGACCGGAAGCAGCCAAATAAATAAATATTAAAAACGAAAAACATGACTCAGGAACCATGAATGTTAAATCCACAAGTGGAAAGTGTAGCAAGCTGGGGTAGTTATAGTTACTGTCCACCTAATAAACTGTCCTTCCTTCCCTAACCTTCTTCTTGTAGCAGAATTTATTTTGCTTGTGGAAAATACATCCTGGATAAACTTTGTGGAAATGACCCCTCCTCCTTGCTAAGGGTTGGGCATGTGATCCAGTCTTGCTGGTCAGCAGATGTTGGACTCCCTTGGGAAGTTTTGGGAGCCTGTGGTGGTTAGCAATTGGTGAAAGGAAGCAATTGGTGCCCTTCCTCCTTAACCTAACTATCCAATGAAACCAAGTCTTAGACTAAGTACTATAGAATGTACATTTTTTAGCGAGCAGCCCCAAGCATGCCATTGTCTGCTCTGTAGTTCAGGGAAGTTCCATTCTTTCCTAGACACTGAGAACAGCACCTTGCATGGGAGCCCTTTGTGGATGACGCAGCACTCTGACAGCAGGACAGGTCAGCCGTATATGTGGGCTTGTGATAGCGTTCTTGAAGGGAGCAACACGGAGAGGTGAGGTTCTGCACCCAAGGGTCGCCTATGGCATGAGGTTGCTGGTCCTGCCAGATTCTCACACAGTAGCAGTACAACCACTATAGCTTTTCAAACCATGTACTACTTTGATTATTATACATTTCATCAATTACATTTCTCTAGGCGGCGGCGGCGGCCGGCGCACTAAGCACAGGCGGTGGCGGCGGCGGCCGAGAGCTACCCCACGTCCGAGGTCAGGGACAGCAGCCTAGAGTGCCAGGCTGCGACGGCACAGGAACGGCCGAGAGGAGCCACCCCGCGTCCGAGGCCGGGGCGGCGACCGGGAGGAGCAACCCCATGCCCAAGGAGTGGTGGCTGCCCGGGGGCAGGAGGGCCTAGAGGAGCCATCCCACGCTGAAGGTCAGGAAGGGTGGTGGGAGGAGATACCCCTCATCCAAGGTAAGGAGCAGCAGCTGTGCTTTGCTGGAGCAGCCGTGAAGAGATACCCCACGTCCAAGGTAAGAGAAACCCAAGTAAAATGGTAGGTGTTGCAAGAGGGCGTCAGAGAGCAGACACACTGAAACCATATTCACAGTAAACTAGTCAGTCTAATCACACTAGGACCACAGCCTTGTCTAACTCAATGAAACTAAGCCATGCCTGTGGAGCAACCCAAGATGGGCGGGTCATGGTGGAGAGGTCTGACAGAATGTGGTCCACTGGAGAAGGGAACGGCAAACCACTTCAGTATTCTTGCCTTGAGAACCCCATGAACAGTATGAAAAGGCAAAATGATAGGATACCGAAAGAGGAACTCCCCAGGTCAGTAGGTGCCCAATATGCTACTGGAGATCAGTGGAGAAATAACTCCAGAAAGAATGAAGGGATGGAGCCAAAGCAAAAACAATACCCAGCTGTGGATGTGACTGGTGATAGAAGCAAGGTCTGATGCTGTAAAGAGCAATATTGCATAGGAACCTGGAATGTCAGGTCTATGATCAAGGCAAATTGGAAGTGATCAAACAGGAGATGGCAAGAATGAACGTCGACATTCTAGGAATCAGTGAACTAAAATGGACTGGAATGGGTGAATTTAACTCAGATGACCATTATATCTACTACTGTGGGCAGGAATCCCTCAGAAGAAATGGAGTAGCCATCATGGTCAATAGAAGAGTCTGAAATGCAGTACTTGGATGCAATCTCAAAAACGACAGAATGATCTCTGTTCGTTTCCAAGGCAAACCATTCAATATCACAGTAATCCAAGTCTATGCCCCAACCAGTAATGCTGAAGAAGCAGAAGTTGAACAGTTTTATGAAGACCTACAAGACCTTTTAGAACTAACACCCAAAAAAGATGTCCTTTTCATTATAGGGGACTTGAGTGCAAAAGAAGGAAGTCAAGAAACACCTGGAGTAACAGGCAAATTTGGCCTTGGAATGTGGAATGAAGCAGGGCAAAGACTAATAGAGTTTTGCCAAGATAATGGACTGGTCATAGTAAACACCCTCTTCCAACAACACAAGAGAAGACTCTACACATGGACATCACCAGATGGTCAACACTGAAATCAGATTGATTATATTCTCTGCAGCAAAAGATGGAGAAGCTCTATACAGTCAACAAAAACAAGACCAGGAGCTGACTGTGGCTCAGATCATGAAATCCTTATTACCAAATTCAGACTTAAATTGAAGAAAGCAGGGAAAAGCGCTAGACCATTCAGATATGACCTAAATCAAATCCCTTATGATTATACAGTGAAAGTGAGAAATAGATTTAAGGGCCTAGATCTGGTAGATAGAGTGCCTGATGAACTATGGAATGAGGTTTGTGACATTGTACAGGAGACAGGGATCAAGACTATCCCCATGGAAAAGAAATGCAAAAAAGCAAAATGGCTGTCTGGGGAAGCCTTACAAATAGCTGTGAAAAGAAGAGAAGCAAAAAGCAAAGGAGAAAAGGAAAGATATAAGCATCTGAATGCAGAGTTCCAAAGAATAGCAAGGAGAGATAAGAAAGCCTTCTTCAGTGATCAATGCAAAGAAATAGAGGAAAAGAACAGAATGGGAAAGACTAGAGACCTCCTCAAGAAAATTAGAGGTATCAAGGGAACATTTCATGCAAAGATGGACTCGATAAAGGACAGAAATGGTCTGGACCTAACAGAAGCAGAAGATACTAAGAAGAGGTAGCAAGAAAACATGGAAGAACAAAAAAGATCTTCATGACCCAGATAATCACGATGGTGTGATCACTCACCTAGAGCCAGACATCCTAGAATATGAAGTCAAGTGGGCCTTAGAAAGCATCACTATGAACAAAGCTAGTGGAGGTGATGGAATTCCAGTTGAGCTGTTTCAAATCCTGAAAGATGATGCTGTGAAAGTGCTGCACTCAATATGCCAGCAAATTTGGAAAACTCAGCAGTGGCCACAGGACTGGAAAAGGTCAGTTTTCATTCCAATCCCAAAGAAAGGCAATGCCAAAGAATGCTCAAACTACTGCACAATTGCACTCATCTCACACACTAGTAAAGTAATGCTCAAAATTCTCCAAGCCAGGCTTCAGCAATACGTGAACTGTGAACTTCCTGATGTTCAAGTTGGTTTTAGAAAAGGCAGAGGAACCAGAGATCAAATTGCCAACATCCGCTGGATCATGGAAAAAGCAAGAGAGTTCCAGAAAAACATCTATTTCTGCTTTATTGACTATGCCAGAGCCTTTGACTGTGTGGATCACAATAAACTGTGGAAGATTCTGAAAGAGATGGGAATACCAGACCACCTGACCTGCCTCTTGAGAAATCTGTATGCAAGTCAGGAAGCAACAGTTAGAACTGGACATGGAACAACAGACTGGTTCCAAATAGGAAAAGGAGTACGTCAAGGCTGTATATTGTAACCATGCTTATTTAACTTATATGCAGAGTACATCATGAGAAACGCTGGACTGGAAGAAACACAAGCTGGAATCAACATTGCCGGGAGAAATATCAATCACCTCAGATATGCAGATGACACCACCCTTATGGCAGAAAGTGAGGAGGAACTAAAAAGCCTCTTGATGAAAGTGAAAGAGGAGAGTGAAAAAGTTGGCTTAAAGCTCAACATTCAGAAAACGAAGATCATGGCATCTGGTCCCATCACTGCATGGGAAATAGATGGAGAAACAGTGGAAACAGTGTCAGACTTTATTTTTTGGGGCTCCAAAATCACTGTAGATGGTGATTGCAGCCATGAAATTAAAAGATGCTTACTCCTTGGAAGAAAAGTTATGACCAACCTAGACAACATATTAAAAAGCAGAGACATTACTTTGTCAACAAAGGTCCGTCTAGTCAAGGCTATGGTTTTTCCAGTGGTCATGTATGGATGTGAGAGCTGGACTGTGAAGAAGGCTGGGCACTGAAGAATTGATGCTTTTGAACTGTGGTGTTGGAGAAGACTCTTGAGAGCCCCTTGGACTGCAAGGAGATCCAACCAGTCCATTCTGAAGGAGATCAGCCCTGGGATTTCTTTGGAAGGAATGATGCTGAAGCTGAAACTCCAGTACTTTGGCCACCTCATGCGAAGAGTTGACTCATTGGAAAAGACTTTGATGCTGGGAGGGATTGGGGGCAGGAGAAGAAGGGGACGACAGAGGATGAGATAGCTGGATGGCATCACTGACTCGATGGACGTGAGTCTGAGTGAACTCCGGGAGATGGTGATGGACAGGGAGGCCTGGCGTGCTGCGATTCATGGGGTCGCAAAGAGTCGGACATGACTGAGCGACTGAATAGAACTGAACATTCTTTCTGTTCATTAGGAAACATCCCATGTTTAGGTTTTGAGTGCTGTATCATCACATCTTTTGCTGAATACTTTCTGTTGGCCTGTCCAGATCGTACTCTCCACCCTTCCTGTCTCTGCTGTCTGGCCTGCATGAACTGTGTCAATGGGCTCCCATACATGCTTCCTAGCTTCCAACTGAGTTTGGCCAAAGATGAGGCCAGCAGGTGATTGGGGAGAGGGAAGAGAGTGGTTACTGTATTAATTCCCAACTCTATCTCTGCAGGGTCTCCTTAAGCTGTCTGTGACACATCTTGAAGGTCACAATTCCTTCAATGGGGCAACCTCTACAGGACTGTCTCCTTTAGGTTCTCAGAACTGCTGCTTCCTTTCGTCCCTTTGGGCCTAGGGTGTTAATAGCCTCACTGTTACTAGCTCCTAAGTACTGTACTATCCTTTGAGATTTCTTGACACCCTATCTACACCTTTGTAAACCATATGCTTATTAAACCCTGCTTGAATTATCTTAATTTGAGTGGGCTACCTTTTTCCTATTGGGACTTTAGAAAGGTGTTGATTACTGATTAGAGTGCACTTCTAGCTAATCACACCTGGGGTGTTGATTCCTGATTAGAAGATTTCAAATACTAACCACCCCTTGGGTGGAGATTCAACTTGATTTAAACACATATTTCACACTGTTCATACTGAAACATTTTGAGAATTGTCACATTGACAATTTAGCACAAAACTTCCTAGTAGTGACTGTTCAAAGAAGGATCTGTAACTCTTGATGGACCAACTAGAGCTTCCCCAGGAATTTTTGCTAAGACAACTTGTAAAGAGGCAACTGCTTTTTGCAGTGATTGCTAGATAAAAGGGTAAGTAAGTCTTGAACTTCTAATGGATATATCTGCCACCCAGCAAGAAAACCATATCTGAGACTGAAAGACAACAAGAGGAAGACAGAACTGAGAGATGGATAGAAAGGGATGAATTTCTGGTTACATTACTGGACTCCTGGATCCAGGTATGCCTGAAACTGAAGCTTTCCTTCTAAACCTCAGATATGAGAGTAAATAATTTTTTGGTTTGTGTGTCTAAGCTATTTTTTAATTGAAGTATAGTTGATTTACAATGTTCTGTTCATTTCAGACATACAGCAAAGTGATTCAGATATACACACACACATATTCTTCTGCAGATTCTTTTCCATTATAGGTTATTATAAGATATATTGAACATAGTTCTCTGTGCTATATGGTAGGTCTTTGCTGTTTATCTAATTAATATATAGCAGTGTATATCTGTTAATCCCAAACTCCTACTTTATCCCTCCCTTTCCCCTCCAACCTCCTTCCCCTAACCATAAATTTATTTTCTATGTTTGTTAGTCTCTTTCTGTTTTGTATATAGATTCATTTGTATTAGCTTTAGCTTCAATATATAAGTGATATCATATGGTGTTTGTATTTCTCTTTCTGACTTACTTCACTTAGTATGATCATCTCTAGGTCTATCTATATTGCTGCAATATTTCATTCTTTTTATGGTTGAGTAATATTCCACTGTATATATGTACAACTTCTTTATCCATTCATCTGTTGATATTTAGGCTGTTTCCGTGTTGAGGCTATTGTAAATAGTGCTGCTATGAACACTGAGGCACACATGTCTTTTCCAACCATGGTTTTCTCCAGATATATGCCCAGGAGTTGGATTGTCCTCTTTGGAGGAACATCTATTTAGGCCTTCTACTCTTTTTTGATTGGGTCGCTGTTTTTTTTTTTCCCTTTGGTATTGAGCTGTATGAGCTGTTTGTATATTTAGTTTATTAAGCCTTTGTCGGTCTCATAGTTTGCAAATATTTCCTCCCATTCTGTAGGTTGTGTTTTCATTGGGTTTATCATTTCCCTTGCTGTACAAAAGCTTATAAATTTGATTAGGTCCCATTTCTTTATTATTATTTTTTATTTCTTTTGCCTTGGGAGCCTGATTTAAGAAAATACTGTTATGATTTATGTCAGAATGTTTTGCCTGTTTTCGTCTAGGAGTTTTACAGTATCACATCTTATATTTAAGTTTTTAAGCCATTCTGAGTTTCTCTTTGTTACTTAAGCTAATCTGAGTTGGGGTTACTCCACTTGCAACTGACTGATACTTGACAAGTTCATCAAGTGTCTATTTTCATGATATTCTTATATCTTTTGGAAAAAAGGCTACACCTTTTCACAGGTACCTGAAATGAGTTCACCCAATTCAGGCCACTGCTACATTTTGACAGAGGAGATAGAGATGTCATCAAGGAAAGATAGCTGGCCACCCAGGCCAGGATTCAGTAGGATGGCAAGAACCTCAGGAACGTATACATTGAGACCTCAACATTGGAGGTCCAGGAAACTGATTGTGTTAGAATGACTGACGCTAACCAACTTTGGTGGGGTGGGAGTGGCGGGGGGCGGGGGGCGGGTGTTGGCTTCTGCTAGTCATTCTCACAGAGACTAATGTATAAATGCAAAGTAAATTCACAATAGGAAACATAACAGCTGAGCTGACCAAAAAGGTTATGTCTTTGTTGAGTAGGGTGGATGCCCATTTTGGCTGTTCAGAGTTCCTTACTCTTGGATGGTTGTAGAGATGCTGACTAATTCTTGCTTTCCAAGTCTTTGTTTTCTAGCTTTTAATCAGAGCATCCTTTTTTGGGGGCAGAGGTTGTTAAAATCTTTTTTTAAAAAAATCAGAATTTAATCCAATCAGCTTTTAAAAGTTCTAGTCATTTTCCTTGAGATCCTTCTCAAAATATTTTTGGTGGGATGGGGAGTATCCTCAAATATTTTCAGTCACAATTTCATAGGGTCTATATAGATGATTTTTGTGAATGCTAATCACATCCATTACCTAACCTCATCCTTTTCTGGATATGCCTAAATGTCACACCTCCATATATTGACTGCAACAGAGATTCTTCCTATCCATCCTTTCCTTCTCTGCCTCCCTACTCTAATATGCGTGCATGCACACACACACACACACACACACACACACACACACACACACTGTTTCTTAAATTTTTGGAAACTTCTGGACAATTCTCCCACTTCTGTAATTCTTTTGGCTTGTTTAGATTTGGGCAGAATTGAGTTTTCACCTCTTATTTAATGTCAATACAAATAAGATTTAGCTTATTTAATGATCTCAGCCAGCTTTGAATTAGTAAGGACTATAAGTGTACGAAGCAGGCACAGTGGTTATGTTCTGATTTTCTCCTCCTTAGTATAGAGCATTTAAGGTACCTATGATTCTGGATAGCTTTCAGAAAAATACAAGGCATTCCTTCAACTTTGGCAGGCATGTTAGCCATGAGGAAACTGCCAGAATCTGCTTGAGAGTTTAAAGGGTAGAAAATGGAACCCATAAATTTGACAAGCTCTTTATGTTCTATGCATGAGGGTTGATGATAACCAAATCTTGGTTAAATGTTTATTTGTGCTGTTCTTGGCTTTCAGAAGAGGAAAATATTTAATTCCACTCTGATTGTAGGTGACTCTTCTTGGGACTCCTGCCTTCCTTTTTCAACACAGGGCAGATTTGAATCAATATTTAATGTGTAAACACACGGCTCAACCTCATGGGTGATGACTTCTGGTCACCAGACCCCAGCTGAGTGTAGCATCTCCATTCAATAGAGGTCTCTGTATTAGTTTACAAAGGTTGAGAGACTTCATACAAAATTTCTTTTTCTTTTTGGCTACATTCTTTTCTCTATTAAGCAAATGAGTTAAATCATATTCGGGTTACCTTGGAATACATGGTCTAATAGTGCTTTACCTTTTGGAAAAAAACCAATTTCCTGAGAAAGCTTATCTAATGCTACTTTCTTGCTTAAAATATTAATCAGTGGTGCCTCACAAGTTACAGGATAAAGACTGAACTCGTTTACTGATATTCATGTCTCTCTACCACCTGCCCGCAGGAAATCTCTCCAATCTTCTCATCTCTAACCATTTGCTGTTACGAAATTACCCCAGGATATTAATTTCTACCTCCTTCTCTTCCTCTCTTATTCCCTCTCTCTCTTACTCCCTCCCTCTCTTTTTCCTGTTGTTCAATCCTTCTTTCCTTTCTCCCTCCATCCCTCCCTCTTTCTCTCCCTTGCTTCCTCCCAGCACCTACTCATTAGGCATCTACAATGTGACGGACTCTGTGTTCAGTGTAGGGGGCAGGATGAAGTTAGCCGTCCAGCTCCCAGCATCACGGGGGAGAGGGACATAGCAGCCATACTTAAGTGCTTATAATGGTGAATGAATCACCCAACTTTGCTTGAGGACCTCAGACAAATCCTCAGGGAATTGAGGACTTGTACCCTGAGCTTTGACACACAGTTGGGGCTCACCAGGTTGACAAAGTCAAGGCATTCATTGTTGGCAGAGGCACAGCAGAAAAGGGAGAGCAGGGGTAAGAAACCTCATATCTTCCTGCCTTCCCTCCCTCCCCCTCTCTCTATCTACTGAGTGCCCAAAACCTGGCAAGCACTGGTCTAGTCCCCAGAGATACAGCACTGAAACAGAAAGATGCTATCCCCACTAGTGATGGAATGGCACATGATTTGCTGAGACCAGCATGTCCCAAAATGTGTCTGGGACACATCTGTCCCATGAGATATTTCACATAATGTTCAAAAAATGTTGCTGCTGGAGATTCACAATGTACAATTTCATAGTCAAGGTCCCAGGAAGTCCTATATTAAGAAACCTGTTATCTTAGGTTACTCAGTGTTTCCCAAACGTGTTTAACCAAGGGAGCCTTGTTCTAAGTTGCAACTATTATCATCACACCAAGCCAGTTTTCTAAAGGAGTTTCCACAGGAGGCACTTGAGTACTCCATTCTTCCAACCTCTGCCTATTACATCACTTACCCATTTTCATAATAATGCAGCATGAAAACAGTCACAGAACTTCAATGTCAGGCAACAAGAAGCTCTTAGTGCTTGCACAACTGGGGTGGTTGACTAGGTGGCTCTGCTGACCTTGACTCAGCTGGCTCCTAAGACTGGGGTCTGTCTTCTTCTTGGCTGGGACCACTGGGGTGAAATGGCTTTGCCCTGCTGGTCTCTCAGTCTCCAGCAGGCCAACCTGGGCATATCTGCCTGGTGGTGCCTGAGGGTGTAAAAGGCAAGCAGAATAACGAAAGCCATTTTTCAGACCCCTGTTCCATCAAGTCTTCTAACACCCCCCTGTCCAATGCAAGTCACATGGCTGACTTGCAATTGGTTAGGGAAGTGGGGAGAGCTACAAAGTTACATAACAAAAGCTGAGGATACAGGGAGGGGGAAGAATTGGGGCCATTTTAGTAATAGGCCACACCTCTGGATAGCATCACTGACTCAATGGACATGAGTCTGAGCTAACTCCAGGAGATAGTGAAGGACAGGGAAGCCTGGCGTGCGGCCGTCCATGGGGTTGCAAAGAGTCGGACACAACTGAGAGACTGAACACTACCAACACCACCTGCACTAAGGCCCCAGCTTAGGTATCACTTCTTCCAGAAGCCTTTTCTGACTCCCTCAGACTTACACCCATTTTTTTTTCCTTCTGAGATTCTCCACTGCATATCCAGTCCTCACTGCAGAGTTGAGGATTCTCTGGAACTCCTGAATTCTTGACTTGTTTCCTGTTGATTCCCCCAGTTAGAAGACAAACCCCTTGAGGGTGGAGACCATATTTATACTTCATTTTCTCTGCCAGACCAGCTAGCACAGCACTACGCACACAGGGGTCATTTACTAAAGACTAATTAATTGAGGTCAGTGTTCCAACATATGCATGGGATGAACCTCAGGGCCTCAGGTCAGGCTGTTGCCTGGGGGCTACCCCTGAACACTCCACACCGCCCCAGTGCTACCACCCAGGTCTGTGCCCAACTACAGACCGGGACCACCTCCAAGGGGTTGGCCCCTGTGTTAGAGAAACGCCAGGAAAGCCGTGCTGCAGAGCCGGAAGTGGCTCTGCTCTTGCTGTGTTCTCAGCCCTCGCTGGGACTCTAACCACTTCCCCTGAACTTCAGACCCTCCCCGAACCTCAGCCCTCCTGCGGTGGTGGTCCTCCTAAATTCGGGTCACTTGGCTCATTCCTTCCTGTCTCACCGTGCATTTCCTGTCTCTTGTGACTGCGAGGGCTCGGAGGCCTGGTCTCCATTTCCCGCCCCAGCTGAGCCGTCTTGCCCCCCAGTCATGTGGCTGGAGAGGAGAGCGATACTGTGAGAAACACTGGATCTGTGTCCCATGTTGGCCTCGCCTGAGAGCTGGGTCACAAAGCACAAGGCCCGGAACTAGACTCTGCCTTGTACCCAGATCCCTGGAGGCACAGGCAAGTCTGAGAAGCAACAGCATTGGGTCACAAGCTCTCCTGCTCCCCAGCCCTGTGACCTGGGCAAGTCACTTCACTTCCGTTTTCTCATTTGCAAAGTGAGGGGTTTGAACAAATTGATCTCCCTGATATCAAAGTAGACACATTTAATGATGCATGATTCTTTTGTCAGATAAGTACAAAGGTGTGGAGAGTGGCAGAAAATCATATTCTGTGCAGAATCAAGGACTTTGAGAGCCAGAAGGAAGAGCCTCATCGAACATCTATCTCCTGTAGCTCCCTCTTGTTTTACGGAAAAGGAAACAGGTAGCCACAGCCACTTAGGGTCAAGCCCTGCTAAGGAGAAAGTCCATCTCCTGCCATCTGGACCCTCACTGGACAAAGTCTGGTCTCCAGACCAGCAGCATCACTGTCATCTGGGCACCTGTGAGAAATACAGACTCTTGGGCCCCAGGACAGAACTTCTGAGTCAGAATCTGCATTTACCAAGCCTCCCAGCTGATCTATATGCACAGCCAAGATTGGGGGGCTTCAGGGTCCAATGACGCAGTTACTGGGAATCCCTGAAGACAAACTAGGTCCAGAACAGAAAGATCAATTCACAAAAAGTGAAAGCCCTGGCCCTAGAAACAGGAAGCGTGGATTTGAATCTCCACTTGCCAGTTTCAGCCCTGTGGTTTTCAGGAAGTTACTTAACCCTCCCTGAGCTTCAGTTTCCTCTCCTGTGAAACGTGTAAAGCACTTAGTATGATGGCCAGCACTCGGGAAGTACTTAGGAAATGTTAGCACAACAAGGCTTAGCGATTAAAAGCACAGATTCTGCAGCCGCCAGACTTCCTGGGTTTATAAGCCTCAGTAGCTGTGTGACTTTCAGCAAGTCATTTAACCTCGCTGTGTCCCAGGTTTCCCCATCTGCAAAATGGGACCAACAATAGGGTTGTAATGTCAATTTCATGGGTGAATATTTGTATTCAGATAGTATCTGGCCTATAGCAGGAGCTAAATGTCTGTGAAAATTGTAATATTGTTATTTTATAGACTTGGTGAAAGGAGGAAAGGCAGGCATATATAAATATTTTTAAGCTGTAATAAGAGAACAGTCATTGACATAGTACACTGCCATGTGTAAAATAGAGAGCTAGTGGGAA
Source organism: Budorcas taxicolor (assembly GCF_023091745.1). NCBI lineage: Eukaryota > Metazoa > Chordata > Mammalia > Artiodactyla > Bovidae > Budorcas > Budorcas taxicolor. The sequence goes on along the minus strand of NC_068935.1, from coordinate 124,292,052 downwards.
GCTCTGTATAGCACAGGGAGGTCATCTCAGTGCTCTGTGATGACCCTCTAGGTGGGATAGGGTGGAGGGAGGCTCAAGAGGGAGGGGATATATGTATACATATGGCTGATTCACTATGTTGTAGAGCAGAAAGCAACACAACATTGTAAAGCGATTATATTCCAGTTAAAAAAAATAATAAGAGAGCAGCCTCTTTCTCTCACATACAAAGAAAGTGGGGAGCGCAGCCCCAATGTTCGTATCGTCAGGACCCAGAGGCCTGTCTTTCATTGCCATCTTATCATGTAGACTCTGTCCTTAAGGGCCAGGATGGCTTCTGTGATTTTGACTCTCGTATCCAGGTATCCAGGCAGGAGAACAAGAAAGGGGCTCTGCATCAGTTACATTTCACTGCTTAACAAGTCATCCTAAAACTTAGGGGCTGGAAATAAGAAACATTCATTATCTCAGTTTCCATATTATCTCCTAGATATTATTATCTCATAGTTTCTCACCACTGGGAGCAGCTTAGCTGTGTGTTCATGGCTCAGTGTCTCCCAGGCTGCAAGTAAGGCATCAGCTGGGCTGCAGTCACCCCAAGGCTCCATTCAGGAGATCTGCTTCCAGCCCACTTACATGGTGTCGGCAGGGCCTGAACACCAGGAGATGGGTGTCACTGGGCCATCTTAGAGGTTGCCTCCCACAGGCTCTTCCCAGTGACCCAGCTTCCTGCAAGCAGCCTTTCTGGAGTTTCCACCCAACACTTCTCCTTCTAGCTCACAGGCTAGAACTTAGTCATGGGGCCACATCAAATTGCAAGAGAGGCTAAGAAATAGAATCTTTTGGTTAGATGCATTTCCACCCTGATTTAAAATCTGTTTCATCAAACTTATTTACACAACGAAAAGAGACTCACAGACTTAAAAAACAAACCTATGGTTACCAGGGTGGAAGGGAGGGGGGCGAATGGATTGGGAGTTTGGGAGTGACCAGCACACACTGCTATGTCTAAAATAGATAACCAACAAGGACCTACTGTACAGCACAGAGAACTCTGCTCAGTACTCTGTAATAACCTAAATTGAAACAGAATTTGAAAAAGGATAGACACATGTATATGCATAACTGCTGTACACCTGAAACTAACATAACATTGTCTATTAATTATTTATAATTGTTTAGGCACTCAGTCATGTCCAACTCTTTGTGACCCCATGGACTGTAGCCCACCAGGCTCCTCTGTCCACCAGATTCTCCAGGCATGAATACTGGGGTGGGTTGCCATTTTCTCCTCCAGGGGATCTTCCTGACCCAGGGATCGAACCTGCGTCTCCTGCATCACAGGTGGATTCTTTACCACTGAACCACCTGGGAAGCCCCAGTCAAGTTATATGCCAATATAAAATAAAAATTTTTTAAAAGTCTCTAAAAAATCAGTTGTATTAGTAAAGAGGGAAAAGGCAATGGCTAGTTCATTTTCCATAACCTTTCTATAGAGTGCTGAGTCTCAGGTCTGGACTCCAGACCGTCAGCATCGGCAACATCTGGGAACTGGTTACCAAGGCAAATGTTTGAGTCCCACCACAAAGCTGCTGACTCAGAAACTCCAGGGTAGAGCCTGCTGATCTGTGTGAACAGGCTCCCCAGGGAATTCGGGGGGAGTGTGAGAACCACTGTGATAGAGGACAAATTAGCTGCCATTCAAAGGGATGCTTCAATACAACATGTAGTCTATTTACAAGAACCCACAAGTTGGGTTATCTCTAGTCTGCCCTGCTCATGAACTAGCAGGCTTTTAAAGATGAACTGGGGACTGACTATCTAATGATTTAAGTATAATCCACTTCAGTGGTTCCATCTTGAGATACCAGAGAATTTATCAGGTGGTAAGCTCCGTTGTACAGATAAAGCAAAGAGATCCTGAATGAAATTTCCTGTGTGGTGAGGAAAGAACCGTAGGTTCCCAGTGGCTAGAAATTCCTTCTCTAAGTACTAGAATCATAACAGGATGATATAATGAACTACTTAAATAATCAAGTCACACAAAGCTGAATGTTTTACTCAAATCTCAGGAAATAATAAATGAGGACAGACTACAGAAGGGTGTTACAGTCTGAATTTTTGTGTCCATCCCACATTTATATATTGAGACCTCACCCCCAAGTTGATGGTATCAGGAGGTGGAGCTTTTGGAAGTTGTTTAAGGCATGAAGGCAGAGCCCATGACTGCTGCTGCTGCTACTGCTAAGTCGCTTCAGTCGTGTCTGACTCTGTGTGACCCCATGGATGGCAGCCCACCAGGCTCCTCCGTCCCTGGGATTCTCCAGGTGAAAACACTGGAGTGGGTTGCCATTTCCTTTTCCAACGCAGGAAAGTGAAAAGTGAAAGGAAGTCGCTCAGTCGTGTCTGACTCTTAGCGACCCCATGGACTGCAGCCCACCCTCCATCCATGGGATTTTCCAGGCAAGAGTACTGGAGAGGGTAGTGCTCCTATAAAAGAGACCAGGAAAACTCCCTTGCTGTCTGCTGAGGGAAGTTACACCTAGAAGGCACTGCCAATGGTCTACTGAACCAGGAAGTGGGCTCTCACTAGACACTGAATCTGCCGATGCCTTGATTTTGGACTTCTCAGAATCCACAACTGTGAGAAATACATTTCTGTTATTTGTAAGCCACCTGGTGTGGAGTATTTTGTGATAGCAACCCAAATGGTGTGAGACAATGGGAGATGTCAATAACCCACAAGTAGATTGTTGGAAGGCAGCTGCATGGGATGGAAAACAGGACATGGAATCTGTGGCCTAATTCCATTTCAAAATGTGCCAAAATTTCAGTAAGACTCAGGACTTCTGAGCTCCATTTTTCTCCTAAAATGGGGATAATAATAGCTACAGGTTTATTTGGCAGAGGAGAGAAATTTCTCTGATGTCCTCCATGTGCAGCACTAAACTCAATCCCGTGGGACCAACAATGTGATGTGGACTCTCTTCTTTTCCTCCATTTAAATCATGGGTAGAGAGATGATATGCACTCACAATACTTTTAAGTAGTTTCAGAACTTACAAGGAAATGAAGTATTCTAAATTTGGTTCTGATTTCCTTAAAAATCTGTATTTTCTTTTGTTTTATTCCATTTCTCTTCATTATGCCAGTTTACATCAAGTTACACAATTCTTGCTCCATTTGGTGTTTATCGTCAATCTTTATTTTTTCTTTATTGTTGCTGTACCCTCTTTTGCAAATGGATGTTGCTGCTTAAACATACTGGTTCCTTTTTGTTTTTGTTTGGTTTGGGGTTTTTTTGGCTCTTCTTTTAGTTAGATATTCCTGACAACTTCTTGCTTCTGAACAGCTGACAGGATCAATCAGAATCCATCATTTGGGGTGTGCCTCTACCATAGGCAGGAATATGACCTTGTGCTGAGGTGACCCACTGCTAAAAACAATGCCATCTTTCTATTTCTTGTGTGTGGTGGGGTGGAATTTTAGGTGTTTAAATTCCAAGTCCCATTTTCCTCCATACCCATCTCTGCTCCAGCACAACCAACAGCCCACGCCTCAGCTCCTTGTTTGAAATGCCTGTGGCTGTCGTAGGGGGCTCAGGACACCCGGACTCTGACCCAAGAAAGAAGCTACTCCTCTTGCTGAATACAAGGCCCCTTCTCTCAGAGCAGAACCAGCTGGTGGTTCAGAGGTGCTGGGGGAGGAAGTTCAACAGTGATCACTAGAAGGTCTTCTGAGGGCACTGGGCCCCTCACAGGCCGACAACCCAGAAGCTTCCCTCTTTGGCCCTCTTCTCTGCCCTGGCTTCTTGTTTGGCTCTGGCTTTGGTATTTAAGCAGAACTGGCCTATCCTCTGAGGGAGAAAGGGCTTTTCCCTGGGGGCTGTGGGGTGTGTTGCTCTTTTTAGGTTTTCTCTGTGGCTCTGAGTATGGAAGACAAAGTCGTAGGGTGGCCCCATGGAGCAGTCAGTCCTGGGACCAGTTCTGGTGTAGCAGCTTAGGGTCTGGGGTCAGGCAGGGTCCAGTCAGGGGATAGAAGCCACATCAGTTATTTGAACGATAAGGTTTTCCTATGAAGACATCACTAACTAGGTATACAATTGTTAACTAGGTAACCAAAAAGGTGAAAGGAGAATTCTAAGAAGTCACTAAGGTAGCAACTGTAGGAAGCAACTCTGACCCTTGAGGCTGAGAGAGCAAAGGAAGAAACTGGAAATAGTAAAGGCTAGAGACTTGGCATGGAGGGAGGTGGGATTCCCAGTGGCTCAGTGGTAAAGAACCCGCCTGCCAGTGCCAGATCCAATGGGTCAGGAAGATCCCCTGGAGAAGGAAATGGCAACCCATTCCAGCATTCTTGGCCCGGGGAAATCCCACGCAGAGAGGAGCCTGGCCGGCTACAGTCCACAGGGTTGCAAGAGAGTCTGACACAACTGAGCAACTGAGCATGCACACAGAGATTTGGGGAAGCAACACGTTGCTGAAACTCGGATCTCTGGGGAGGTCACTGGTGCTGACATCTCCAAGAAAAGGGGCTCATGGGCCCAGGCACTGACCCCCACAGAGGGGGTGGGTTGCTGGCCGAGCCAAACCATGAGCAACCAGCAAAACAGAAATGTAGTTTGCAGAGTCCCAGCACCAGTGTCACAGGACAGAGCATGGAAGGGTGAGCTTGGGAATAAGAGAACACGTGAATCAATGGACAACTTAACAACTGGCACAAGTCTCTTCTGACAATTGAGTGCATCCCAGGACAATGCATCTCAACTTTAAGGTGCATACAAGTCCCCCGGGCCTAAGCTTCTGCATCTCTGACAAGCTCCCAGGGATGCTCACATTTGAGCGGCGAGATCCTAGGAGGTCTTGAAGAATTTGGTGCTTGTGCCTTCCTGTTCAGCGTGGAGAGCAGCCATTTACAGGACTACTCGCTGGTCAGTTGTGTCTTTGTGCCACCTTTGGGGAAGGCATGTGGTGTGCCCTCCTTTCCCACGTCTCTTACTCTAGGGCTTTCTCGTTTCTTGCTTCTGCATCAAATCTGCCAGGACTTCACTGACTGATGGGGATTCAGAGAGTTCCGAGGTGAAAGCCTGGCCTCTCCCAAATGATATTAATGTTTTAACTTGAGCCATTTCATGCCATCAGTCAAATAGGAAAGCAGGAAGGGGCTCATCCGGGCTGATCTCAGATGGTTCATCCTACGTACCTGAAGACAATGTTCTATTGATGGACCACACTTTGTGATAACTCATCAGGGTGTCTACTCTGTAGACACCTTGTTTAAGAGGTGATGTTAAAGAGGTGATGAAGAATTCCTAAACTCACCCATGATTTCCACACAGGCTCTCCGTGCTATTTCCATCCTTTCCTAAGGGGATCATCTTACCAAATTGGTGTGAAGAGAAAGTAGATTGTCCCCAAACAGTTTGAATTATAAGACCACACTTTGTAAATTGAAGGTATAATAAACAAGGTGGTAGCCACAGCCCCAACGTGAAAATCTGGGGACATCTTGAGGAAATGGCAGCCAAAGAATGAACTCAAAGCAGCCATGGCCAACGTCAGTTCTTGGCAGCTTGCTATGGGATCTCGGTAGCTCCGTAGCTGGACCTAGTAGTAGTCCCCAGTTCCCTCTGTAGCGGGTATTTGAAGCTGGCCTTATTCTTCCTTATCACAAGGGATCTCTCACAAGAGAGTGGATGCAAAGGTGAACAGGCTGTTAGAAATAAATACTATGATTCAGATATGTCAAGGTGCAAAGAGGAAAATATTTCTTGCCTAGGTCACTTATACTTTCCATGATGGTGTCCATAGAAAAACTTTCCTCCTGGCATCTGAAGTTATAGTGCCCCCATACCTTTCCCCATTCATGTATTAATATCAGGAATATTATTTTATGTATGATCACCACAGCATTCTGAAATAAGAGCAAGAATGACTTTTTGTGGACTGATTCTACAAGTGAGAGAACTGGCAAAGAGATTCCAAGTTGGCAGAATAGTGATCTAGTCCACTGGCTAGAGAGAGACGTGCTCTGAAGACCCTGAAATATGGCTGCTCAAGTCTGGAGCCCATTGCTTTATACCAGGGGTCAGCAAACTTGTCCTATAAAGTGTTCAATAGCAAATATTTTTGGCTTTGTGGGCCATATGGTCTCAGTTGCAGCTACTCATCTCTGCCGTTGTGGCATGAAAGCAGCCGTAGATGGTGTGTAAACAAATACGTTTGGCTGTCTTCCAACAAAACTTTATTTATGAAACAGGCAGAGGTCTGGATTTGGCCAGAAGGTTGTAGTTTGCTGACTCCTGCTTTATATCAATGGCCAAGATAGATACTGTGAACTGTGTACCTGGTTTAATTCTTACAAGAACAGGAAAGAATCTGAGATAAAAAAGAAACATAGGAGGTGTAGGGCAGACACAGGTGAGAAAAAGAGCACTGGGTGAATCACAGGGGTTTTTTTTGAGTGGGATTTTTCTTTTTTGGGCAAAGCAGCACATGGGATTTTATCTCCCTGACTGGGGATTGAACTCGTGCCCTCTGCATTGACAGTGTGGAATCTTAGCCACTAGACCACCAGGGAAGTCTGGGAGTTGAGTGAGAAGAAGGAATAAGAAATAGGTGGAGGATGTCAATGAAAAGAGACAAGAGATGAAAACAAGAAAAAGAAAGAATAGCTGTTAAAACAACTTCAATTTTTTTGATAAAAGTGAATTCTGAAGCTTATCCAGGGCTGTGTGAAAGCCAGTGAAATTTTATCATAGTTTTTCCATGTGAAATGAATTCACTTAAAATAAGTTTATTTTCTGACAAACTTAATCAGGGCAGGCCCAGTGAAGTTCGTGATATCAAATCACTGTCAAGTTATGCCTCTGTAAAAAGAATTGTCCAGCCAACTCTGGCAGTTGGCTAACAACAATTTAGAAATGCCTAATTTATGACCAGGAATGATGAAATCTAGAAAATATTTCCTAGGAGAGAAATGTGTTTTAGTTGCCCGACAGCAAAACAAGGCCCTTGTTATAAATGCACTGATTCTATGACGTCTTTACTCTTTCAGAGATTAAAGAGGTTTTTTGTAGATATCAAGTACCTGGTATTGCTAAAGCTTTGAGAAGGCTTTGGAGACAGTTCTTATTGTTTTGCAAACATATCCTCCTTCTACATAGTCTGAAAGATAATTTCAGACCTGTTTAAAGAAGCTTTCATTTGTAGTTTTCTTATTGGCTTTACTGCTTTCCAATGCCAGCAAGAATACTATCTGAGCCAGCAGCGCAAAGACTTCAAAACTTTTAAAGAAGCAGTTTGAGTTGCTACTTTAGAGAATATGTTTTCCTAAAAACACAGGATCCTAGGAGCTGGGAAATTGCGTGACTATGGACAGCGAGCCTAATCAAATAGGACATTTATCATGGCTGCACTGTTTTGTACTCCTCCACTTTCGAGTTCTGGAATATTCTATGTCCAGAAGCTCTGTGGGTGGTGATGCCTCCTTTTGCTGAGAGCAGTGATGTGCAGTAGTTATGGACACAGATACCCTTGACTTGACTCCCAGCTCTGCCACTTGCTGGGTGGGCAATATGAGAACAGTTAGTCTGACTGTGGCTCACCTTTTCCATCTGTAAAATGGACATGATGACATCAGTATCTACCTTCAAGGATCTTTTCAAAGATTGAATGAACTGAAATACATATGAGCGCTTAGGAGGATGCCTGTAGAAAGCACTAATGAGAAATAGAGAAAAACCATAATGAATCAGATTTTCTTTCAAAAGGTTGTCACCTATGGAATTGTGTCTGTGTGGGTGTCTGTATATGTATGTGTGTGTGTGTGTGTTTGTGTGTGTGTATGTGTGTGTGTCTGCCAGGTCGTTAAATATTGGCAATGTATAGCTGTATAATGTATACATACATGCGAAATTGCCATGGCAATTTTTGTGCAGAGGTGATTGCATAGTTAATGAGGTTCTAATCAAAGCACAATTATTGTTGATTGAAACCTGCCATAACTATCAATGTATTGGTAGATGAGATTGATTATATTTAAAGATTAAACTTTGGCCCACATATCTCCTCTGAGCTGTAGACCCCTTTTGGATGTTAAAGGTAACTCAAACTTAATGTATCCCAAACTCATCTCAAACTTAGTTCAACTCCAGCATAACTTAACTTAGTGAGAACATCACTGACCAGAAACCTGGAGTCATGTTTGACCCCTTCTATTTCTCACTTCACCTAACCCACTATCTTGCCAATGTTATGTCATATGTTTCTCTCAAATGTGGGCCTATCTTTCCATTATCATTATGGAGAACTCTTGTAACCCAAGCTACAAATATTTCACATGAACTATGTTAGCCTCCTATTTGGCTTGCAACCATTTATTCTTTTTCCCCATGAAATCCGTTCTTCTTAAAACCAAGATTCAGTTTTATTCTTGTAACTGACATCACACTTAATCACCCGGCTCAGTTTAACAGTACTCTTCAATGATTGTGCTTGCGCTCAGTTGCTAAGCCATGTCAAACTCTTTGTAACCCCATGGACTATAGCTCACCAGGCTCCTCTGTCCGTGGAATTCTCCAGGCAAGAATACTGGAGTGGGTTGCCATTTCCTCCTCCAGGGGATCTTCCAGACTTAGGGATCAAACCCACATCTCCTGCATTGGCAGGCAAGTTCTTTACCACTGAGCCACCTGGGAAGCCTGCTCTCCAATGATACCCTTTTTAAAAACACAGTCCATGCCCACAGCACACTGCTTACTCACTGCTAGTAGACTGCTCTCTAGGATGCATATATATATTTCTGCTCCTACCAATTGGGCTGCATGTTTACTAAGAGTCTCTAACCTGTTTTTGTCAGTTTTTGAAATAAATACCAAATTTAATGTATTGTGTAAGCTGATGAAACATGAACACATTCATATTTCAGAGGGCTTTTCTTTTTCCCTCTGAAAACTGGGTTGGATACTTTGGGAAGACTCAATAAATTGCTATAAAGAAAATTATTCACTTAAGTATAAGTGAGAAATATATAAAAGATCTAATAAAATAAAACTCTTGAATAATTCTGCTCTCCGAATTCTTTGCACGTGTATATCAGTTCTTTTCTAAAGGCAACTGAATTGGAAAACTGCAGTCAGCACATTATATGGATAAGACAGAGACCAAGGAAAGACATTCATCGAAACCACACTTAAAGTCTTGGATCTTCATGGAGTGATCGATGAATGAATACATGTTTCAAATAAAATGTGAAAGGTATACATGTGTCATTTTAAATGATTCTTATTTTATGGAGCCTTTTCAACCAACTGCTTAATCTTCTATATGGATTACACAGCATCCCTTGTACTTCATATGTCTGAATTCTTTTCTGTTTACCTTAGATTATACACCAGGGACCCTTAAAATGGTTGGTAAGGTCTGGTCTGGATGGACTGGAACCGTACGGTCATCTAGAGACCTGATACTAGCCAGGGCTGCCTTCTTTCCCAGGGACTTTCCATGTGTCTTTCCCTCTGCCCAGAGGATTCACTCACTGCTTCCCTCTTCATCCCTCAGATCATTTCCTGATCTTCCCGAGGAGGTCAGAGCTCTGTGGTATTGGCTTACATCACTTAACTCTTCATCATAACTTTCAGCACCACTGCAATTTTATATTTATTTTGTGGCTACTTGACTAGTATCTGCTGAATTAGTTTTCTAGGGCTGCTGAGACAAATTGTTACAATTTTGGTGGCTTAAAAAACTAGAAATATGTTTTCTCACAGTTCTGAATCCCAGAAGTCTCAAAGCAAGGTGTAAATGGGGCCACAGTAACTCTGAAGGCTCTAGGGAGACTCTTTCCTCACCTCCTCCTGGCGGCTCCTGGCATTCCTTGGCTTACGGCTACACCACTCCAATCTCTGTCTCCTGCTTCATATGACCTCCCCTGTGTCTCAGAGTCATCCTGTTCTGTCTCTTAGGACACTGATTAGATTTAGCCACTGCCACCTCCCCCCTCCCATTCAGGGTGATTTTATCTCAAGAACCTTACCTTAATTATACCTGCCTTTTACATATGCCTGTATATATACCATTTTTTCCAAATAAGGTAATACTCACAAGTTCCAGGTAGACATCTTTTGTGGGCCACCCCCACTAGACTTTAAGTTTTGCAAAGGCAAAGATTATTTGTCTTTGCCTATTGCAATGTCTGACACATAGTAGATACTCAATAAATATTTGCTCTTTGAATGAATAAGTGGATCTTGTGTGGTCTCCAATATTAATCAGTTAGGTAGATGTGTTGGACTACCAAAACACTAATATAGATATGCTGATCACATTTTAAAGAATTGCGAACTCATTTCTATAAAAATTCTATTGTTCTGTAAAGTCAGTCCCTGCTATTTTGTAAACGTACTGAACTCTCTTTTCAAACCAACTGACCACCTATTTCACAATCTTGTAAAGTCAAGCTTTAAAATCTAAGATCTAATTCCTTCTGGTTTATTATTATTCATTTAAAAGTTTAATAAGGGTCTATTTACCCTCGCCCAGTTAGCACTTAGTGACAAAGAGGTAACCATGGGGATAATAGGATAAAAAGAGTGACAGGAGGCAACACTAACAGCGAGAAACCACATTATAAATATAAATACCTCAAAGCAAGTGTTCTATAAAAATAGCACTGTCGAGTTATACGTTTCTGGGCAGTGTTGTTTATTATGATTATTAGAGCTTATAGTAATACTTGGAACTTTTACTTAGGAACAAAGGTAAAAAAAACCCTCAACAACCCCAAAATACACTCCCATCACAAAAACTTGAAGCCCCGGCTGTCCATTTTATTAAAGTTTTGGCCTTAAGTTAAATGTGGCACAGTCAGAGTGGTTTCAATATTGAATTTATATATTCTACAATTAAAGAAAACTTTTTATTCTCTAAGCTGTGCCTAGATTTTCAGACATTACCTGACTCTCTGGAATTTAAGAGAACAGCAAGAGAGGCATCGCAAGTAGTAGAGGTGTCTTTCTTTCTTTTTGCTTCACCATGAGTCATGTGGGAACTCAGTTCCCTGACCAAGGATTGAACTCATGTTCCCTGCAGTGAAAGCATGGACTCTTAACCACTGAACCACCAGGGAATTCCCTAGAGGTGTCATTGACCCCTTTCATAAAGCAGGTCTCAGTCAGGAGAGGTTAAAGCTGACTAAAAGTAAAAGTCACTGGGTCAAGGGGTCCTATCCTCCTCTTGATGAGAAGCAACTATCAATTTCTATCAAGTCTTTTTGGCTGATAGATATGGGAGTGGGCTGTTAGCCTCATCTTCATTCCCATGATCTACAGAGAGGAGGAGCTTGGAAAGCAACCAGCAATTTACCATTTATTAAGAATTTAGAAAGTAGAAAGTGCTAGTTACTCAGTCATGTCTGACTCTTTGCAACCCCATGGTCTGTCCATGGAATTCTTTAGGCAAGAATACTGGAGTGAGTTGCCATTCCCTTCTCCAGGGGATCTTCCATATTATAGCAAATTTTCCTAACAACCTGGTATGGTAGAGATTCTTAGGCTTGACTTATAAACAGGGAAAGCAAGATTCAGAGAGGTTAAGAAACTGGACCTAGGTCACACAGCTAGCAAATATCTCTCAGGATTGGGACACAACCTGTCTTGTTTCCAAAACCACAGGTTTTCTACTTTGCCAAGCTGCCTTCCAGAGTTTGCTTTCTAAGGAAAAGGGCTAGTCCATTGATGACTCATGGCTAAGATAGCCTCAGAGAGCCCCTGGGTTCTAGCTTTTCAAACTGAGATATTTGTACCACAAGATCCATGTGGTGACATGCCAGGGTAAGCAGAACTACATAATAAACGTGATGCATCTTCAATGTCAAGTCTTATTCATGATGCATATGTGTATAAAAAGAAAAGTTTTAATGTGAAGCAAAGAGATTGAAAATATATTTCCTGCTTTTGGAAACTACTTTGGGTTAAACCATCAGATGCCAGGTATGGGGAACAAAGCTATCACCTTCAGCCTTCTCTACTTCAGAAGGATTTCTATAGGAAAGTTTGAGAACTATTGCAATAGTATGGGAAAACTTAGTTGTATGGGTGTATCAGTCAGTGGTCTGTCAGGAAGACAGAGTTCATCCTAGGTCTTTCAGGGGGAATTTAGTACAGGAAATGGTTTACACAGTGTTGGCAAGGCACAAAGAGCTCACAGAAAAGATGAGGAAAGCCTGAGAGTAGTAATTGCAGGAAGCTACCTCCGAAGACTGTTAGGAATGGAGGAGCAAAAGGGAAGAGGTGGTGCTCCCAGAGGGGGACGCTCATCAGTGAAACTCTCTAAACACTGCTGATGCTTTCGGAATCCTGCTTCCTCCTGAAAACACCAAAGGCCACTAGAGCCTGTAGCTATCCCTGATGTCAGATCTGCTACTTTCACTGTAGTCCTTAGTTGCTGGCAGTCACCAACAACTCTCCACCAGCACAGCTGCTGGAAAGACAGAAGGCCACCGTTGTGCCAGAACTACCCCCAGAAGCAGGAGAAAAAGAACAACTTCTTTTCTTTCGCCTTCCAGTCTCCTGTCATTCTCTCCCACTGGCAGAACCCAACCAGCTGCCAACAGGCAAGGGAGTCTGGGAAATGTAGTTTGCAAGTTTCCTGTCCCTGCCAATAAAGAGATGAGTGAAGAAAAGTGGGAATGATGGAATTAGGCAATTGAACAGTTATGGCCTGTTATGTTATTATTAATCTGTTTCCATGAAGGCTTATTTTTTTATTTCTTCCCTAAGGATGGTAAAGAATATGTATCTCATTTGACAGGGATAAATACAAATATTCCTTGCTTCTCAACTCAGTTTAGCTTCTGCCTTCAGACAGTGAGAGTTTAGCGAATTTCAGATAGTGAGAGATATCTTTCTCTCTTTTTTTTAAAGTGACCAGCCTTTGTTAAATGTTCCAGCCTCACACAAAAAGTCAGGGAAGTACCAAAGTCATCCAATGGGTTCACTTCTAGGTCCAGCAAGCAGTCATATTACGGCCCCACTGAAAATAATTTCCTTAGGGAAGGGTTTTGTACTCTCTGCTATAGTTAATATGTATTGTGGTTAATCAGCCATACTCCATTATAAAATAAAAAGTTAAATAAATATGTATTTTGCAAAAGGCAAATTTTCCATGGGCCAATATTTTCTTTTTGGTATATGATGGGTACTACAGTCTCACCATTTTTTTTGCATTTGCATCAATTCTCCCCTCCCCCAACTTTCTTGAGATATAACTGACATAACATTGTATAAGTATAAGGTGGACAACATGATGATTTGCTACACGTATCTACAGAACCTTGAACAACTGGGGTTAATCCATGTATAACTTACAGTTGGCCTTCTGTATTCAACCAACCATGGACTTTGTAGTATTGTAGCATTACTATTGAAAAATATTCACTTATAAGTAGACCTGTGCATTTCAAACCTGCTTTGTTTAAGGGTCAACTATACTATGAGATGACTATCACAATAAGGTTAACGAACATGTCCATATCCGTCATCTCACATGGTTACCTTTTTCTGTGGTGAACAATTTTAAGATTGACTTGCTTAGCAACTCTCAAGTACACAGCATAGTACTGTTAACAGTATTACCCTGTCCTATAGCCCCTTTTTTACAGCTTTGTAATACACACCTATATTGAAGGCTTTGAGAAGCTCTGCAGGAGACAACCCCGTTTAACCTCATCTTATTTGATCCTGGAAGCCTCTTCTCACTAACAGCTGGCGGGGCCCTATGACCTGCTGCCATGGGGAATCACCATCAGAGAGGGCTGTCTCAGCCAAGTTGTGATGTGTCCAAATTTTCTTTCAGGGAAGCATAATGTTAGCTTTGAACTTTATTCCTTGGCTCCGCTCTCTTGCTTTGTAACTCTGGCAAATTATTTTTCACCCTCTGAGCCTTCGTCTCTTCATCTACTAAATGGGGTAAATAATATCTACTTCACAGGCTTTTTCTGGAGACCAAGGGAGGCTACATGAAAACTCTCTGGTAAAGTATAAGGCACCACACAAACACAAGGACTCCAGGCTTCTCTAAGGTCTACTTGAGGTCCCCACCCATAAGGCTGCTCAGAGAGGCCCAGATGCCTCTCTGTGACAGCCCCTCTTGGACAGAGTCTTCACTCTGCAGCCCTTTCTTCACCTTCCTGTGACGCAGCGCTTACCTGGGGCTTACCACACGCTTCTGGTTCCAGCTCTCAGGGGACTCCTGACAGCCGTAACTGATTCACCTGCCTCTCTTCTATGTCTCCCACTGAACCATCCTAGATACTGCTGCTACAAATATCATTCTAAAACAGATTTCTGATCTTTTCATTCCCATTCGTTAAATAAAACTTGCACTGACTTCCCTTTGACTTCAAGTCCACTGGCATCAAATCCAACAATCAAGACCCTTTTCTAACCTCATCTGCCCTTCACCTCCAGCAACAAAGCTCTAGTCAATGGTCCCTCCCTTGTTCTTTCTTTATTGAAACTGTAAAAGAACTGGATTTAAATTCTGGCAGAGCCATTTGTTAGCTATGTGGCCTTGGACGTATTAATCTCTCTGTGCCTCAGTTTTTCTCCTTTGTAAAAGGGGATAATCATATACTTATTTTATGGGATTGCTTTCTAGGGTGACAGGAGGTAGAGTCTATTAAGTTCATAGGACTGTGCCTGCTTTGTTAAGTGGTCAAGAAATGTCAGCAATCTACTATTACTATTTTTGTTACTCTTAGAACCTTATAATTTTCTTTCTCTCCTCCTGCTTCTTCATCTGAGGATGCTCATCATCCTAGCTCCACGACTTAAAATCTGACTTATCTATTTTAAACGCACCTTTAGCAAATTACTTTTAGTTCTCTCAGCCTTCATTTTCTTACCTATAAAATATGTGTAAAACATATATATAACTATATATGTCATATATACTCATTTATACTATTCATCTCCACTTTGATACTCTCTGCATGCTATAATCTCAGAAGGCTTTGTATCTCATTTTTGGTATTTCTCATTTCACAGTATCATTACAATTTGCCTTGTTATTTCTGTACATGTATAGATCAGAATCTTCTTAAACATAAACTGATGTGTCCAGCTGGCACAGTGCAAGGCAGCAGAGTGAGCTTGCTGAATTGAGCTGAACTCAAATTCATAATACAGGTTTAGTTGATAACATGGGTTAGTATATTTGATTTGTACATTTCTTTACTCCAGGAAAGGAAATCTCCAAAGGTGGAATTTCAATCTTCACTGAATAGGCTAATACTATTCACAGGCTGATTCCCAGGCCAGCAGCATCAATATTAATTGGGGACTTGTTAGAGCTGCCACATCTGGGGTTCCACCCCAAGCCTGATGAGTCAGATTCTCTGAGAGTGGGTAGGAATCTCCTTTTGACAAGCTGCTAAAGTCTGAGAAGCGCTGGTATAGACAGTTTTAAGGAAGAAATCTTAATTTTCTACATTTGACATTTTATAGAGGAGTGCCTATTTGTGATACCTATTTAATCAAGGGCAACTTAAGCAAATTTCTTAGAATCTGACAGAATTTTCTCTAGTTCCCCAAGGTATAAGAAGCAGGAATTTTTATTAGTTTATCTGTGGGAAATTTTAATTTAAAAAAGAAAAAGGGAAAAAAAGTGTAAGAGAAAAAAAACACCCCAGCACCTCTGGGTACTTTGTTAATGAAGCCTATAAAACTGTGACTTGTTTTTGCAAGAATGTGAAGCTGTTGACTGTATCCTCCTTAAAAGGGTTCCCCCAAACTGTTAAATTGGAGAAAATATCTTAGGTTCTCTCTTTTTATACTTTAAAGGCTTTCTCCTTCCTTATTGAAAATGGGGATTATATATTGCAAACAGTAATGGTTTGTGGCTGGAAGCTGTTATAAATGTCGTCTTCTCAACTGCGGGAGTAAACACTTTAGAGCTTAGATACTAATTACTGTCACATGAAAAGCAGGGAGACATATTGTGACTTCTTGCGCTGTCAGAAAGCCCTTCTTCTTGCAAATGGCCGCACTTCACAGAGACTTTGACACTGTACAGTTTATAATTTCCATGGGTGATCTGTTATTTTAAAATACCAACAGGAAGATTAAGAATGTGTTGACACAAAAACGGCACCAACCAATGCCCTCTGGCCCTCCTAAACTTGAACCAGAAAGCTGCCTCGCCTTTTAAGGAAGATTATAATCTGCCAAAATAGAAAAAAGGGTTACAAAAGGATTACATTCTATAATAAGTTTAAGACAATCCAGAATTTTCCTCAAGCAATTGCAGACTGCAGCGTGATTTGTTTACATGTGTTTGCCCTGACTGGGTAATTTAGGCACAGGTTGTTACTAATAAAAGAATGGGACAAAAGATAATTAGTTCTGGAAACGTTTTGCCTCAAAGTTTGATCTGTTCCTGAATTCTGGACCCTTTTGGGACTTCGTCCTTCAGTGGATTTCCAATGGAATAAATTATACAAGGCTTTGTAAAACGTGTGTGACCTCAGGATGCTGGCCTTCACTAAGCAGATAGAGCTAAGTGGGATTAATTGAGTTAATATTTGTAAAGCATATTGCATAATGCCTGGCACACAGCAAGTGCTATATAAATGTTTGACAAATAAATGAGAAGCTCTACTTTGAACTAAGGAAGGTTTTATTTGTGCTTCGAGGAAAATGGATGAATCTCTAAAGAACAGATATAATGGGGTTCAGACTGCAGACTCCACAGTGCAGCTGGCACCAATAACCTTTTTCTGTTCATGGCTGCCATATACACCAAATTTTGACATGAAATTCTCTATGGCAAAGTAGAGGGGCAGAAAGCACATTGTGTTTGTGGTTTCGTTCTAGACAGCACCACCACTTACTAGTTTATGACTTTAGGTAACTTGCTTCACCTCTCCACGTTCCTCCTTCTTCTAAGATGTAGAGGCTCACATGAGATAATAGGGCTAAAGATCTTTGTAAACTTGAAAGTACTATTCACATAGATGGCTTTATCCTAAAGTTATTCATTTCCAGTGCAATCCCAAGGGTGCAGCCCACATATTTCCCAGAGGGGTAGGGAGATGCCATAGCAGGAATGTCAGGAAACTCACTTTGGGTGAACTGGCACACATGGGGGAAAGGAATTCATCAATGAGTATCATTAAAACCTTATCAGGGACTTCCCTGGTGGTCCAGTGGCTAAGACTCTGAGCTCCCAATGTAGGGGGTCCAGATTCAATCGCTGATCAGGGAACTAGATTCTAAGAGTTTACATATTGCAACTAAGATCTGGCGCAGACAAATACATATATGTATATATATATACATATATGTATACACACACACACACACACACACACACACACATATATATATATATATATAACCTTATCAGAAAGGTCATCTAAGATACTTCAGAAGTATCTTCTTCATTCACAATGAGTTCATGGAAATAATCTATTATAATTGTCACTGCTTCTTGTCTTCTCACCATCCATTCTGCCCTCTTTTTTAACAGAACCTTACATTTTTTCAACCATGTGTCCCAAGAGAAACCAATCCTGTCCACATATTCAGGGATAGCCTAGTTGGTTTAAGATTATTCCCATTCTGCTTAAATGGACATGCGACCTCATCTGGCCAGTGAAACAAAGAAAAGCCTACCGGGAGTCTTCTGGAAAAAGTTTCCTTACTCCCAAGAGAAGGCCACAAAAATTTCTTCTTCTTTGGAGTTGCTGTGCCCGGAGGAGATGCCTGAAACTGCTGCAGCCATCTTGTTGCTTGCCTGAAGCTGAAGCTAATACCAGGATCTTTGAAGAGAAAGATATTAAGGGGTAGAGGTGGCTGGGGAGTGTATGTAGGGGTGAAATTGAAGACACCATGAGCTGAAATCACCCCAATTGACACAGAACTTCCCCTGTGTTCTCTCATCAGTCATCACAGCCATCTCTGAGTAGGTGGCCTTATCCTTGCTGTATGGGATGAGGAAACCAAGAGGTTAAATTGCTCAGGGTCATCCAACACGTAGGTGGAAGATTTAGAACTCAAATAGATCTGTTCAACTTCAAAGGCTGCTCTCAAGTTGTTGTTGTGGTCTCCTAAAGCTTGCCTCAGATGAAAAATGGTCAAGGGGCAGTCTATTTACCGTGGCCATGAAACTAGCAGAGCCTGCGAGTTGGACAGCTTGAGTTTTTTTTTTTTTTTCCAATGTTGGCTTTTCTGCCCAACATCTGACCTTTCTGGACCTCTATTTCATCATGTGTAAGACAGTTGGACCAGATGTTTACTGAGGTTCATTTTGGCTCTAAGATCTTTTGAAATGCTTGGTAAACCACAGGGAGGGATAAGACAAAATAAATAACATACATTCGGTATCTTGAGAAAGGGCTCTGGGCAGGATTTCCCCTCTCAGCCTGAGGTTCAGAGTTACAGTGCATCATTGATGTTGCTGAAGAACCTTAGAAGGCTCCATGTGGCACTAAACAGGACACGCTGAAACCAGATAAGAGTTCTTGTTATGGCAAGAGAGACAGAGCAGAGAGCAGAAGAGAGCTGTTTTCCGTAGCACCCTTCTGAGCAATCTAGCCAGTTTGCTTGCTGAGTCCCTGACGAGGAAGTTACGTTCTGAAGGGCATTTGTGCTTTCTTTCACTTTCTTCTTATTCCTACCGGGCTTAAAACAGGGCGGTGCATGGTGTTCTAGGTACCTTTAAATACTTTTGTTCTCTTCTTCTTGTGAGAAAACTTGTTTCTGTGACATCGTCACCAGAGCTAGAACTTATCAAGGCTAAAGTCCTACTCCTACCTAATTGAGTTCCCGCTCTATGAGGCAACGTGCTGGCCTATTTGGCCTGCTTTTCTTCTTCAAAGCCACTTTTCATGTTTCTCAAAAACTGATTCTGCCTGTAAGAAACTTAGGGGTGGGGGGTGGAGGAGGAGGACCTGGATGCTTCTGGAGCCACAGTCAAAGGATGTGGTTCCCCCAGACCAGCACTTCTCAAACGTCAGTAAGCACACAAATCCCCCAAGGAGCTTGTTTAAAAGCAAATTCTGATTCAGTAGATCTTCAGTGGGGCCTGAGACTCTCCAGGTCTAACAAGCTCCAAGGTGATGCTGATGCTGCTGGTTCCCAAAGTGGTAAGCTTCCAGACCTAGACTAGATGGTGGTCACATCTATTTATGCCAAACAACCGAACATTACCATGTTTGGGAGGTTTCAAAACTTCAACTATAATACCCCAATTTTCATAACAGCATTATTTATAATTGTCAAGATATGGAAGCAACCTGTCTATCAACAGATGAACAGCCAAGCTGTGGCATATATATGTTGTTGTGTTTACTTGCTAAGTCATGTCTGACTCTCTGTGACCCCATGGATTTTAGCCCACCAGGCTCTTCTAAGCAAGAATACTGGAGAAGCTCCCAAGTCCATTCATGTTGCTGCAAATGGTAAAATTTCATTCTTATGGCTGAGTCATATTCCGTATATATATATATATATAGCTTCCCTGGTGGCTCAGTGATAAGGAAGTTGCCCCCCAATGCAGGAGACATGGGTATGATCCCTGGGTCGGGAAGATCCCCTGGAGAAGGACATGGCAGCCCACTCCAGTATTCTTGCCTGGGAAATCCCATGGCCAGAGGAGTCTGGTGGGCTACAGTCTATGGGGTCACAAAGAGTTGGACATAACTGAGCACACAAGCACAGATGGACTTGGAGGCCATTATGTTAAGTGAAATAAGTCACACAGAGAAAGACAAACATTGTATGATGTCACTAATATGTGGAATCTAAAACTACAATAAGCAAGTGAACGAAACAGAAAAGAAGCAGACTCACAGATCTGGAGAACAAACTAGTGGTTACCAGTGGTGGAGGGGGCAGGTGGAGGAGGGAATTATAGGGGTGGGTGAAAAAAATGGTTATCCTGAGATTGTATGAATTCATGTATGTGAAACTTTTGAAAACTGTAAAGCACAATAGAATTTAAAGAATCTTTCATTCAATTTAAAAAAATAAAAATAAGAGAACCCTCAGAAAAATACTTCAATTGTTAGTTAGCCAGATGAAGTCCCAGTAAACTAAGTCAGAGTACTTCAGAATGAGAAAGAGCAATTCAGTGACTTTTTTCATGGGAGAGTGAAGTCTGAAACATCTGCGTACATTCATCTGGATGGATAGAGTGTTTGCGAACTCCTGGACTGTGGTGAATACTGGCCCATGTGCATGTCAGAAGCCATGGTTCTGAGGGACAGACTGACTTCAAGGTTTAGGGAAACCAAGCAACTTCCTGTCTCAGTGTGCCAGAAGCACTGCATTTGAAGAAGCTTCAGACCAAGTGTGACAGGGACTGCCCACTTCCTGCTTCCAGTACTCAAATGGCCAGATTTTCCTGGGTCTCAACCCTGTCAGAGGCTCAGTCTCAGGGCCCACCCAGTTGATCTCTGAAGGCCACATCTGTGGCCTTGCTCCCACCCACATCTGTGACCTCTCTCACTTGCCACTTCCCTCAGATGCTTGATGACTCCCAGGTGCTCCTCATGCGTGCTGCTCAGGGCCCAGCCCAGCATGTAGAAGGACCAGGTGGACGAGCCAGCGTACGCCCCCGGAGGGTCCAGCCCCTGGATAAACTTGCGCAGAGCAGGTTCCAGAAAAGAGCAAATCTTTCGTGACGTCAGGAGCTGGCAATTTGGTTTTCCAAACTCAATCATGACCTGATTATTTCCAGCTCGAAAACACCCATGCATTATTGGCTCCCTGACAATACTTTTTAGTTGGAAGTGTTTAGGAAGAGAGCTTTCTGAGTATCTGGCATGGTGCATCTTTTTGGTCAGAATGTTAGTCAGTTTACATGGTCAGCATCATGACTACAAGATTTGTAATAAATGTCAACTGTTCAGACTATAAATTCCTGTAACGTCTTCTTATGGTTGAGAGAAGGAGAGAAAAAGAACAGCACGGAGTTTTTGTTACTGATTGCTGAGTAACTAAGTGCCCTAGAACTTAGTGGTTTAAAGCAATAGCTATTTTACTTGCTTGTGATTATGTGGGCACAGTGGGGATGGCTTGTCTCCCCTGCCGATGTCTGGGTCCTTAGCTAGGTGGCTTGAATAACTGGGAAGTGGATGAGATGGCTCATTTGGGGTCATATGCCTGGGCTCTCTGTTCTCTGCCATGTGACTGCTCCACGTGGCTAGCTAGGCCACCCCATACTGGCCTCAGAAGAGTCAAACTTCTTACCTGAGAGCTGGCTTCCTCTGAGATAGTGGAAGCTGCCAGGCCTCTCAAAGGCTTGGCCCAGAACAAGCATATTGTCATTTCCGCCATGTTCTACTGGTTCAAAGCAAGTCACAGGGCATGTGTAGACTCAAGGGGAAGGGAAATAGACTTCATCTCTTGATGCGGGAGCAAAGAATCTGTGGCCCTCTTTAATCTATTACAGAGAGAAAAGTGGAAAGAAAAATATTTATTCATGTTCTTCCCCGGTTCTTATCAGATTAAGTCAAGCCTGAGCAGTCAATAGAACTCCCTGTGATTCCTTGCCTGTTCCTCTCAGTGGCCAATTTTTAACTTTGGGGGTAGAGAGTCAGCATGCGGTCTTTGAACCTTCAGCTGTACAGACTCACTCACTCTTTTTATTTTCATTTTTTGAAACTTCCAGTTTGCTTTCATATATTTTTTGTTGTTTTCTAAAAAGAATTTAAGCACTATATAAATACATATTCACTTGCAAAGTTATGACAGTATTGTAGCATCCACAGTAAAATGTAAAAACATCTTTTTACTTTGACCCTTCATCTACTCACTTTTCCAGAAGTAACAACTACAAATAGTTTATTGTGGCTCCCTTTATACTTTCTCTATATACATATATTCAAGAGTGTGTACATATGCTTATAGAGTTATTCTCCATTAAATGAGATCCTACCATTCTGCAAGCTGCTTTTTTTGTCTAATAATATAGCATGATGATTGTTCCATATTCATATATCTACCCACTTTTTATTTGAAGTTGCTTTACATTATTCCATTGAAGTGACACGGCATAATTTATGCAATGACTTCCTGGGTAGTGGACTTTCAGTTGTGATTGTTTTTTCAATGACAAAATGTGGCAGCTGAAATAAGTATTCTTGCATGTATACCTTTTTGTACGTGTGCAGGTATTTTTAAGATAGTTGCCTGGAGGTGTAACAGTGCTTGAGTCAGAGAGTATGGGCATTTGCAGTTTCAATAGTATACCAGCAGTCCCCAACCTTTTTGGCACCAGGGACCGGTTTTGTGGAAGACAATTTTTCCATTGACTTGGGAGATGGGGATGATTCAAGTGCTTTACATTTATTGTGCACTTTAGTTCTATTATTATTAAATATTACATCAGCTCCACCTCAGATTATCAGGCAGTAGATTACAGAGGTTGGGGACCCTTGGTAGACAGTTGACTCTTAAAATTGGAGAACCAAATTATATTTCTTCCACATATTTTTCCACACCTTTGACAACATTGGCTATTACTCATGTTTGTAATTCTTCCAGGCTGACTGATGGATGAAAATGATACCTCACCATTGTATAGTACTTCTTTCCTGTAATAATTCGTTATTTATATTTCTTTCTTGAAACATGCTCTGTTAAAATCACATTCCTTATAATTTTGCTAAATATTTGTGGGAAGGAATTCCCTGGTGGTCCAGTGGCTAAGACTTCACAGTCCCAGTGCAGGAGGCCTAGGCTTGATCCCTGGTCAGGGAACTAGATCCCACATGCCACAGCTAAACATCCTGCATGCTACAATGAAGACAGAAGATCCTGTGTGCTGAAACTAAAACCCAGTGCTGCCAAATAAATATTTAAAAAAGGAATTTGTGAGAGCTCCTGATTTATCAATCCCTTGTTATTGCCTACAGTTAAATTCCCAGATACGAAATTGCCAGGGCAAATGATTTATCTGTTACAGAGACTTTTGACATTTCCTAGTTGAATTGCTGTCAACTGTCTCAAGTCTTCCTTTAGACATTACTCTTGGAAGGCACTCATCTCCTCTCACTGATGAGCTGAGTCTCATTTCTTGCCATTATACAAGCTCTCAACATAAAGGAAATAAGGCTGAGAACTGTACACTAACACATTCTAAGGCTGTTGGTGCCCAGCTGTCCTGACTTATTTCCCATATAATTAGCAAACTTCCCCCTGAACGTAGCTGAGCTGGTAGGTGGCTCATTGCTCAGGACAAGAGCTGAGAAAGATCTTGCATTCAATGATTATACATTTTTTCTTGTTCCTGATGATTTAGGAGGGAACATAGACTCTGGTTAGTGACTGAGCTGGTTGATGAGTACCTACCACGAACCAGGCACTGTTTCAGGCACTGCAGCTTATGATTATGATCTGGAATCTCTAAGGATGTGTTACATTTCTGAACATGGCATTACAGTTGAGGAAGCAGTTTCAGATTTTGTGTGTACGTGACTTGAATTTTAGGCTTTGTGAGGCTGGCTTACAGAACTGTATCATTTAACTGTTAAGTTTAGCCAACTGTTTAACCTCTGAACCTCAACATAGCTCTTGCATTCTCTACTCACATAAGGTACAAAGACAGTTAAAAGTGTTTCTTTGTTAGACATAGCTGTAAGTGAAAGAGAAAACACTAGTAAAAGTTGAAAAAGCAGATAACTTGTGGTGTGTGGACATGCACAGGAAATAAGCTACTCTTAAAGGAAATATGATTTAGGAGATAGCCAGGAGCTTACACAAACATCTCTGTTGCTTGAGAAGTTAGAAATTATCTTCTGCATAGGATACATTTTAGACACATTTTATTAAAAACTGTTTCTACAGAAACACTTATGGTTAAAGGATTTGTGCTGAAGTTATCTGAAGCCTTTAAAAATCTAGAATGCTAAGTTTTGTACCATGAATGACTAAAGAACTGCTACTATAGGAGGTGGTTTTTGTTGTTGTTATTTGTTGAGTAGATTGGTGACTTGTAGGACAGGGAAGCCTGGTGTGCTGCAGTTCATGGGGTCACAAAGAGTTGGACACAACTTAGCAACTGAACAACCACAAAGTGACTTGTTCAGTTGAAACCTTTGAAGCAAATGTGGGGACCCTACACAGGCACAGCTTGTCTATGTTTGCTGTTGATGTTCATTAATGGAAGGGATATAGCTAATCCTGGTATGATGCAAGCACATGGGATTTAAAGCATGAATATTTTGAGTCCTGATTCTCTTCCTGATTGACTGTCACCTTTGGGGAGTCACCCAAATCTCAGAGCCTCATTTTCTTGTCTGCAAAATTGTAGAAGCTGGCCACAGAATTTTAATGGGAAGGTACTTTATAAATGTGAAATTGCTCTTCCAATGTGAGATTATTACTTTTCCATGATAATAAAAAGAGGGAAACAGACCACTCATTCATCCATCTATTAACAGTTTCTGATTACCTGCCATGAGCTTGGCACTGGGCTAAGTGGTGGAATAATGAAATAAACAAGACCTGGTTTCTGCACTGTAGAAGTTTACAGGTCAGTGGAGATGATGGTCAAGATAATGTCTAGTTCACTCAATGCTGTGCTGGAGTTGGCTCACTCAGGCTCACAAGAGCTGCTAAATTTTCAGGAATTCCACACATGAGTTGTTAAATACAGCTATTATTAAAAATTAAGATATAGTTGACAGATATTATTCATGTATTCTATCTGTGAATTCACTGGCTTACTAAAATGTATTTGTAAGTCCCAAATCAATACTTGGGGCACTTTTGTTGTCATTTGCAGAGTTGTGAAAAACTCATGCAGAGTTGTGAAAAACCTGGGTTGCCTGACATGCATGTTCCCAGCTGAGATCAAACAAAGCTTTCTTATTCCAGCTCTCACACTGTAAACAAGTGTCCTTTTTGTGGTATATTTAGTGCCAGGTTTTCATACATTTTTATGCCTTTGGTGAGTGATTTCACTGTTTAAAATGGCTAAGGGTAGTGCTGAAGTGCTGTCTGATGTTCCTGAGCACAGAAAGGCTGTGAGATGCCTTATGGAGAACTTACATGTGTGTTAGAGAAGCTCTGTTCAGGCCTGAGTCAGTCTGCTGGCCATGAGCTCACTGTTCATGAATCAGCAAGATATATTAAATAAGGTGTCTTTAAACAGAAACACGCATAAAACAAGGCTACACATCAATCAGCTGACAAAATGTTTTGACCCAGAGGCTTGGAGGAACCTACCCTCCACTTCCTCCAGAAGCAATGGTTTAATATTTGCTAATTCAGTGTTTGCATCAACTTTACAGAACATAAATATGAATAATGAGAAGTGACTGTACAAAAAAGGTAATAAATACTCAAAATGTTTCACTTCCTAATGACTTTGCTACCTATTGCCATGGTCTAAGCTCTTGAGGTGATTTATGTGTAATGTGTATCTTTGTGTAGTAGAAATACTACACAATGGAAGGGCCTGCTGTGCATCTCTTTCAGAGTCCCCATGTCCAGTGATAGCAAGCTGGTGGTTTGACACTGGCCACAGTGGGAGTATTTACACCACAGAAATTGGCAAATGCTACAAATCAAAGCTCTTTCTCTCTAGCCCCCAGACAATTGTTAAGTATTTTTTGTTGTTGTTTAATTGCTAAGTTGTGTCTGACTCTTTGTGACTCCATGGACTGTCTCCCCCCAGGCTCCTCTGTCCATGGGATTCCTCAGTTAAGAATACTGGAGTGGGTTGCCATTTCCTTCTCCAAGGGATCTTTCCTACCCAGGGGATGAACTCGCATCTCTTGCTTAGCGGGTGGATTCTTTACCACTGAAGCCACCAGGGAAGCCTGTTAAGTATTTACCAATACATAACTGCCTTCATCGGAGAAGGCAATGGCATCCCACTCCAGTACTCTTGCCTAGAAAATCCCATGGACGGAGGAGCCTGGTAGGCTGCGGTCCACGGGGTCGCTAAGAGTTGGACACGACTGAACGACTTCACTTTCACGCTTTGGAGAAGGAAATGGCAACCCACTCCAGTGTTCTTGCCTGGAGAATCCCAGGGATGGGGGAGCCTGGTGGGCTGCCGTCTATGGGGTCGCACAGAGTCGGATCCGACTGAAGTGACTTAGCAGCAACTGCCTTCATCTTTCTTTGGGGACCTGGCCTTGGGCTATTGGAGCCCACTTTCACACCCTAGGATAATTAATGGGAGTGTATCTCTTTCTACCTCCACTGCAGATCCATTAGGGCATGACTGCCGGAGCTCTCTTGCCTCAAGCTAGGATTTACATTCCAGGGCTCTCCATGGGATCCGCATGAGCTGAGAGCCCCAGATACCTGAGATAACACCCTACTTAGACTTCTTCCCCTTCCCCATCCTGCTTCCCTCTTAGCCTTACTGGTTTCTCCCAGGAGCTCTTCGTTGATAAACTGCGTACATGTATAGGTACCCGAGCCTGAGGGTCCGCTGCTAGAGAACCCCATGTAAGAACAGAACTTTGACAAACCCAAGAAGCAAGTCTTGGGATCAGCAATGGGTGTGTAGGTATCTCAGACTGACCCTGAGGATCTACTGGCAGATCTTGATTTTCTGGTTGTAGTTCCTTCTTAAAAAGGCATTGCTTCCCAATTTTATCCTTCAATTTATACGTTCTTATAACCTGTAAACAAGTGTGAATGAAAGTTCTTCAGGTTTTGCATTGGCAACTTATGCGGTCAATGCATTCATGTTTTGATAAAATATAAAGGATTACTGGAGTCTCCTTTACTGAGCCTCGCTCATTGGTGGGTCTACCTCTGTTGAGCTCAGCTAGTGGCCTTGAACTCTGACATGCAATAATAAATCAAGCTTTCATCAAGTTCTTAGCTTGCTGAGAAACAAAAACCCTGTAAGCAATGCTGCAATAACTTTCTTTGAAATTCTAATTTGTTTTACTGTGATTAAAAAAAATGTGATAAGCAGGCAAGAAGTGCACTGTGTTGCTGTATACAACTGGAATATGATTTTCTAAAGACTTTCTTTATTTTCTAATTATTCTTGTGATAGAGTTAGCAAGTGCCAGTTCAGATGCAGGGTCTAGGTAATTGTGCAGTAATTAAATGCTTTCTTGGAAAAATAATTTTAGATTACTGAATTGCTTTACTGCATTTTGAAAGCTGAAAGGGGCATTCAATCAGGTAGAGCCTGTGTGTTTGTCTTCTAAACCAGATTTGTCATAAATTATTCACAGGAGCAAAGACTGAATCTAAAAAAGGAAGAAACTTGGGGCATAGGGCAATTATTGCTCCAACAGTCATTGTAGAGTTCAGCAGGCCCCATAAAAGGAGGCCTGTCTCGAAGATTCCTGGCAAGGTTTGGAGGATAAGGAAGTGCCTCTTTAGCAAATCCCATTTTAAACTGAGACCACTCATTGATTTGGGGAAGTTTGCTTCCTCTTCTGGATGCTGCCCCAGCTCAGACAGCCCTGTTCAATTACATAATTTAGAGGAAAGCATAAAAATATGATTTCACAACATATGACATAGGTGACAGAAATATTAGTATAAACATTGGGCATCACATGTAATTACTGCACACAAGAGAAAAGCTTCACTGAGGCTTCTGTTTTTACTATTTTTCACTTGCCCTGGATTTTTTTTTGAGGAATAATTGACCTACAATAAAATGCACACATCTTAAGTACATAGTTTTCTGAATTTTTATCTATATACTCATACTGTGCTGTGCTCAGTCGCATCCGACTCTTTGCAACCCCATGTCCTGTAGCCCACCAGGCTCCTTTGGCCATGGGATTTCCCAGGCAAGAATACTGGAGTGGGTTGCCATTTCCTCCTCCAGGGGATCCTCCCGATCCAGGGATCAAACACGGGTCTCCTGCATCTCCCGCATTGGCAGGCAGGTTCTTTATCACCGAGCCACTTGGGAAGCCCATACACTTAAATAACCACCACCTAAAGGTACAGAACAATTCTACCACCTGGAAAGTTCCCTATGCTCCTTCCCAAGTAACACCCTCTCCCAGAGGTAACCACTCTTCTGACTGCTAACACTGCAGATTAGTTTCACCTGTTCTTGAAATTCATATAAATGGGTGTACTCAAAAATCTGGCTTCATTTGCCTTACATAACACATTTTGAGATTGCTGTAGTATACATCAGTAGTTCATTCCTTTTTATTTCTAAGTAGTATCCAGTTGTATGAATGAATGTACCACAGTTTATCTAGTTTCTTGCTGATGAATTTTTCTGGGGTTTTGGCCTACTATGAGACAAGCTGATTTAAACATTCTTGTAGGAATATTTTTATGGATAGTGTACAGAACACAGCTGTTTGGGTACCTATTTCTTTAGGATACACACCCAAGACTAGTAGTGCTGGGTCTGTCTTTAAAATGTACAAAACATACACGCATAAAATTAAAATTGATACCAGCTGGAAGGGTACATAAAAAGTGATTATCTATTGTTTGTTCCTGGCAAAGTGAGAACAAAACCTTGTACTGCCTGAAGACAATGTTTTAGCATTTAAACTTGGAATATCTCGAATTATTGCTTGGGAAATTAGAGATATAGTTCAGATTCTTTCTTGGTGAGATGAATACGGGTGCTGAATGTCTGAATGGATGGAAGTGCTCAGAAGTCCTTGCAACGGAATGCTTAGTACCTTGGAAATTGGATTAATTTGGGTTTCATCATTTAGAAACAGGATAGCTTGGTTCACCTTGAGATCACCCAAGGCCAAACAGAGTTATGTTGCATTGTTGGAAGAGATCCAAGCAGGATGGATTACGAGAGCTCAGTGCAGCCCAAGTGCCACGGGGTTACCAGAATTGCGCTGGATGGTCTGCAGGCAATCTTTTTGCCGAGAGTTATTCTTTGCTACCAACCCGCTGATAATGGAGGTGGGCCGGAGACCAGCCTAACCACACAACACCGGCTGGTATACTTGCGAAGGGGTTATGGCGCCCCCTGGGGGACACTGAAATGTTCCTCCTGTAGACATAACTTCTCTGACTCAGGTCAAGTTTATTAAGTTATGTTGAATAATGTCTCAGACTTCACTCCTTCAGTAACTCTCTTCAAAGCTTTCAAAATAAATTTAGAATGTTTCGGAGTTTTATTGAGAACCATTCAATTCAGGGAAGGCTTAAGAGGGATATATGTGATGTTTAAGCTCTCTCAAGAGGGTGAGAAGACTCCTTTCCGGTTTATTTCTTGTAGAAAGTGTGTCACGTGATTGGATAGTTTCTAATTTTTGCTTTGTTACTGAAGGTGGTAGGATAAGATGACAACTTCATCCTCAAAGTTCTGCAGGCAAAATGCCTCTACAAGACGGCTGTGAGCCTTTTGTGTCTTGCTTGCTCAGGATGCAAAATGAGCGATTCTGAACCCGCGCCAGAACCACCCTTCCAGTGAGCATTTGGAGGAGTGTGGGAGCGTTTTTGATTGTCACAATGACTGGGGGGCGTGCTACTTCCAGTTGCTGAGGTCGAGGAGGGAGGGAAAATGTCTAGCACAAATTTTGTCCCATTCAAAATGCCAATAGGGCCCAGATGAGAAATATTTTTTCCCTCCTCAGGGGATACTGAGCCGTTTATATGCAATTCTCCTTCAGAAGGTTTAAGAACATAAACAAAATATGTCAAGCAAGTGAAAGCAGACTTAGGGAGCTTACTGAGACAGAAGGAGTGAAGTCTGTTTTTGGACATTTTGAGCATGTGATCACTTTACCCAAAGCAGAAATGGGGCAGTGCTCAGCCCTGACCTTATGTGTAGTATGGAGATGGAGAAATTTGTTTTCCATGCTCTCCACCATCTCTTTCTTCATTCTCCTCCAGACTTTCACTGATCCTGCTCTCCTTCTCCCAGGCTCCCTGGGATAAGGAAGCAGCTGATAATTTCCTTAAGTTGTAAGAGTCTTCTCCTACTCCTCCCAATAGGATACCAAGAAGAGAAGACTCTCAAATGTTGGAATTTCATTTGTGGGCGAGGAAGGTAGGTGTTTTTGGCTGCGAGATCTTTCTAGAACTTCTTAAATTATGCCCAGGCAAGTAATAACTTATTTTTCTGTGAAGCTGGCTTAGATGTGGAAACTAAAGTATTAGAATTTGTTGTAACTATGGCAAAGAGAAGGAAGGAGGGACAGGACAATTTTGTGAATTTATTGGCAGATGACTAGGTTGAACAAGACTCTTTTGAAGTATAAAGTTTAGAAAGTGTCATGTACTTTGTAAATGTAAAGTACTCTGCAATTTTGATGTATTTTGTTTATCATACTGCATCTTCCTTGTATTTCTCATAACACGTATTTCAGAACCTTGCACAAAAAATCCATTCAGTAAACGTGCCCTAGATGAAACACATGATTAGGCATAAGGAGTTGCAGTGAAGATTATGAAATACGGTCACACGTTGCCATGTTTATTGATAGGCTGACATGCTTTAACTTGGATGGAGCTACCCACTGAAAAGAAGATTTTTCTACAGTATTCTTTATGCTTCCGTTAAGTATTTCCAGAGATTTTGCTGCAGTATTCTTTATGCTTCCATTAAGTATTTCCAGGAAGGATATTCTCATTTTTCCTTTGCAAAAAAGGATTGGTGATCCCTCTCTCAGGTTTCCAAATGACATGAAATTATTCTGTCTCTATTTAATATATGAAAGAAGGCTTGGGGGATCACCACCAGTGTCATCATTATCCAGGGCCTGAGCCAACTGGTGAACATGAGAACCTAATTACAAGAGCCCCTGGGATTGTTGGACCCAAGATTCTAGGATCAGACTATTAGGAATATCCTGATCATTTCCTTCCTTGGTTGGGAGAGAATGACAAATGACAAGATCTTAAGTATCACCTGCATTTGTTGAGCACCTCTTGTTCCAGCCACTGTGCTATGCACCAGGCACACAAGGCTGAGTGTGGTACAGCCACTGTCTCCATGGTGCTCACAATAATCTAGGAAGGGTGTTGGCTGGGGGGCGTCAAAAGTTTGGTTGCAGGTTATAGTCACTTGGAGAACTTTAAGTTGCACAATAAAATCAGAATTTGGGGGAACCCAGACTTTCATACCTTTTAAAGTTCCCCAGGTGATTTCAAAGTGCAGCTGAGGTAGAGAAACACTAGGGAAGGGGGAAGAGACAAATCTGTAAGGGAAATATTAAAACATTCAAAGTGTTAGGTAGAGGTAAAAACAAAGTGCTGCCGGAAGAACACACAGAAAGAGAAAATAACACTTACATCCAGTAGAAGCTCTCTGTGTCATCAGAAGAATTAGACGAGCACTGACAAACTGGTGAACTCTGGAAATAAGAAAGGGTGGTATTTGAATAGTTTTCTGCTGGAACAAATTTCCCTTGGCATCTTAATCTTTACTGGTGATTTTGGGGGTTTGAAAATGAAATCTGATCATTTGTACAGCATACTTCCCACTTTTTTCTTTTTCTTGTCTCCTTTCCCTTTCTTTACTACCACCTCTGGCACACACATGGTACACTGAATGCTAGGTATAGGTTGGTGGTTGCTAATATATTAAAATTAAAAGGGCAAATGAAAGCTTACTGTTTCTCTCTGCTTGTGAGAAAGCACTTTAATATAAGTATGTGGCTACTGTCCTATGGCTAAGCCTAGACCTGAAAATAGTAATTAGAAAGACCCACTTAATGTATCACATTTCTCAGTCTAAGTGCATTAACTGTGATTCTTGTAACACATCTCTAAGAAAAGCATTATTATCTCTAGTTAAAGGATGAGAAAACCAAGGCCTAGAGTAAAAATAACTCGCCAAATCCACATGTCTATTTGGTGGCAGAGATGGGATTCAAATCCATGTCACTCTGACTTGAGAGTGTTGCTTCCCATTTTGCATTTGAGCTTGCTATATCTGCCAAATGACTAAATTGAGGTAGTGATGTTGATGTGTTTATGGGACACATTGCAAAGTCACACTGAAACAATGAAGCTAGTAACTAATTTTTTTAGTTACTAAAATATGCTTTTACCAATATCATTATCATACCACCATCACTGATTCAATAGATCTGCTGGCCGAACTCTTGGATAAATCTCAGTGGAAGGGGGAGGTATCTTGTAGGGAGACGTGATTTGAAGCTTCACTGGGGTGTGAGATTATAAAAATAATAAGAGTTATTAAGAATCTAACTGGATTTTTAGTGGGAAAAAGCAGAGGACAAGATTTAATTGTGCATGGTAGAGGAACAAGCACATTCCAGAATGTAACAAAGTAACTATACTAATCTCCCTGTAGAGACTTATTGCCTGTAAAGACTCGTTGCCGCAAGATCATTAATGTGATCTGAGCTTTTGAAAACTGAAACCAGAATGAAAAACAACCTAACCTCTAAAAAGCAAACAAACCAATATGACCACAGAAGCCAAATGCTATGGACTGAATGTTTGTGTCCCCTCAAAATTCATATGCTGAAACCTAACCCTCAGTGCCGTGGTATTAGGAGGTGGAAGCTTTTGAGAGAGTGATTAGTCATGAGGATGGAGCCCTCGTGAATGGGATTTGTGCCCTTATGAAATAGACTGGGAGAGTTCCCTCACTCCATGTGAGGGCATGGTAAGAGGACACTGACATATGAGCTAGGAAGTGGGCCCTTACCAGACACAGAAGCTGCCAGTGCCTTGATCTTGGACTTCCAGCTTCCAGAACTGTAAGAAATACGTTTTTGTTATTTTTGACTCTCCCAGTCTATGATATTCTGTTATAGGGGCCCAAACAGATTCAGATACCTAGAGATTGTGCCATTTTTTCTTTTCTCTTGAAGAAAACGATTGAATCTGTTTTTAAGCTTTATTTTAAAGACTATATTTTAAAGTCTTATAATATTTATAATAACATTTGTGTGTTTTTTGACTACAGGAATTCCCATTTACCTATCTCTTTCTTGCACCATTCAGGCAGAGTGAAACCTTTTTAAACAAATTCCCCACAAGGTAGGCTGGTTATAAGCAGGAAAATAGAGAGAAAGCCATGACATTTTACAGCTTTTGAATTTCTAGATAGATTCAGAGAGAAGGCATTGAACTTTACTAGAATGTTTTTTTTTTTTAAACACTAATGGAGCAAAATTGTATGCTAGAAACAGCAGTCCTCAGCCTTCTCCTAGCATCGGCATCACCAGAAAGTGCTTTAAAATTTACCAGTACCTGGATTTTAACTGAAAAGATTCAAGTGTAATTGATTTTTGTGGACATTCATATATATATTTATAAATTCCCCAGGTAATGCTAACATGCAAGCAGGGTGGAGAACCAATGCCTTAAAACCGTTGTTCCTAAACTTTGGTGCATGTTAGAATCACCTCGGGGGGCTAAAATAATCAATGCCAAGGTTGTACCTGTACCAATGAAACTGGAATGTGTGGAGGGGGCGCCTAGGTGCCTTAAACAGTAGATTTAGGACAAAACCCTGGTGAAAGTTCTACTACTTTACACTTAGAAGTTTCCACAGGTTAACAAGTGAGAGGAGAGGTGAAATAGAGAGAGACAGTAGCTTAGACGTTAGTAATGTCCTCGAGAAGGACCTTTTTGACCCCCATTTCCCACATCCCCATCAGACTGTGAAGTGGGTATGGGTAGTCATGTGCTGGTAAATGTTTAACAGATGGAAAAACAAAGAAAAGAAGCCTCAATTATAGTGTTTTCCACTTTCTCTTGTATAAATACTCCCACCATGCATGGCCAACTTCAAGTTACCAAGACAACATCATT
The DNA here is from genome assembly GCF_023091745.1 of Budorcas taxicolor. Lineage (NCBI taxonomy): Eukaryota > Metazoa > Chordata > Mammalia > Artiodactyla > Bovidae > Budorcas > Budorcas taxicolor. The sequence goes on along the minus strand of NC_068935.1, from coordinate 124,258,349 downwards.
GACTGGAGTTGGAAAGAAATACACACAATTGGCTCTAGCGAATCCGTAGGAGCTGGCTCTAGCATGCCACTGGGTATGAGCATGAGAAATCTTTCACCCAAGTTTGGGAATCTGAGGGCAGAGAATCTTGTGCTCTATTTCTGGGCTTGAACCAGAAAAGACATCAAAGAGCCTAAGGATTCCCCAGGATGTGTCATCTAGAGTGGAAATGGGGGCCCATTTAGGAGGGTCCAGGTAGCTAGATCAACTCGCACATCTCTTGGCCCTCCCTAGTGGTAGAAGAGAAGATTCAGATTTTCCTGTACCCTGAGAGCATAATAGAAGTGGTTGAACATGAGCTGGAAGAGCTCAAGGGGCCTTGAGGTCAGGATGAGGAACCCATGAAGAGTTTTGAGTAATTGGTTACTGATGGGCACACAGAAATAAACTGTAGATGCAAACTTGGAGGGCACTAGTGAGGGCCAAAGCCAATAATAGCTGAGAATCAGACACCTCCTGCTGAAGCCCTGAGACTGCTCACCTCTGTGACCCGCAGCCAGAGACATAACAGAAAAGGCTTGAGGAAACAGAAGAGGTGATTGTTAATCACTGCAGTAATTACAGTTTATTACAGGAGATACAGCCAGAATCTCTCTTTTATTTCTTGGCAGAAGCCAAAAAGGAAAAAAAGAAACCTCAATTTTAGGTTCATCTTGTTAGAGCTACTGAAACGATGCAGTAGGATATCTTTCTCTTTTCTTGCTTGGCAATATTGTGCAAATTTACTCTGACAAAGAACAGCATGCCCCAAGTTCATTGCAGCGACCTTACTGAAAGTAGGACAAGATAGAACACCTTCAACAAGTGCCCGTGTGAACATATCCCTTAGAATAGAGGTGTGAGGGGAGACTGTTTGCCCTCTCTTGGGCATGTGGACTGCTGAACTTCTCTGCCATTTGTAGATGCCCACTGTATGGTACTAACCGAGTGCCTGGTGGTTTTAAAAATACTGTTGGCTTTGTACACTGTGATGCTCACAGAGTGCCGGTGGTAGGAGGAATCTTATTAGGAGAGGCCGGACAGCAGAAAGAACAGCAGAGTGGGGACTGGTAGATCAAACTTCTCATCCTGGCTCCATATCAGGTATGCAATCATGAGTAAATCGGTTTTATAAAGTTTTATGGGAACACAGCCATGTCCATTCATTACTTGTTATCTATGGCTGTTTTACAGCTTCCCTGGTGGCTCAGATGGTAAAGCGTCTGCCTGCAATGCAGGAGACCTGGGTTCGATCCCTGGGTTGGGAAGATCCCCTGGAGAAGGACATGGCAACCCACTCCAGTATTCTTGCCTGGAGAATCCCATGGACAGAGGAGCCTGGAGGGCTACAGTCCACGGGGTCAAAAAGAGTCAGACACGACTGAACAACTTCACATGGCTGTTTTCACATTTCACGGTAGAGTTGACTAGTTGCAACAGAGATTGCCTGGTCTGTAAAGCTGAAGATATTTACCATCTGGCACTTTACAGAAAAAGTTTGCTGACCCCTGATCTAAAGTAATGGGATTATAGTTCACTCAATTATTCAGGCCCCAAAGTGGAATCACTCCTGATTCCTCTCTCTCATACTTCCATCCCAATTCTTCGGTAATCCTCCCAGCTCTCTCTTAGAAAAATATTCTGATTCTGCTGTCTCTCATCACCATCATCATTTCTCTTTTTCCCACCATCATCTCTTGCCTGGACGAGCATCCTTTCTTTCACTCTTGTCCACTTTACAATCTGTTCTCAACACAGCAGGTGGAGTGATCCTTTAAAAGTGCCAGCCAGATCACGTCACTGCCCTGTGCAAAACCCACAATGGTTTCCAACTGCATTTAGAGAGAAATGGAGAATTCATATCACATGAGCCTTATATAATATCCCCTGCATTCAACCCACTTCCAGCATGAGACTGACCTCTTGTTTCACTCTTCCCTTCTTTCTCTCTGCTCAGTCACACTGGCCTCCCAGCTGCTGAACTCTCCAAGTATGTTCTTGCCTCAGAGCCTTTGCACTTGCCATTCCCTTTAAGTGATATAACCTTGCCCTGGATATCCATTAGCTAACGCCCCCACTACCTTCAGGGATCTGCTTTAATGGTGTCTTATCTAAAACAGCACTCCCATCCCTCTCTGTCCCCTCACCATGCTTTATCTTCAGAGCAGTTATCCATTCAGCTAATGTCCACTCCCCTCAGAATGCAACTCTGGATACCGTATCCCAAGCCCAGTGTTCAGTAAATATTTGTCCGATGAATCTGTTGCATGAATGGGCCTCAGTTTCCTCATGTGTAAAATGAATGAAAGGGCCATCTGGCTGGAGCATCTGTTACTGAACTGGTTGCCAGGATTGTCTCCATTGATCCGATCAGCTAAGTAGGCATCCCTTTCTTCCTTATGTTAGCCCCTCCCAAAGCCTATGGGAGTCGTCCTGCCCTTTGGTCAAGAGTATCTAAGTCCCAAAGCTCACCTGTTGGACTGTCAAAGCAAACTCTCTTTTCACAAGGGGCCACCAGAGTAATGTTTTTTCTGCCTCCCTCTTATAAGCATCGTGAACATCAAGTAATGATAATAGATTTGAAATTCTAAAGCTCTATGTAAGTGCGAAGAAATAAAGACAATATAGACCCCCTCCCCATCATACCCTCTCAGCCCTGGGCTAATTTGGTAGCCTACATGAAACATAAAACAGGAGCTGAAAACAAAATAGAGTAGCCTCAAGAGCTGGAGATCAAAAAGATATTTGTTTAAATGGTTTTAAAAATCAGTCAGGGACTTCCCTGGTGGTTCAGTGGCTAAGACTCCATGCTCCCAATGCAGGGGCCTGGGTTGGATCCCTGGTCAGGGAACTAGATCCCACATGTTGTAACTAACAGTTCACACGCTGCAGCTGAAAGTTCGAGACCACAAAGAAGATCGAAGATCCCAGGTGCTACAGCTAAGACCCGGCACAGCCAAATAAATAAATATTTTTAAAAAATCAGTTAAAGAAAGGAAAACCCAAATATTTCTGGCTCCGAGTTGTGACGAATCCTCTTACCTTACTGGGCTCTAGCGCTGAAAACAATAACAGCCTCCCTACCCCTGCCCCCCCTCCCAAGCCACTTTAATCATTTTAGGATTCTCATAATTATGTTTACGAGTTATTTAGACACTTAAGTAGTGATAATTCAAAAGCCTAGAATTCTCATAAAATATTGAGACTACTGGAACACTAAATTCACATCTAAGCTGTTAATCATTGAAAGGTAACTTTGACCCCTTCCTAAGCAGCCTCTTTCCCCAGATGTCACTCTTGATAATGAGAAGGATTTGTCTCTGGGTTTTGCAGGAAAGACAAAGAGGCAATTGAGTAAAAATACTGGTGTATTTTAAATGGAGCTTTCTGGCTTTTAGCTAGTGCAGGAAGCTAATGATTATTTAAGTCAGGCATTTTTCACCTAGTCAATGGTAATGTATGGTACAGATCACACTTTTTGGCTTTATCTCTGTCCTAACAAGAATAAAAGACTGATTATTTCAAGTATCTAATAGGATAGAGCTGACTGAAAGCTATTTTAGGTTCAGTTGTGACATGAACTGTATTCAGAAACAATGGAGACATCAGTAAGTGAGAATAAAAAAGCCACTTTGATAGATCGGGTAACCAAAAGACCAGGACTGGTAGCCTTCTGAGCGACCCTGGGTCCCTAGTTTCTCAGGGCCTTGGCTTTTGCTGCCTTCTGACTGGGAAATGATACAAGTTCATAATCAAAATGATCATGGGACATGCATATTGAAAAATCCTGGTCAAAATATGATTCTATTTTCATCTTGACTTTTGCAGCATGGTGACTAAGTGCATGGGCTGTGGTCAGACAGATGCATTAAATCCCACCCAGCTATTCATTAACTTTGTAGATTTATACAAGGTCACTGATTTCCCTCAGCTTCAGTTTTCTAATCTGTAGAATGGAGGATAAATTTATCTAATTGATAGGATGATTTGAAAATTAAATTAGATAATTGCATATAAAGTACTTAGTCTGGTGTCTTGCTCACCATAAACGCTTGATGAAAGTTAACTAATATTCATATTCTTCCTTTTGAATTTAGGATGGGAGGACTGCCCGGTGTATTAGTTTCCGAGGACTGTTGTAACAAAGCACCATAAATTTGATGGCTTAAAACAACAGAGATTCATTCTTTCACAGTACTGGAGGCTAGAAGTCTGAAACCAAGGTGTTGGCAAGGCTCTGAAGGCTCTAGGAGAGGATCCTGCCCTGCCTCTTCCTAACTTCTGTTGTCTGCTGGCAGTCCTTGGTGGTCCTTGACTTGTAGACACTTGTAGACTCCAATCTCTGCCTCCATTGCCACGTGGCATTCTCCCTGTGTGTGTGTCCAAATTTCCTGCAATTGTCATATGGATTTAGGGCTCAGCCTACTGCAGTATGACTTCATTTTAACTTGATTGCAACTCCAAAGACTCTATCTCCAAATAAAGTCACATTCTGACTTTCTAGGTGGACATGAGTTTTTTTTTTTTTTTTTTTTTTTTGCGGGGGGCACTATTTAAAACAGTATACCAGCATGGGATAGCACTAAGTCCTGGAAAAGATTAAGAGGGAACCTGCAGAGCTCACACTGAACTAAGCAGAACCTGGGCAAGAAGGGAAGGGATGTGATGGAAACAAGTCACAGAGGGCACTGTCTCTCCCCGCCCCCAACAAAAAGGGTTTTCCATAGTCACTGCATGACTGCTTCGGTCCACTGAATACAATAGCACATCTCCTGACCAGACTCTCTTTAACCTGGAGCTGAAAGCTGGAAACCACTAGGAGCAGTTATGGCTTCCCAGGTGGCGCAGTGGTAAAGAATCCGCCTGCCAATGCAGGAGATGCGAGTTCCATCCCTAGGTCGGGAAGATCCCCTGCAGAAGGGAATGGCTACTCACTCCAGTATTCTTGGCGGGGAAAATCCATGGACAGAGGAGCCTGGCGGGCTACAGTCCACGGGGTGGCAAAGAGTCGGACACAACTGAGCACACACACACATCCACAGGAACAGTTATAAGACAGGAAGAAAGTGAAGAAGGTAGACAGAAAAACTAAAGGCTGAGTCTTGTGGACTAAGAGGCTAGGTCCCAATCCAATTTTGGTTTGCTTTTTCCTTTTTGGCCATGCCCCTCGGCTTGTGGATATTAGTTCCCTGACCAGGGACTGAACTCACACACTTGGCAGTTAAAGCACCAAGTCCTAACCACTGGACTGCCAGGGAATCCCCCCAATCCATTTCTGGATGGAATGGGGCACATCAGTCCACTGGGAGCTGGAGGCAGAAGCAGTTGACATCCTGTCACAACATTCTTCTGTGGTTTCCCATGTAGGAAGATATATTCTCTACAACTATGCTTCTTAACCTGCAATGTGCAGAGGAATCCCCAGGGGATCTTGTTGAGCTGCAGACTCTTGATTTAGTAGGTCTGGGGTGAAGGCTGAGTGCCTGTATTTCTAACAAGCTCCCAGATGAGGCTTGTGTTGCTGGTTCATGGATCACACTTAGCTCTAGGCTTGGCTTATGTTGCATACCACTCTAAATAAGCTACTGAATATGCATCTTTACAAATCATCTTGGGCAAAATAACTATCATGCTTGAAGCTAAAATTATGTTCCTTAAAGCTAATATGCAGTCAATATTCAAATTTTCCCAACTGCTTCCAAAATGCCCTTTAATCAATCAGAGTTCACTATAGGACCACCCATCACATATGGTGATTTCCCTTAAGTCTCTTTTATTCCAAAACAGTCTCTTTTTCATGACCTTGACTTACTGATGGGCAAGTTGCCCATAAAAATATTTCACTGTCTGGATTTGTGTGGTTGATTCCTTGTGGTGTCACTTTGCTGTATTTGGCTGTATTTCCTGTAAAGTAGAAGTTGGCTCTGAAAGCTTGATAGGTACATGTTAAATATTTGCTGCAAGAATTCATCATAGATGATGGGTACGTTATAGTGCGTCACATCAGGTGACATGTAATATCTGCTTGTTCTACCATTGGTGCTGCAGAGACTTAACCCTGAATTAAAGTGATGATAGCTTGATCTCTTTGCCATACACTTAAGTTTTACTCTTCAAGACCAGAGTTCGAAGATTTAGTTTGGTTTTTCTTGGCAGCATATAAATGCCTCATTCCTCATCAACCACTCCCTTAAAAGTTTTCTTTTTAAACACCAATTGATAATCCTTGCCCGAATCAATAATTTCTGTGAGGGCTGCAAAATAATAATTGCATAATTCTAGCATTCCTTTTACATGTATTAACTGGCATCTTTATGGAATGAAGAGTTGTCATTTATCAATTACAGCTATTTGGCTCCCTTTCCAGGATAAATGCTTAATTCTTTTCCTTTAATCACCAACTTTCAAAGGAAGGAGTTGGTTTTAGAGCTGCCCTTAATGATGCCAAATGGATTTTTCCTGGCTTTCTCTGTTTTGATTTATGGATTTTCATACATTCAATACATTTCGAATGACTACATTGTTCTTTTTGATGCTCATTTGTAACAACTTTGGCCAGTAGGCGGGGCACTTTCAGTCTGGTTCCTGTGTCCTTTTGACATGCCTCAATTCATCTTCAAAAGCTTCCTTTCTTTCTTGCCTGCTGCTGCTGCTGCTAAGTCGCTTCAGTCGTGTCCGACTCTGTGCGACCCCATAGACGGCAGCCCACCAGGCTATAATTGTAACTTCAGACCTATAATTGTACCTTCTAGGCCCCAGGCCTGGTATCAGCCATTTCTTTAAGGAGACATAGCTCCTTTGAGTGAGGAATAAGTATTAGAAAAAAAAAGAGTTTCAAGGTTAAGTTCGATGATTGGGGGTGACTGCTTCTAGGACATTTTAATGCAGTTTAATTATATGTATATTTTACAAATGACTTCATACTGATACATCCAATTAACTTTAATATCACTTTAATTTTTTTTTCATTTTGTAATTCTTTTCTCTGAAAACTTCTGATTCTTAATATAATTGTTTTATCTTACAAGAATAAAAAAATAGCTTCTAAATAAGAATATCACAGTTAGATATAACAATAACATTACTGAATGGTTTAAATTTTCTTTATGATTTTTTGATGACTTTAAATTTTCTTTTATGACTTTAGATAAAATTTCCCCCTTAGACTGAGCTCCTTAAGATTAAGAACTGTCTTAGTTAGATATTGGAAACTCTGTGTTACTTGAATAGCTTGTTGAATAAACAATTTCAATGACTAAATATTCCATACAAAAGAACAAAAATGTGTTGGGGATAAGGGTGAGTTATCAAGTGGATTTTACAAAGGCAAGTTCATTTGGCAAGCAATCAGTAGCTATTTAAAATCCTTAAATCTGGTAATTCCCTGGCTGTACAGTGGTTAGGACTCTGCACTTTCAGTGGTGAGGGTGGGGTTTTGGCGGTGGTCAGGGATCTAAGATACTTCAAGCCCTGTGGTGTGGCAAAAAAAAAAAAATCTATAAACCTGTTTTCATTTCCCATTTCAAGTATATTGATGTAATTTAAGATGTACTTAGTGTATAATAATTTATACAGAGTACTGAATTTGGACTGAATCCTCATTAATAGGATTGTGAATTGGAACATTTTTCTTCTTTTCTACTCCCATTAAAAGTCATAAGGGGGACTTCCCTGGTGGGCCAGTGCCTAAGACACAGTGCTCCCAATGCAGCGGGCCCAAGTTCAATCCCTGGTTAGGGAACTAGATTGCACATCCTGCAGCTAAGAGTTCACATACTGCAACTAAGACTTTGTATGCCGCAACTAAAAAGATCCCACGTGCTACAACTAAGACCTGACACAGCCAAATAAATAAATAAATATAAAAACTAAAACTCATAAGGAAAAGAGTAAGGAATCATGGGAGGCCATGAAAGACTAGATCAGGGTTTGCTGCATGAAAGCATGAGATATTGACAGTGATGATCTGCCTGCTTAGGTTTCAGTTAACCATTTCTAACTTCACAAATGAATGGATTCTTATCTTAATTCTCCTCTCTAATGGAGCTTGGGGCTTCCCTGGTGGCTCAGTGGTAAAGAATCTGCCTGCCAATGCAGGAGACTCGGGTTTAATCCTTGGGTCAGGAAGATCCCCTGGAGAAGGAAACGGCAACCCACTCCAGTATTCTTGCCTGGGAAATCCCATGGACAGAGGAGTCTGACAGGCTACAGTCTGTGGGGTCACAGAAGAGTCAGACACAACTTAGGGACTAAACAACAGTGAACAAACGGAGCTCAAGCATTTCATCATTGGTCTTACATAGAACTATTAGCTTTTGTGTGATACAGGAGAAGGAAAGAGACACAGCCCTAAGAGGATCTCCAGAAGGCCTTTGGATATTTCGCGGGTATTTAGGATTTTTCTTCCTATCCTATAAGGAGTCAGTCATCTAAAAATTGTTTTTTCTTTTACTCTTCTCTGACTCAGGAAGGACTTTCATAGTCATATCACTCATGCTTCATTTACCAATAAGGTTTAAGAAAGGAATGCCAGTTTCAACATGTAATTTAACTCTGTTCTGACAATAACCAATGGGTGCAATTTATTCATTACACATCAATACTGCTAACTCCTAACAACAGGAAGGCTACCGAAGACAGTCATTTGAGAATTAAAGGAGTCTGTACATGCTGACGGAACAAGTGGCTTGAAGCATTTTCCGTCAATTTGTCATTGACCCAATGGTTCTTTTGAAAATCCTCCACTCAGCAAGAGAAAAATCGGGAGATGGGAAAAAGAAATTGTTCGTGGAGACAATACAGAAGCTCTTTCATGTTGAATTTGATGGATTTGGTGGTTTTCAGTGGATATACTGGGCTTGAGGCATCTTCTCTCTGAATTCTGATTCTCTTTGCTTCCTTTATAAGCATAACCTCGGGTCAAGAGCTTTGCGGCTAATTGGAGAATAAGAATTCATTTTATGTATTCCCACATAAATGTCACAGCCTGACCAAGATAAAAATATCCCTTGCTTTACACAACAACAACAACAACAAACAATGTCTTTATTGTGTCAGAGATTTGTTGCTCTTTGATTAAGTACACTGCTTGCAAAAGTACATCGCTTGTTTCTCATGCTTTCAGACTCCTTAGCATGATGACAGGAAATGTAGTCGATTTTTAGGGGCCCAAAGGTTCAAAAGTGAGAATCACCTCTTAAAATGGGAGGGCAGAAAGACCAAGTGCTACCTTCGTTCTTTGAGACAATTGTCCACTCATGGTGGGATTCCTTATCCCGAGAAGTCTTTCTCTAGGAACTTCCTCCTACGGTGGTGTGGAGAGACCCCACTGATGAGAAGCCAGTCCTTCACGTATTGTGACCATATTTTCTGAACTGCAAATCAGCACCGAATCTGGCAAGATGATAAAATACTTGAAATTGGGACTACTTTAGAAATCATCCACATATGGCTGCCATACCTTGATGTCTTCAGAAAACCCACATTTGATTTGCATTTGATGTCATCTGGCTATCATATGATATCATATTCCTTGAATCTCCCAAAAGGAAGTTTGGCTTTTTTTTTTTTTAAGGGTTAACCACCATCATATAGAGCTTGCAATAAGTGAAATATGTACATCTGTAGTGCCCTTATTTAGTTTTAGTGGGTTTTTTCTTTTTGCTGTAAGTATATCTGTCTTATGTTTTCAGTTATATCTTAAACTCCTTACAGGCAGGTCATTTTAAACCTGTCATAGAACCTGGAATGCTAGACCTACTGTTGGTTGATTTAACACACGTATTTCACAGCCCCTATCCTACATCCCCAAATCCTCAGTGACCGAAATTTCTAGCCAGAGCTGTGCTTTAGGTGATTATTCTCTTTGGATGTAACTTCACTATGCCATAAATACAAGCAGCTTATGGAACCCATCATAGTAAGGGGGCTATTAAGTTCAGGCTGAAATGTTACTCCTCTTATAGGAAAGAGTCTCTACATAGAAAATCAGGCCTTTGGGGGCAGGTGGTCTTTGAATAAATGTCCTTTTCATCTGCAGTGAATGTATTGCTCTCATAATAATGCGTAGATGGAAGAAATGAGCTAGAGCTTTTAGTCATCCTCTAGCGCTTTAGGCATTTTAGAAATGGCAACAAATTGGGCCCTGTTAGAGCACAATTTTCCTATTATGTGTTTGAAAATGTCTGACACGAGATGGAAGGCAAGGTGTGCCACACCTGCTTCCATTTATGCTCGACACCATTCATCGCTGTCTTTTTTTTTTTTAACAAGACACTGATAAAGAACCAAGACAGCAGCATAATGTACCTTTGTGCTGATTCTTTGAGCCTGGATGGGACAGGAGGTGAAAGAGAGACAGGAGACAAATGTATGAAAAACCCAAGTGTCTGTGATGCAGGAAAAGAAAGTTCAGCACGTACAGAATTCATTCGAGCATGAATGGCAACTTAATGTTTCTATTAAACCTTCACTGAAAGAGATGTGACTCGGGTTTACTTTGCCTTCTCTTCCTTGTGTCTTAGAGGATGCAGAGGATTCGCTAGTCTACATTTCAGGTTAGAAGGAATTCATCATTGCCCAGCTGAGGACAGCTGTAGCTTTAAGAGAGAGGGGTGATGAGGACAGGAAAGTGGGTACACAGGGAGCTTGGTGATTTCAACAGGTTGTTCTGGCTACTACACTGAAAATGATTCATGCTTTTTAAATGTTGAGGAAGCATGAACATACATATCATCTTACCTGTCATGAGCCTCTGAAACAAGAAGGACTGTCCCTTCACAGAGGGGGCACATTTTTTTGCTCTGCCCTGAGCTGGGTGATGTTTCCATGGAGAACACTGATTGATCTTTGTATGAACTTGAGAAAGCAGTGTGGATTTTATTTGCCCCATAAAAAATACCAAATGTGGAACATGCACTTAGCATATGGGGATGAGCGTGCAGCTTGAGTTTTTAAGTCAAAGCAACTGTATTTAGTTCGCAGCTTCCTGTGGTGATCAGCAGCTTTAGTTGTGAAGTCAAGAAACCCAACCAGATCTCCAGCCACACCACATGTGTTAGAAAAACCACTATGAGTAAAAGTTATTTCGGGAAAAGGTAGCATGTAGGTTAGGTGATGGAAATATTTCAAGTACTAGTAGAACATTTAGAACAGGTGTTTTGAAATCCTGGCACTACTGATATTTGGGTCTGCGTAGTTCTCTGTTGTGGGGGCAGCTCCTGTGCATTGTAGGGATGTTCAGCAGCCTCCCTGGCCTCCACCTGAGACACACAGTAGCATCCTCTCCCAAGCTGTAACAACCCACAATGTCTCCTGACACTGCCAAGTAAGTATCCCATGAAGGGCATAACTGTCCCCAGTTGAGAACCACTGGTTTAGAAGTAGCTATGTAATAAACATATGCTCCCAAATGCACGTGACTCATCTGAGAGGCTTAAAGATTGGAAGGCTTGTTTAACTGATGATGATTCCTAGTCTTTGTCAAAACCAGCCTCTTGTCAACGTGGAAAGTAAGTAATTGGATCATTTTCTTTTAAGGGCTGGGAATGGACAAGAGGTGGGTCATTCAGCAAAGGCAGATGATTTCAATGCTACCATTGATGGAGAGCTGCTGACTCACCTCTGCACTTACACACGAGGTGAAAAGCAATGTTCACTGTGAAAGTACTTAGGGGAACACATCCTCTTGTTTTAGTTTGCTGATCTGCCCCTGCTCCTTCCATTTTATTCAGCTTTCTTCTTCTCAACCTCCATTTCTTGAAGAACAAAAATTGGGGGCTGTGTAATTGGTTCTAAAGAGCATCATCTTATCTGCTCAGTTTTTGGAATTGGTGCTGTTATGGTTCTGAGTCTCAGACTTGCTCCTTGGGCAAAATGGAGGAGTCAGAAAACACCCTGGCTTCCCAGACTTCATTTTCTTTGCTCTTTATCCTCCCTCACTCATGCCATTTCTTTTCTACACATTACATCCCCTGCACATCCACCTCCAGGTGCCCCAAATGCTTTTGTCATCTTTCTTCCCTCTCACTTTATATAAATCAGATTTTTGGAGAGAAGGAGAATCTGATTATCCTTCCACATTGTAGCTAAATATACATCTCTCTTTTCTTTTTGAGATTGGCATGCATTGTCTTAAATTTTTTTAAAAAAAATTGACATATTTTACAATTGTTTTAATATAGAGGTCTATGAGTTTTAACACCAGGTAGGTTTGTGTCACCTCCACCACAATCAGGATGCAGAATAGTTCAATCACTGAAAAAAACCCAAAACCTTGGGCTGTCACTTTACAAAACCCTGCTTCCCACACCTGAACCTGGCAACTGCAAATCTGTTCTCCATCCTTCTCCATATCATGTAAAGAGAATCTCACTGTGACGGTGACCTTGGAGAGTGGCTTCTTTCACTCAGCATGATGCTTATAAGGTCCATGCACGGCGCTGTCTTGCATTCTTAGTCACTCCTTCTTCTTGTTGGGTAGTATTCCAGGCTGTAGATGTACTGCAGAGAGTTTAGCACCTGTTGGAGGACGTTTGCTTGCAGCTTTGGGCAATTATGAGTAGAGCTGCTATAAACATTCTTGTACAAGTCTTTGTAGGAATGTAAGATTTCTTCTCTAGGGATGGCATTGTTGGATCACACAGTAAACAAGTCTTTCTATTTTCCAGAGGAATTTTACTCTAACTGAGTCCAGGAATGAATTCGACATCTGAACTGTAATGACTCTGAAAGTGTGAGACTTACGGCTGTGCTTTTGAGGTACAGAGTAAGAGTGTGTGTGTGTGTGTGTGTGTGTGTGTGTGAATGAGCATGTGTGTGAGCATGTGTGTGCTTGTGCACATGCTGGGAATGTTAAAGGTTGGGAGCCCTGAAATCGCTGCAGCCCAAATGGGTGGCCTCTCCTTGCCCACCTTGTGCTTGTGGGTTGACACGCTGATTTTTCCCCCAATGCTTTAATCTTGACCTTTGGTTTCAGTACAGGAAGAGCTATTTAAATTGGATGAGTGTTTGACAAACAACCGTCTGCTCCTGATGAGTGGATTTCCTTCCATCTCTAAATCCCATGACTATGACTGTGACTCTTATGCTTGAATCATTCTCTAGCTACATCAATTTCATGGTTGTCAGCAATGGCTAATCCATCTTCCATAGTCTGGAACTACTCAGGCGGCAGACTCTCTTGAGGTGGGAGAGCTCCTTACATTTGCTAATGTACCTGCCATCCTTGGGGTGATTCCGGGTTTTCATGTTTTAGAGAATTAATTATTTAATTTTTTGCACGAGAAGTCTTTGGTAAAGAAAAATATGAGCAATGCATCAAACAATTCTATGAATATCATTTCTTTTTTTTAAAAAAATGGCTTTCATTGCCAGAGGTTTTGTTCTAAAGTTACAAAATTTAGATTTTGCACACACAACTATTCTACGTCATCTTAAATATTGCCAGGTGTGGCTTCTGGAAAGTATTCAGTAAATGTTTGTTGAGCTGAATGAGTGGAAAGAAGAAACATAATTTGGTAGCAAACAATAAGGTCTGTATAATTATGATTTTCTTTCTTTTTTTTAAATCACTATTTACACTGTATCAAGCCTTCTTCTTTCCTTTGGTTTTAGATGCCAGAAATGTTTATTATCTATGTTTTTCTTATGGAGCATTTTATATTGGAAGCTTCACTAGTATATCTTGGAAAAAAGTGACTCTTCTGAATTTTGAAATGTAGATTCATTGATTAATCTATAAATTAGGATATTAATTAACTATTACAGTTACTAGACAATGCATACTCATCCTCTGAACTTCAAAAACATTGCTACCATCTCAGTGAAGCTTTTGCAAACTAACCTATGAAAAATTGTTTCATCCACATGCCCCAGTTCTACTGGAATTTATTTGAATTCAAGTCCATCTCTCCCAATGAATGATCTGGCAGCAACTTGAAGATGGGACACATGCCTCATTCTCTTTTGCAAGCTTAGCATTTAGCACAGTGTCTGGCACAGTTATGCTAAATAAATATTTGTCACATTGAATAAGATAGTTGATGTATAATGATAACTTTGGCCAATATTTTAGTTTTAGCATGTATTTATATATGTGTGTGTATATATATGTGTGTGTCTGTGTGTGTGTGTAATATATATATATATTTGAGAAACTGGTAGGTGGTAGGACTGAATGAAAGCAGAACTCTTTCCTCGAGTTTTATAGACTGGGTAGGTGGATTTTTTTAATGGGGCTGATAAATCATCAGCAAGGAAAAAAGCGAGTTTTGGAGTGTTTTGTTATTACGGAGAAGTAGGTCTTTGATTAATTTGGAAAGACAAGGGCCCCCATTCACTTGGTTAATTCAATTTCAAGAGCTCTCTGAGCATGCCTTGAGCCAAAATTTCTTCATGAAATGGCTTTTTTAAATTGCAAGAATAATTCTGTTGCCATAATTTGAAACCACTCTGGAAAGTGATGGAAAAGCTAGTTACATGGGAAATGTTGCACAAAAATTGTGAACCGCAGTGAGGTTAACAGCACAGATCATCCTCCCTTTAGTTTTATTTTGCATATCAAGTTCACAAAATTCCTAATAAGACAAGATTGCTAAGGGCTACTGGAGGAGGCAATGGCAACCCAGTCCAGTACTCTTGCCTGGAAAATCCCATGGACGGAGGAGCCTGGTAGGCTGCAGTCCATGGGGTCGCTAAGAGTCGGACACGACTGAGCGACTTCACTTTCTTTTTCTTTTTTTAGTTTTTTTTTTCATTTTTATTTTTAGTTTATTTTGCATTACCATACTGTATTGGTTTTGCCATACATTGACATGATTTTTTGAAATTTATTTATTTTAATGGGAGGCTAAGTGTTTTACAATGCTTGGTGGTTTTTGCCATATTGTTGGGAATCTGCCACAGGTGTACATGTGTTCCCCATCCTGAACCCCCCTCACACCGAGAAGGCAAGGGTGGGATGATCTGCGACTTCACTTTCAATTTTCACTTTCACGCATTGGAGAAGGAAATGGCAACCCTCTCCAGTGTTCTTGCCTGGAGAATCCCAGGGACGGGGGAGCCTGGTGGGCTGCCGTCTATGGGGTCACACAGAGTCGGACATGACTGAAGCGACTTAGCAGCAGCAGCTAAGGGCTACATCAAGTTATTTCAGCTGAATCAAGGTGGGAGACATAATAACTCAAGCCAATACCTGCCTGTTATTGCTTTTTTACTCTAGGTGGAGATTTAGCTTTTAGCACTACCCCTTTCCAAGTGGCTACTAGGATGGAGACATCCATCTGATATGACCTTGGACTGACAGTGAGGCTCACCAGGTAGCTCTGCCAGGCAACTGGCCAGAGAGAAGTGGTCTGGTTAGCCTCCTTCTGAAGAAGGCCACACAGAGAAAAGCTGATTTTTCTTACTGGAGGACAACTCTTGGTCGCATGTGGTCGTAAGCTGTTGGTGTTTCACTCAGATGCTCTTTCCTGTGAGAGTTGGCTGTTTATGACTATAGCTGTTCTATTCCTTGGAGAAGTATCCTTGGTCAGTTGGAGCTGCTTTCCTTGGAATTGCATGGGGCATCATGCCTTTCCCATGAGGGTTTCCCTCAGCCAATGACTGCCTGCTTTAGGGAGAGGGTACAAAATCCTGTCGACTCTTGTCTCCAGGTAGGACAACTCCATGGTGCTGGTTCAAGCGCCAGAGCTTCTTGTGGGATCAAGCAGAGGCTAGAGCTGAAACTACATCTTTCATGGCTTATTCTCTCCTACCCTGCTTTACTCTTGAGAGTACTTCTTCAATCAATCCCTTATACAAAAATCTCCATTTCAGAATCTGCTTCTGGAGAAACCAATCTTTGGAGAAAGATATGCCTCTTATGAAGTGAGCTGGCAAGGACAGGGAACTGGAAGGACCATCTGTGTGGATACTGACATTTCCAAGAATTATGACAGGAGTAATGTTATCAAGAAAGATAGTTATCTGGGTGTTAAAATCATTGAGGATTAGGCCAAGAGGCCTGAGGTTCAAAATGGGACTCTTGCTTACTCAACATCTGCACTGAGAAGCTTAATATGGTTGGAGAAAAACCCATAACTGTGCTAATGATTTGCACTTTGAATTAGTGATCAAAGTCATATGAGTTCTAGGTACAGCCTGGTCATCCTTCATTTCCCAGTCAACTTCCTGTCTTAATTTTCTCTATTTATGTTATTCTACCTGCTGAAAAGATAGACTCCCAACATCAGTGGCTTAATGTAATAAAAGTTTCTTTCTTTCTTCTTATGTAAATCCCCAAAAAGTGTTCCTGATGGGCAGGTGGCTCTAGTCTAGGTGATGATTCAGGGATCCAAGGCTCTTACCCTCTTGTGGCCTTGTCATCTTTGATGCATGGTTTCTAAGGTCTCAGCTTTGGGAAGGAACATGGAGGATCACATGTGAGGATTTTATGGGTGCATATCAGCCTCACATTTCACTGATTACATGATGATCATATACCAGATCTTCCACTGACTGCATGACAATATGTAAGCCCCCCCATGCATTTGACACAACTGTGGAGAAGGGGTAATGCTGAATTGACTGGAATTAATTTTCTACCACTGACTGAAATGGGGGACTTAAAAGGATTGAGTTTGGTAGTGCTAGTGGTAAAGAACCAGACTGCCAATGCAGGAGACGTGAGACATGAGTTCAGTCCCTGGGTCGGGAAGATTCCCCTGGAGGAGGGCATGGCAACCCACTCCAGTATTCTTGCCTGGAGAATCCCACAGACAGAAAAGCCTGGTGGGTTACAGTCCACAGAGTTGGACATGACTGAAGTGACTTAGCATGCTTGCACACATAGAAAGTTAAGTTAAATTTCTTGACAATGTAGGTTTGTGTATTGTGATCGATATATACTGCATGTGTTGGAAATAATATCTGGAGGGGGTGGTTTGGGGGTAGAAGGGGGTAATGAAGTAGAAGAGTGTGGAATTGAAAAACCTGATAAGAAAGTTTACAATTGTATCCAGTGGATAGACACTGATACAACAGTAGCTTTTGACGCCTTCAATGGTAAATTTCCAACAGGGATCCACCAACCCATGTAGTGCTTTTGTTAGAGAAGACACAGCCCCGTTCCCCCTAGGGTGCATGGCTTTGGGAAGTGGAGTGTGGGCTGGATTCCAGCCCTTCCCTCCCCTTTCATCAGATGCTGTTGTGCAGGATATGCCTGCACATCAATGTGTCCCTTCTGATATCAAAGCAGCTGCTTTTTCTCCTTTCCTATAGTAGATAATGCCCCCCCCTTTTTTTACTTCTTGTGTCCACATTCTTTGTGATACGACTTTACAGTTCTTCCCACTTAAACAGGTGGACGATATTCCTCTGATACCTGACGTTGAGTTTGGCTCTGTGATGAGCTTTGGCTAATGGAATGTTAGCAAATGTGAGATGACCCCAAAGTAGAAGTTAAAATTACATGATTAAGCTTGCCTTCTTACCTCTCTGCCAACACCTTGAGAAGCACATGCCCAGGCTAGCCTGCTGGTCCCAGAAAGAGGATTAAAGACATGTAGAGCAGAGCCAAGTCATTCAAGCCAAGCCCAGAGAGAGCTACTGACATTTGGTCAACCCTACAGATGCATAAGTAAGCCCAGCAGGGATCAGGAGAGTCACTCAGCTAAAGCCCAGCCTAGATCAGCTGAACTCCTGTCAACTAGGTTGTGCGTGGGTTAAATAAATGTTTATTACTGTTTGCCACTGAGATTTTGTGGTTGGTTGTTACACAGACTCATTGTTATCTGGTACATCCTCTTCTCCCCAAGAAGCCCTATGAGTATGAAGCATACCAATGGATGCTTTTGCCACATGTGCCCTTTCCCACTAGAAATTTGCACTCCTTTTTAGATGCAATACCTTTCCAAATTCTCATCGGAATTCAGTTAAAAACACACACATTAAAATGAGATTTAGGGATGGTTGATCAAAATGTTGCTGATAAGAGATCAAAGGTGGTACAAGGTCCTAGACCTACTGGAGGCAGACAATCAGAACTTACAGTTGGATGATACCGATAAAAGAAGGATAGGTGGTGGAGAGTAGGTGGGAGGGGAGACAGGTTAACCTCTTTATTCTCGGTGATGAAAATTTCTCAGTGCAACTGTGTCAATTCCTAAGTTTCCTTCTACTTATAATTCCATGTAGGATTTGGGTATATAGTATAATTTTAGCAGGTCATAAAATTTTCTATTTATAGATAGGAACGATGTCACCCTGATAGAATATGGGAAGTGAATATATCTGAAGTCCCTATGCATATGTAAAAAAGTAAAGGGATTCAATAATTCTTGAAATGATGCATTACAATGTTTTTATTTCCTTTCTATTTTCTTTGCTAGCCTATTCTTGGAAATGAAACAGTTGATGACACTTTTCTTCTCATTATTTGCATTAAAATATTCCATCATTCTATCTAATGACAGTGAATAATTTTATTAGATAAATAAACATTTTAGTCACTAGTGAAACATTCCTGCAGCAAATCAGATAGATTAGATTGTTAGGTCAAATGAGAGCACACTGTAATAGCTGTCACCACGATGGAAAATTTCAGACAATGACTATTTTTTCTTTTTTAATCTTGACTGCTTTGGGGACCAAGTAGCAAGTCCACCCACAACTATTGTCAAGCGTATTTCTTTTTTCATCAGTAATGAGGAACAATCATTCCCTTGCCTAAATTTATCATCTTAGAAAAGAATCTAGAGATTTATGTTGCAATGTTGAATTCCTGGTGTTTTCTGTCCTTTTCTTTCTTTTTTTTTTTTTTTTGAAGTCTCACAGTTTCTGATCTACTCAGGATTTCTAATATTAATATTAAGTGAGAGTGTCTAGATTTTCTGAACCTAAATATATTTACTACATTGAACTTCTTTTCCTATAAGATTTTTTTTTGATTGATAGGATGTATGTCTTCAAAATTACACTTTTCCCATCTTTTATGGTTATCAGCCAGCATAGCTCAGGAGAAGAGACAGTTATATCCATAAAGGATGTGGTGCTTTTCTTGGCTAGGGGATACCTTGAATTAAATCTCCTCTGATCTAAGGTCTGACTATACTTAGATTAAATTATATTTAAGCTGAATGGACATAAACATTTTTATTTCCCCAGGCTAAGTGCTCTGATGCATAGCAACACTGTTGTAGATTGGGTTTCCCGGCAAGCAGATCCTGAAATGGAGTTTAGTGGGCAAGATGTTTATGAAGTAGTGCCCCTGGGATCATCACATTGCCACGCAGTTGCCATGCAGTTTCTCCCTCTGTAAAATTCTGCTTCCCTCCCCTCACTAGCACTCACATTTAATTAGTTTTCATAGTATTTAAAACTAAACAGTATACCTATAATTACAACTGGAATAAACAAACTTGAGAACAAAACTCCAACTGATCTTTTTTTAAGCATGCAACTTAAAAAATGGGAGCTGAACTGCATGGGTGAACTGAAATGTGGGGCATTCCAAGTGTCATGGGCTTTGACTGTCTTGTTTTGCAGAGAGAATATATGGTCACTTAGCTAATTAAGTGGAAGTCTTGTAAGGAGACTTCTACCTCCACTTCAGGCAAACTGTTGCGCCTTCATGCTTGAATACAACATAAAGCATGCATAATACAATTTTACATGTTTTAAAACATTACTAAGTCAAGACACTAAGAACTGAAGAAGACACAAATAAATGGAAAGAATATCTGTGTACATGGAGTGGAATAATTAATATTGTCAAAATGCCCATACTACCCAAAGCAATCTACAGATTCAGTACAATCCCTTTCAAAACTTCAGTGACATTTTTCACAGAAATAGAACGAACAATCCTAAAATTTGCATGGAACCACAAAAGACCCCAAACAGCCAAAGCAATCTGGAGAAAGAACAAAGCTGGAGGCATCACATTTCCTGGCTTCAAGCTATCATAATCAGAACAGTATGGTATTAGCATAAAAACAGGTACATAGATCAATGGCATAGAATACAGAGTGCAGAAACAAACCCATGCACATATTGTGAATTAATTTATGAAAAGGAGGCAAGAATATACAATGGCAAAAGGACAGTCTTTTCAATAAGCAGTATTAGAAAACCTGGATAGTCACACACAAAAGAATAAAACTGTCCCACCATCTTATACCATATACAAAAATTGTCTCAAAATGGATTATAGGCTTGAATGCAAGAACTGAAACCTAAAACTCCTAGAAAAAATCACAGGCAATGAGCTCCTTGACATCCCTCTTGGCAATGAGTGTTTGGATCTGACTCTAAAAGCAAAGGCCACAAAGGCAAAACCAAACACTGGAACTATGTCAAATTAAAAAGCTCTGGATTTAAGAATCTCTCCACCAATGTAAAGGAAGTTTCAATCCCTGGGCCGGGAAGGTTCCACATGCTATCGAGGAGCTAAGCCCAGGTGCCACTGAGCTGTGAGCCACTGAGCCTGTGCTCTAGAGCATGTGAGCTGCAACTACTGAGCTGGGGTATCTAGGGCCCACGCTCTGCAACAAGAGAAGCCACTGCAATGAGAAGCCTCTGCATCTCAATAAAGTAGTCCCCATTTGCTGTAACTAGAGAAAACCTTCACGCAGCAATGAAGACCTTGTGCAGTCAAAAAAAATAAATTTTTAAATTTATTTTTTTATTGAAGGATAATTGCTTTACAGAATTTTGTTGTTTTCTGTCAAACCTCAACATGAATCAACCATAGGCATATATATATATCCCCTCCCTTTTGAACCTCTCTCCCCATCCCAACCCTCTAGGTTGATACAGAGTCCCTATTTGAGTTTCCTGAGCCATACAACAAATTCCCGTTGGCTATCTGTTTTACATACGGTAATGTAAGTTTCCATGTTACTCTTTCCATACATCTCACCCTCTCCTCCCCTCTCTCCATGTCCATAAGACTATTCTTTATATCTGTTTCTCCATTGAGTGAGTGAGTGAGTGAGTGAGTGAGTGAAGTCGCTCAGTCGTGTCTGACTCTTTGCGACCCCATGGACTGTAGCCTGCCAGGCTCCTCTGTCCATGGGATTTTCCAGGCAAGAGTACTAGAGTGGGTTGCCATTTCCTTCTCCAGGGGATCTTCCTGACCCAGAGATCAAACCTGGGTCTCCCGCATTGTAGGCAGACGCTTTACCATCTGAGCCATCAGGGAAGTCCTATTTCTCCATTGCTGCCCTGTAAATAAGTTCTTCAGTACCATTCTTCTAGATTCCATATATATGTGTTAGAATATGATATTTCATCTTTCTCTTTCTGATTCACTTCACTCTGTATAATAGGTCTAGGTTCATCCACCTCATCAGAACTGACTCAAATGCATTCCTTTTTATGGCTGAGTAATATTCCATTGTGTATATGTACCACACATTCTTTATCCATTCACCTGTCAATGGACATCTAGATTGCTTCCATGTTCTACTTATTGTAAATAGTGCTGCAATGAACAATGGGATACATGTGTCTTTTTCAATTTTGGTTTTCTCAGGGTATATGCCTAGGAGTGGGATTGCTGGGTCATATGGTGGATTTATTCCTAGTTTTTTTCAGGAATCTCCATACCATCTTCCATAGTGGCTGTATCAATTTACATTCCCACCAATAGTGCAAGGGTGTTCCCTTTTCTCCACACCCTCTCTGGCATTTATTGTTTGAAGACTTATTGATGATGGCTATTCTGACTGGTGTGAGGTGATAGCTCACTGTAGCTTTGATTTGTATTTCTCTAATGAGCGATGTTGGGCATCTTTTCATGTGTTTGTTAGCCATTTATATGTCTTCTTTGGAGAAATGTTTAGGTCTTTTTTCCACTTTTTGACTGGGTTGTTTGTTTTTCTGACATTGAGTTGTATGAGCTACTTGTATATTTTGGAAATTAATCCTTTGTCAGTTGTTTCATTTGCTATTATTTTCTCCCATTCTGAAGGTTGTCTTTTCACCTTGCTTATAGTTTGCTGTCAAGAAGCTTTTAAGTTTAATCAGGTCCCACTTATTTGCTTTTGTTTTTATTTCCATTACTCTAGGAGGTGGGTCATAGAGGATCTTGCTTTGATTTATGTCACTGAGTGTTCTGCCTATGTTTCCTCTAAGAGTTTTATAGTTTCTGGTCTTACAGTTAGGTCTTTAATTCATTTTGAGTTTATCTTTGTTTATGGTGTTAGGAAGTGTTCTAATTTCACTCTTTTACATGTAGCTGTCCAGTTTTCCCAGCATCATTTGTTGAAGAGGCTGTCTTTGCCCCATTGTGCCTCCTTTGTGAAAAATAAGGTACCCCCTGCATAGGTTTATTTCTGGGCTTTCTATCTTGTTCCATTGGTCTATACTTCTGTTTTTGTGCCAGCACCATATTGTCTTTGATGACTGTAGCTTTGTAGTATAATCTGAAGTCAGGAAGTTTGATTCTTCCAGCTCCATTCTTCTTTCTCAAGACTGCTTTGGCTATTTGGGGTCTTTTGTGTTTCCATATGAACTGTAAAATTTTTTGTTCTAGTTCTGTGAAAAATGCCATTGGTAATTTGATAGGGATCACATTGAATCTGTAGATTGCATTTGGTAGTACAGTCATTTTCACAATATTGATTCTTCCTACCCAGAAACATGGGATATCTCTCCATTTGTTTATGTTGTCTTTGATTTCTTTCATTAGTGTCTTATAATTTTCTGTGTACAGTTCTTTTGTCTCCATGGGTAAGTTTATCCCCAGATATTTAATTCTTTTTGTTGCAATGGTGAATGGAATTGATTTCTTAATTTCTCTTTCTGATTTTTCATTGGTAATGTATAGAAATGCAAGTGATTTCTGTGTATTGATTTTATATCCTGCAACTTAGCTAAATTCACTGATTAGCTATAGTAATTCTCTGATACTATCTTTAAAGGATTTCTATGTATAATATCATGTCATCTGCAAACAGTGAGAGCTTTATTTCTTCTTTTCTGATCTGAATTCCTTTTATTTCTTTTTATTCCCTGATTGCCGTAGCTCGGACTTCCAAAACTATGTTGAATAATAGTGGTGAAAGTGGACAGTCTTGTTCCTGATCTTAGGGGAAATGCTTTCAGTTTCTCACCATTGAGAATAATGTTTGCTGTAGGCTTACCATATATGGCCTTTACTATGTTGAGGTAGGTTCCTTCTATTCCCATTTTTTTTGAAGAGTTTTAATCATAAATGGGTGGTGAGTTTTGTCAAAGGCTTTTTCTACATCTATTGAGATTACCATATGATTTTTATCTTTCAATTTGTTAATATGGTGTATCACATTGATTGATATGTGTATATTGAAGAATCCTTGTATTCCTGGAATAAACCCAACTTGATCATGGTGTATGAGCTTATTGATGTGTTGCTGAATTCTGTTTGCTAAAATTTTGTTGAGAATTTTTTGAATCTATGTTCATCAGTGATATTGGCAGGTAGCTTTCTTTTGCTGTGTTGTCTTTGTCTGGTTTTGGTATCAGGGTGATGGTGGCCTCATAGAATGAGTTTGGAAGTGCTCCTCCCTCTGCAATTTTTTGAAAGAGTTTTAGAAGGATAGGCATTAGCTCTTCTCTAAATGTTTGATAGAATTCTCCTGTGAAGCCATCTGGTCCTGGGCTTTTGTCTTTTGCAAGACTTTTTATCACAGCTTCAACTTCAGTGCTTGTAATTGGGTTGTTCATAATTTCTATTTCTTCCTGATTCAGTCTTGGAAGATGGAACGTTTCTAAGAATTTGTCCATTTCTTCCAAGTTATCCATTTTGTTGCCATATCGTTGTTCATAATAGTCTCTTATGATCCTTTCTATTTCTGCATTGTCTGTTGTTACCTCTCCTTTCTCATTTCTAATTTTGTTGATTTGATTCTTCTCTCTTTTTTTCTTGATGAATCTGTCTAAAGGTTTGTCAATTTTGTTTATCTTCTCAAAGAACCAGCTTTTAGTTTTATTAATCTTTACTATTGTTTCTTCCATTTCTTTTTCATTTATTTCTGCTCAGATCTTTATGATTTCTTTCCTTCTACTAATTTTGGGGGTTTTTGTTCTTCTTTTTCCAGTTGTTTTAGGTGTAAAGTTAGGTTGTCTATTGGATGTTTTTCTTGTTTCTTGAGGTAGGATTGTATTGCTATAAACTTCCCTCTTGGAACTGCTTTTGCTGCATCCCATAGGTTTTGAGTTGTCGTGTTTTCATTGTCATTTGTTTCTAGAAATTTTTTGATTTCCCTTTTGATTTCTTCAGTAACCTGTTGGTTATTTAGAAACATGTTGTTTAATCTCCATGTGTTTGTATTTCTTACAGTTTTTTCCTTGTAATTGATATCTAATCTCATAGCATTGTGGTTGGAGAAGATGCTTGATACAATTTCAATTTTCTTAAATTTACTGAGTTTGATTTGTGACCCAAGATGTGGTCTATCCTGGAGAATGTTCCATGTGCACTTGAGAAGAAGGTGCATTCTTCTGCATTTGGATCGAATGTCCTGAAGATATCAATGAGATCCATCTCATCTAATGTATCATTTAAGACTTCTGTTTCCTTATTAATTTTCTGTTTTGATGATCTGCCCATTGTGTGAGTAGGGTGTTGAAGTCTCCTACTATTATTGTGTTACTGTCAATTTCTCCTTTTATGTCTGTTAGTGTTTATCTTATGTATTGAGGTGCTCCTATGTTGGGTACACAGATGCTTACAATTGTTATGTCTTCCTCTGAGATTGATCCCTTGATCATTATGCAGTGTCCTTCCTTATCTCTTGTAATCTTTATTTTAAGGTCTGTTTTGCCTGATATGAGCTACTCCAGCTTTCTTTTTTTAATTTAAATTTATTTATTTTAATTGGAGGCTAATTACCTTACAATATTGTATTGGTTTTGCCATACATCAACATGAATCTGCCATGAGTGTATATGTGTTCCCAATCCTGAACTCCCCTCCCGCCTCCCTCCCCGTACCATCCCTCTGGGTCATCCCAGTGCACCAGCCCCAAGCATCCTGTATCCTGCATCGAACCTGGACTGGCAATTCGTTTCTTATATGAGATTATACATGTTTCAATGCCAGCTTTCTTTTGCTTTCCATTTGCATGGAATATATTTTTTCCATCCTCTCACTTTCAGTCTATCTGTGTCTTTAGGTCTTAAGTGGGTTTCTTGTAGACAGCATATATATGGGTCCTGTTTTTGGATCCATTCAGCCAGTCTGTGTCTTTGAATTGGAGCATTTAATCCATTTACATTTAGAGTAATTATTGATATATATGCTCCCATTGCCATTTTCTTAATTGTTTGGGGTTGACTTTGTAGATCTTTTTTCTTCTCTTGTATTTCTTGACTATATAAGTCTCTTTAACATTTGCTGTAAAGCTGGTTTGGTGGTACTGAATTCTCTTAACTTCTGCTTGTCTGAAAAGCTTTTTATTTCTCCATCAGTTTTGAATGAGATCCTTGCCAGGTACAGTAATCTTGGTTGTAGATTTTTCCCTTTCAGTACTTTAAATATATCCTGCTATTCCCTTCTAACCTGCAGAGTTTCTGCTGACAGAACAGCCGTTAAGCATATGGGGTTTCCCTTGTATGTTTCTTGTTGCTTCTCCGTTGCTGCTTTTAATATTCTTTCTTTGTGTTTAGTCTTTGTTAGTTTGATTAGTATGTGTCTTGGTGTGTTTCTCCTTGGATTTATCCTGTATGAAACTCTTTGTGCCTCTTGGACTTGATTGACTATCTCCTTTTCCATTTTGGGGAGATTTTCAACTATAATCTCTTCAAAAATTTTCTCATACCCTTTCTTTTTCTTTTCTTCTGGGACCCCTATTATTGGAATGTTGGTGCATTTGATATTGTCTCAGATGTCTCTGAGACTATCCTCAGTTCTTTTCATTCTTTTTACTTCATTCTCCTCTACAGAAGTTATTTCCACTATTTTATCTTCCAGCTCACTGATTCATTCTTCTGCTTCAGATATTCTGCTACTGATTCTTTCTAGAGTATTTTTAATTTCAGTAATTGTGTTGTTTGTCTCTGTATGTTTATTCTTTAATTCTTCTAGGTCTTTGTTAATTGATTCTTGCATTTTCTTCATTTTGTTTTCAAGGTTTTTGATCATCATTACTATCATTATTCTGAATTCTTTTTGAGGTAGTTTGCCTATTTCCTCTTTATTTATTTGGACTTCTGTGTTTCTAGTTTGTTTCTTCATTTCTGTAGTATTTCTCTGCCTTTTCATTTTTTTTTAAACTTATTGTGTTTGAGGTCTTCTCGTCCCAGGCTTCAAGGCTGAATTCTTTCTTCCTTTTTTTTTCTTCCCTCTGAAGGTTGGTCCAGTGGTTTGTGCAAGCCTAGTATAGGGTGAGATTTGTGCTGAGTTTTTGTTTGTTTGTTAGTTTTTCCTCTGATGGGCAAGGCTGAGTGAGGTGGTAATCATGTCTGCTGATGATTGGGTTTGCATATTTGTTTTGTTTGTTTAGATGACGCATCCTGCACAGGGTGTTACTGGTGGTTGGGTGATGCTGGGTCTTGTATTCAAGTGGTTTCCTTTGAGTTCTCACTATTTGATACTCCCTAGGGTTAGTTCTCTGGTAGTGTAGGGTCTTGGAGTCAGTGCTCCCACTCCAAAGGCTCAAGGTTTGATCTCTGGTCAGGAGCAAAGATTCCACAAGTGGATTGTTATGGTATTAAGTGAGATTAAAACAAATGTTCAAAAATGAGAAACCAAAGATGAACCCCAGACAAATGGCAGTTATAAAAATCAGGCAAATAATAATTAAGATAATGGAATATACACATATACACATACACCTATAAGCAATGTCAGAATAGTCCCAAGTAGATTGACCCAGAAAACAAAGGAAATAAAAAATTATACTTACCAGTTAAGAACAAAACTAACTAAAGCACAAACTGGAAAACAAAACTAAAGCAAGGTGCCAAGTGGGGAATAAAGCAATGAAAACAAAACTAACAAATATGTTGAGTGGAAAGGAAAGAAAAGAAAAAGTAGATATGCAAAGTTAAATAGAGGTAGATGAAGAAGATTTATATACATTAAAGATTAACTGCAAAGGGAAAAGAACAGTAGGAAAGGCAAGCAAAGGGATAAATGTAGAAAAAATATAATAGGTTAAAAAAGTTAAAATTAAAGAAAAGAGAAAAGAAGAAAAAAATG
Organism: Budorcas taxicolor; assembly: GCF_023091745.1. Lineage (NCBI taxonomy): Eukaryota > Metazoa > Chordata > Mammalia > Artiodactyla > Bovidae > Budorcas > Budorcas taxicolor. The sequence goes on along the minus strand of NC_068935.1, from coordinate 124,231,165 downwards.
GCAGAAGAAGGAAAAAGGAAAAAAAAAAAAGAAAACTCCACAGAACTGCAAAAGCCCAAAGTAGAGGCAGAGGTTTATAATGACAATAAAAAGTGTGACTGAATATACACATATACATATACACCCATAAGCAAAATCAAAACAGTCCATCAAAAATAAAGTACAGTAGATTGATCCGGTGAACATAGGAAACCAAAAATTTTATCTAACAGAACAAAACTAACTAAAGCACAAACTGGAAAACAAAACTAAGGCAAGGTGCCAATTGGAGAATAAAGCAATGAAAATAAAATTAACATATGTTAAGAGGAAAGGGAAGAAAGAAAAGAAAGAATAGATATGCAAAGTTAAATAGAGGTAGATAAAGAAGATTTATATACATTAAAGATTAACTGCAAGGGGGAAAAGAACAGTAGGAAAAGCAAACAAAGGAATAAATGTAGAAAAAATAATAATAGGCTTAAAAAATTAACAATTAAAATTTTAAAAAGAGGAAAAAAAAAAAAGAAAAAAAAGGAAAACTCCACAGAACTGCAAAAGCCCAATGTAGAGGCAGAGATTTATAACAACAATAAAAAATGTGACTGAGGCAAAAAAAAGCTCAAAAGCTTAACTAGATTTCACAGTGCAAATAAAATCAACAACTACAACAGAGGGGGGAAAAGGAGAAAAAAAGAAAAAAAAAATCCAAAAGAATGTATAGAACAAGTCAAAACAGAAGAATAATAAATGTTTTTCTGAGTCACTGCTGTGAGAGTCTTTTCCCTCGGTGGGAGTCACAGTCCACCTCACCTCCCTAGGATGCCCTCCAACACTGTGCTGATCCTGGACCTGCTGTGGGGGCAGCTTAGATTCTAATCTAGTTCTACTCCTGTGTGTTCTTGCCTCCAATGTCCACAGCTATCAGAACTAGTGCGTTTTCTTTTGTGGGAGCTCTCAATGACCTTTTATATATTCCATAGACACAGAAAAGGAGTATTTCAAGGCTGTATATTGTCACCCTGCTTATTTAACTTATATGCAGAGTACATCATGAGAAACGCTGGGCTGGAAGAAGCACAAGCTGGAATCAAGATTGCTGGGAGAAATATCAATCACCTCAGATATGCAGATGACATCACCCTTATGGCAGAAAGTGAAGAGGAACTAAAAAGCCTCTTGATGAAAGTGAAAGAGGAGAGTGAAAAAGTTGGCTTAAAGCTCAACATTCAGAAAACGAAGATCATGGCATCTGGTCCCATCACTGCATGGGAAATAGATGGGGAAACAGTGGAAACAGTGGCAGACTTTATTTTGGGGGGCTCCAAAATCACTGCAGATGGTGACTGCAGCCATGAAATTCAAAGACGCTTACTCCTTGGAAGAAAAGTTATGACCAACCTAGATAGCATATTCAAAAGCAGAGACATTACTTTGCCAACAAAGGTCCATCTAGTCAAGGCTATGGTTTTTCCAGTGGTCATGTATGGATGTGAACGTCGGACTGTGAAGAAAGCTGAGTGTCGAAGAATTGATGCTTTTGAACTGTGGTGTTGGAGAAGACTCCTGAGAGTCCCTTGGACTGCAAGGAGATCCAACCAGTCCATTCTAAAGGAGATCAGTCCTGGGTGTTCATTGGAGGGAACTGATGTTGAAGCTGAAACTCTGATACTTTGGCCACCTGTTGTGAAGAAGTGACTCATTTGAAAAGACCCTGATGCTGGGAAAGATTGAGGGGAGGAGGAGAAGGGGACGACAGAGGATGAGATGGTTGGGTGGCATCACCGACTCAATGGACATGAGTTTGGGTGAACTCTGGGAGTTGGTGATGGACAGGGAGGCCTGGTGTGCTGCGGTTCATGGGGTCGCAAAGTGTCGGACACAACTGAGTGACTGAACTGAACTGAACTGAACTGATAGACACAGAGTCTGCCTCATTGATTGTGTGGATTTAATCTGCAGTTTGTACAGCTTGTGGGAAGGTTTTGGGTCTTCTTCCTTAGTCACACTGCCCCTGGGTTTCACTTGTAGTTTTATTTCCACCTTTGCATGTGGGTCGTCCCCTGGGATTTGCTCGTGAGGCTGCCCTGGAGGACTTGAGTCTGCCCCTGTCTGGGAGATCAGTCCTGGGTGTTCTTTGGAAGGAATGATGCTAAAGCTGAAACTCCAGTACTTTGGCCACCTCATGTGAAGACTTGCCTCATTGGAAAAGACTCTGATGTTGGGAGGGATTGGGGGCAGGAGGAAAAGGATGAGATGGCTGGATGGCATCACCGACTTGATGGACGTGAGTCTGAGTGAACTTTGGGAGTTGGTGATGGACAGGGAGGCCTGGCATGCTGCAGTTCATGGGGTCACAAAGAGTCAGACACGACTGAGCGACTAAACTGAACTGAACTGAACTGGGCCAGTTGCAGAGGTGGTGCAGCTGCTTGGGTTGCAGAGCTTCTGGCAGCATCAGGTACTCAGGGGAGTTAGTGGCTAGGGCAGCAGAAAATATAGTGCTCTAGAAGGGTATAGTAACCAGTATTGGCCAATACACTCCAGTATTCTTGCCTGGAGAACCCCCCTCCCTGACAGAGAAGCCTGGCAGGCCACAGTCTACAGGGTCGCAAAGAGTCAGACACAACCAAAGCGACCCTGCGTGCATAGAAGCAAGACTTTTTTTGCTTGTGGCAGCTCTGCCCCAGTGAGAGTTGGGCATGAAGGTGGCACAGCTGCTTGGCATGTGGGGACCCTGGCAGCGCCAAGTGTGCAGGGACATGGAGTGCCTCAGCCACAAGAGTCATGGCCCTATCAGTCTTTTTTGAGTATCTTGTAGCTGGCAATCAGAAGGCCTCTTTGGCCAATCCTTCTCTGTAGCTCCACCCCTTCAGGCACTTAGAAGGCTCCCTTGCCTGGGGTCCTTCTCTGTTGTTCAGCGCATCAGGCAATTGCTTTGATGTGGGGATCAGACCCCTGCTTCAGTTCACCCACTGGCTGAGGGCAGGTCCAGTCCTGCTAACACTCCTACTTTTCCCCCTAGTTCTTTCATCCTACTGAGTTTTGTGTGGTTCTATATATTCTTTTCCTCTGGTCAGGTACTCCTGTCCACTCTCACCTGGTGTTCTGCATGCACTTCTGTTCTGAAGGTGTGTTCCTGATGTATCCGTGGAGAGAGATGTACTCTATGTCCACTTACTCCTCTGCCATTTTGTTCCTTCCAATTTTTTTTAAATCTAGAAAAAAAAAGCTCTGCACAGCAAAGGAAACCATCAATAAAATGAAAAGACAACCTATGGAATGGGAGAATATATTTGTAAATTATATATGTGACAAGACGGTAATATCCAAAATATGTAAAGACCTCACATAACTTAATAGCAAAAACACAAGCAATCTGATTAGAACTAGGAAGATATAATTAAACATTTTACCCAAGAAAACAAACAGATGACCAACACCCACATGAAAAGATGCTGAACACCACAAATCATCAGGGAAATGCAAATCAAAACCACAAATGATATATCACCTCACAACTGTCACAATGACTGTTATGAAGAAGACAAAAAATAATAAGTGTTGGTGAGGATGTGGAGAAAAGAAAACTTTTGTGCACTACTGGAGGGAATGTAAATTGGTGCAACCTCTATGGAAAACAGTATGGAAGTTATTGAAAGAAAATTAGAAAGAGGAGTACAATATGATCTAGCAGTTTCACTTCTGGGTATTTATGCAAAGCAAGTAAAAACACCAACATAAAAGGATACATATATCCCCATGTTCATTGTAGCACTACTTATAATAGCCAAGATATGGAAAAAAAGTGTCCATCAGTGGACAAATGGGTAAAGAAAATGTCACAAGCACACACAAATATTATTCAGTCATTAAAAAAGAAGGAGATTTTGTCATTTGTTACAATATAGATGGACCTTGAGTGTATTATGCTAAGTGAAATAAATCAAACAGAGAAAAACAAGTTCTGTATGATCTCACCTGTATGTGGAATCTAAAAACCAAAATCAAGCTTAATAAACACACTGGTGGTTCTTAGGCCCAGAGGCAGGAGGGGTAGGTGAAATGAGTGAATGGAGGCAAAATTACAAACCTCTAGTTATAAATAAGTAAGTCTTGGGGATGCAATGAACAGCATGGTGACTATTGTTAATAATACTATATTGAATATTTGAAAATTGCTGCAAATAGATCTTAAAAGTTCTCATCACAAGGCAAAAGATATGTAACTATGTATGGTGATGGATGTCAGATCTATTTTGGTGAATACAAATGTTGAATTATGTTGTACACTGAAACTAATATAATGTTATATGTCCGTTATCCGTACTTTGTCGCTCAGTCATGTCTAACTCTTTGTGACCCCATGGACCGTTAGCCTGCCAGAGTCCTCTGTCCATGAAATTCTCCAGGACAGAATACTGGAGTGGGTTGCCATTCCCTTCTCCATGGGATCTTTCTGACCCAGGGATCAAACATGGGTCTCCTGCATCACAGGCAGATTCTTTACTGTCTGAGGTATATCTCTATAAAATTAGTAATTCATTTTTTGTTACTGTCAGGTTGGAAGTTTTAGTCAAGTGGATTCTAGTATCTGAAGGGGTAGAGGATTAGAAGCAAAAAAGAGAAGAAATATCTTTCATGGAGAAAAGCAGAATGGCTGAAGAATGGGTTATACCTAAAGTTTCAGGGTGAGCTGAGTAATAAAGGCAGAAATGTACAGGTTCTTAGGGCTAAAAGACCTTTAGTGGGGATGGGGAAGGGTGTTGACTGGGGGGTGTGAGTGGGGTAGTGGTTTATGGTAGGAGTAGCTTTAGTTTAGTTTAGTTTTTTTTTAAAGACTTTACTTATTAAGAGCAGTTTCAGGTTTACAGTGAGAAATAAAACATTGCCTGCTTATCAGTAAACAAAGGATGTCACGGGAAACTCAGGATGGGAAAACAGGATACAAGCCCCAGTTAGCTGAGATGCACATCAAAGGAACGATGTCAGTGAGCCCAGACTCTTGCATCTTCCCATACATAGAAAAGCACTAAATTCCTTAACTTGAGATATTTGGTTTTCTTTAATTAACAATAATCTTCTGATATTCAGACTATCTGCCTTGTATTAGAACACTCTTATATAGCCCAGCTCCCCCCTCACCTCCTTGGAGCAGTTTTCTCAGGGTTATTTGAGATGCTGTTAGGCTTGAAGTTCTAAGAATGTATGCCGAATAAAACATAACTCTGAACTTTTAGGGTGAGCATATTTTCAGTCGACAACAGCGAAGTTGAAGGGAAGATTTAGAGATTTCCTATAAGACCCCTGCTTCATATGTGTATAGCCCCCCATTATCAACATCCCTACCAGAGCAGGGTATTTGTGCTACCTGATGAACCTCTAGCAATACACCATTATCACCCAGACTTCATAGTTTACATCAGGGTTCACTCCTGGTGGTGTATATTCTACAGGTTTAGACAAATATTTCGTGACATGTATCCATCATTATGGTATCATGCAGAGTATTTTCACTGCCCTAAAAATCTTTTGTTCTCTTCCTGTTCATCCCTTCCCAACCCTGCCCATTCCTGCAAACCCTGGCAACCACTGATTTTTGCATTTTGTAATTTTTTTTTCTGTCTCCATAGTTTTGCCTTTTCCAGAATGTCATATAGTTGTACACAGAATATGTAGCCTTTTCAGATTGGTTTCACTCATTTAGTAGTATACACTTAAAATTCCTCCATATCTTCATCATTTCCATTTAGTGTTGAATAATATTCCACTAGCTAACTGTACCACTATTTATCTATCCATTCACATATTGGTTTGGCTTCTAAGTTTTGGCAATTATAAATAAATAAAGCTGCCATAAATATATGTGTGTGACTGTGTTGGGGACCTAAGTTTCCAACTCCCTTGGGTAAACACCAAGGAGCAGACACCTTTTTTATTTCATTTACTTCTAAATTGTTTGAGACTTTTATTCATTAATTTTATAACTGAAGTTAATTAAACACTTAGTAATTATATATAATTAAACTGAATGAAAAATATACATTAACTTGTGGACACATCAAACCAAGTGTGGGATAGAATCATTGCACTGTATTAGGCAATTGACCAGAAAGTATAAATAGTGTCTTACAAGGGCCAATAAAGCGTTAGGAGTGCACACAATTTGATTTCTTAAATGTATTCTCTCAAACACATTTAAATTAAATGATTATGAGTGGAATCAGTTGGTACTAAGTAAGCTATTATCGAAGATACCAGTTTTCACAGGAAACAAAATGCCCATAAAAGCATACAATTCTGCTAATTCCATTAGTAAAGAAATTTCCTAAAATCATGGAAATATTTATATTTAACAGACAAGCAAGTACTTTTCCAGTGAAGAATTAGAACTAACAGAGATCAAACACTCTCCTGAAGTGCAGTGTTGTTCAGGCCATGGTGCTCCTCAGTGAAGTGGGGACAGTGGACGGCAAGAAGCCTCCATTAGAGGGATGAGCAGTTCCTGCTTTGGGGAAGAGGGTGTTTCCACAGCTTTTTGCTTCAGAGCTTCCTTTCTCACTGAGTACCATCTTTGAGTCATCTTTTTTTCTAAGGATGGCAAAGCTGCAAGTATTAATATGGTATTTCCTCTATACTTAGAAAAGGTATATATTTGGTGGGTTCATTTATCCTTCTCTTCAGCAGAGCGAAGCAGTACACTCACCAGAGGCAAAATACCAATGGTGCAAAGAGCAGGGGCTGGCAGAGTGGGGGTGAGGGGAAATGGGGCGTAGGGAGGTAGATTCAGACAGGAAATAATATTATTGTGTTCTCAACTACACATGCCAGGCATTACACTTACTTTGCCTTGTTTAATCTTCCCAAGAATCCTGCGACCTAAGTATTATCTCCATTTTACAGAATAAGGAAATGAATCTAAGAGCATTTAAACAACTTGTGTAGGTTGCACAAGAAATGTCTCCATCATCTGTCACAGGTCTAAAATTTTAGCCCAAACGGATTTGGCCTCTAGCACATCCTTTTCCACAACAGCAGGAGGCTCTGGTTCAGAAACCAAAGACTGAGAGCCATGTAACTCATATGTGGGGCCAGGTAGGTGCCAATGCCTCACTTAGAGACACTGAAAGTCTAATGTTTTAAAAACACCTTTGAGGTTAAACTGAACAAATCTGCAGAACTGAATTTGCATGCATCTTCTGCAAATAAGGTTGAAAGAACAAGCACGTGGGTATACCCCACATTCAATCCTCCTTTCCTAAATTATTTAAGCAACAAGATTGGGGGCTGGTGGTATAAATAAATACCCAGGAAAATGAGAGAAGGCAGCTTTTGCTTTAGAGAAGTTATTCAGTACAGAATGATACGTCATATTTTGAACACACATTAAGTGATATTGTGAAGGTTACTATAAAGCGGGTGATGATGTCCAAGTCACTGTCAATGGCTCTCTTATTTCAAGGGACATTTGACATAAAGTTTAAATAAAAAATCATTTTGACCTATGAAACCTGGAGTGAATGTAACTAACACCAACTGGCTGTTACTAGTCTGTGGTAAGCACGGGGATCGGGAATAAGCATGTAGAGACTTCTATAAAAATTTGACATTACTGTAACACTATGTGATCAGTGGGCTTGCATTTCGTATGCTTTTTAATACTTTCCTAATAATTTATTTTCATTGTAATTTATAAAATTATTGGTCTGTGACAATAGCTTGAGAAACACTGACCTATGTGACGTGAATTATGACGTTAATTCAGGTCTATCCTAGTGCATATTAAGCCATATGAAGATGTATGGCTTCTGTCTCTGATTCTTTATTTTACTCTTTTTATTTTACTCTTTAAAGAAAAATGAGTGTTGTTAGTCACATATTAAATCTGCTTTTGTTGACTGACTTAGTCTCAGATGTGATAATACAAAGTACAGCCATGCTGGCATACTACAGGCAAAGATGACGGGTAAATTGGTTCTCTACGGGAGGCTCAGTGTATTTCAGATTAGAGAAATAACAGCTCAGTGCATATTCTAACAAATATAATCATGATAGCCTTAATTTAAAAAATATAACACTTGAATATTCTGACTCTTAAACAGCTCTTTGTTAAATGCCTTGAATGTGTTATTGTGTTTGCCTTGAGTTTTTAAAGGGAGTTTTATTTTTATCTTGAGTCTGCTGAGAATACATACTTCATATTTACTTCTCTAATTTCTCGTATACCAATGAAAGCTTCCAGTATTCATAAGTAAAGTCCTTTGCTGCTCAGCTATAACAGAATTTTGTGATTTCAAATGATTATTTCAACCCATAGCCAAGCTGTCCCTAATGATGTTTATTGTTTTTTTTGTTATTTTACTTTACAATATTGTATTAAAATCTCAGAAGTTATTCTAAAATACGTCTGCACCACTGCCTAGCATCAACCATTTCTCTTCCCGTAAAATTCTGGAGCTCTCAGCTCCTGTGCTGTTGTAGCAGCGAGAAAGAGGGCTGACCCAGGGCTGGGGCAGGGGCAGAGGAAGGTGGCTCATCCAGAGGCCAATGGGTCCTAGCAAGCTCTGTGCTGGTTCTTCTCCAGTTACAAACAGGCCCAGCAAGGTCATGGATCAACCACTAGTTCTACCTCTGGGCCACTTTTGATCCTGGCTTGTGGGATCTCAATTCCCTGACCAAGGATTGAACCCAGGCCGCTGGCAGTGAAAGCCCTTAATCCCAACTGCTAGGCCACCAGGCAACTCCCTCTGGGCCACTTTTAAGGGATATGAGGCATCCCTCTTTTTCTTAAGGCCTTCTTTTCTTTCATAAAACTAGTCCCTTCTGGAGGGGTCTCTCCCAAACTGGTGGGAGGTTGATAGCAAGCAGTCAGTTTCTCTTCACTTCAAGGGTCTTTCTTGCCCAGACCCCAATGCAGGGGTACTACCCAGAAGGTACACCCATACCTTCTTAAACCCTGCCCAGTATTTGTCCTCTTCTGGTCTGGAAGGATCCCTTCTTCTGTATAAACCTTCTATTAGTGCCTTTGATTTGTGTGTTTTCTAAATAAAAATAATTTGGCATTCAACTGACACCGAATCATTTTGATCAGTGAAAATATATGTTTTCCAAAAACAGTCCACTATATTGTTTCTTGTGAGTGATAACTGTATACTTTAATTTCACTTCATTTTGCATGGTGTATGTTTTTATAGCATGCCTTTCTGACCAGCTTTATAGTCTCTATTAACATTTTAATGATGAAATCATGCTAAACTTACAGCATAAGAACAAGTTAACAAATACCGTGGTACTTGTAGTATTTTAGAAACAGTTATGACAGCTAAGAGTCAATGGACATATTTTTAAAAATTTTCTGTAAGGGAGCGCATGAAATGTGGTTATACACTGAACTCTGGTGACTCAGAGTAAAGGACACAATTGTACAGAAGACGTGTGTCAATCATGGGTGCTACTTTTAGCAGTCAGAGAGCACCCTGGTAAAACAGTTTCTGACCTTCAGATTGTCATGTTTTATTTACAAGATCACAGTGTGGCGTACTTAGCTGATATTGCTTCAGGGACTCTGGGGTCTGAACACATGAAGACATAACACAAAGAACCTTTCCTTTTAACCAATGATTTTTGTACTCTCAGTGAGTTTGCCTGGTGCTCACAGCCATTGTAATTTCTACAGAATCTGTAAAACAAATCAATTCCTTAATTTAATTCAGCAGGAAAAAATGTGCGTTTGACACGTAGTGATTCAAGTCAGATTAGAACATTTATCTTTGGGGAAAAGCTCATAGTCATATTTTTTTCCTTTCACATTAAAAGGTCCAGTATTTTAAAATCTAAATTCCTCAGTTTCTATGAATAATCCTTACATATAGTATAAATAATTAATTTCAAGTATTTATAGAGCCAGTTAGACTACATATTCCAAGAGTTCAACCAGTGTTCCTTATTCTACTATTCCGTGGGTCTTTTAAAAAAATCAGTGATATGAAAATAAAGCTTTTTTTTTCAGTATAGAAAATAACAAAATTGTCACCAAAGTATTTATTAGCTGAAGTAATTGGTCACAGGGTGCTTTTTTTTTTTTTTAACTTGGCCTTTTCAAGAAGCTGTATTCTGTGATCATTCTTAAAAGCTTCTACTGTGAACATTGTTACTTTAAATGGTCTGCTTGCTATGTTTAGCTACAAGATGCTTGACAAAGAACAGTGCACATGCTTGATAAACTCTTCATAAATTTATTATAAGGCAATATCTATTTGTCAGTCCTTGAGTCATTACTTTTGGCATCAAGCTAAGATTCAAATGGAAGGTGAACATAAAGCCTCTGCAATTATTTTAAATGACTGATATATATCACAAGGAGGGGCTAATGAGAGCAAATGAAATAACATTTGCTGGCAACATGATGGTTACTCTTATAAAACCAAGAAGTAGTTGAAATTTAAAGTTGATTAGGATCTGTTAAACCACAGGTGAGCGAGTGGAATCAAAATAAATCTAGATTAATAGCTATTTTCATTGCATTTTAAAAAATATCATTATACATAGTTTATCCAAAATTTAATCAAGTTTCTGATGTGCTAGTTACTGTTAAAATTGTATTCAAATAATACTCATTGACTGCCCTTGTGCTAGGTACCACTGAGGCTATGACCTAATGCTTAGCAAACAGAATTTTAAATACATGGTTGTGATCATATGTTTAGTGATCTAGAGAAAGGACTGAATTCCTATTAAAATTCAACTCCCATCAAGATTAGATTTGGTGGTTTCAATAAATCTCTTTACAGATTATTGGGCTAATGCGGTCACAAATCATATATCATCTACCTCCACTGGTGTCTGCCCTCTAGGATATTAAACACAATTGGGAAGACAAGATATACAGACATGAAAAGTTAATCATCCTAGACAGTGATATAAGAGCTATCACAAGGAAATGCATGATTGATGTCAAATGATGCCTCCTGTCTCTGAACTAGTGACGTATATTACTATATACAGAAGAGACCAAGCCAGGAAAAGCTAAAGGAGTTCAGAGGGGAGAGAGAGGAATGTGATCTGAAGTTCACAGACAGTTTCAAGAAGAGGGAAGAATGGGAGATGACCCTCCAAGAGCAGGTGGACTCTGCAGAGATGGAGAGAAAGGCAAAGTGTGTCCACTAGCTCTGTGGTTTGAATCCACGTCCTCAATTCTGTTTATTTTATCTTTGGATTATTCTGTCTATTCCTGTGGAAGACTGCCCACTGCTTAGTAAAAACCTCTTCTTTATGGGCCAGGCTATGTTTCTCAGTTATGTATGGCCACGTGGCTGATTTCTAGCCAATGAAATGAGTGGAAATGTATTAATCATCTACTGTCGCATAACAAATTACCCTGCAGCTAAGCCGCTTAAAACGATTGACATTCGTTATCTCCTAGTTCCTGAGGATCAGGCATTTAGGAGTCTATTAATAAGGTGGTCTGCTTCAGCACCTCTTACGAGGCTGTAGTCAAAGTGGGGCTACAGTCATCTGAAGGGCTGGAGGATTCACTTTCAAGCTGGCTCACTCACATGTCTGTTGGTGGGATGCCTCTGGGCCATCTGTGGGACGCTTGAATGTCTTCATAATATAGCAGCCAGCTTCCCTCAGTGATTCAAGAGTAAAACAGCCTTGGAAGTCACACAATGTCATTTCTGCAATATTGTATTTGTTCCACAGGTCAATCCCATCCAGTATGGAAGGGGCTCAGCATGATCAAGACCAGGAGGCAGGGGCTATCTCAAAGGCTGGCTACCAGAGGAAGAAAGAATTCCCACATGCTGCTTCAAGCGTCTTTCCCTTTTCAGATGACTGAAATGAAACACTTTCAGGACAACTGGGGACACACGTGTTAAAGGTAGTAGCTGCTCTATCAGCCTGAGTGACTGCACGGAGGAGAGTACCCTGTTGATCTGTTTACTAGTATTAGTAAGTGAGCAAGAAATCAAGTTCTACTGTGTTTGAGCCATTGTACAGTTTTGGGTGTATTTGGTTCAGAGTTAGTCCATGCCAAGCAGCGTAAGTCCCACGCAGCCAATCATTACAATGTCTTCTACTGAAGCAAAGTCAAGCACCATAGAATGTTGAGGGAGTGAGGGGACTATCTCTATTACATTCCTTTGTCTTGTGGTGCTTTTTAAAAATTTTCAACAAGTATCATTTGAGTGCCTACCATATGTCAGGCCTTATTCTAACTGCAAGGGGAAGACCTATAACAAAACAAAGTTCTAGCTTCATGGAGCTCATATTCTAATGGACTATCTAGTGGAGGCCTCTTGAACACAGCAAACAAGTTTGCCAGTGTTTGTCTTCAGGGGGTTAAAAACTATAAAGGCATTTGCTCAATCTCCCAATTTGATGGAGGCCTGAGAGATTAGTGTTTCCCCTAATTGTGCTCTACACCAGTGTTAGTGCTTCTCAGGCTGTTATGCACACGCAGGTCACCCAAGGATCTTGTTAAAATATAAAATCTGATGCTGTGGCCAGGGTGCTGCCTGACTTTGTATTTTAACAAGCTCTCAGCTCATGCTGATGGTCCATGAATCATGCTTGGTCTAGCAAGGTTCTAAGGAACACTAGTTACTTGGTGTTAAGGATATCCTATGTAAAAGGATTTCACGTTCAAATAAATAAGAAGATGTTGCCCTGGTTCCTGACTGCTTTCTAATTCCTGGTGCCAGTCCTATCAGAAGCCTACCAGTACTTTCTACCATATGTTCTGTGAGATAACCCTCTATAACATATTTGTGTGAAGTGTGTGAAGTGAAAGTGGCTCAGTTGTGTCCGACTCTTTGTGACCCCATGGACTATACAGTCCATGGAATTCTCAACGCCAGAATACTGGAGTGGGTAGCCATTCCCTTCTCCAGGGGATCTTCACAACCAAGGGATCAAGCCCAGGTCTCCTGCATTTCAGGCGGATACGTTACCAGTTGAGCCACAAGGGAAGCCCCCCTTTTAAAATTTAAGCCACTTTGAGAGAATTTCTGCAATTCCTCTCCACCTCCCCCCCTGCCAGCCCCAAACACCTTGAGTAAAGGCCAGGAGACTCAGGCGCAGGGAATGAAGGAGAAACACAGCCAGGCTGCAGAGCTGAGGGCAAAGTCAAAGCAATGAAGCTGCAAGGGGAATATGAAACTGATTTCCCAAGAGCCTGAAATATCACACATTCTCCTGCCCCTTCTAAGCCTCAGTTTCCTCACTGATAAACACAGGATTTGCTGTGAGAATCAAAGAGGATGATGTGCTGGGATCTCATAACACTGATAATCTAGGCACAGGGCCATCATATTTTTCTTCTGTAAAGAACCACCTGCATCCAGGGTCTGGGAGAATAAAGTGGGATGATGACCAAAAGCAATTAGCAATTTGCTGGCACTGAAGAAATGTTAGCTACTGGGAACCCAGCTGGATTTAAGAGAGAAGAATTAACTGCTTTTCCCCACAGATAGAGGAGAACTGGCATGTTGAAAAAAGAAAGATATCCCTAGAGAGGGAAGGTCATTGATGGAGGCTGCAGGAGGGAGGGGTACAATGGAAGGAACCAGGTCATCCACATCTCATCTCAACGCAAATGTCCTGAACACACTAGAACCAAGATGATTCCTGAAGGAATACCCCACCTCGACTAAATACTAGTTGCTTACCAAGAAGAAACAGCTCAGTTAGTCTTAAAACATACCTGTTCACAGTATTATTTGATAAAATTTGTTGGTTGGGGCAGCTGCCCGTTGTCTCCTGCCCAGATGGGCTCCATGGCCTAGTGCTCTGGCCCCTGCCGCCTGTGATCACGAGCCTAGGCCCTTGAGGGGTCGCCACCGAGGCTTCCCTCAGCCCCCAGGAAAAAGCATGGCAGCCACTAACTGCTACTACCGGGGTAACCTGGGCTCCAATTCCAGTAACGGCCCCTGTGCTCTGTACCCTGGGGAAGCCATCCCCCACCATCCCGTTGTCCCCAGAGCCCAGCCCGGCCGCTGGTGGGGTAGCTTCTTTTTTGGGAAATCCAGTCTCCTGGTCACGGCCACAGTGTTGGAGTCCCCAGAGCACCCTGGATCTCCCCAGGCCGCCAGAGCCCCCCCTCCTCCTTCACCTCCTCGAGACTAAGCAAGGTGCAGCCAGAAGAAGCAGGTAGTTTTTTAATATCAAAACACCAAAAAGGAAATTGAAAGATCCCTACTCTTTGCTACCCAAGCCACACGAGAGCCTTCCTGACACCCCATAACTCTGCCTTGCACCAAGTGGACAATAAACTCCAAGCAGATAGAAAAAAAGAAAGTCAATCCTCTACAATTCAAATTGTCCAGGTGAAGATTACAATGTTCACATATTAACTATTTTGTTTATGAATCTAGAAGAAACAGCTCAATTTATATAAAAAATACGTTCAATAAAGTATCTTTTTATAATATATTTTTATATTTATGTGATTATTTTATATTTATCTTTATAATAGTTTATCCGTTGTAGCTTAAACTCCCAGGCAAAGATTCCATTTCAGTTTTCAAGTATTAACTTTATTTTCCATGCTTGTGTATCTTTGTATCCCCAACTTGTCAGCAGAGAGAGAGAGAGAGAAAAGGTCCTAGAGTTTCTCAAGGACATGTTCTTGGGGTGATGGTGATAGCGAGCAGGACCCTGCGGGGCTGCTCAGCACAAAAGCCTTTCCATGGCCTCTTATTATTTCTTGATTACAGGAAGTAGGCTTCATTCAGCCTCAAGATCTTCCCTGAGTTCCAAAGAGCAGGTTCAAACAGATGCCAGTCAGGGAAGGGAGGGGATGCAGAGACAAAGGATGAGCAGTCAAGAGAAACAATAGGGCAGCCTTGGGGTAGAGAGCTGGTCCCCTCTCACGCTATATAGAACAGTATCTTTGAGCTGCTTGCACATACTGGAACCCCCACCAGGTGGGAGAAGTTAAATTTAATGATGGTCTGCTGCCCACAAACACAGTAGACCCCACACCTGTTGGAACCAGGATGATGATGCTGACGCCCACGTACCTCACCACCAACCAATCAGAAGAATGTCCACAAGCTGATCACGTGCTCTTTGAAGCATTATGCCAAAACTCCTCACTACCCTCTCCAGTTTGGGACACATAGTTTTAGGAGCGTTAGCCCACTGTGGCTCCCTTTTGCCTAGCAAAGCAATAAAGTTATCCTTTTCCACTTCACCCAAAACTCTGTCTCTGAAATTTAATCTGGTGTTGGGGTACAGAGGCTTTACTGGAAATGTTCTGTGTCATGCTTGTGGTAGAGGCAACACAACTCTGTGTATTTGTCAAAATTCAGAGAACTGTACATCTAAAAAGGGTGACTTTCTACTGAATACCAATAATATGTTAATAAACCTGATTTAAACCAAACCAAAATAAAAAAAGATCACATCCTTGAACCAGGAAGTAAGAGGGCATATAAGCAGATTTTAAAGCCTGATTTTACAACTGAACTAGGAAAGAAAAGTTCCAGTGTTGTAATCCAAATGACCATATAGGAAAATCTAGACCGTCACCTCTCAGTAGGTCATGTCAGCCTAGCCCTGTGCACACTCAGCCCTGAAAGTGAAAGTCGCTCAGTCGTATCCGACTCTGTGACCGTGGACTATACAGTCTATGGAATTCTCCAGGCCAGAATACTGGAGTGGGTAGCTTTTCCCTCCTCCAGGGGATCTTCCCAAACCAGGGATCGAACCCAGGTCTCCCGCATTGCAGGCAGATTCTTTCCCAGCTGAGCCACAAGGGAAGCCCACTCAGCCCTGAACAGGGAGGCAAAAGCACCAAGCGAAGGCCCTCGCTGACCCAGAAGGAACACACACCCACTTAGCCCAAGGAACCACGGGAGGTCGGCTCACATACAGTCCCACAAGCCATGTTTCCAAATTAGACTTTTGGTTGCAACTGACAGATATTTGCCTCCTGCCTGCATGCTTGCACCCTCATTGTATTAAAGTCTCTGCTCAAACGTCCCTTGGCAGAAAGGCCTCCCTTGGCAGCCCCATGCCAAATAACCTCCTCACTCTTCACTCCATCCACTTGCTCTGACTGGCTGGTTTTCTTCGTAACACTTGTCTCTATGGGACATCGTCATAGGCACATATATAAAATGGAGCTTATAGTCTAGTGGGGAAAGAACTAGCTCACAATTCACACAGATAATTGCTTCTCTCTCCACTAGGCTGTAAGCATCATGAGGATAGAAGGCTTTATCTTTTCTGTTCACTGCCACAGTTTCAGCACTTGAGCAGTGCTTGGTATATAATAGGTGCTCAGTAAATATTTGAAGAATAAAGTGAAGAGGAGAATTAATTTCCAAATCCAATCCACGGCAAAAGGGATCAATAATAGAACTAAGGGCATGAATGGCCTCAGGGCTCCCTTTGACCGATAGGCTGGGCTGCCACCCTGTCTGGTGTCCCTTCATGATCTAAGTGAGCCGCATCCTGGTGACTTCAACGAAGCTCCAGTTTACTGGATCACAAGTCTACAGCCGAGGCCTAACGGTTTCTCTCTCTCAGCTCCAGGCTGCAGTGCCCTGGGAAAGTGTTCAGATTGGCCTGTCTCCCACAGATGTCCAGAGCAGCCCGGAAAAAGCCCCAGAGCATCTCATGTCTCCCTCTCCGATCCTGCTTGCTCTAGGGATTTTGGAGCTGTTGCCCCACTTTTAATCGTGAGGCTTTAGAGCTCTGTAGCAGATGCTGTTGCAGCTCAGCCTGTTACCTTCTGGATCCCTTCAGCATCTCTGCGCACTCCTGCTCCCCACTGCATGCTCTCTCCACTGCAGCACCTTCACCTCCTTCCTGGAGGACCACCCTGGCTGCTGGCACCCACTTGGCCTGGGTGAAGAGAGAGCTGTAGGTGCCCCCAGGGTAGCCTCTGGCCAATGCCTGACAGTCCAGGAGTGCAACTCCAGTCTCCGTGCTCCCAGTGGGGGGCAACTCCGGGGTGTGACCACCCCCGCCTGCAGAGCTCCCTCAAGATGGAGCCCACGTTACCCTCCATAGGCTTGCTGGCTGCAGCGCCCTTGCTTGGCCTCCTCCTTCCCCATGCCCCCTTCCCACTCCCCTCCTTGGGAACACCTACTAATAAAGCACTTTCATGTGAATTCTCATCTCCTGATTTACATGTGGGAACCCAACCTACAAGAAGCTCTGTGTGGGCCTTTAGATTTGCCAGAAGTTTTTCAAGAGAAAATCTTTGCACAGATTCTGGTCTCCCCTCCACACACGTGCATTACAGGATGTTTATTTATTTGCTTTTAATATGTTCCAGTCCTTAGAGATCTTTCTCCTCTTCCCTGTTTTAACTTGGGATCCTTTCTGTTTATTAGCTCTGCTCATTTTCCCACTTTGCTTATGACTGATGGCTTGTCTAGCCATCCTAACTCAACATGTTAAAGAAGCACTTGTATTTTCCCCTTTTATTTTCCAGACCTTTCTTCTATACTAGATTCCTGCTCAAGATAGCTCAGGGATTCCCAGGTGGCTCAGTGGTAAAGAACCCGCCTGCTAATGCAAGAGACATGGGTTTGATCCCTGGAGGTCCCCTGGAGGAGGAAATGGCAACCCACTCCAGTATTCTTGACTGGGAAATCCCATGGACAGAGGAGACTGGCGGGCTACAGTCCATAGGGTTGCAAAAAGTCAGACACGACTGAGCATGCATGCAAGATATCTCAAGGGCATGTTTAAGTTCACCTTAATTTAATCATTATTAACCATACTTTTCCTAGTTTACATCTCTGAAAAGAGGAAATACAATAAAACCATCAGAACACCCAGTGGGCATCTTTACTTCTTAACTATTTTCTAAAACATTATTTAATTCAGTTCAATTCAGCAAAACTCTTAGTAATTATCAGATAAATTTATATATACATCACTATGGAAAATAATAAAAACAAGTCCCAAGTATCTACAATTTAGGCTCAATTGAGATAAACACTGAAATCAGAGGCTACAAGTTTCAAATAGAAAACACAAAGAGAATGTTTAAGACATGACAGAGACAAGCATTTTTGACAAATGAAAACACTGGATTAACCATTACCCTTTGCTTAGACAGATAAAGGCAAAGTTTAGCAAATATTTACCTACAAGTTTTCACAACATTTAAGCTGAATCTTTTTTTCTATATATCATAATTATATAGTTGAATTTCTAAGGCTGTTTACTGAAAAGGGGCAAAGAACATTTCTATAATCTTGCAAGGTTTGTTTTAGTAACTCTAAAGACTGTTGACTTGTAACCCTGAGACTATGAATGTTTATGACAGGAAACTGCATGTTAGAATGGTTGGGGTAGAAATTTGTGCTTGTTTGCTTAAGCTGGTAAATTGTGTTTGTCCTAGGAGGTTGACTTTACTCACCAACTCTTTGATAATTGATCTGTCATTTTTGATCTCACTGATCCAGCTCTAATTAACTCAACAACTAAAAGAATGTGCAGATTAGTTTGGAATTAAGGACGTCGCTGAAGGCATTTCTCAGGAAAAGTAATTTTACCAACAAAATAAATATGTAACTAACAGAAGAACTCTAAAACCTGAATATGGATCACAGCACTTTGTAAAAGCCCCAAATCGGAAACTATCCAAATACTGCCTAACGATAGTTGGATAAATATGCTGTGGTATATTTACACAGTGGAATACTATACAGAAATGAGAATGAACAATTTACAAACAGATGCAATATAGTTGTACTGGGGCTTATAAACAAAATGTTGAGTGAAAGAAACCAGACACGAAAAAGTACATATTGTACGCTTCCATTCATTTAAAGTAAAAAACAGGCAATACTAAACTATAGTGTCAAGATAGTGTTTATTTTGGGGCAGTAATGCCTGAAAGGGGGCATGATGAGGGTGTTCTGGGTAGTTGATACTGTTCTTTTTCTTGAGTTATAGGTTACTCTAACTCAAGTTTTATATATATACATATACATATATAACTCAAGTAATATATGTTACTATATATACTTATTCCTAAGTATTTTATTCTTTTAGATGCTATTATAAATTGGATTATTTAAAAATTTCTCTTACTGATACTTCATTTTTAGTATACAGAAACACAGTAGATTTATTTTTAGATATTTTTCCTATGCTGATTTTGTTTTCTGCAACTTTGCTAAAATCATTTATTCTAACCATTTTTGGTGGAGTACTTAGGATTTTTATATATAAGATCATGTCATCTACAAACAGACAATTTTATTTCTTCATTTCTGATTTAGGTGACTTTCATTTCTTTTTCTTGCTTAACTGCTCTGTTAGGACTTCCACTACTATGTTGAATAAAAGTGGCAAAAGGGGGCATCACTGTCTTATTCCTGATCTTAGAAGAAAAGCTTTCAGTTTTTCATTGTTGAATCTGATGTTAGCTGTGGGTTATATACAGTCGACCCTTGAACAACACAGGTTTGAACTGGGTGGGTCCACTGATACATGGGTTTTTTTGAATAGTAAATAAGGTACTATATGATGTGTGGTTGTGGTTGGTTGAATCTGTAGATGCAGAACTGTGGATATGGAGAGCTGATGATGAGACTCGAGCATCCTCAGATTTTGGTATCTGTGGTTGTCCCTGGTGGCTTGGACAATAAATAGCCTGCCTGCAATGCAGGAGACCTGGGTTCAGTCCCTGGGTTGGGAAGATCCCCTGGAGAAGGAAATGGCAATCCACTCCAGTATTCTTGCCTGGAGAATTCCATGGATGGAGGAGCCTGGCAGGCTACAGTCCATGGGGTCGCAAAGAGTCAGACACGACTGAGAGATTAACACATACACAGTGGTGGGTCCTGGAACCAACTCCCTGTGTATACTGAGGGAGAACTCTATGGAATTTATTCTGGTGAGGTGCATTCCATCTATGGGCTTCCCTGGTGGCTCAGTGGTAAAGGATCCACCTGCCAATGCAGGAGACACAGGAGACCTGGGTTCGATCCCTGGGCCAGGAAGATCCTCTGGAAAAGGGAATGGCAACACACTGCAGGATACTTGCCTGGGAAATCCCATGGACAGAGGAGCCTGGTAGGCTACGGTCCATGGGGTCGTGAAGAGTCGGACATGACTGAGCATGCAACACATTCCATCTATACCTAATTTGTTGAGAGTCTTTATCATGAAAGGATGTTGAATTTTGTCAAATGCTTTCTCTGCATCTATTGAGACATTCAAATGATTTTTGTCCTGCATTTTGTTCATGTGGTGTATCACATGTATTAACTTGTACATGTTGAACCATCTTGCACCCCAGGAATAAATCTCACTTGATTATAATGTATGATCCTTTTTATGTACTGTGGAATTCAGTGTGCTAATGATTTATTGAGGATTTTTACATCAATGTTCATCAACAATTTTGACCTGTAGTTTTCTTTTATTGTGATGTCTTTGTCCAGCTTTTGTATTGGGGTAATGCTGGCCTGGTAAAATGAGTTTGGAAGTATTCCATCTTCTTCAATTTCCTATTGATATTTTTAAATGGTCATTCTGGCTACTGTTGGAACCTGATGGGTTCTTGTAGGTGGCTGGGTGAACCTGGACAGATACAACAACAATAATAACAATGAACATCCAGACAAGAATAAAAACACAAGATCTGGGATGTAACAGGGTGGTAAGGTGAGGCAGGGAAAGGTTGGAAAGAATTACTTACCATCTTCTATGAGAGGAAAACACAGCTCCAGGTCCTTATCACAAATATTAGCAATCCAAATAAGCCCACTGGTGGACACTCAATACCACAGTGTTGCAACAGTCCTTTTGCTTTGCCTTAACCCCATAATCATTTGCTCAAATATATCCATGGGAACTTTCATTGCACAATTCTCCCATAGATGCATCCAAAAACCCTGACCATCAGAACTGTGGATCATTTTAGTCATTTCCAGATTTTGCCCATGAACCTGTGATTTAGTAAAGAGATGCTTCAGCCACCTCGGGAATCAGCAGAAGCCTGTCATCAAGTAGTTGCATACCCTCCAGTTCAGTGGGTAAAGTGTTACCACACTAAACCTGGGTTGTGAGTCTAGAAGCCTTGAACTCAGTCTAACTCTTTGTTTCAACAGTACTCAAGTAAGACGTTATCTGTTAATGAATATCTAGGTGAAGACAATTCTTGCTTTAAATACGAGAGGAGCAGCAAGATAGGGAAGAATTTTTGACGCAAAGTCTAGGCTAGAGTTTACAGTTGGGTGCTCTCGTCATCACATTTATCAAACATTATTTCTTTTTGTTTACAGTGAAACAAAGTTTAACCCGCAGGTTCTCAGCTAGGCACAATGAAACAAAACGGAGATTATGGTTTTGAAATTCAAGGCAAATGATGTTTTGACTTGAATACTTTTGCTTAGTTCTGCCGACAAATAAGTTTGCTTAAAAATTAGAGGGGAAAGAGACATTCTCTAGGTGTTAAAATAGGAAAAATATAACCCTTCTGAGATGCTTTGTTCCTCCCAAACCCTGACACTCCATATGCTTTATAGACTAAGAACGTCTGCCTGTTTTTAGTATACCAGAAAGCTAATTCTGCATGGAGAAGTGTGGCATGAATCAATGTCTTTTGCTAAGAAGATACCCCGTGAAGTCATTTTAAACCAAGCTTTGAATGGAATCAATGTTTAGTCTAAAGAATGAAGAAAAAAGTCCATGACTTAGAAAAGCGGATACACAGTGTGGAATTTTAGAGCTAGATATTTATTGACAGATAACAACTTGCAAAGTACTGTTGGAGCAAAGAATTAGACTGAATACAAGTCTCCTGGGTTCACAACCCAGGCTTGGTGGGTTAAAACTGCACCCAATGAATTGGAGGGTGGCAAATCCTTGATGATACGACATTAGGATGTCACTTTCTCCCACTTCCTTCCTTGCAGTATGTTTGCTCAATGTGGATGTATCAGGTCAAACTAGGAGCCAGAACTTAAATTGGTACAACCCCATTTACAAAGTGTCAACTATGTAACTGGAATTTCAACATCTGTGCCATCGCTTTGTCTTTCCCAAATTCAAGAATTAGTTAATCCTTGCAAAATGGAATAATATTTAATATTTTTAAATCTTCAGAGATGATGCTGAAGATTTAAACTTGAAATATTCTACAGTCTCTTAGTTGCAACACATTTTCTTATTGATCATTAAAAAGTAAAGGTATTGGGACTTCCCTGGTGGTCCAGAGGCTGGGTGCCTGGGTTCAATCCCTGGTCAGGTTTTGTTGAGCCACGTGCCTCAACAAAAGAGTTCATGTGCTGCAACTAAAGATTCTCCATGCCTCAACTAAAGATCCTGCATGAAACAATGAAGATCAAAGATCCAGAGTGCCATAGCTAAGACCTGGCATAGCAAAATAAATAAATAAATTTTAAAAAGTAAAGACACCAATGACCCAAACTCTCTAAGTGAAGTGAAAGTCACATCTGACTCATTGAGACCCCATGGACTGTGTAGTCCATGAAATTCTCCAGGCCAGAATATTGAAGTGGGTAGCCTTTCCCTTCTCCAGGAGATCTTCCCAACCCAGGGATTGAACCCAGGTCTCCTGCATTGCTGACAGATTCTTTACCAGCTGAACCATGTGGGAAGCCCAAGGATACTGGAGTGGATAGCTTATCCCTTCTCCAGCGGATCTTCCCGGCCCAGGAATCGAACTGGGGTCTCCTGCATTGCAGGCAGATTCTTTATCAACTGAGATATCAGGGAAGCCCCAAACTCTCTAAGCAGAATAATGATGTCTTCTATAATATGACCAGGGACTAGAAGGCAGGATTGTACCACATAGCGCATAGGTCGCATACACACACACACACAAAATAGGAAGTGTCCCAGACTTCTCATCACTCAAGTCAACACAGAAATTCTTCATAAAATAAGTGCAGGCTCCTGGTTTCACAGATCCATGCAAGGCAGTGATCTCTTTATTGTCTGCTAGTTGGCTTGGCAGGTACCAAAGCATCAGCTAAGAACAGGCCTGCTTTGGGAGGAGTTAGGGTGGGGATGTTTTGTTTTCTTCTTCTGGCAGCAAGCCATAGTTTATCATCCCATTTTAACAAATAGAGTTGGCAAAATGGATGCCATCCCAGTTTTTATAAGTAACAGGGAGGACTTTTTCCCACTAGGATTAAGGGCATGCAAGGGACAACAGGCAGTGATTTTCTCGGTACTTAAAGAAGGCTGAGGGAACAGCTTAGGCTGGAATCATAACTTTGGAGCCAAAAGATGGTGGTTCAGGGCAGAAGGCATAAAAGGAGGGTGGAGGTGGGAGAGGGGTGGTGGAGAGTACACTGCATATGGGGAAACTGTAGGCAGTGGAGGTGTTACAAGACTTGGGGGGAGAAGGGATCTGTTTCCTTAGACGACTTGCAGAATTAATGTGTATAATATTGTTGTCTGTTAATTAATTCTCTCTCTAGCTTTGAGCTGAGGAGGCATTTCCTAGGAGCTGGGCACCTTTCTGGAGAAAGTGAAGCATAAGCTGGACCCTTTCTTTCACAAAAGTAATCCAGACCTTTGGTGCCAGAGGATTGTCTAAGCCAAGGGTTACACTGGTAAGCAGTGTCAGCCCTTAAGTTCTGAATTTCAACTCTTATTTCAAAATAGATGCACTATTTATAGACGTTATTTGCCCCAGCTTTACTATTTGACCTAAATCAATCTTTTGGCTTTTGGGGATCTCAGCCATTCTCTTTGCCTGTATAACAGACTTACAGGCTTATCTTGAGGAGATTCAGACTGGATGAATAATTGCCTTGAAAAAACCAGAAGCAGTGACTCATCATTCTAAAAATCCATATTGCTTGGCATTTACAGCACTCCTACTCTGTTTCATAGGAGATGAAAAAAGAATTTGCTGTTTGTGCCCTCTGAAGAATGAATTCTCTTCCCATCCCTGGAAGATGAGGTGCATTATCAATGGAGCAGGTCATTTCAGACAAAACTCCCAGTCCTTTCAAGCACATTGTTGGGAGCAGGAAGTACACATGACTACAGGCTTGATGTCTTAGGCCTACAAGAATCTGCACCTATGGGTACAAAGCCAGGGATCCAGCAATGGCTCTAGGGAGACTGCCATAGTTAGAATTCATGCTTTTACCTTCCACCCCTCACCACTGGCCTGTCCTCAGGCTCTTCTCAGAAACTAGAGAGCTTAGCAGAATTTAAAAAGCAAGAGGAAAGGCAAAGAGGTTAGAACTTGGGTCTTAAAGGGATCCCCCTGGAGGTAGAAATGGCAACCCACTCCAGTATCCTTGCCTGGAGAATCCCATGGACAGAGGAGCCTAGCGGGCTACAGTCCATGGGTTGCAAAGAGAGACTGAAAGACTGAGAACATGTGCTTAAAGGGATCCACAGGGGACACACTGCCCCAACCAGGACAGTCATAGGGCTTTACCATACCTCAGTTGTAGTAGAGAAAGGTCAGCGGGGAAGAAAAAAAGAGATAGACCACAAATGGCCTTGCATGGCAGAAATTGACTGGCTGTTCAACAAACCCTCTTCTTTTCCACCTGGTCCCTTATTGGACTACATTTCCCAGCCTCCTCTGCGATTAGGTCATGCCACATGCCTGAGTTCTGGCCAATGCAATATGGGTAGAAAAGTCACATATTCCACTTTCAGGCTTGGGCTGCTTAATTCCTCTTGTGCAAGCAATCTCTCTTAGTCTCTCTCACTCTGTCTCATCCCTCTCTACTATCTGCTGACTGGACTGATGCTTGGAGAAATTGTGGAAGCTATGTTCTAAAGATTTTAGAGTCTTTTTCTGCCTGAGCTCCCAAATACTGAGAGAACAGAGGCCCCT
This sequence comes from Budorcas taxicolor, assembly GCF_023091745.1. Classification (NCBI taxonomy): domain Eukaryota; kingdom Metazoa; phylum Chordata; class Mammalia; order Artiodactyla; family Bovidae; genus Budorcas; species Budorcas taxicolor. Next base: position 124,206,372 of record NC_068935.1, on the reverse strand, counting down.
AGCCCCCAAACCGTACTTTTTATGATCAAAAAATAAAATTCTGTTTTGTTAAACCATCAAGATTATAGGGTTTATCTCATATAACAGCTGGCTTTAACTTAAGTAGTATGTAATTCAACCTAATAGAAGAAACATTTTTATATTGCTCTTAAAATTATTATTCACATCTACTTGAAGACCTGTTTAGATTTCCCCCCTAGTTTTCCACTGTGATAACAAAGTTTTAAAGACTTAGGACTCCGCAGAAGGAAGAGATTTCAGACACAGGCTAAGACCAAAGATAAAGCACCTGAAGAATGGACAGAGTTTCTCTGAACACAGAAATATGCCAGAAAGACGAAAGGTGACCTTATTTCTCCCAATTACAGACATGAGCGAAGAAAGGGTGGTTAACCTCTTACATTTTTAAAAGAGATGATTGAGTCCCAGTTGAAACAGCCTATATTTTGAAAGTTTCAAAAACATACATTTTTAAAAAGTTTTTAAAGCCCTACATAATTAGAAACATATGACCTAACTGATCTTCCCTCAAAATTAGGCCAATATTTAGCACTGAGGTTTTGTATTGAATTCACAGAGACTTTTGGTATATGGTATATTTCTCTGTTTTCCTGTCATCAATTATAAGCTGGGTACTGCTGCTTTGAATTGTCAAATTCAGAATCATTCATCTATCCTGCTTCAGGGTGCCAGCATGTTGAAGCCAGCCAGTAAAAAGCGTATCAGTAGCTACCCAAGGCATCTACAGGATCTTTGGAACTTCTCTAGGCCACCTAGATTGATGATCCATCCTCATGGAGTTCCTGGTGTTTCTTGACCACTTTTAAAACTGTACTGATCTCTGGCATGATCCTAAAACAATGCTCAATTGTCAACCAATGTTCAGTTGTCAAATCCAGAACATGGCCTGGCTGGTAGGGATATTTCTATGAGGCCACAGCAGGACATGTGGCAGCAATGCTGGTTGCCATGAGCTCAAAGAGCATGGTCAGGTGGTGTTACTACAGGTACATTTTGGTGTAAAGACACTAGTCACCTACAGATACCCTCAAGTCTCAATTTCAGTCAAAAACTTTATCCAACAACTATCATCAGCCTTTTACCAAAGCTAGTACAAAGGAGCAAAGCCACACTTTGAGTTTCCTGTGTCCATACCCTTCTATGCCTTCCTGGAGCAGATGCTATCAGTGCCCAGCCTATACCTCCTCTGTATGATTGCTGTTTACTGGTTGCCCATGTTGGTGACTGGTTTGGTAACAGATCATTAATTGGCTTTCCTCCCCTCTCTATCTCACTTCCCCATATCCCTACTGACACTTCCTGAGATCACCTTCCATATAAACCACCCACACCCAAATCCTTGCCTTAAATCTGCTGAACAGAAGTAACCAAGCTAAGAAAGCTACTGTCCTCTGATTGCAAAGCGAAGCAGAGAAACAACCCCTAAGAAGTTAGTAAGAGAAGGCAGAAGCAATGAAAGAGGCTTATATATTCCACAGAACAAACAATAGAGTTCCAAGATAATGATAGAGACTATTCGTTATCTTAGACTTGTGCTATTCAACATGGTATCCATTAGTCACATGTGGCCATCAGGCACTAAAATGTGGCTAGAGCAACTGGGAAAATCAATTTTCGATTTCACTGAATTTCAATTAGTTTAAATTGAAATGACCACACGTGGCTAGTGACTACTGGATTAGACAGTAAAAGTGATGGAACTCTTCCATCATTGTAGAAAGTTTTGTTGTGCAGCACTGGTATGGAGCAAGGGCAGGAAATATTTGTCTGTGAAAGGCCAGATAGTAAATATTTTCGACTTTGTGGGCCATGTGGCTTCTGAAATAACTACTAAACTCTGTTACTGTAGTGCAGAAATCACCACAGACAACAATGTAAGTGAACAAGCATGGTTCTGTCTCAATAATACTTTATAAAAGTTGAAATTTTAATTTCATATAATTTTCTCATATCACAAAAGATATTATTCTTCTTTTGATATTTTCCCCAACCATTTGAAAGTGGATTTCATGGCACTGTACAAAAACAGGTGGTGGGTCATTGTTTGCTGGCCCTCAGTCTAAACTATCACCAATAACTGTTACTGAGGGGATTATTATTAAGATGCCACAGTGATATCAACACAGTGCAGGTTGTGATTACTGACCAGAGTGTCAAATAAGCTGATGATCCCAAACTAAATTAACCTTTGAAGATAAAAAGCTTAGTTCAGAGTGGAAATTACTGTCAACTGAGGATGGTAAGGAGACTTTTTTCTGTTGTGTATAAGGTTCCTCTCATGGTGGTCACTGAGGATCATTAGGGCTGCTTTTAAGAAAATCATCAAAGCCCGGGATGTTCCAGTATCCGTCCCCTGGCCCATTTTGCTCCTCTTAACAACGCTTTCCTCACGTAGAGGAACTCAATGGTGTTCTCTAACCTCTTGATTGCTATTCGTTTGTCCTGTCTGCTACATTTCTTTCTCCACCTCCTGCCCTTGCCACAAAGATCAATACTTAGGTCTGGCAAAGATTCACTCAAAGCTTTCAAATGGCTCCTCCCAGCTGATAAAAGTTAGTTTTCAAAAACACAGTGTTCTCAGAATATGAGCCCATCAAAAGAGCTAATTTAATCTTGAGACACCAGGAATTAAAGAAGTGTTATCTATATGACACAGACAATACTTCATTTTTGAGAGCCGTTTCAGAGCCAGCTCAAAACAAAGTGGGGAGGTGAATGGGAGTGGGACTGGGACTGTTTCCAGCTGGACAATTTAATACCATAGTTCTCCACAGTAACTCAATGGTGAATTGGCCACATCAAGCTAAAGGATCAAAAATGAGGTACCTGGCAGGGATCAATAAAGCAGTAGGGGAGAACTGCTTCTGGAAAAAGACTGAGCTATCCACTCAATCAGCTCTCAAGAGCTCCCAGAAGGAATGGCGGGCACTAACATTTTGTCAGCTGTGCTAACAGAACCCAGGGACCCACCTGGGGCCTCTGATGGTAGCTCTAGCCGCAGAGTCAAAGGTCTTGAGGCGTGGAGAGTCAGGATTTTTTTTTCTATTGCTTCTTTTTTTAAAAAATGATGCATGGTGCTTCAGCAAAAAAAAAAAGTCAAAGTAATATCCTCTTCAGCCAGGGTTTAAAACAGCCACTGAAAGCTCTATGTAATCAATAATATAGATCTAATTACGGGGCCTACATTAAAGAGGTAAGAGTTATGTTAACTTTACAGTTTCCTTGTGGGAAGAACAAGCAGAGCTTGAGCCCATGTGTTTTTATATTTCTCATACCGAATGCACTGACGACAGCAGAAGTACGCAGCACGAGTAGAGGACCTGACTCGTTATTATGCTACGGTTCAACTCTCCCAAGAGCACTCGGCTTCTTTTAGAGGTGGAGAAATATAGCCTTGGAGAGCTCGATTCGGCCAAGCCTCTGCATGACCAGCCAGTGGAGTCAGGCTGCAATCCAAGTCTTCCTGCTGATTCCAGAACCGGCCCTGACTGGCGCTTCCACGCTGGGGAGAGACTCTGATGTGGACAGTGGTGGAGAGTGGGCCTAACTTTGGTGCAGGGACTGGTGAAAGGCCATGGGTAGAGCTAGAGAACCTGGCTTGAGTGCTCCCTAGCTAAACTCTCGGAATGTGATGGAGAATCCATAAGCAAGTGAAATTGTTTTCTTTGAAGCCCTTACCAAGGCCAGATGCCCAGAGTGACTGCTGTGTTAGCTGTCAGCCCATCAGTTTCACCCATAAATGTGCAAAGGAATATCTGCAGGCTTCCCCTCCCCCTGTCTCCAGCGTCTTAGAAATCGTGTTTTTGACTTTTTAATTCAGTCCACCAATGGATACCCTCACATATAAGGAAACAACTTGCATACAAAAGAATTAAATATTTCCGAGTTATTCTTCAGTGTAGGTAAACCCTGCCAGTGGTGGTGGGGCTGTACATACTCTAGAACTAGTGTTTACATTATTTTACATCAAGCATGTACCTTCTTTTTAAAAATTAAACATTATTTTGAGAGAAATGTAAATTCACATTCATTGTAAGAAATTATAGAGATTTCCCCTATGCCCTTTACTTAGTTCCCCCAGTGGTATCATCTTACAAAACTATAGTATGGTGGTTTTGCTTTTTTTTAAAAGCTGTCTTAAAAAAAATCAGCTTCCTTGGGGTATAATTGACATAGAACCTTGTGAGATATTTAAGTGTATATTGTGGTGATTTGATGTATGTATACATTTTGGAAGGGCTCCCTAGGTCTAGTTAATTAACATATCCATCACCTCACCTATTTATCTTTTTTCTTTTTTTTTTAGTGAAAATATTTAAGTTCTATTCTCTTAGTGAATTTCAAATAGAAAAGAGTGTTATCAGCTACAGTCACCATGTTTTAGTTAGATCCTTAGGCCTTATTCATCTTACAGCTGAAAGTTTGTACCTTTTTACCAACTTCCCCTATTTCTCCCACCCTCTAGCCCCTGGCAACAGCTTTTCTACTTTCTGTTTCTATGAGTTTGACTTTTTTTTTTAAGATTCCACATATAAGTGATGCTATGCAGTATCTGTCTTTCTCTTTCTGGGTTATTTCACTTAGCATAATACCCTCAAGGTCCAACCATGTTGTTGCAAATGGGAGGATTTCCTTCTTTTTGTATTAACTTCTATAATATATGAAAAATTGTTTTATTGCTAAGGGGAGGAAAGAGACAAGGGGCAGCTGGGGATTAACACAAAGTCATGGGAATGGATCTGTTTATTAATTTAAGAGTGGGAGAGAGTTGAGCAAGTTAAAATGATGACAGGAAGTAATGGGAGACGAGAGAGGAGACCGAATCCCCTAGACCACCTTGCTGTGCTCTCCCAGAGTTTCAGCTACTGTGTATTCAGCATATGCTCTGCTCAAATGGCAGAGAAGAGAGGGGGTATTTTATTTCATTCCTGTTGGAGAAAAGAGAGCCTTCCTGATTGGGGCCCTGCAAATGGATTCTCCAAATGGACTAAAGCATGGATGGCTAATACTTCTGGTATGTGTCCTCACCATCTCTCTTCTCTGTCTCTCTCCCTTGACATTCAAGCTCATGGGTGAGTTCATTTATCCACATCATGTGCAAATGATACGTGGCAGACCAACTTTTTGCCACTGAGCTGTTCATTACCCCCATTGTCTTCTAAACTGTAACTCAAAAAACAAATTAGAAAAACCCCACACAAAACAGGCCCACTTTCTGTAGTTTCCTTTTCTCCATCTTCACACAGAATATTTCATTAACTTCCTTTATCATTGTGTAAAAAGGCAACCAAGCATAATGTAGTAATTTTGATCTTAATTTGCAAAGAAGACATGCTTCTGTGTTTCATTTGCTCATCTTTAGCCCTCCTGTGAGAAAATATTTTAAAAGATCACAATGAATAACTCTTTACTTTCAGATGCTGCTGTAACAATTACTCATCCTTTATAGCATTTTCTTGTTTACAAGGCATGTAAATATTCCCTCTGGGTATACAAATATGCTGAATAAATATTCCCTCTCACAGGACGGTCATACTGGATAAGAGGTACTCAGAAATCTTTATTCTGATCTATTTTTGTGCATTTATTCTACATATTCTACATTCATTTTAATGTGACAATTCCCCTGTGCTTTAAAATAGGGTATGCTTCTTCTTCCTAGATTTGAGGGACACTAAAATAAATTTGACTTAAATAGTTCCACCTGAAAAAAATGCACCAAGATATCCAGGGATAGCACCATAGAAACGAAATTTTGAAGCAAATCATATTACATACCTTTTTCTTCTAAATTCAGTACTGATGAAATATAGAAGACTGGGCATTCAACCCTGGACTCTGGAAACACCACCCTTGCTTGATAATTAGGAGTACAAGAAGCCACCTCTCTCTCTTCTCCTCTCATCCCATTTTGCTTTTCCCCAGTTCAGACACCTGGTCACCCACAGCACTTGGGTGTGGGAGATACAGTCAGATTCTGGTTTGAGGAGCAGAAGAGAAGCACCTTGATTTATAGCATCCTATTAACAACTCTGGGCTTCTCTCATGGCTCAGCTGGTAAAGAATCTGCTGCAGTGGAGGAGACCTGGGTTCAATCCCTGGATGGGGAAAATCCCTAGAGAAGGGAATGGCTACCCACCCCAGAATTCTTGTCTGGAGAATTCCATGGACAGAGGAGCCTGGTGGGCTACAGTCCAAAGGGTTGCAAAGTGTCAGACATGACTAAGTGACTAACACGAACATGAACAACTCTGATATGAATTTCCAAATTAAGGCTTCAAATACTCTCTTCTTAACTATGATCTGGAGCATGTGACAAACGGAAGGGAAGGAGAAAACCATTATATCAGTTAGGATGGCATTGGACTGTATGTAATAGTAACTTTTCCTAATGTACCAAAAATCACAGTTCTAGCAGCAGCATACCAGATGCCAGCTGGCACACAGGTTACTGTCATCTTTCTATTCTGCCATCCTGTGGCTATCATCTCAAAGACTGCAAGATAGCTGCTCCCCCAGCACATCATGTCCACATTCCAAAGAGGAAGAAGGCAAAGAGTTAAGGGAAAGACCCTGAGTTTGCCCCTTTCTAGTGTGCCCCTTTCTATCACGAGAGCAATTACTCTTGGGGAAGCCTCACCCATTTGACACCTGCTCACGTTTCAAAGGACAAAAATGGGTCACATGAACACAAGCTGTTAAGAGTGTCCAGGGAAACAGTGCAGCTTTGAAAGATACCAGGCTCCTATCAGTAGAAATCATGAATATGGGTTGGTAGCTATCAGTATCACTAGAATAAGCAGGGAGACTGGATGGACAGCCATCAGTATCCTGTGAAAAAGTTAAGACATGTCTGTCTTCATGTCCACAGATGCAGAGGGTCAAAAGGGCACTTGGACTCATCCTCTACACGCAGAGCAGCATAATGCATAGCATCTAGAATTAAGGCTTTAGATTCTGGAGCAATTTACTTATTTATTTATTTTGCTGCACAGTGCATGCAGCTCGTGGGATCTTAGTTCTCTGACCAGGGATTGAACCTTGGCCCCTGGCAGTGAAAACCCAGAATCCTAACCACTGGACTGTCGGGGAATGCTCTGGAACATGTTTATATATTTGAAAGTTAGCTTTACCTGTTATCAATTATGACTTTGAATAGATCATTTTGCCTTTGTTTGTCATAACTACATGTCTCATGTCTACATGAGAGAGCTACTTGAGGATTAAATAAAATCATGTTTTCAAAGAGCCCTTTCTTCCATTCCCCTACATTAGAAATCCCAGCACACAGACCCCAGCAGGCACTCTCATGATTTCAAAGAGGAGAAGAAAATGATCAGCAGCCCATGAACAAGAGAAGACTTAGATAAAGCAAGTAACTCACCCCTTAGGTCACATTCTCAGGGAGTGTGAAGTCAATTACATAATAAGACATAATGAAAGGACCATGGCATCTACCCCACAGCGCATGGGCTTTGAGTGTTGTGATGCCATGCAGTACACGTTTAGCTAAAGATGAGAAATGTGCTGAACTCCAAATGTGCTCAGCTACTCCAAAGTCCGGAACTTTCAGCAAATAATACAGATCTTCATTTCTGACAAAACTCCCTGCAACAAACATTATGACATAATATTGTGCTCCACTTAACAGAACAAACACCTCCTATCAGCTTCCATGTGGTTTTTTAGAATCACAACGAATGGACAGAGGAACATTGTCCACGGAAACAAAAAAGTTAGCATGAAATCTGAAATGCCCCCCATGGCTTGGATCCTCAGTAACATGTTCTCTACTCAGATATGGGGAACTTTACTTAGTCTTGTTGTTGTTTTAGTCACTAAGTCATGTCTGACTCTTTGTGACCCCATGGACTGTAGCCTGCCAGGCTCTGCTTAGGTAGATATAATTTCACTATTTCTAAGTTCCTTATATTTCAAGTAGAGTAGTCTTATTCTATATCTCAGTTCAGGAGATGGTTTGTTATACATTTTAAGGATCAAACAATCTTTGATGATATTGTTGTTAAAAGATTAAAACAGATTTATAATTTTGTATATTCTTGGCAAGAGCTCCCGTGCCTAAGGAGTTGGGTCTCTGGGTCATGAACTCCACAACTCTTCCACAGTAAAGAACAATTATGCCAGAGCAGCTATTTGCTGTCAGCTATAAGCTAAACACTGTTAAGCTGCTCTAACAGAAGTGTTGTAAGTGTGTGTTCTGTGTGTATTCTGTCACACCAATAAATCACACTGTATTTAAGGGTTGGATCATACTCTAAGGGTTGTATTGCTTATTTTGAATGCATCCAAGGCAGGAGCTGAAAACTGTATTAAGGAGCAACGATTGAAGGGACTAGGGATGTTTAAGCTAGGGGAGCAGAAACTAATGCGAAACATGATCTCTGTCTTCAGATATTTAAATGACCCTCAGATTTTAAAGAATATGGTCTTATTCTATACAACTTCAAAGGTCAGAAATAAGAGTGCTGAATACAAGTTACTCAAGGAGAGTGTTCAGTTCAGAGTGAGAAACAACTGTTTCAGCAAGGAAACGAGCGACTTGGTAAGAATTGAGTTCCTGTGCATCAAATATCTATCCAGGGGCATGGTGATCATCTGTCAGAGATATTGTGTTAGGTGGGAGGATAGACTAGAGTAACCTAAACATCTCTCAACCCTGAGTTAATTCTAACACTCACAGTGCTTGGTGATTCCAACTTGCCAAATTCAGAAAGAAAATATCTCCAAATCTGACATAGGGTTCACAGTGATCATCCTTTGTTTTTAGTGTCCTTTAGGCTTTGAGCATTTTAGCGGGATTATTGTTGGGGTTATTGGATTCTAGCAATATAAATAAGCTCTCTTATAGAAGTACTCAGATCCTTTCAAGAAGGGCTATTCTGTTCTGGTGAGTTTTTGGTAAGTACTTCTCTTTATCCATCGGCATCAAGGTCAAAGCCACAGTTGCAAAGGCATGCTGATCAAAGGACAGAGGATTTCTTCCCTCCACTGTTCATTTTTCTGTGTCCATTTTTCTATTGGCTATCCTGTGCTCTGAAGAGGGGAGGGCAGGGAGCACCTCACCCACTAGAGTTTCCATATCCTACCCCTTGGCCTATAGCTCCCTATCACAGATATACTGGCATTGTCTTCAGATTTATAACTTGACCTACAATGGGCTGGATGAAATAGAGGCTAGAAGCTGTCAGCTCAGAATGCAGACTGTTGCCTCACTCTTTCTTCTCCTCCAGGCTCTAAATGTTTTTGCAGAAACAAAAAGGAAACATATTCCCAGTAACAGTAATATAGAACGCCAAGCATAACATGTATTACACATGCATTTATGGCATATGAATATATGAAATCAGCACCGTATAAAAGGCATAAGTAACCTTGTCTCCTGCCACCAAAGAAGTGAAGGAGAGTAAAAATCCTTTAGTGGTTTGAGTCAGATCAATACTGAACTCTCAGGAAGGAAATTGTGGTGCTCTCACACAGAAAGCTCCTCAGACATCAGCCGCACCAGACTTGGAGCCAGACATCCTGACAGAGGCTAACATAATGGCTTGTAAGCGGCGAGCGGCTCCTTAAATTGCAGCCTAAATTCTCCCACAATATCTCCAACTCAAAAGGCCCCTTGTAAAGGAAGCCTGAGATGAAAGAGCACTAAATATTTCCAAACAAATTTTAAATCGCCTGATTTGGGTGAATTACATCCCAGGGAACTAAGAGAGCATGCGAATCAGGTGACAGAATCATTACTTCTTTATGGGAACTGGCAATATAAAAAGTCACAGAAAGCTCAGACAGGGAAGCAGAATTCCCATTCCCAAAGGGTGGGAGAAGAGAGTCCTCACATAGCATGGCTGTGTGAATTTGATATCGATTTTCAGAAATGTTCTAGAACATATTGTTGTTACATGTACTTAGAAAATGATGTAGCAGTCTCTAGCACTCAGCAGGGATTCACGAAGAATGAGACTAATTTAAGTTTTTCTTTAATCAAATTATTAGATTATAATAATCCAGGGAATGCAATAAACAATATTATTTTTTAAAGGATCATCTTTTTTTTTTTTTCCTTTTGGCCATGCTACATGGCCTGTGGGATCTTAGTTCCCCAACCAGGGATTGAACGCAGGCCTTTGGCAGTGAGAGCATGAAATCCTAACCACTGGACTGCTAGGGAATCTCTGGGATCATGTATACTGAGGTGTGATTTACATAAAATAAACTGCACCCATTACAAATGTGTGCACCCATGCAGCCATCACAATAATCAAGACATAGAACATTCCATTACCCCCAAAGTTTCTTTTGTGTGCCTTTGCAGTCAAACCCCTTCTAATTTCTGGTGCCAGGCATATACTTAATCTGCTTGTTCTTTGTTTCTGTAGATGTTCCAGTTTTCTAGAATTTCATATGCATATAAACATATAGTATATAAATTTTTGTGTCAGGCTTCTAGCATTCACTGTGTTGTTTTTGAAATTTATCTATGCTGTTGGATGTTACTTTTATTAGAAGGCATATTTCATTATGTAGCCATACTACATTTTGCTTATTCACAAACAAATTGATAGACATTTGGGGTTGTTTTGCACAGTCATGTACAACCTTTGTATGGATGTATGCTTTAATTTCTTCTAGTAAGCAATGATCTCAATGCCAGAGACATTTGACAGATGTTAAATGCAACTGTGAACAAGATGAAGATGTGTGAGCCAAGTATAAGAAATGTGTGTGTGTGTATATGATATGTATCACTTAGTAAAGTAACTGTCAATGACTCTACTTAGTAGGTGTTAATTAATAGATCAATGCCAACATGACAAGAGATTTATGCCATGTTACAGGACCGACTCTGCCCTTAGTGTTCTTGTATCTGGTATTTTTATCATGACTTGTGGGATCAGGACCATTATATTTATATATTTGTGAAGCTAGAAAAATTAGCTAATCAATAGCAGATTCTGGGTCCAGAAAAAATCTTCTAATGATTAAGCAATGATTTTAAACAACTAAAATCAAATTTGACAGGGAAAAATGAGAGGTATCAAGTATGAGTACCAAGAAACAACTGTCCAAGTTCAGGATGAAGGAAATATGACTTAGGAGAATATGTATAAAAAGCTTCAAGTTTTCAGTGGCTAATAGCTTCAATGTCAGCTGATAGTCTTACCACCAAATAAACCAAGCTGATCTGGGACTACATTCATAAATGTAAAATCTGAATGAAAATAAGTAGTATTTCTTCTCTACCCTGTTTTTGTCAGAGCACATGTAGATTATTGGGTAGAATTCTGAAACAACACAAATTGAGCTACATGCAGAGGAAAGGGGCCAAGATGGTGATCAGTCAGGATTGTGTTATATAAAGACAGGTTGAAAGAATTGTCTTGGTTATAAGGACTTATGATGGGGGAGGCTATGGTTATAACAGTGTTTAAAAATCTGAAGAACTATCCTGTGTTAAAGGAATCAGATTCATCACGTGGCTCTGAGAGCCAAAATCATGGTTTAGGGGAAGCTACTAGAAGACATATGGAATTACACTCCAGCTATTAGGCTGGTCCAAAGATAAATGTGTTTTCCTCAAGAGATATTGAATTATTGGTCACTGGAGGTATTCAAATACCTGGAATGTTGCCCCACCTGTATAAAGGGCATAATGATGCTAGTATAAGTAGTTCAGGGATAATGTGAGTAAACATGCACCTATTAAAATAGTTGTCATATTGTATTAGACTTATTGGTTTACAGGTCTATCTAAATTAACTAAAGAATTTCCCAAATCAAGGACCACAGCCAATTCATCTTTTATATGCAGCATCAACTAATCTATCTAGCACATGAAGGCATTCAATACAGGTTTTTTTGAATGAATGAATTAATGAGGTAGCAGATGTAAGAACAATTTAGAAATGGATAAAGCACAACATCAATGTACTATTAATGATTAATAATTAATTTCTTCCCACTTTGCCTGTCAACACAGGTTATCTATATTCATAATTATAACAAAAATTTATCCTTGCCATATGGCTTTACTGGTGAGTTCTTTCTACCCAGCAAGAAACATACTTTTAATATTATATAAACTGTTCATGAACAGAACAAAAGGACAAAAACCTTTCCCATCCATTTTTATTATCAAACTTATTTTATGACATTAGCATTAAATTAAAACTAAAACTTGACAAAAAATTCAAAAAACAAAAATTGTAGTCTAATCTCAGTATGAATGTAACACAATAAAATAATATAGCAGCAAATCAAGTCTAAAGCATATTAAAAGAATAACTCACCAAGGAATGCTATCCTAAGGATATAAGAATAATATAATATTACCAAATATATTAATATAATACATCATATCAGGATGACAAACAAGAAAAATCACACGATTACTTTAACAAATATTGAAAAGGGTGCTGATAATTCAATAGCTACCTCTGATTTTAAAAATAGCTCAGAAAGAAAAAATGACTTGCATAGCATTAGTAATAATATTAATCTCAGTATAGCAGTAAATATCTAATTAATTGTGATACATCCAGGGAATTATTCAAAATTACTCAAAATTCTTCAAGCCAGGCTTCAACATTATGTGAACTGTGAAATTCCAACTGTTCAAGCTGGATTAGAAAAGGCAGAGGAACCAGAGATCAAATTGCCAACATCTGTTGGATCATTGAAAAAGCAAGAGAGTTCCACAAAAACATCTACTTCTGCTTTATTGACTACACCAGAGCCTTTGACTGTGTGGATCACAACAAACTGTGGAAAATTCTTCAAGAGATGGGAATACCAGACCACCTGACGTGCTTCTTGAGAAATCTGTATGCAGGTCAAGAAGCAACAGTTAGAATTGGACATGGAAAAACAGACTGGTTCCAAATTAGGAAAGGAGTACGTCAAGGCTGTATATTGTCACCATGCTTATTTAACTTCTATGCAGAGTACATCATGAGAAACGCTGGGCTGGATGAAGCACAAGCTAGAATCAAGATTGCTGGGAGAAATGTCAATAACCTCAGATATGCAGATGACACCACCCTTATGGCAGAAAGCAAAGAAGAACTAAAGAACCTCTTGTTGAAAGTGAAAGAGAAGAGTGAAAAATTTGGCTTAAAACTCAACATTTGAAAACTAAGATCATGGCATCCAGTCCCATGCCTTCATGGTAAATAGATGGGGAAACAATGGAAACAGTGACAGACATTATTTTCTTGGGCTCCAAAATCACTGCAGATGGTGATTGCAGCCATGAAATTAAAAGGTACTTGTTTTTTGGAAGAAAAGCTATTACCAACCTAGACAGCTTATTAAAAAGCAGAAACGTTACTTTGCCAACAAAGGTCCATCTAGTCAAGGCTATAGTTTTTCCAGTAGTCATGTATGGATGTGAGAGTTGGACTATAAAAAAAGCTGAGCGCCAAAGAATTGATGCTTTTGAACTGTGGTGTTGGAGAAGACTCTTGAGAGTCCCTTGGACTGCAAGGAGATCCAACCAGTCCATTCTAAAGGAGATCAGTCCTGAACATTCATTGGAAGGACTGATGCTGAAGTTGAAACTCCAGTACTTTGGCCACCTGATGCAAAGAACTGACTCATTGGAAAAGACCCTGATGCTGGGAAAGAGTGAAGACAGGAGGAGAAGGGGATGACAGAGGATGAAATGGTTGGATGGCATCACCGACTTCATGGACATGAGTTTGAGTAAGCTCTGGGAGTTTGTGATGGACAGGGGAGCCTGGTGTGCAGCAGTGCATGGGGTTGCAAAGAGTTGGACTCGACTGAGCAACTGAACTGAACTGAAGGGAATTATTATTTAACATTGTTTTAGAAGTTCTGGAAAACCAAAACAAAAGCAAAAACCCCAAACAGCAAAAAGAAAAGTAGTATAAGTAGACATGAAACAAAGGAAGAAACCCAAACGAATCAACTAAAAATTATTGTAATTAATGAGATTTCATCATACTGGTTGGATAAACAAATTACAGAAATAAATAGATCTACTCTATAACAAACATAACCAGACAGAAGAGAGTATAACACAAAAGAAACCACTTGAAATAGGAAAAAGAACAGAAACACTAGGATTAATTTAATAAGAAAAGTTTAGGAGCTTGTGTGACATGTAAGAGAAGATATTAATGAATTGAGAGACCATTCATCATCTTAATGGATGGAAACACTAAATATTTTAAATATTACTAGATCAATTCTTCTCTATTTAATATTTAAATTTGGTGTAAATACATATTGGAATTTTTTGTAATATAATAGAGTGATTCTTAATTTCAAATGGAAGAATAAATAGCTGAGAATAGCTGAGAAAATATTGGAGGGGCAAGGATTATAGCACTCCTCCTATGACAGATATTAAAACCTATTACAAAGCTTTAATAATCAAAACATTGTTATACATTGGAAAGGAGATATCCTATAACAATAAGGATAAGAATTTAATAAACAAAAAGTTGGCTGGCAGGTACGGCATTTGGGGGAGTGGGGACATCAGTTTTACGTAATGGTTTATTGGATTTAAAAGAAATGTAATGCAGAAATACAAACCATAAGACACCAAAAGAAAATATAGGTGAATATTTAGCTAATCTCTGGATGGGAAAAGATTGTCAAAAGACTGTCAAGGTTCAAATGTAATAGGAATAATCTCAAAGAGAAAAGTTATATTTGATATCAGAAAACAGTTAAAATCTTTTTTGTATGTTTCTTTTTAAGAAACCCCTCCTGTTGAAGACTGATTTTCAAAAGATCGCAGCAAGTGAGCTACTCTGCTATGTCATTTAAACTTTTTTATGTAAAAAATTAAAAGGACAAATGGTGAGATGGAAAATTTTCCATAAATATAATAAAGACTTATCACTAAATTGTAAAAGTGATAAGAAATACCACAATGACTACTAGAAAAATTGGACAATGATGTTTACAAAAAGGAAACAGGTGGAAAAAAATCTAACCTCATCAGAAACAGATAATAAACATGGAACCAATAAGTAGTTTTCTCTTATGGAATTAACATGTTTATAAAGGGATGAAAATACTCATTACCGGCAAGGGTGTGGTGGAAGACACTCTTGCGTTCTCTTGGTATTGGTGTGAATTGGGACAGCCTTTTTGGAAAGCAGGATACATTAAAAGCCTAAAAATGCTATTGCCCTTAAAAATGACTCCTCTTCTGGAAATAATCCAAAATGCAACTAAAAACTTAAGTATAGAACTATTAATTTCCGTATCTGTAATAGGAGTGAAGAAAAGAAGCAATACAAATGTTTGACAACAAGCGAAGAGTAAAGCAAATCTCATACACCTCTATGTCAGGAACATAATATAGCCTTTAAAATGTGTTTATAAGGATTTTTTTAATGTCATGAGGAAATGCTAATTATGCAAAAAGCAATAAGGAAATTTATGCACATTAAGAATAGTCTCAGATATCTTAAAAATATATAGACACCTAGGTGTCCATCAACAGATGAATGGATAAAGAAGTGGTAGTACATATATACAATGGAATATTACTCAGCCTTAAAAAGAACAAATTTGAGTCAGTTCTAGTGAGGTGGATGAATCTAGAGCCTATTATATAGAGTGAAATGAGTCAGAAAGAGAAAAACAAACATTCTATATCAACACACATATATGGAATCTAGAAAATGGTATGATGAACCTATTTGCAGGGCAGCAATGGAGATGCAGACATAGTGAACACACTTGTGGACACAGCAGGGGAAGGAGAGGCTGACATGAATTGAGAGGGTGGCATGGAAACATGTACATTACCATATGTAAAATAGATAGTGGGAATTTGCTATATGATGCAGGGATCTCAAACCCAGTGCTCTATGACAACCTAGAGGGGTGGGGTGGGGTGGGGTGGGAGGTGGGAGGGCGGCTCAAGAGGGATGGGACATGTGTATGCCTATGGCTAATTCATGTCGATGTATGGCAGAGACCAGCACAACATTGTAAAGCAACTATCCTCCAGTCAAAAATAAACAAATTTAATTAAAAAATACATAGACAATTGGGTAAAGGGAGATGGCCACACTGTCAATTGTGTGGTGCATCTATGGAGAGTGGTATTGCAATCTTTATATTTCCACATATATTCCCAAATCCCTATAATGAGTATGCATATCTCTTATTTTCAGAAAAAAATATTTTAAGATAAAAATTATTCTTAAGTGACAAAAAGCTGTCAAAAGGGAAAAGATAAGAAAGCTTATAATGTATCATGGTTTCTTCAGACTTTCTGATAGGTTCATTTGGAATGTGTTGCATTTGGGATGTCAGCAGAAACCTGGTAAGGATATCCAGTTGGCAAATGGAAATAATAGTTAGAGCTTGCAGCAGTATGGATTGTAAATAAGTGCAGAGACACAGAACCTTGGACAATTTAGCCCATTTGGTTTTCAGTTTCCTCAATAAAATGAGAATGATGAAGGTACCTCATAGAACTGCTGTAAGGATTAAATGAGCTAACATAGGTAAAACATTCAACCTAGTACACGAAAGTTAGCGATTATCACTGTTAATTTTACTATCACTGATGAGAGTAATGGTTAAGGTTAGGAAAGAAGATGACTAATGTTGTTGGTGCCCTGACCATATCCCTCAGCCTTTAACATTCTGCATATAGCAATCTGACTTCCAACCAGGGCACCCACAACTCTTTGCCTGAGGGAAGGTGAGAAGTGTAGGGAATTAGTGTTGCTCTCAACCAATAACTCAGAGAATTGGTGGCTCCACAAGCAGGATAATTTGAAGGCATGTGTTCTACAGTGGGATTATGCTCCAGTTGCCCACAGTGGTCACTGGCTTGATAGCACATGCTTTATTGGCTTCCTTCCCTTACCTGCCTCACTTTCCCACTCCTCTCCTGGGATCATCTCCCCAATAAATGATGTGCATGTAAATCCTTGTCTCAGGGTCTGCTTCTAGGAGAACCAAAATGAAGACAGGTAAGGATGGAACTTGGTTTACAATAGCATTCAAGGGATGACTGGGGAGAAAGAAGCCCATGATGGAACTAGAGAAGGAATAGAGAGTGGTATCAGAAAACTATGTTGTGTAGTGTGGTCTGAAAACCCAAAGTAAAGGAGAGTTTCCCAAATGAGGTAGGAGGAAACAGCATCAAATGCTATGGAGATGAGATGCAAAAAGAACTGGAAACTGTCCATCTGAGTTGGCATCTTGAGGTGCTAGGTGACCTCTGCCAGGAGATTTTTGGTATAGTGGTGGAGGAAGACAGATGGCAGTGGGTTGAGGAAGTGAATGGGAGGTGAAAAAGCAGAGGCAGCAAGTGTAGGCTATTCATTTAGGAAATCTGGCTGTGAAGGGAAAGAGAGAGGGAGGGAAGAAGGGAGGGAGGGAGAGAAAGAGAGAGGCAATTACTACCTGCACATAGGAAATCTTTAATTTCCATCTTTAAGATGGAGAGACTTGGATATACTCTAATGATAAGAGAAAAAGAATCCATTGAAACATGGCTGAAAAACCATATCACTCTTGATACAATGCTTTAACTACCCCCATATTCCAGGAGTTTCCCAATATTCTCATCTTCATCAACACCTTTTTATTGAGCACCTACTGTCTGCAAAGTAGTGCTGAGTACTGAGATGATAAGAATTCTAAGACACAATTTCTGATCTTAAAGAGATTATACTCTAGTAAGGGCAGTGAGACATCAACGTATGAAAAGGTTATTAAAAATATAAGCTAGAACACGATGATGAGAGGTACAATGAATAATGACTTTAGCTGTTCAAAGGAGGATAGGTAAGGTAGGGAAGGCTTCATAGATTTGGAGTATTTAGATGACTTGGCAGAAAAGCTCACTGGGGAGAAGGGTTCAAAGAGAGAAATTTAAGAGAAAGGTAGAAGTTGGTAATAAACTGGTCTGGAAGGGGTTTGAATGCTAAACTAAATTGAAAAGCTTGTATTTCATTTAGCAGGCAAAAAAGGAGTCATTTAGTTTGTGAACAGAGTGAAATGTATTATTTTGGAGAAAGTAACTTGAAAAAGGTGTGCAGTATGGTTTGGAAAATAAAACGAAAGCAGGAGGGCTAGCCAAAGGAGGAGGAGAATCAAGCTTGGACTAGGATGGGTAGGATGGACGGAAAGGACAGAGGAGGGACCTTTTATATTTGGGATATTGTTATTGTTCAGTCGCTCAGTTGTGTCCAATTCTTTGCCACCCACGCACTGCCACACACCATGCCTCCCTGTCCCTTAGCATCTCCCAGAATTCACCCAAGTTCACATCCATTGAATCGGTGATGCTATCCAACCATCTCACCCTCTGCCGCCCTCTATTAGGTTTGCCTTATTTCATCTTCTAGATTATAAGCTACTTGGACTATGCCTTGGTCGTAACTTGAACCTATATCATGCCTCAAAAGAAGGTCTATTACATAAATGTTCCTGAATAATTGAGTAAATAAAGTAACCTGTGAATAAAATAAATAGATGAGTACACATAAAATGCATAAGCATTATGAGAGATGAACCACCAACTAGCTCTTGGAGGACAAAGAAATCAAAGAAGGATAGAGGGTTTACAAGTGTGTTTGGGGAAAATAACATCATTGATTGAATCGACTGGCACCTAGTAAATGCTCAATGAGTATAATCTTATATATTTATACATAGAAATCTTTCATATTTATGATATTTATTTTATATATGCATGATATTGAAAAGAGGCAAATCTGGAAGGCACTGCACGCCTTTGATGGTTTGGCAAAGAGGTAGCCCAGCAAGCCTAAGTTTACTCAACAAATGCCAGTTGCTAAGTTCTAGAGGCTCCCCTTTTCTAACTAGGCCACTTGCTCAAACATCAACCTTCTATTGTTATATGGTTCCTGAAGATGCCCTACCCATTTTAAAAATAAATATGTAGGGTACAATGGGAGATGGGATCTCTATTTTGGAACCCTGTCTGTCCTGCCTAGCCTGGTCAGCTTAAGTACACCTCTGTATGGGATAATGAGAGTTTTGGGGATGTGTGCATTCTCTACTTCTCTGGTGTAAGTTTTCCTTAAAAAAAAAAAAGAAACTTATGTATTTACATCATGTGATCCTAGTGTGCGTGGGACTGAAAAATCTAACATATCACGAATAACAAATGGCTGAGATTTTAGAGGGAGAATTTTTTGAGGGAAATTTTAATTTTAGACATGATCCAGAGAGCTTTCATCTGTAAAAATAAATATCAATCTGATAAAAATAATAAAATCCTACTTAAATCCATTTATAAATGCTTAAATCTCTTTCATGGGCTTCCCAGGTGGCACTAGTGATAAAGAATCTACCTGAGAATGCAGGAGACCCTGGGTTGGGAAGATCCCCTGGAGAAGGGCATGGCAACCCACTCCAGTATTCTTGCCTGGAGAATCCCATGGACAGAGGAGCCTGGCGGGCTATGGTCCATAGAGTTGCAAAGAGTCAGACATGACTGAAGTGACTTAGCACACACCAAAATCTCTTTAATAGAGAAATTCCATAAAACTTGATGAAAAATAGTCATTACTCATGAACTACAGATCAGATCAACAGATACTTCTTTACTGAGTGCAAGCTTATGCTTGGTACTATTTGACAGATAATAAATACAGAAAGAATGATAGAATTAGAAGTTATCAACAGAATAGAATAGACAATTACCAATTTTCTAATTCAAGTGAAATAACAGATTAAGAAAACATGATAATCAGTGGATACTAAAATCATTAGGCCTGAGGTTATCAACTTTGCATGTGTGTTGGAATCACTTAGGGGGTTAAAAAATGCAAATACCCATGTCACACCATCAATGATTCTGATTTAAATGACTCTGGGTGTGGCCTTGGCATTGTGACTAGTTAAATTTCCACTTGTGTGCATGTGTGCTAAGTCGCCTCAGTTGTGTCAGACTCTGTGTGACCCAGTAGGAGATCAGAAGGGTAAGAGAGGGAAGTCAGGGGATCCCCTGACTTCCTTTCTGTGGGGTCACCTGGACTGGAAGGACACTGTTCCTCTTAAGAAGGTCTTCTCTACAGACCCTTTCCTTGCAGGTTCAGTAACCTTGACATTGTTCTCCTTACTCCTTTACACCTAGTGGTGGTAACAGCTCTGCTGCTAGCCAGAGATGACGCCACTAGCCTCTGTGATTCCTCCACACCTCACAGTGCTTTTGTAACTAAACCCTCCTTGAACGATCCTGACCTGAGAATGCTCTTTCGTGACGGGACAGATACAGACCCTCACCGGACCAAATCAATTCTCCGAGAGAAAGGAGAAATTCCAAATATGAAGGAGACATTAAAAAGAATTAAGGGATTATTGCTAATTTTATGAGGTGTGATGGTGCCACAGCAGTTATGTAAGCAAACAATTACTAGTTGTAGACACACACTATTTCTTGATGAAATGATATGTCTAGGAATTATTTTAAACAGACTGCACTGGAGACCTGTGCAGTGGGGTGGAAGGTAAGAAAAAAGTACAGGGGGAATAGATGAAACAAGATGATCAATATTTTGATAATTGAAGCAGGGTGACAGATATGTGTGAGGGGGTCCCTAAATGTACTATTCTCTTGATTGTGTGAACAATGGAAAATTCCTATAATAAAATGTTAAAACAGAGTAACCAATCTTTTATTTTTTTCTTAGATGAGACCTGGTTTGTGATTTTTCATTAAAGAGAGAAGCACACAAAATCTGAATTTACAGCAAATGAAGGTTTTTTTTTTTTTTAATTAAAAACATTTTTAATTGGAGGATAATTGCTTTATAACATTGTGTTGGTTTCTGCCATATGACAACATGGCAAATGAAGGTTTCAAGGGTATGTTTAAAGCATGGAAATATGAAGATTTATGTTTCTACATTTTGTTCTTTCCTGCAGAGAAAAATTGATGAGAAAGCTGCATATATTTACTGGCTGTATTTTTTTTCCTCTTTAGATATTCAGATAGCTATCAAATTCCATCAATCTGCCTGTGAGCTTCTGCAAAGGGAGGGGATGAAGGGGGTTTGGAGGGAGTGGAGGGGCCCCAATAGGCCTGAGTTCCTGTTGTCTGTAACCTCAATGACAAAGTCTGTTACTGCTTGGAGCAGCCTTTTTATTTTGTTTTGGATTTTTCTGGTAATAGATACTAGTAATGGAGCAAATTTATGCATAAAATTGTCATTATTTATAATCCTTTCAGGGGATTTAGTTGCTCTTGGGGCAGCTCAGAAGCAAACATAATTTCTTCTGCAACAAATTCTGCTCTAGCCAAAGGAAGCAAGGTGCCGGATTGGTTCTGCTTCAGTAGCAGTTTTGCTTCTCAAACACCACAGATAAGAGAATTTTGTAGATATTTGAGAATGAATGAATGAATACAAATTGAAAGAAATACGTATCTTGCACTAAAATAAGCTTCCTTTTATCCGAAGCAAGTAGCAGACAATAAGGAAAATCCGAACACAAAGAATTCTACTGCATGCTCAACCATAAAACAAAATAAAAATAAAAGCCGAAGTGTAATGTCTGTTGGGTTAATAAAGATGCTTTGTTTTCTTATAATAATAAGTTGGCAGAGGTCCACCTGCATTAAAGTATTTCCTGGCATAATGCTCTTTACTCTGTTTTTCCTAGCCCCACTTTGCTAAGCTTGTTTTATTGACATTACTGTTAATTGATGGTTACTAGATATAGCCACAAGGCAGACAGATGAGGAGGGAACAGTTGAAGCTTGTTTATAAAAAATAGGAAAATGCTGCTTTTTAAACTGTAGTATTAATATAGGAAAAACTCAGTTTACCAAATAAGTGTAGTATTAACATAAGAACAAGTCACTAGGATAAAAGTTGTACTTACTACAAGTACAATGTAAGTTGTATTAAATGTTGACATTAAGGATCAATATTGGGGAACCAAGATGATTCAAGGGTGTTTTAAAATAGTCTCCTAGAATGTATCTGAAAGAAAATCTGTATCTCTAAACTATATCTCTATTAAGTGTCATTTGCAAATGTTGGCTAGGATATGGGAATAGATCATTTAGACTCAGGCATCTGGTGAGGTTAGTAACATAAAGGTTAAGAGGAAGGACTTTTGAGTCACTCTGCTTGGGTTCAAAGTCTGGCTCCATGACTTTATAACTGTATCATTGCTGTCCACCTATTGGATCTCTCTGAAAGGTTGACTCAAATTCCTCATGTGAGAAAGAGGGATGGCAAGAGGGGGTTGTTGAGAGAATTAAAGAAAATGAATAACTTAGATAAAGTGACTTCAGAGCCTCAAGAAAGGATATAATCCAGAAAGGAAAGAACTACAACTTAAAGAGTTGGCTACTTAGTTGTTCATAGGATAAAATTGTTATTTTGTCACCTTAAATAATTTATGGTCCATGTTGGGGAACAGGAGAGTAGCTGACAAACAAGCAGAACGAGAGATTAATCAGAATTATCAATAGAACAAAATTAGCAACAGTTCTGAGCGCAGCACTTTAACAGCATCATCTTTTAGAATTTGAAATAGCTCAGCTGGAATTCCATCACCTCCACTAGCTTTGTTCATAGTGATGCTTCCTAAGGCCCACTTGACTTTACACTCCAAGATATCTGGCTCTAGGTGAGTGATCACACCATGTGTAGTCAAAGCTATGGTTTTTCCAGTAGTCATGTACGGATGTGAGAGTTGGACCATCAAGAAGGTTGCTGCTGCTACTGCTAAGTCGCTTCAGTCGTGTCCAACTCTGTGCGACCCCATGGACGGCAGCCCACCAGGCAAGAAGGCTAAATGCCGAATAATTGATACTTTTGAGTCGCAATGTTGGAGAAGACTCTTGAGAGTTCCTTGGACTGCAAGGAGGTCAAACCAGTCAATCCTAAAGAAAATAAATCCTGAATATTCATTGGAAGGACTGATGGTGAGGCTGAAGCTCCAATACTTTGGCCACTTGATGTGAAGAGCCAACTCATTAGAAGAGACGCTGATGCTGAGAAAGATTGAAGGCAGGAGGAGAAGGGAAAGACAGAGGATGAGATGGTTGGATGGCTTCACCAACTCAATGGGCATGAGTTTGAGAAAGCTCTGGGAGATGGTGAAGGACAGGGAAGCCTGGCGTGTTGCAGTCCATGGGGTCACAAAGAGTTGGGCACGACTGAGCAACTGAACAACAGCAACAACTCAAGACGCTGATCCCATGGGAAAATCTGCTCCCCTCTCCAGAGGAAAATGGTCAATTGCACTGATTTTGAAGTTATTTTGTATCAAGAATTATGGACTCACCTATGGAGAACAGTATAGAGGTTCCTCTAAAAACTAAAAATAGAGTTGCCATATGATCCAGCAATCTATTCAGAGGAAACACTAATTTGAAATGATATATGCATCCCAATGTTCATAACAGCATTATTGACAATAGCCAGGACATGGAAGCAACACAAATATCTACCAACAGATGAATGTATAAAGAAGATGTGGTATATACACAATGGAATATTACTCAGCCATAAAAAGAATGAAATAATGTCATTTGCAGGAACATAGATGGAATTGAGATGATCATTCTAGTGAAGTAAGTCAGAAAGAGAAAGACAAATACCATATGATATCACCTATATGTGGAATCTAAAAATAATAATACAAATCAACTTATTTATAAAACAGAAATAGATTCATAGATATAGAAAACAAACTCATGGTTAGCAAAGGGGCAAAGGGGGGAAGGCTAAATTATCAATAGGAGTTAGGGTTTAACATATACACACTACTATATATATAACATAGATAAACACAGCAAGGACCTACTGTATAGTACAGGGAACTATGTTCAATATCTTGTGATAATCTATAATGGAAAAGAAGCTGAAAAGAATATATCTATAAAACTGAATCACTTTGCTGTACACCTGAAACTAACAGCACTATAAATCAACTATACTTTAATAAAAAATAATTATGGAGTCTCATCAACTCAGTCATTATTTGATATCAGCAATTACTTTGATATTAGGGTTCAGTATCAAAAATGATGGATATTCAGCCTGATTCTGAATCAGGAATGAAGTCATCAGAACGACTTTGAATATCTTGCCATCATTATTCTTATTAAACTAAAAGGAGGACTAACATTGAGTCAATTTACATTAATATTAAGTATAAACCCCAAATGAATACCAATTCACATTAATTTTCAAGTGCTGCATTCACTCTGCCTTTTCACATCAGGCCCAAGCCATGACTCAGAGGCAGCCCACTGATGAGTCATCCCCTGCTGATATCTAGATGGGTCAGACTGCCCTGCGTGGGTTGAGAGCGGGGAGGCAGAGAGTCCAAGAGCTTCCTTGGTGTGGCATAGCAGAACCTATGGAGAAGGCAATGGCACCCCATGCCAGCACTCTTGCCTGGAAAATCCCACGGATGGAGGAGTCTGGTAGGCTGCAATCCATGGGGTCACACAGAGTCAGACACGACTGAGTGACTTCACTTTCACTTTTCACTTTCATGCATTGGAGAAGGAAATGGCAATCCACTCCGGTGTTCTTGCCTGGAGAATCCCAGGGATGGGGGAGCCTGATGGGCTGCCGTCTATGGGGTCACACACAGTCGGACACGACTGAAGTGACTTAGCAGCAGCAGCAGAACCTAGGGGCCAAGATCCAAGAGAAGGACTCAACAAGCAATGTCCTTGCTCTCAGAGAACTCAGCTTCCAATTGTCTCCTGAATGAGACAATTGCTTCCACATGCCCAAAGGATGCATGAGTCCTTTGACAAATGTGGAGGCTTCATGGGCAGAGAAAAATATCACTTCCAAACTAGAGGACCAATCTTGTCCCCAAATGGTCCTCGTTCTTGATGTCAGAGAAAAGGAAGTGCAGAACAAAGAACACCCAAGACCCCAAAACTGAAAGTCCCCCAAGGTTCTGTATCCCATGTGGTGCTAAAACACATCCACACAAGCAAAAATGACTAACATAAAAGTCCTTTGGGAAAGAGTTTAGTTGTCTCAGATTCTAGCTCGGCGTTCTACCCATCTTCTTCCTTCCCCCTTGCTCTCCTCTATATCACAGTCCAGCCCTCCTACCTCTGCCCAGTGGCCCTGTTCTCAGGGATCATCTTTCTATTCTGCTACTGCTACTGCCGCTAAGTCGCTTCAGTTGTGTCCGATTCTGTGCGACCCCACAGACGGCAGCCCACCAGGCTCCCCCATCCCTGGGATTCTCCAGGCAAGAACACTGGAGTGGGTTGCCATTTCCTTCTCCAATGCATGAAAGTGAAAAGTGAAAGTGAAGTCACTCAGTCGTGTCCGACTCTGTGCAACCCCATGGACTGTAGCCCACCAGGCTCCTCCATCCATGGGATTTTCCAGGCAAGAGTACTGGAGTGGGGTGCCATTGCCTTCTCCATCTCTCTATTCTAATGGTGAGTAATTCCAAGTTTTACTTCCTGCCCACCATCTGACCACACATTAGGCCAGCCTCTCTTACACATCTGTTTATGCTGAAAGGCTTGTGGCCTATGAGAATTTCCCATTCCTCCATGGGTCACACACCTAGCTTAACTAGTCATCGCTACAGAAAATCAGACTTCCCAGGTGGCACAGTTAGTAAATAATCCTCCTGCCAGTGCAGGAGATGCAAGAGAGATGGGTGTGATCGCTGGGTGGGGAAGATCCCCTGGAGGAGGAAATGGCAACTCGCTCCAGTATTCTTGCCTGGGAAATTCCAGAAAATCAGGACAAGAGGTACTCTTGAACCTTTACTGAATCAGGCAAGAGACAGTGCTTGCCACACTGGTTTCAGTGTTCAAACACAGGCCAAGATATTACAATACCTGGCTATAGGAAATGGAACCCTGAAAAAAGAAGGTTTTACAGCCTCCAGTGTGAATGATCTTTGCAGTTATGGTTCCAGTTTTTCAGTTACTAGCCGTCTATGGGGTCGCACAGAGTTGGACACGACTGAAGCGACTTAGTAGTAGTAGTAGTAGTAGAAAGCATATACCTATGCCTGAGACTTTGGGAACCACTTTTGTGTATTCCATCCTGTATATCATGAGTTTGAGCAAGCTCTGGGAATTGGTGATGGACAGGGAAGCCTGGTGTGCTGCAGTTCATGGGATCGCAAAGAGTTGGACACAACTGAGTGACTGAACTGAACTGAACTGATCCTGTGTATCAGAACCCAGCAGAGCACAGAGCCCAGAACTGATAGATGACAACTTATTTTTGGATGTATTCATATCATAGAGAAATAATCTCTCCTGGAGATTAGAGTTGGATAATAACTTCTCTGTTATAGAAACTCAACCAGTATATGTATTTATAGGTCACAACCTAGAGAAGCTCAAGTCAGTCACTGGTTATGGGATCATGTGAGTTAACTACTTCTGTATCACAAGCCACCCCAAATGTTGGTAGTTTAAACAGCAATTATTTCTAATTGCTTGCAAGTGTGTGGTTGCCTAGGATTGGCTGGTCTAGGCTGGGCTCTGGGTGGGAGGCTCAAGTCCACAAGTCTCTCATCCTCAGGCATGATCTTCTAATGCGATGGCAGAGCCACAAGAGAGTCAGCAGAAACATGCAAACCTCTAAGGCCAAGGCTTTGACGGTCCTTCTACCCTTGTACCCAATTCGTTTGACCAAAGGATATCACATGGCCTAGCTCAAAGACAAAGGGTGACAATAAAAACTCTGCCTTTAAGAAGGATCTCCAAAGTTACCTGACAAAAGGTATGATACAGGCAGGGATGAAAAATTAGAGCCAACAAGGCACTTTATCACATTTACAATTTCTGAGAACGTGGGAAATTTGACTGTAAGGTGTACTTTCATGATGTTAAAATTAAGAATGAGTTTTGGATGACATCAGTTGCAAGGTACTCATTTCTTCCAGATGCTTATTCTAAGTTCTTCCTGCTTCCAGGAGGGTCACAATGGTTGAAACTAAAAATTGCCGTGTTCAAGTAAATGTGTCTTGTAAAACAGCAATGAGGTACTGGTTTTGCACTGCATTCCCTCCCATCTCACCCCATGTACTAGGAAACGCAAAATTAGCTTACTTGTCCAAAGAGACGGGTTAAGCTTGAAATCCCAAACCTTGTACAAGTTCCAACTGATAAATTATCTATACTGACTTTTTTTATAGACTTCAAAATTTGTTTAATCAGAAACCCATGATAACCCTTGAAATGTTTTTATTGATTTGTTCCTTAATTAAGTCACTTTTCCTCATGGTCATTCAAATTAACAAGTTTATGTTTCTTGAATCTACAATTCTATTGAATCTACAATTCTAAGAAACAAGAATCTTTAGAGAAGCATGTAACAAAATTAAAAGTAAGCTTATCCACAGAGTTTTCATGGTTGGTATTTTCAATTTCATGATAAGATGGAACATGGAAAAAACTAATTAAAGCACCTTTGGAAACGTCTTGTTGTCTTGGCTCTGGCAATTATAGAGCTACCTTGCTTCTAGTGGCAATTATAACTTTTATATATGCCAAAGAAAACATTTTCTCTAATTGCTCAAATTTGAAAGCTCTGTGCTCTACATGAAACAAGCAAAAGATGGCCTATAGAGGTTAATTAGGGGTTCGGATATTTAGACGTACTACCAAGGCAGCTTTTCTCTAAGAAGCGCGTTTACAAACCTCTTGCCTCATTTGTACACATAACAAAAACAGTCCTTGAGCTCCAGCAATACCCATGTCCTTCCCTTGAGAAGGATGCTTTCTGCAACAGCACACACATTTCAGGTAATAGTAGAAGAACATCAAAGTCATCTTGTAGCTGAAAAACAAGCCAAAATACTCACCCACTCAGCTCCTCCCAGAGCTCTTTACTTCAGGAAGATACACATGCCTGCAATAAGAAATTGATGTATTGAAGATCCTACTTATGTTACATTTACAGCCAAACCCAGGGAGACAGCTAATGGCACTCTAAAACCGGTCATTTTGTTAGCGCTTTGGTGTCGATTACTGACTACACACAGGAAATGGTGACATAAAAAACCAGTGACAGCACAAGCAGCACCTGGCCAGGCCTGTGCATGAGCACGGATGTTTGGTACACAGTTATATTTGGTTCATTTGATTAAAACTCTGGGTATCACCAGCCGGCAGGAAGAATTAGAACTAGTCAGCTTGTTAATTTTTTCTTTCAGTTCAATATCTAAAAATCTATTCCCGTGAGCGCAGCCATGAGGGATGAGACAAACAATAATTAAAATTCATGAGAAGCTTATACAAAGTGGCAGAGATTTGGAAACAATGCTGGTCCATAAGTTGGAACATAACTAATAACAATAGCCAGCATTTCATTAATGCTTCAGATGGTGCCTGGAACTGTGCTGAGTGTTCTGTGTGCCTTAATCAATTTCATCCTTTCAAAAACCCTATGAGGTAGAGCCTGTTGTCATTATCCACATCTTAGAGATGTGGCTGAGAAAGACGACACCACAATGTCAAAATATGCTGGACTCAGCTCCTGACATTTTCCTGGCTAGAAGAGTGTCCTTGAACAAATAATTTCTCTTCTGTGTGCTTTTGTGTTTTCACGCAGAAATGAAGTAGTTGAACTCCATTGGTGGTTTGTCCTTGGCTGCAAATTAGGATCTCTTGGACTGCTTTTATAAGGCAACTTGTTTAATATTTACTGCATGCCAAGGGCTTTATATGTAGTATCTCATTTGATCCAACAGTAGCCTGAGATATCATCATGGAAATGAGGGATACCTAATCTCATGGAAGAAAAACTGAAGTTTGAGAAGTTTGGGAACTTGCCGAGATTATGAAGTTTGGAGATGGCAGCCAGGTCTGGCTCAGGCATTTCAGATCCCTAATCCTGGGCTTTGCATCCTGGGATGAATGATGCTCATCCTTTATCGACTGAGCACTATTCTTCCTGTTTCTAGGCTCATCCCCAGTTTATCTATCCTCTGCATTGCTTCCTAAATGCTCTTTCTGAAATGTACAATTTACTCCCGCCTTGAAATCTGACATTATGTCTTCAGAGCTTTCTAGATATTTCAAACTTCTCATTGCAGTGCACGAGGCACTTTGGGATCTGATGAGTCCTCTAGTCTTATTTGCTACCAGTCCACACAGCCCCCTACTCTGCTCAGGCAAGGTGTGTCAGACAGTTCCTCACATCTGTGTCTTCACATATGTTGCTGTTTCTTCCCAGGATGTTATTTCCCTCCTCTGCCCCCACCTTCTAGTTTAATTCTCACTTCTGCTAAGCTCAGCCCAAGCATCTACTTGTGAAGACTCTTCTGGCTATGATGGGACTTGGTTAGG
This sequence comes from Budorcas taxicolor, assembly GCF_023091745.1. NCBI lineage: Eukaryota > Metazoa > Chordata > Mammalia > Artiodactyla > Bovidae > Budorcas > Budorcas taxicolor. The sequence goes on along the minus strand of NC_068935.1, from coordinate 124,177,040 downwards.
CCACCCGTGTTTGCTCCCAGAGCACTCAGGGCCCTCTTTAAGGGAGTTGATTGGAAAGGTCACTTTCTTCCAAAGCATCTTCAAACCCTTCCATGTCTAACTGACCTGTGTGTCTGAATCAAAGCTGAGGAAGGGGAGCTGGAGAAGAGATGGGTTGGAGAGGGAGCAGGATCAGGCAATTTGCTTGGGACTCTGGACCCCACTGCACATCTGCCCCCTGGATCATGGTGATCTCCTCCTGATTGTTCCCTCTGCTTTGATCCTAGAAGCTCTTCCCAGTGGGATGGGCCACACTGATCCTTTGAGACAGAAGGTAGTGCTTGGGGCTCCTGTGCTCACAACTCTTCAATGACTCCCATCTCCCTCACAGTCAAAATCCAAGTGCGAACAAGGGCCTTTCAGACTTGACCTCGCCGCTTCTCAAGTTTTCGTATGATACGAGTTACCCAGGGATCTTATTAAAATGTAGACTCTGACACAGTAGGTCTGGAGTGGGGCTTGAGACTCTGCATTTCTAACCAACTCCCAGGAGAAACCGGGTACTGCTCGTCTTTGGATCCCTGCTCTGAGTAGTAAGGTTCCCATTTCCTCTGATTGCCTGTCCTATTCTCCTTGCTCTCTCCACTCCAGCCCTACAGGACTCCCTACTATTCACAGACCACACAAGAAATGTCCTCTTGTCTCAGGGCCTGTGCACCAGCTATTCCTTTTCCCTGGAACAGCCTTGCCCCAGATCCACTTGGCTAACGCTCACTTTTTTCACATCTTTGCTCACGTCTCACCTTTTCAATGAGCTCCACCGTGACCACCTGATTTAAAATTGCAACCTGCCCTCTGCATTCTGGTCTTTGTGTTCCTGAACCCTCTCTTGCTCTTCTGTTCTTTTTTTTTTTTTCTGCATAGCTCGTATGACCTTTTAACCCATGTTATAAATTTACTTCTGTATTCTAGTCCTGATTTTGTTCTCTAGCTCGCTCTCCCCACCCCCAATTCTGCAAAGCCCATTCCTGAGGAGCTCCCACTTTGCGTGCTGTGTTCACTGATGCCCCCCCAAGAGTCTAGGACAGCTGCCAACAAATACTATTTGAATTTGAATGTTGTGGGTGAATGAGAAAGAGAAATAAAGATGATGTGGTGTGACTGTGCGTCCTCCACTGAGTGTATTTTCTCCAAGTGCATTTTGCTGGGTGCCTGGCATAACGAAGTGAGATACTGCTTGGCACATTCTTAAGGCTTTTCTTGGGCAAGACACAGCAAAGCATGTTGTGCTTGAGACATTTCATGTTTTCCTTTATTTCCAGATGACTTGTGGAAGAAATGTTATCTGCTTCTAATAAACTTCCCATTATCTTCAGAGACCAATTTCAGGAAAGAAGTAAAGAACAGTGCAATTACTGTCTTCCGTCTTCCCCATGACTCAGACAGGTAAGTGCTTCTTCTGTACTTCATCGTCTTCAAATTTAGTAAAGCAGTCAGGTGTGTCTTTTATGATGGCAGAAGCTGATTCCCTTTTAATTCTACTAGTCATTTCATCCTCCTTCTCCCTTCATTTTTCTCAATCCTCCTACATTACTAAGCTTTCACGAAGCATTGTTTGACTGACATTACAGTCAGCATTTTTATATAACTAAGAAGATTATATCACAGAATAAAGACATAAGATAACTTCTCCACTGATAGAGCTCTTGAACTGATCTTGGGCAGTACGCATAAAGACCAATAAATTGCCTTAAAAAAATTGGATAGTCTACTTATCCACCCTCAACAAAATAATCTCTTGAATATTAGTTTGAGCCACATGACATTGCTAACATTCCACCATTTTGACTTAGAAAAATAGGAATTTCAGTTGGTTCAAACTAAATATAATTGGGCAGAGTTTCTTTTCTTCAGGGAACAATCAATTCCTTAAAAAAGAAGCAAGACTTGTGGGCTTCAAAACAAGAAGATTTCTGGAAAATAGAGCATTTAGCCTTGTTAAAGCGAGAACAGGCTTGTTCTCTTCCCCATGCATAGGCTTCATCCTGACCAACCTGAGTTCTCTGAGCAAGCTCTGGGCTGGTAATAGTCTAGCTGACAACATAGGATAAACAAGGCTGTGGGGCTTTCTGGTGGCCATTCACACTGGATAGAAATATTCTCAGTCTCCTAGTCCACTCATAGAAATTCACCCACACAGCCTTTTCCCAATCCTGGTCACCAATCTTCCAATTTTGTTTCCTTTGGGTCATGTCTTTTAGGTCCTTTAGGACTCCCTGGTGGCTCAGATGGTAAAGAATCTTCCTGCAATGTGGGAGACCCCAGTTCAACCCCTGGGTCAGGAGGATCCCCTGGAGAAGGGAATGGCAATCTACACCAGTATTCTTGCCTGGAGAATTCCATGCACAGCGGAGCCTGGAGGGCTCCAGTCCATGGGGTCGCAAAGAATCAGACACAACTGAGAGACTTAACACTTAAGTCACGTGCAGTTATTCAGATCTTTACTCAGTGCCGAGGCATTTATGTAGATGCTGACCTCAGGCCATCTCCCTTTCCACACAAAGTAGGTAGAGAGATGAACTGCTTGATATTCTCTTGTGAGAGGATTTCTCTTCTTCACCATCCTTTTGGACCATATTGAGAGAGGCTATGTTCTTTCTGGTTATCTACCAATGCATAACAAACCACCTCAAACATAGTGGTCTAAAGCAACCATTTTATGATGTTCATGGATTCGGTGGTCGGGAATTCAGATAGGGCACAGCAGAGATGGTACCACAATATCTGGGACCTCAGCTGGAACACTCAAAGGTTGGGACTGATTCCACAACTAGGGTCTGGAATCACTTTGGGGCATCTTCCTTTATAAAGTGTTTGGTGGTTCATGCTAGCTTTGGTGGGACCTCATCCAGGTGATCAGCTAGAACATCTACACTAGGCTTCTGCAGGTGGTCTCTCTGAGCAAGCTAGTGAGGAGACTCACAGCACGAGCAACTCAAGAGAATCAGCTAGAAGCTGCATCGCTGTTCATTACTTAGCCTCAGTGGTCACACAGCATCACTTCTACCATGGTACTAAGCCTGCCCAGATTCAAAGGAAGGGGACATGGATTCCCTGCCTCTCTATGAGAGGAGTGTCAAAGGCCTGTCATAAAAAGAGTATGTGGGATGGGCAGCTCATAAATGCTAACTGTTATTAGGGAGTCCCAGACCATTTTGTTGAATGCAAATTGTTGAAATAATTATTCCCAATAATTGATTTTCACTTACCGAACATTTTTGAGTAATCTGGGATGATTTTTGCAACCTTTTCTGTGCCTTTAAAAATTTTTGTTCATTTCTTTAGAATTCTAATTTTCACTCTATTCATTTTTAAATTTTGTTTTAAATTTCTAATTCTTTGAGAGCCTGTGTGTAGAGGTATCAGCTGTCAGCTGGAAAAGTGGCCTTCCATCAAAGAAAATTGAGGTTTATTTGTCATTGACCTCAAACTATAACTAGCTGCATTGATTAATGATGGCCCAAAGCCCATGAAAACCATATAAAGATCAATGTTTAGATACAGTTTTTCTTTCTTAAAATCCAGAAAGAGATTTCTGTCTCCTGTCTAGCAGCAAGGCAAACATCAGATCGATCTGCCTTCAGGCCAGCAGTGTAAGCAACCTTAAGCCTGTCCTTGCATTCACATTGTGGTTGCACATGCTTTGCATTACAGCTTCAATCCTGACAGCAAACACTGTATGAATGCTGGCCACAAAACATCAAATTCAGCTAAGAATACTTAAAAAAATAAATATTTATGCAAAGAGAGTAAAAACATGTTAAATAAATTAGGTTAATGGTGATGGTTGAAAATTAAAAGGATGAAAAGGTTAATGAGAAGGCAGACAAAATTAACTTTTATGACTGTGTTTAAAATTTGTGCAATTATTCTAGGTTGCACAGAAATGATAAATACATGAACTGAATATTGTAAATGTTAATTCTTATACTAATTTGCTTATAGATGATTCATTTAGAGCTAGAGGCAGATGTAACAATTTATTAAAGCATTTGCAAACTGGCATAGCTGGAATAAGTGGATGAGAATGAATTATAAATAAAAAACAAAAAAATTAGTGTGTGTGTGAGAAGACACAAACTGCTGGAGAAGAAATGGATACATATGCTTTAAAACATTTAAAGGACTGTAAATCTACCCTGTGCTGGAATCTCTATAAGGGAAGATACCGCATCTGCTTGCTCAACATTCTATCTCCATTTTCTATAAATAGTTCTCTATTAATGGTGTATCAATATTTGAAAAAAACTTGGAATATTCAGTTTAATTTTCAATGTGTTTCTCTGACTAGTTGTGTTCAACCAAACATTTTCAACCAATTTATTTTCTATTAATCAACCTGGATCCATGCTAGGCAAAACACTATCATAAACCAAAAGGGCTGTGAGATACAATTTCTGGTTTCTTTTTTTTGGGGGGTAATTTATTTGAGCAGAAAATGTGTGAGAAATTCCTTAAGATTTAAATAATAGATCAAGACAACAATAGGGTATCTGTCACAAGGCTCTCTGTGATTAATTATTGAACCAATTGTAACTTTTCATTTCTTCTAAAGTAGTGTATTAGGTAATATTAATTATTCCAACACAAAACACCAGGAAATAATTAATGAAACATAATAAACATCCTTTTTATACAAAGCTGAGATAAGAGGAAACTAAAGGAATTCCCTTCAAAAACCAAAAATGGAGAGGAAAACTGGAAGAGGAGAGTTGTAAGGGAGGAAGTTCGAGCTCTTGCTGCTCAGGGTTTGGGAATGGTGGGTTTTGCTCATTTCTGTAACCAAGGGGATTGGGTTATAAGCTATGCCACAGGGAAAGGGTGGAACAGAAGCAAAATCTACCTACTGCCAGCAAGACAACCACCGTGTTCCCCAGGTCCTTCACTCAAAAAGGTGGAACCTAAATCTTGCAGTTGGTTGTATTTCTGTTCAAATATCTACTCCCTTTACGATCCAGTATACTCCAACCCATGAAATGAACAGAAAAAGCAGTCCCCATCCAGTGATTCCCCTGGTAGAAGTAAACACCGATCTTGTCTGGAGTGTCAGTCACACCCTCAACCCAGAACACAAAAGACTCCTGCAGATAAAGCCTCACTAAACATGAGCTTACCATCTGAAAAAAACATTCTTTTTAAGATACACTGTTAGCCAACACAACCAACAGTTAGATCAGGCCCTCGAGTCCTTTAGATGATGAGATTGTTAAATATGTGCTTGTGCTATGAAGTATGACTGACGTGACTGGGAGACTAAGCACACACACGACACAATGCAATAAATATCACAGTACCCCCAAAGAGACCAACAGGCTTGGAAAAGAACCAACTGATTTTCTTTGAAATGAAAAAAATAGTCATTAAAACACAAACTTGGTAGATAAACCACAGATTAGATAGAGCTAAAGAGTGAACTGCTGAAATGGAAGATAGAGCTGAAGAATTTACTCAGAGAGTAACACATTCTGGGGCTGTGGGAGCAATCACTTTAGACTGGCACAATCAGAGGAAGCATTGTGAAGGAGGTGGACTTTGAATCTTAAAGGTTGTGTAAGAATGGGTGAAAGAAGGTATTTCAGAGGAGTAGCATTACAGAAGCCCAATTTCAGAGACTAAATTAAAAACTAGGTCATAATGAGTTGGTCACTTTGGCTGAAATGGAGAGCTTGTGTAGAGAAGTAGAGAGATAAAGGCTGGTTATGAATGTTAGGGCCTATCCCTAAAGCCACATATGAAATGCAGTAAAAATTATGTAAAATAAGTGTGGTTTTAAAACAAAGCAAACACATAATGGCTGTTATACTGATATTATGGTCCTTTTGATACACAACACTCCAGCTTGACCAGCCTCCTTCCAATGAGCATGCACCTATTTAAAATGAAGGGGTCTTGAAGTCACTCTGCCCCTTGCCTTCCCTCCATCCACACAGAGGTATATTTCAAAAGATTTCAGGTTGAAATCTGAATGAAAGAGAAATTCCATGAAACTTGTAGTTGTGCCAGGATTAGACTGGTGCTAAGCAGTTTATAACACTTTTTATTTTTTTGCAAAAAAAGGGCTTTATGTTATCTCCTTAAATTAATTCCCCAAAGTATAGAAGGCTTTGTTACCTCTAAATTCCTTTCAAACATGATGGTAAAATGGATTCCAGCTTGGAAATTTAATAAGGCCTCAGAGGAAAAAGCGGATTTCAGATTCCCTAGCAAGGGGTGATCTCAGTTCCCAGGGAATTATCTCCCTTGCCTTCTTTACATGGCTTCCACCTACACAAAAGAATGTAATATCCAGCCCTCCAACAGGGAGAAGGACAGACTCACCCTGTATAAAGTGTGAAAAGTATCAGTTAAAATTTACCCATACAATTTCTGAGCAGACAGATTTGCACAAAGCTACTCACATTCAGCATTAGCAAGATGAAATAAAATGTCAGGGAACGGAACTGTATTACAGGTAAATCATGGCTAGAGAGACAGACAGATATATCAATAATAGAAGAATAATAGAAGATAAATCAATAATAGAAAGGTAAGTTTAAGCAAATGAACAGTAATAAAAGAGTAAATAAACAAAAGACAGAAGGCACCTTTCTAGAATTGGAAGAATAAGATTTATCCTTATACACATAATTTGTGTACTACAAATTACAAAAGACTTTGTAAGAATATAAATTCAATAAAACAAGTAGTAGTAGACAGATGATAAAACAACAAAGTGAGAAAAGGGAGACTGCAGAGGTTAAGAAATTTGTTTACCATTACACTTACAAAAATTAATTTGAGACAGCAAGAAGACTATTTTAAGGTTGAAAATAGGCATAGGAAAATATTTGAGATAGTCTTAGTACATATATGTGGAGGCAAAAAGGTAAATAGGAAAGATGAAATGGAAAATAGGTAATCCAACATAGTAGACAACTGTGTTACTGAAATGAAGGTAAAAGGAAATATTAATATCAAAAGGTATCCTTTGTACCATGGAAAAAAAGAAAGAAAACAAGTGATATTTATTACTGACCTTCAACTTTAAAAAGAAATTTTGGTGTGCAGGTAATTAGAAAATAGAAAAGCAAATCATCTACAAGGTAAGGAGGTGGAAAGGGTAATCAGACTTTCCTGTAACTTTCCCAAAGCCATCATTAAGGTTTCTCAGTGCAGCAAATAAAAATATAGGCTCCCCAGTTAAATTTTAAAATTTAGATGCAACATTTGGAACAGCGCTATACTAAAAACATTCATCATTCATCTGAAATTTTCGCCAGTCTATGTTCGATACAGGATACGGGATGCTTGGGGCTGGTGCACGGGGATGATCCAGAGAGATGATATGGGGTGGGAGGTGGGAGTGGGGTTCTTGATTGGGAACTCACGTACACCCGTGGCAGATTCATGTCAATGTATGGCAAAACCAATACAGTATTGTAAAGTAAAAAAAGTAAAAATAAAAAATAAAATTCACTGGGCATCCTGTATTTTATCTGGCAGTCCTAAGCCACATTTAAGGTCAGAAAGCAATGGAATAGTATCTGCAAATTCAGGTGGGAAAGAAAATGGTACTCAAGAGTATCATACCCAGCTAACCAATCATTCAATTAAAAAGGCAACAGGGAGACATGAGAGAATCAAGGAATGTAACTTCTCAGCAAGGGAATTCTGTTAACCATGTGGATGATTAAAATAAAGACCTCAGGAATGGAGACCTCACGGTAAAGAGGATGCTGAATCTAGAAAGTTCTAGGGTCATTTGATTTGGAGAGTGAGACATGGCCAGCAACTTTCAAAGTCTTTTTCTCTCTTGGTCTTCTTTCCACTGGCAGCCTTGTTCTCAGGACACTCTTCACATGGTTGCCTCCAGCAGCTCTAGACTGACTTCCTTTCAGTTTGGCAACCTCAGTGAATGGAAAGAGGGCATTTTTTCTAAAAAGTGTTAAAAATAATTTTCATCTATTGACTGGGCTATGCAATGAGCCCATCCCTGGATCAACTAACCACCATGGAAACAGGCTACTAGTTTTATTGGCTAGGTTGTATCACCTGGAACCAGGGGTGATGTCAGCTCCAGATAAATCACTGAGAGTGGAGAAGGAATGGCTTCCCCAAAGAAATATATGGTGCTGTGACCAAAAGAAGAGAATGGATTCTGAGCAGATCAGAAGAACAACTGTTTTGTACACTATATTGTCATCTCTCCAACTAACGCATAAACTTGAGAATAAGATCTCTGTATTACCCTTCTTTTAATCCCACAGAATGACTCCTTCAGTTCCTTATTATAATGTAGGTGCTCAAAAATATTAATTTCCCTTGACATAGCTTTCTATATTTGCAAAATGAGGAGGTTGGAATACATGAACTCCAAGGCCTCTCCAGCTTTAATAAAATTGTGAAAAATTTCATAAGAACATATAGGGGACCCCACATTACACACTTTTGGTATACTCTATAATAAAACATTTGAACATTTAGGTATAGGTATAGCTCATGATAAACATTTTCCATTTCAGAAATATCAAAGGTGTTACAAAGTTCTATTAGATTAGTATAATCTTATATGCCTTCTTCAAGTCAATGATTCACAATATTAAGGAATAGTTTGCCTAATCATGCAGAGATCTTTTCCTAATGTTAAAATTTTTCGTTGAAATATGTTTACTTCTCATCACTTCTAAGCCTCTACTCAAGAAATGAGAGTCTGACCTTCACCCATTCTCCTCCCATTTATGCTTACTTCAAAATGCACTTTCTTGATTGATTATCATCTCCCATTTTGCTTACCCAGAAACTAACAACTTCCTTCCTCCTTTGCTCCTCATCCAATTGCCCACCAAGTCCTATTAAATCTATCCCCTAAATATATTTTAGATCTCTCCTCTACTCCAAATTCTTGCCATGACTTATTTCCTAAAGTTACTACATATTCCTTTGATTATACTTGTCATAAGACTATACCATAGTGGAACAGGCTCCAGCCAGTTGGCCTGGTTCACAGTCTGGCTCCAGCATTTACTCTGTGTGACTAGGGGAATTATATAATCCTTCTGAGCCTTAGCTCCCTCTTTAGGAAAATGAGGCTTAACATAGTACTTTAAAGGGTTATTGAGACTATTAGGTGACTTAAAACATGTAAAGCACTTAGATGGCTGTCTGACATGTAGTCAGCATCGTGTGTGTGTGTGCCCAGTTGTGTCTGACTGTTTATTATTCTTGGTTTAGTTTACATCAAACTAGCTGATTCTTCTAGTATACTAGGAACATATCAGTGGCAGGGTAAATCATCATTAGCAGTATTTTAAAAAACATTAGTATGAGTATTTTTTAAAAATCTACTTTTATTAAAACTTTAGTTTTTATTAATTTTTATTTTATATTGAGGTACAGTTGATTTACAATGTTGTGTTAGTTTCATGTGTACAGCAAAGTGGTTCAGCTATACAAGTACATATATTCGTTCTTTTCCAAATAATTTTCCCATGTAGTATTAGTGTTTTAAATGACTAACTTTCGGCATAGTGTAGGTGCATTAAAAAATCTAGTTCAATGAATTTTACATTAGAATAAGGCAGTTCTACATAATAGCCACTAGATGGCAGCAAAACCCTTCATAAGAATCAATCCTTACCAGAAACTGCTGCAGTGTAAAAGACCTATCCCTTTTGTCTCCTTTATTTGTACAACCTCATCGTCTTATTTGTACAAGTTCATCGTTGTCACAAAATACCACCTGCACCACCACCACCATCATCAACAACCAAAGCTAGAAGGAAGGCAACTCATAAAGAAGTTCAGAACTTTGTAATTGAAGACAATTCAGACTTAAGGTTTTGGAAAGGCTTTGCTGAAGAATTTAGAAATTATTAATCCAAAAATGCTGAAAATATCCTCACTGAACCCCAAACTAGTTGCTACCCACCCACATTTACATAATAAGAATCTCTGACAGTCATGAGAAAAATGTAGACTCCAGCTCTCTGCAAAGTGACTGTCACATAGTGACCAATTGTCCCTGAGAATGACACACTCCTCTTCACTTATTAACAAGGAGTTGTTGTTTTCCTATATTGTTTGGAATGGGGGTATTGTAGGTATTCAATGACTTAATTTCCGGGTTTACTTTCCTCTTTGAGACTTTCTATAGCTTATCTTCAAATGTGTTTTTGGTGTCTTTCATTTGCAGTGAAGGAGTTCATTTCTTTCTCCCTTATTTCCAGGGTCCTCAGCCTATTCTTTCTCCATGTGATTCTCATGTATAACTTCTCATATCAGTGACATTTCCCACTATATCACTCTCAGTATTATTATTACATTATTGTCAGTAATGATTCTCAGTGGGGAGGGGGCTGTGTGTAGCTGGGATACCTCTAACCTTAGAGTCTGATGAGCTTTCAAAAGCCATTAGTTTTCCCAAATTAGCAACAATGAACTGACCCTCACTCTTAGAGTGGGACTTGCTCTCTTTCATACCTTTAAATATTCCTAGACCCTTTCACTTTCTACTTTTCTTTTTTCCTCTCTTTTCTTTTCTCCCCCTTTCCATTTTATATTCTCCATCTCCTCCTTCTTTGCTCTCCCTGTTAGAATTCTAATGCTCTCCCTTCTACAATGTAATGTTAAATCTATAACAATGAGAGAATATCCATATAATATAAATTTGATCTGAAAAATGTTAGAAGGGAGTTTTCTTGCATACTAAATGTGTGTATGGTATCTTGGTAGAAAAATATTATTTCCACTTAAAAGCAATGCTCAGTCATTGCTGTCATCTGCCCATATCTGAATGAGCATCAGCTGAACAGAGGAGCAGAGGCGAAGTGCAACGACCTATTTAGGATCAACTGAAATCACGCAGATGAAAAATGACTACAATTCCAGTCTCCTTTTTCTAATGACAATCTCTGTCCAAGTGGAGAGAGGTTTTACTTGCCTACTCGTTTCTCAAAGCGAATCTCCACCTGAGATTTAGACTTCTTTAAATGGGGTTTGGAACCTGAGCAGCTATGATTCAGGTTATCACAGAGGGAATTCAATTTCTCGCGATGCCCTCTTTTCTTCTTACAGAGCATCCAACTGAGAAAGCTCAGGCAAGGATCAGGAAGAAGGAATCACGGCTGCTCTGTTCACCCTAGTCACCAAACCCATGCTGACCAGGTAGTAATGCAAATGAGCTAAAGCCACCCCCAGCACACTGCTATTCTTAATAAAGAGCTGAAGGAATTTCAAAGAAGGAAAGCATGTTTCTGTATTCCCCTTGGGGCTACATGAATTCTGCTAAGTAGTTCCATTTCAGAATACACAATGTAGAGTCTATTCTATACCCCTGTGCTTGCTGCCTGGCACAAAATGTACACACAGCTACAGACGTCTGGGTTTGCTTCTCACCAGGGGCTGGTGGAGATTCTCCAAGCACGTGGGTGAAGCTGTGGCGGTGTGATCATAGCTAGCCTGAATCTTGGCTTATGTAACGTAGTCTGTTTGTTGATGGGCTCCCGTTCAATCGGCTCAAGAGTGGGTACTGGAAAACTTGTGCTCAGTCCCAGTGAGTGCTAGACTCAGGCACCAAGAGGTTAAACTGAGAATCTTTTAAGGAAATAAACGTGGATGCCTGTGCATGGCCTGGTGAGGAATGACTGGGATGAATAATGGACGCAGTTTAGGGGGTCTGAATTAGGTGGGGGAGGGTGAGGAGAGTGAAAAAGGAGAAGCGGGGAAGGGAATTATGAAGGGAAAATTCTCTCGCTACTAGCAGCTAACCGTAGATCATTGGAATTCGTTCGTTATCAAATGTAAGCAGGAACCGCGGAATGGAATATGGCTGAGTGGAATGCTTAATAAAGGCTTTCTCTCACTGCCCTTTCAATCTAAATACTGAAGTAAAGATAAGCAGCAGCTTGCAGGGCTTTTACAAGGAGGCAAAAGAGTAGAAAGACAAGAGTCATCAGTGGAGGATTTGCCACTGTAGGCACAGCTGATTGTACTGTGTTAAAAAAAAAATCTTCATTCGTTTTTAGTCAAAACATTTTGTAAAAAGTATTTCTACTTGCTCTGGTATTCTTGTCCATCTGCCCATCTGAAGCGACCTCACACTGCTTCCGACTATTTCGCTGAGGGTTTAATGCAAATAACCAAAATCTTTCCACTGTTGCCCCTTCGGAGTTGCAGTATTTTCACTTCTCTATAAATACGCCCGGCAACAAGGTATTTGGAAAACTCCCCAAGTAACAGAAGTGATTTGAATTTCCCTTGTGCAAATCTCTCAGTGGATCCTCCATAACCGCTGACTTAGGACTGTAAAGTTGAACATTAATGAGTTCGCTATAGATCTCCCTCCCCCATAAAAAATTCTTTTTGGTATGGTAATTTTGTTTACTTCTCCCGAGAGCCAGTCGTTACCGAAATACATCACTAGAGGGCGGACTTTCACAGAAAATACGCCAGTTCCCTGCTCTGGCTGATCGCGTCTCCCATTTGCAGGATGGAAGAAACAGGTTTTCTTCGGAGGTATTTTCAGTTCAAAAGCAAGTTCTAGAACTTTTGGTTTATTATTAGCCTGTTCTCTTACTTGGGTGGAAGGGAAGAGAGAAAAACAGCTCTGTCTGCAACTGTTGTATTCCACCCCAATTCAGTGACAGCCTCAGAAACTGTTTCCAAAGATGATAGAAAAGAGCCCGATCGCGTAGGGACGTGAGAGCACAGGCTCCGGCCTCTCAAATGACAGATCGTCTCACGTTACTCAAGTAACCACAAAAGATTCACACCCACCCTCGCCTCCCCCAGGCCTTGTCCTTTTGCAAGTGATTTGCAATCCCAGACAAGTATTATATAACCATGAAGCAGAAGCCTGGAGCTCTGGCTGGTTATTTCTTTCTGAGAAAAGACATTTAAAAAAATCCTGTTATTACAGCACTATCTTAGATGCCTGTGGGATAAACGTTTCTGAGAATGGTTATAAATATGAGGCAGTGGAATTGATCAAAATTTGCATCAGTGCTAAAAACTGTGACCATCTACAATTGTCCAAGGGGCAGTTTGAATGAAAAGAAGCAGTTTGGTGGGATGGATGGCAAAGCTTGGAAACCCTGGATCTAACTGGAGCAGAGGGCTAACTAGCTAGCTGAGCCTCTTTTAGTTAGTTACTTAACTTCTCTGGGCCTCAGGTCTGGGAGCCCATGATTAGATGATCTCAGAATTCTTTCCATTCTAACAAGTTTTTCTTCTCCCAAGAACAAACGTAGATGACGTTGTTAATTTGACTCCTCATGGAGAATATAGCAGCATTCATGAATAAATCAAGCATTTTGCAGGATATTATAATATTTCAAACTTTCTGAAGTACTCTATATTTCTTATTTATGAAAATAGCTCATTACTTAGCAATCATTTCTTTAGTGTTTTAATGGCAATCGACCCTGGGGCATTTCAGTCCAGGGAGTGCTAGAAAAGCACTGTGATGGCAAGGAAAAGAAAAAAAAACTCGTTTGCACCCTGAATCTACCTTAGTTATGTGCCCTTGAACAGGTTGTTTAACCACCTGGACTCTGATCTTTTTCTTCTTTTTCTGGGAAGGGGCAAAGTGATGAGAGGATGAAAAATGTTGGAAGGAAAATTTGAGGAAAATTATGCAAGTGGATGTAACACTAATTTGGGACACACAAGAAAGAGAATAAGATGGATTTTAGTCTCCCTTACCTGCTTGGGCCAGCCTAGAGCCCTCTCTCCCAGACCTCACTATTATAATCTAACTGAGCCACTTTGCATTCCTCTGTGTGTTTGGTATCTAAAGCCTATAAAGCTTGGGGCACATAGGAATGGGTGCTCTGGAAGTGCCAGTGAATACACCCACAGGTTTTTGGTTTTCAAACTGCAAAAGAATCTCTTAAGATTATAATTGGAAATAATGGGTTAACCAGATGGCTGGGCACATAAAGAACCATCAACCGTATTAATATTTGTCATTACTACTAAAATGCCCAACTGATAAAATTATTTAGAGAGTTATTTAAACCCCCAAAACTATGTAACATATAGCTCTCTTGGTTAGGTTTAAACTTATAAACTTTAGAGTTATATAATCTTGAATGAAGAAATTTAAGGAAGGCCAACAGGCTTCCCTCGTGGCTCAGATGGTAAAGAATTCGCCTGCAATGCGGGAGACCTGGGTTCCATCCCTGGGTTGAGAAGATCCCCTGGAGGAGGGCATTGCAACCTACTCCAGTATTCTTGACTGGAAAATTCCCCATGGACAGAGGAGCCTGGTGAGCTACAGTCTGTGGGGTTGCAAAGAGTTGGACATGACTGAGCGACTTTCACAAGGAGGAGCAAGGAAAGGCTGGATTGGGAATTTGGGATTTAGCAAATGCAAACTATTATATATATGTATGAGTGAATCACTTTGCTGTACACCAGAACCTAACACATTGAAAATCAACTATACTCCAATAAGATACATTAAAAAAAATAAACTTAAGGCAGGTGTTTTTTTCAGAAATGGGATCCTGTCTTTCAAAATGACCTCATCCTGGTCTCCAAAAGTTGGACTTTGGGGGCTATTAGAGTATTCAGTCTTTGCAGCCTAAGGAGACATGAGAACTCTTTTATCATGGAAGGTACCGATTTCCACAATAGAGGGTAGTGCTGGCGAGAAGACAGTCCTGGTGTGCAGTGGTGGAAGCGTAGGTTGGGGTCCTGCTGTTTACCGTGGTAGCAGCCTCACAGTCATTCCTGTGACTCCTTGACAGTTCATATTGCTCAGCTAGAGACAGCAAAGAGAGCATTATTTAAGAAAGATGGTGAAAGATGGTGCTGAGAAATCCTACTTGCTAAGCTGAGTCCAGAGGCTGGTGTGTGAAGCAGTGTGTGTGTGCCCAGGGACTGGGGTTTTCTGTCTTTCCTTTTGGAGTTCCCAGGCCATCTGTGTGTAGAGCAGACACTCCTGGTGCCCCGGCTGCACCCCTCAGAGCTCAACTCGACTGGCTGCAGGCTGCTTTCTATTGAATGTCTGGGACTCTGTGTCTGAGGTCTTTTTCTGATTGGGGAGTGTGCTCAGGCTGTGCTCAGAGCAAGCTTCTACTGCCCCCAATGCAGCTCTCAACCATAGGAGTTGCTGGAGAACTTTCTCCGTTTCCTTATCTACTGGTTGGATGGACTCTGAGGCATGCTCTAATGCCGTAGGCTGGCTTCCAGAGTTCCAGAGGATGCACGTTCTTTATTGGCTTTCTTCCCTCCCCTGTACCACCCCTTCACTCCTCTCCTGGTGTGTATAGAGACTGGAACTCTAATCCTTGTTTCTGGGCCTGCTTTGGGAGGACCCAACCTAAGATATGGACACAGGCTTCTATTTCAAAATTTATATGTGATTATTTGCATGCAGAACATGACTTATGGTACCATGTGTATTTAGGTCTGAAAGTGGGTCCTGCCACATAAATGTGTGACCTTGGGTCAAGTTTTTTAAACCCTCCCAGTTTTGATTTGCTTACCTGAAAAAGGTGTAATAATACCTAGTTATTGGAGTGATGTGATGATGAATGGTTATACATATGAAGTGCCTGGCACAGTGTCTGGCTCATGCTGCTAAGTCGCTTCAGTCGTGTCCGACTCTGTGCGGCCCCATAGACGGCAGCCCACCAGGCTCCGCTGCCCCTGGTCTGGCTCATAGTCTAAGCTTAAATAAGTATCGTCAGTCATTGACTATTATTGTCCTTCTTACCCTCCTAATGCACATAAGAGACCTCTGCTATTGGCCGCAAAGGATATCTTCTGGGGCTACTAGGGCAATCAGAAGAGAAAAATGACTTGTAGCTTTTTCATTCCCATGGCTGAACATAATTTCCTCAGTAGCATTAAGCTTCATTTTAAAAAAATGCTATATAAGCAGGAAGAATGGAGACACAAAAAAGAAATGCCAATGAAAGCGATGTGTCCCAGCTGGGCTCTGAACATGATAGGTGTGCAAGTGGGAGCTAGAACAGTGAACAGAGCAGCATCTGAGGGGTTATTTTTAGAAGCTGGAGAAGCTGGGAAGAAGTAAGGGGGAAATATGCAGCATTTATGTAACATGTTTGCAAGTAGTTCGGAAAGGAAGCTTTATATTTAATGGAGTTGTTAACAATTGGGATTGACAGCCTAAAATAGAAACAAGAACACTTAACAAACTTGTGAGTATTTTATTGGGTCTGCTGTAGAATATTAGGTTTGGAGCAGTTAGTTGTATGCAGTGATAGGTAATATACATGGCAATGAACATAACTTTGTTATTAAATTCATGTCTGATTGTAAGACTCTTGCTAATGCTTTTTCTCCATCCTATTGGTTGACCGTATCTCTCTCTACATGACACCAGCCTTCCTTGCCAATTAGCTTAGCTCTTCTTTGGCTTCCCTTTAATAACAGTGTTTTCCAGTTCAGTGCTTTGGTTTGTGTTGCTTGCTTTCCTCTGATAGGAGTTCTAGCTTTCTTCAAATTTTCTCTGCTTCTGGAAGCCCCAGAGACTCTTTGCTTTGACTGACAAGGCTAGAAAGAGAAATTGGGTCCACGTCATGAAGGGCGTTGGCAGCCAGCGGAAGCCAATGTGCCCCTTAGGAAGGTATGAATAAATGTGGCAGTGGTGTGAATGACAGCTGCAGAGAGGCACAGACTGGCGCACGTTTGGAAGGCCACTGTGAAGGCTTAGGTGCAAGGAGGTTGGGCTACAAACTAGGCAAAGTAGAGCCAAAGGGCAGAAGGGATGACGCTTTTGTAGTAGACCTCTGGTGTACAGATTAAAAAAAAAATCCGCTGACCAGTTAGATGTGGAGAATGGGAAGAAGAGAGGGTAAAGGTTACTATGGAGGGGTTGAAGTTTCCACAGATTTGTGAAAGGCAGTGATAGAGGGCAAGAAATAGATGTGGAAGAGCTAAGAACTTTATCTGGATACGTGCCGATTGCACATTCCTCTGCAGCTCTGCCAGTGTGCAACCAGAGATGTGAGTTTGAATATAACCCAGCAGGACCCTATGGGCCTTCCAGGAACAGGCCCTTCCCCAACATCCTCTGCTTCAGCTCCTCTCTGAAGTACCTAGATGACAATATTTAATGCAAATTTTCTGAGTTGTTTTGCAAATGTGAAAATCCCCCATCAAATGGAAGATGTTAACTACTTGATGACCATGAGCACATAGCCCCACGCCTCCTGGAGCCTAAGGATTGATAATGTTAACCCCTGTGACATCACCCTCCTACCTCACCATCAGCCAATCAGTGAACTGTGCACAAGTTGATCATGTACCCTGTAACCCTGCTCTGTCACCTGGGTTTTAAAAATACTTTGCTGACATTTCTGCAAAGAAGACAAACAGATGGCCATCAAACACATGAAAAGATGCTCAACATCACACATTATTAGAGAAATGCAAATCAAAACTACAGTGAGGTATCACCTCACACCTTTCAAAATGGCCTTCATCAAAGAATCTACAAACAATAAATGCTGGAAAGGAAATGGAAAAAAGGAAACTCTCCTACACTGTTGGTGGGAATGTAAATTGGTGCAGACACTAAGGAGAACAGTATGAAAGTTCCTCAAAAAACTAAACATAGAGTTACCCTATGACCCAGCAGTTCCACTCCTGGGGATATACCTGGAGAAAACCGTAATTCAAAAAGATGCATGTACCCCGATTTCATCACAGCATTATTTACAGTAGCCAAGACATGGAAGCAACCTAGATGTCCATTAGCAGAGGAATAGATAAAGAAGTTGTGGTGCACATATACAATGGCATATTATTCTGCCATAAAAGGGAATGAAATAGTGCCATTTGCAGAGACATGGATAGACCTAGAGACTGTTAGAGTGAAGCAAGTCAGAAAGAGAAAAAACAAATTATCATATAATATTGCTTATATGTGGAATCTAGAAAAATGGTACAGATGAACTTATCTGCAAAGCAGAAATAGAGATACAGCTATTGAGAACAAACTTATGGATAATGAGGGAAGGAAGCAGGGGAGGGATGAATTGGGAGACTGGGGTTGGCATACATACACTACCATGTATAAAATAGACAACTAATGAGAACCTGCTGTAGGGCGCAGGGAACTCTATTCAATGCTCTGTGGTGACCTAAATGGGAAGGAAACCCAAAACAGAGGGGGCATATGTATATGCAGAACTGATTCACTTTGCTGTACAGCAGAAACTAACACAACATTGTAAAGTAACTATAAATAAAATTTTTTAAATAATAAAAATGTTTTGACTAAACCCTTCAGGGAGCTCAGAGTGTTTTAGAGCATGATCCACCTGTCTCTTTGCATGGCCCTGCTATAAACTTTCTTTGCTCCAAACTCTGATGTTTCAATTTGTTTGGCCTCATTGTGCATCGGGTACACAGACATGTGCTAACATGAACTCCTAGACAAGGACAGATCAAGTTTTGGAAAAAGACTACCTAATGAAATATTGGAAAAGGGTAAGAAAAGAAGCTGTCGTCAGTAAAAGCAATAGGAACATCCAGTATTTTAAAGGTTAATAAGGGAAGAGAAAACAGCAAGTGAGAATGAAGAGAAGTGTGAGAAGTAGAAGGGGAATTGGTGTGTAGACAGATGTTGAGAGAGGTGTTTCAAAAGGAAGGGCTGCTCAACATGAAACCTGCAAAACCATCACGCGAGATGAGAACTGAGGAAAGCTGATTTGGTTTGATATGTTGGCCACCAAAAACAGTTGCTAGAGAGAGGTAGGTATAACAGTGGGATTGCACGAGGCTGAAGAGGCTGTGAGATGGGAGAAGGGGACAGAGTGGAGGTAAACAGCTTCTCCAAAGACTTCTGACAGCGAAGGGTCACAGCTGAACCAAAACTAGAAACTGCATCAGGATCATTTCTATATGTTGAACCAGCTTCTATGGAGACCTCTGCTAAATGCTGATCTGGTCCTATTTTCTAAGTCTGTCGAAAGATCAAGAGAGAGGCTGGGGTGTGGCAAAGGTGGGTCATTAACCCCCAGGGCCACGGGTCCTGCCAGGTACTGTTCAAACGGATTGTTTAAGAAGTAGAATAAGACAACTGAAAGGTGTTTCCTACTTTGCGTGAACCAAATTTCCTTTTGTTCCTTATCACAGCAGGGAAGAAAATATATTCATGCTCTAAATGCTCAATTGTGTAAGCAGGGATATAATTTGCATACACAGCCCAGGTAATGCTATAGAGAAAATTGTACCTGAAGTCTTAATGAGGAAATTTAAGCAGATGTGATGGAAGAATTAAAACTAATGTTGGCCTTTGCAGCCACTCAATTCCAGGCATAGCAATTTCTTCTTTATGTGTGTGAGGAGAATTTGATGACTAAATTAGAAGGAATAGGCAGCCTAGGTGTTAGGGTAGTGGTGAGGTCCTTGACTCTATAAGAACTAATGATGAGAGGGAAAAAGCATGCACCTCTTTGCATAAATTATATTTGAGAGGAAATATTGGTTTTCCAATTTAATTTGGTTAACAGTTTTGGAGTGCCTGTGGTGTCACAGGCACCATGCTCTCACCACTGAGGGCATAAAGAAGAATGAGATAAATCTCTTTTCTAAAATGGCTAGATCTCTGCCCAAGATGACTAGCACCTAATCAAGTCTAATCTAGTTTATAACAAATATTGGAATAAACTATAGTTAAAGCTTATTTTAAAAAGAAACTGAATCTGGACAATGATCATCAGTGGATACCACATCAAAAAGAGATGCAACTAGATACTACATGCCTCCTTGTGAAAGTGCAAAATACCGTATATGAAGTTTTTCTTGTTAAAATACCGAACTAGAATCTGATCAAGCCTCTAGACTAAGCTATCAATTTATAGGGAACAGAGGATCATATGAAATGATACCATAGGGATGCAATTAGCAAAATCTAGACTGTCAGGCTTTAAGGGCAAGGAACAAGCTTTTCTCAATGGCCAAACTGCATTGGAAAATGAGAGAGAGTGAGAGAGAGAGAGCGCTTTCAAATGTAAAATTGAGTCTTAAGAGACATCTACTAATTTACTAATTGCAAAATTTGGACCTTATTTTGATTCTAACACAAAGTGTAAAGAGTATGAGATTAGGGGAATTTGGACACTTATTGGATATTTAATGTTATTAAGGAGTAATTATTAACTTTTTGGTGGGAATGATAATAATATGGTTATGCCTTAGAAAAAGAATCATTATTTAGAGTGACCTGCTGAAATACCTAAGGTTAAAATGATTTGAGATCTAGGATTTGTTTCAAAATAAACTAAAAGGAAGGGGGAAGTGGATAGGAGGCTGTGAGAAATGCACTTGGCCATGAATTGATAACTTTTTCAACTGGGTTATGGGTACAAGGGGAGTCCCTTTTAACTTTGTTTATTTTAAAATTTCCATAATAGAAAGTTCTAAAAAGCTGGCAAAAATAGGTCTAGGAGCATTCAAGATGATTAAGAATTAAAATCAGATGTTCTTTTTTCCCAACCTGTGTACTAGTTATAGCGCTACTGTGTGGCAGGTACAAGGCAGTTTTGTTCACATGGGATGGGAAGAATGACAAATTTAGCTGTATTTCCCATGGCTTGAATTGAGACATCACTGGCATCCTTTTATCTGTTTTTCCTTTCATCTTGAAGATGTTACTTCAGATGGTGATGTGAGTCTTGGCATTGAGTGGGCTGAGAGGAGTGTTACTGTGTGGCAAAACAAACTCAGAAACAAGGAGTATGGGGAAAAAATAGGGATGCTCTGCCCTCACATTCCCTAAGTTTCTTCCCCCCTCCCCCCATTACTCCAGTCACTTAAGCTTGGGTTGAAGATGTTTATAAAATAGAATTGAAATCATCATCATCTCATCATTTTTTAAATGACTTCCCACATGCACATAAAAATAAAATTCCTGTATTTTACAGGCATAGGTGAATTTGCCCCTCATGACTCCTATATGAATGTATTATTATATTATAGTTGTTATTTTACATCTTACAGACTTGAAGAAGAAGATTGTGCAGTGCTGGGCAGTCAGTGGCAGGGTCAAGTTTCTAACTGAAGCCTTTGCTCTTCACTTCAACCCCATACGCCTCTTAGCCTTTCCTTTCTAGATTTTAGGAGTTCTGATGAGGAGATGCAACAGATTTAGAAGGGCATCCTTTTTCTAGCTTTTCTGCTTTTCATAAGTTCTTCAAATGCTGTTTCATTAGGAACTCTGGCTCTTTGAACAGAAGTCTCCAGAAGTTCTGTATAAGTGCTTAGCCATTGTGCACACATAACTCACACTTTAGATGTGGATTTTCCAAAATTATCTTGGGGCCATGACAGGCTCACTGCTCAGGAGAAACATAAGTTTGGCCTGCTCACAGTGTCCAGGCTCTGGAAATCTGTCTGTATCTCACTGAGTACAGAATTAGCAAGACATAGAGTACTTCCTTTGTGGAAAACTGTCTCCCATAATCTGCACTTCAGTCTGTGATGTATTCTGTATACTTTGGCTTATAGAATGAATTTAATATGTTATCATCACAATATCTTGTCTAAAAATGCAACTGCAGAAGATGATAGGGTTTAGAATATAAGCTTGGGAATCAGACAGATCTAGTTAAACATACAATGTAATAGGTCTGTGGCCGTGGACAAATGACTTAATTTTTCTGAAGTTAAATAAAATGGAGATAGTAATTTAGTGCATTACTTTTGCAAGGATTACAGGGTATGGCTTGGTGCCTAACGTGTGGGTGTAAGTGTTATTCTCTACTATTATTTTTGTTATTTCTTTGGTATCTAGACAATTACTTTAAGGTTGAGAAGGGTGTCTGTGCAAAGAGCCAAATATACAGATGTTAGTTCTAGAGATGGGGGAGAGTTTGGGGAAGTGGAGAGGGTAAAGACAAATTTAAGTGAAAAGTTAATTTTTTAAAAAAGTGTTCAGTAACATCATGGATTCTGATTTAGCCAGGGAGAGCAAACTCAGAGGTGAAGTTCTCTCCAGGAAAGTAGGACTTGCCATCCATTTGAGTCTTTATAAAGTCTGATTAATTTTGTTTGAATGAAAAGTACCATTTGGGGAGGAACATTAAAAGAACCTGAATCAATATTAATTTGGGAAGTTTATGCAGGTCTCTTTACAGATTAGGTAAAATGAAAGAAAAGAAATACAACAGATTTAGTAATTATAACTGGGATCATGACTCCACTGTATCATTTGATATTGTAAACAAATCTTTTAGTCATTGCTTTATAGAGCAATATATTAAAATGCTCCATTGAAGAGATGGTGATTATAATACCTATAACATAAATTTAAAAAAAATGTGCAAAGGAATGCTTTAATTTCAGATAGAATTCCCAATACTCTCATCATATATGAAATCAAAAGATGCTGTACGTCAACAGCTCAGAATGAATTGAAGCTGATGCTGTTAAAAATAACTATAGTGACCATGAAGATGTTGAGGCATAGCTGTAGAAATCTGTCCAAGATGAATAAAATGTTTCCTGACCCATGATTTTGGAAAAAAGCACTATTTTAGAAATACATGGCTTTATTTAATTTGTGATAGTATACACATGTATGAAAATTTAAAAGTACAATATTATAGTAAGTCAGTGCAGCCACAGTTGAAAACAGTATGGATGTTCCTCAGGAAACTACAAAGACAATTACCATATGATCCAGCAATCCCAGTTCTGGGCATATACCCAGACAAAAGTATAATTTGAAAATATGCATGCACCCCTATGTTCACAGCAATGCTATTCATAACAGCCAAGACATGGAAATGATTTAAATGTCCACTGATGGGTGCATGGATAAAGAAGATGTGGTGCACATTTACAATGGAACACTACTCAATCACAGAAAAGAGCAAAATAATGCCAGCTGCAGCAACACAGATGGACCTAAAGGCAGTAAGTCAGGCAAAGAAAGACAAATACTATATGATATCACCTTGATGTGGAGTCTCAAAAAAGATGCAAGCGAACCTACCCATGAAACAGAATCATGGACACAGAGGACAGACTGTGGTTGCCAAGGGGAAGGGGGTTGAGGGAGGGATGGAGTGGGAGGTTGAGGTTAGCAGATGTAAGCTTTTATGTATGGAATGGATACACAACAAGGTTCTACTGTATAGCCCAGAGAGCTCTATTTAATATCCTATGATAAACCATAACAGAAGAGAAAATTTTTTTAAAAAAGTCTGACTCTTTGCGACCCCATGGATAGGGATTTAAGGCATAGCTTTCAGATGTGAAAGTTGCTCAGTTGTGTCTGACTCTTTGTGACCCCAAGGACTACGTTCAGATCGGTTCAGTCGGCTCAGTCGTGTCCGACTCTTTGCGACCCCATGAATCGCAGCACTCCAGGCCTCCCTGTCCATCACCATCTCCCAGAGTTCACTCAGACTCATGTCCTTCGAGTCCGTGATGCCATCCAGCCATCTCATCCTCAGTAGTCCCCTTCTCCTCCTGCCCCCAATCCCTCCCAGCATCAGAGTCTTTTCCAATGAGTCAACTCTTCGCATGAGGTGGCCAAAGTATTGGAGCTTCAGCTTCAGCATCATTTCTTCCAAAGAAATCCCAGGGTTGATCTCTTTCAGAATGGACTGGTTGGATCTCCTTGCAGTCCAAGGGACTCTCAAGAGTCTTCTCCAACAACACAGTTCAAACGCATCAATTCTTCAGTGCTCAGCCTTCTTCACAGTCCAACTCTCACATCCATACATGACCACTGGAAAAACCATAGCCTTGACTAGACAGACCTTAGTCGGCAAAGTAATGTCTCTGCTTTTGAATATACTATCTAGGTTGGTCATAACTTTTCTTCCAAGGAGGAAGCTTCTTTTAATTTCATGGCTGCAGTCACCATCTGCAGTGATTTTGGAGCCCCCCAAAATGAAGTCTGACACTGTCTCTACTGTTTCCCCATCTATTTCCCATGAAGTGATGGGACCAGATGCCATGATCTTCATTTTCTGAATGTTGAGCTTTAAGCCAACTTTGTCACTCTCCTCTTTCACTTTCATCAAGAAGCTTTTTAGCTCCTCTTCACTTTCTGCCATAAGGGTGGTGTCATCTGCATATCTGAGGTTACTGATATTTCTCCCGGCAATCTTGATTCCCACTTGTGCTTCTTCCAGCCCAGCGTTTCTCATGATGTACTTTGCATAGAAGTTAAATAAGCAGGGTGACAATATACAGCCTTGACGTACTCCTTTTCCCATTTGGAACCAGTCTGTTGTTCCATGTCCAGTTCCAACTGTTGCTTCCTGACCTGCATACACATTTCTCAAGAGGCAGGTCAGGTGGTCTGATATTCCCATCTCTTTCAGAATTTTCCACAGTTTATTGTGATCCACACAGTCAAAGGCTTTGGCATAATCAATAAAGTAGAAATAGATGTTTTTTCTGGAACTCTCTTGCTTTATCCATGATCCAGCGGATGTTGGCAATCTGATCTCTGGTTCCTCTGCCTTTTCTAAAACCAGCTTGAACATCAGGGAGTTCACGGTTCACATATTGCTGAAGCCTGGCTTGGAGAATTTTGAGCATTACTTTACTAGCATGTGAGGTGAGTGCAACTATGTGGTAGTTTGAGCATTCTTTTGCATTGCCTTTCTTTGGAATTGGAATGAAGACTGACCTTTTCCAGTCCTGTGGCCACTGCTGAGTTTTCCAAATTTGCTGGCATATTGAGTGCAGCACTTTGACAGCATCATCTTTCAGGATTTGAAAGAGCTCAACTGGAATTCCATCACCTCCACTAGCTTTGTTCGTAGTGATGCTTTCTAAGGCCCAACTTGACTTCACATTCCAAGATGTCTGGCTCTAGATTAGTGACCACATCATCATGATTATCTGGTCATGAAGATCTTTTTTGTACAGTTCTTCTGTGTATTCTTGCCACCTCTTCTTAATATCTTCTGCTTCTGTTAAGTCCATACCATTTCTGTCCTTTATCGAGCCCATCTTTGCATGAAATGTTCCCTTGGTATCTCTAATTTTCTTGAAGAGATCTCTAGTCTTTCCCATTCTGTTGTTTTCCTCTATTTCTTTGCATTGATCACTGAAGAAGGCTTTCTTATCTCTTCTTGCTCTCCTTTGGAACTCTGCGTTCAGATGCTTGTATCTTTCCTTTTCTCCTTTGCTTTTCGCCTCTCTTCTCTTCACAGCTGTTTGTAAGGCCTCCCCAGACAGCCATTTTGCTTTTTTGCATTTCTTTTCCATAGCGATGGTCTTGATCCCTGTCTCCTGTACTATGTCACGAACCTCATTCCATAGTTCATCAGACACTCTATCTATCAGATCTAGACCCTTAAATCTATTTCTCACTTCCACTGTATAATCATAAGGGATTTGATTTAGGTCATACCTGAATGGTCTAGTGGTTTTCCCTACTTTCTTCAATTTAAGTCTGAATTTTGCAATAAGGTGTTCATGATCTGCGCCACAGTCAGCTCCCGGTCTTGTTTTTGTTGACTGTATAGAGCTTCTCCATCTTTGGCTGCAAAGAATATAATCAATCTGATTTTGGTGTTGACCATCTGGTGATGTCCATGTGTAGAGTCTTCTCATGGTCAACAAAAGAGTCCGAAATGTAGTACTTGGATGCAATCTCAAAAACGACAGAATGATCTCTATTTGTCTCCAAGGCAAACCATTCAATATCACAGTTATCCAAGTCTATGCCCCAACCAGTAATGCTGAAGAAACTGAAGTTGAATGGTTTTATGAAGACCTACAAGACCTTTTAGAACTAACACCCAAAAAAGATGTCCTTTTCATTATAGGGGACTGGAATGCAAAAGTAGGAAGTCAAGAAACACCTGGAGTAACAGGCACATTTGGCCTTGGAATGCGGAATGAAGCAGGGCAAAGACTAATAGAGTTTTGCCAAGAAAATGCACTGGTCATAGCAAACACCCTCTTCCAACAAGGACTATGTAGTCCATGGAATTCTCCAGGCCAGAATACTGAAGTAGGTAGCCATTTCCCTCTCCTGGGGATCTTCCCTATCCAGGGATCAAACCCAGGTCTCTCACATTGCAGGTGGATTCTTTACCAGCTGAACCACCAGGGAAGCCCAAGAATACTGGAGTGGGTAGCCTATCTCTTCTCCGGTGTATCTTCCCAACCCAGGAATTGAACCAGGGTCTCCTGCATTGCAGGAGGATTCTTTACCAACTGAGCTATGAGGGAAGCCCCTTAAAAAAAGAAAGTACATATACATATAATATATGTGTATATTATATGTATAACTGAATATATATATATAACTGAATCATTTTGCTATATAGCAGAAATTAACACACTAACTTATTTTATTTAATCAATAAAAACATTGATTAAAAAGTACAATATTAAAAGTAGACATTTGACTACTTAATCTATGGCTCTACAAGTTTATTATTTACACTGGCTCCAATTTTGATGGGGAGCAGAATTTTCTCTCTGGTATATTAAGGGGAAAACAAGAAGGAAAACATTAGACTAGTTGAGATGTGTTTTCAGAAAGAATTTATACTTCAATCTGATCTCTCTGTTAAAGATATGTACATTTGTTTATTTGCTTTAGGAAAACTAAGGCAACTTATTTTGTAATGGAGAAGATTGAGTATGTGCCTGTGTCTCATGACAATAAAGATTGGGTATGGGGGTAAGGAGGGGAACTGTGCTTCTGGGGTCAGACTTGAGTCCTCACAGCTCTAGGGTGTTCTCTTTGAAGGAAGAGATCTTTCAGCTATTGGGCTTCCCTTGGCTCAGCTGGGAAAGAATCCACCTGCAATGCAGGAGACCTGGGTCCGATCCCTGGGTTGGGAAGATCCCCTGGAGAAGGGAAAGGCTACCGACTCCAGTATTCTGGCCTGGAGAATTCCATGGACTGTATAGTCCTTGGGGTCACAATGAGTTGGACACAACTGAGCGGCTTTCACATCTGGAGACTGTAACTTAAATCCCTGTTAGCTTCTGCCCAAAGCCATGCTCTATCCTATTGGTGTGTTGTCAATAGGTTGTCCTGTGGAAAATATGTTGGGAAGGATGTGGGGTGGCCAAACATTCGTAAACTGTTGGCTGCTGCTGCTGCTGCTGCTGCTGCTGCTAAGTCGCTTCAGTCGTGTCCGACTCCGTAAACTGTTGGAGGTAGGGTCAAATGGCACAACTGCTTTGGAAATCAGTTGGGTGATATCTGTGAAAACTGAGCATATGCCCACCCTATAAGCCAGCAACCTCACACATGGGTGTAGTCCCAACAGAAAGGTATACATGTGTTCACCAAAAGTCATGGACTTAAATGTTCATAATACCACTCATCATATCCAGATGCCCGTCAACTGGGAAATGGACAAATACATTTTGTAATATATACCAAAGGGAATATTCTACAGCAATGAGAATGAACTGCAACTCTGCACAACATATGTGTAACTCTTTCAAACAATGTTGAGTGAAAGAAGCCAGGCACAAAAGAATACGAAGTGCATAATTCCATTTATATCAAGATAGGCAAAACAAATCTATGGTGATATGAGTCAAGATAAGATTACCCTTGGAGAAGACTACTGACTGACTGGAAAAGGGGCCAAGGAGGGGCTTCCAGGATGCTGGTACTGCTCTTATTCTTATCTGGGTGTTGGTTACCTGGTGTGTTCAATTTATACAAATTCTTGGAGCTATATACTTATGGTATGTGCACTTTTCTGTGTATATATTAGATTTCAACAAATATTTTAAAGGTAATGTTTTCACATCCTGCAAACTGGGCACTGAGCATCTGGAGTTATTAATGCTGCTGTAATCTAAACCCTGTATTCTAATTTTGTAAACTGTTTTTGTTTTCATGTGTTTATGTCTTGTTTCTCTAATTAAATTTTAAGCTCTTTGACGGGGATGCCTGTGTCTTGTTTTTCTTTGTATTCCCACAGCGGACAAACAGTGTGCATGCTCATTAAATACTTGTTCATTTATCAGGAGGAAAAGCAGTCTTGCCTCGCTACCCCGTGGAAGGGTATGGTTTTCATGTCCAATTGCAGCAAAATCTTTTAATAATTATGTTCACTAATTTAAGACAGTCTTAGAATAGAGTGGCTATTTTGAGCTCTTAACCTTGTGTTTTAGACAATCTGATGTGCCAAATGCTTTGACTAAAATCTCCTGAGATAAAGTGCCAGCTTCGGAATAGATTTTCTGAGGAGCCAACTTTGAGTGCTGGCAGAAAATGGAGTGGCTGACTGCCAACTGTGGGTGGGAAAACTTGCTTTGAACTTTGCTTGACTATCTCCTTAACTTACTGTGCCTTGGGTGAATTCTCTCTGGCTCTTCAGGGTCTGGAGAGATAGAGGAAGAAGCACAGAGAGAGAACACACAGCAAAGGGCCTCAGTCACAGCGGGAAATGGTGCTGGCTTAAGACACTGTTAGTGAAATGAGTCAGCATGTCAGCTCAGCCAGAGGTCAAAATCTCCACAAGTTAGCTATAACTGCAGCGAAAATCCATCCGAAACTGAGAACAGGCACTCATCTTCCTCCTTAAAGTAAAAACAGCCCTTGGTGGAAAATTTTACATCATAAATAATGCACATAGTAATACTTCAAAACTGTGGGGACCTATAGGTAAGAATTGTTTGAAATCTCCCCCCCCCCCCCGCTTTTTTTTTGACTTGGCTCTGAAAATAAAATGGTTGATTCTTTTTAAAGTGACATGTGGAAGAATCCTTTCAGACCCTAGGTTACTAAACATGCTGAAAAAAAATGCAGACAAAAACATATTTTTCTGAAACCAATAATTTAACTGATTCCAGTTTGGGATGCTATTGTGATTCTCTGGTATAATATTTTTCCACTTGGAAACTCGGAGTTAATTCTGGCTGCTTTTGTAGTCAGCTCATAAGAGCAGCAGAAAGAAAAAGAATGGTACCCCCAGTGTTTCTGTAGGATGCTACATTCATTTCTTAGTTTCATGTACATTGCTTTTGGGGGTTTGGAACTTCCCTCACAATTTAGTATTCCCTTTCCCTTTCTTGAAAGCACACATATGCACCCCCTTGAAGGCAGAATTAATCTCAGTAAGAATTCTGTGGAAGTTGGACTTCCTTTATTTGGGATCTGAAAAGAATTTGTAGAGAGCTAAATTCTTGAACACACTTCTAGGAGTCTGAATAATTCTGGATGCCATTAGAAGAAAAGAGAGAAGCCTTACAAGTGTAGTGAGAGCTCATCTGCAAGTGTGAGCAGTTAATTGACATTGTCTTTTCATTTCCTTTCTCTTCTTTCACACCCAGAAAGTGCCAAGGCATCAAAGTTGATCGAAGGTAACTGGTCCTTCAATCAGAAAAAAGGGAAATTTCAGCTAATTTGGAAACGCTTCTGATCTTACATTGATTTATTCTGTTTTGGGAAAGTATGAGAGTTTTTCATTGTTTCTTGACTCTTTCCTGAAACTTCCAAAGCTTACCAGACTTGTGCCCAAATGTAGACCTTTGTATTTTATTGTTAGTCTGAATCATATGGAAAAAGCAAGAGAGTTCCAGAAAAACATCTATTTCTGCTTTATTGACTATGTCAAAGCCTTTGACTGTGTGGATCACAATAAACTGTGGAAAATTCTGAAAGAGATGGGAATACCAGACCACCTAACCTGCCTCTTGAGAAATGTGTATGCAGGTCAGGAAGCAACAGTTAGAACTGGACATGGAACAACAGACTGGTTCCAAATAGGAAAAGGAGTACGTCAAGGCTGTATATTGTCACCCTGCTTATTTAACTTCTCTGCAGAGTACATCATGAGAAACGCTGGACTGGAAGAAACACAAGCTGGAATCAAGATTGCCGGGAGAAATGTCAATAACCTCAGATATGCAGATGACACCACCCTTATGGCAGAAAGTGAAGAGGAGCTAAAAAGCTTCTTGATGAAAGTGAAAGAGGAGAGTGACAAAGTTGGCTTAAAGCTCAACATTCAGAAAATGAAGATCATGGCATCTGGTCCCATCACTTCATGGGAAATAGATGGGGAAACAGTGGAAACAGTGTCAGACTTCATTTTGGAGGGCTCCAAAATCACTGCAGATGGTGACTGCAGCCATGACACTTCCTCCTTGGAAGAAAAGTTATGACCAACTTAGATAGTATATTCAAAAGCAGAGACATTACTTTGCCGACTAAGGTCTGTCTAGTCAAGGCTATGGTTTTTCCTGTGGTCATGTATGGATGTGAAAGTTTGACTGTAAAGAAGGCTGAGCGCCGAAGAATTGATGCGTTTGAACTGTGTTGTTGGAGAAGACTCTTGAGAGTCCCTTGGACTGCAAGGAGATCCAACCAGTCCATTCTGAAAGAGATCAACCCTGGGATTTCTTTGGAAGGAATGATGCTGAAGCTGAAGCTCCAATACTTTGGCCACCTCATGTGAAGAGTTGACTCATTGGAAAAGACTCTGATGCTGGGAGGGATTGGGGGAAGGAGGAGAAGGGGATGACCGAGGATGAGATGGCTGGATGGCATCATGGACTCGATGGACGTGAGTCTGAGTGAACTCCGGGAGTTGGTGATGGACAGGGAGGCCTGGAGTGCTGCGATTCATGGGGTTGCAAAGAGTCGGACACGACTGAGTGACTGAACTGAACTGAACTGAATCACATATTTAAGGAGCTAGAATTTTGAAAGCCATCTTTCAAGATGGCTTATTGTCATCTCTGTAGTCTCAAATGCTTATGAATGGGGTGGTTGTGTGTTCTGAATAGTTGAGTAAATAATTCAATGACAAATAGTTATTTAAAGAACATTGTATAATCGGCTCCAGTTTCATCCACCTCATTAGGACTGATTCAAATGTATTCATTTTAATGGCTGAGTAATACTCCATTGTGTATATGTACCACAGCTTTCTTATCCATTCGTCTGCTGATGGACATCTAGGTTGCTTCCATGTCCTGGCTATTATAAACAGTGCTGCGATGAACATTGGGGTACACGTGTCTCTTTCAATTCTGGTTTCCTCGGTGTGTATGCCCAGCAGTGGGATTGCTGGGTCATAAGGCAGTTCTATTTCCAGTTTTTTAAGGACTGTTCTCCATAGTGGCTGTACTAGTTTGCATTCCCACCAACAGTGTAAGAGGGTTCCCTTTTCTCCACACCCTCTCCAGCATTTATTGCTTGTAGACTTTGGGATCACAAGCCAGAAAGAAAAACACCAATACAGTATACTAACACATATATATGGAGTTTAGAAAGATGGTAATGATAACCCTGTATGCGAGACAGCAAAAGAGACACAGATGTAAAGAACAGACCTTTGGACTCTGTGGGAGAGGGAGAGGGTGGGATGATTTGGGAGAATGGCATTGAAACATGTATACTATCATATAAGAAACGAATCACTAGTCTAGGTTCGATACAGGATACAGGATGCTTGGGGCTGGTGCACTGGGATGACCCAGAGAGATGATATGGGGAGGGTGGTGGGAGGGGGGTTCAGGGATGGGAACTCATGTACATCTGTGGTGGATTCATGTCAATGTATGGCAAAACCAATACAGTATTGTAAAGTAAAAAAATAAAATAAAATAAAATAATTCATTCCCCCCCCCAAATAATAAAGATCATTGTATAGATAAAGCGAAAAAGAAGGCAAATTCACCAGTTTAGACAGTAGGACTCTGAATATTCAGAAGTTAGTAATGAATTTCTGGTTTTGTGGGTCTCAATGCAGGTGATCTCATGTACAGATGTGAGGGTTGGACCATAAGGAAGGCTGAGCACCAAAGAACTGATGCTTTCAAATTGTGGTTCTGTAGAAGATGCTTGAGAGTCCCTTGGACTGCAAGGAGATCAAACAAGTCAATCCTAAAGGAAATCAACTCTGAATAGTCATTGGAAGGACTGATGCTGAAGCTGAAGCTCCAATACTGTGGCCACCTGATGCAAAGAGCCAACTCATTGGAAAAGACCCTGAGGTTGGGAAAGATTGAGGGCAGGAGGAGAAGGTGACGACAGAGGTTGAGATGGTTGGATGGCATCACCAACTCAATGGACATGAGTTTGAGCAAACTCTGGGAGATAGTGAAGGACAGGGAAGCCTGGTGTGCTGCAGTTCATGGGGTTGCAAAGAGTTGGACACGACTTAGCCACTGAGCAACAACAGTGTAGGTGAAAAACTGAGATGAGAGCATACATTTTAGGGTGGAGGTGGTGGCAGATTTTTCTTTATGTCCAAGAGCTCTTGAGGTGGGGTGTGGGGACAGAGGGCTCCTGTAATTATTAGGATAAAGGATAATTTACCCTGATAATATCTGAGAGCCACAAGATATCTACTGCACATTTCATGAAAGCCTGTATGGAACAGTCCAGAATCTACTGGTACCCACGTCTGCTTTCAACTTCCTCCCCCCATATCATCAGAAGGAAACTAGTCACCTCTAGTTCCCTTGCATATTCTGCCTCTGTTTTTGCTTCCTACCATACTTTTTCTTCTAGAGCCCCCTCTTTCCTAGTCCTTGTTTCTTTTCAAGATTATCTGCCTCACACCCATCATCCTCATTGAGTATTCTAGCATGTAGCAGCTTCAGAACCACTTAGATAATTTGACCATCTAGTTTCCTTGATTATGAAGTCAGATGCCACAGAGATGTCTCTTGAAATAACTGCTACATTATGTGAGTTGTTGATGCTACCTTTACGATTTAAATGATTTCCTTTGCTGTGCAAAAGCTTTTAAGTTTGGTCAGGTCAAAAGTCTACAAACAATAAATGATGGAGAGGGTATGGAGAAAATGGAATGCTTTGCACTGTTGGTGGGGCTGTAAATTGATACAGCCACTATGGAAGACCACTATGGCAATTCCTTAAAAAACTAGGAATAAAACCCACCATATGACCCAGCAATCCCACTCCTCAGCATACCCTGAGTAAACCAAAATTGAAAGAGACATATGTATACCATTGTTCACTGCAGCACTATTTACAATAGCTAGAACATGGAAGCAACCTAGATGTCCATCAACAGATGAACGGATAAAGAAGTTGTGGTAAATACGCACAATGGAATATTACTCAGCCATAAAAAGGAACACATTTGAGTCAGACCTGATTAGGTGGATGAACCTAAAACCTATCATACAAAGTGAACAGAGTCAGAAAGAGAAAGATAAAAATTGTCTTCTAACACATATATACGGAATCTAGAAGAATGGTACTGAAGAACTTATTTACAGGGCAGCAATGGAGAAACAGACATAGAGAATAGACTTATGGACATGGGGAGAGGGGAGGAGAGGGTGAGATGTATGGAAAGAGTAACATGGAAACTTACATCACCATATGTAAAATAGATACCCGAGGGGAATTTGCTGTATGGCTCAGGAAACTCAAACAGGGCTCTGTATCAACCTAGAGGGGTGGGATGGGGAGGGAGATGGGAGGAAGGTTCAAAAGGGAGGGGATATGTGTATACCCATGGCTGATTCATGATTGAGGTCTGACAGAAAACAACAAAATTCTGTAAAGCAATAATCCTTCAATTAAAAAATAAATTAAAAAAAACAAAGATTTAGATGAGACTGAAATCCATTCCCTGCCATGAAGATATCTGAAGCAGGCAATCCACATGGCCCCAGGGGGTTTTAGGACTGCTATGGACCCGTGAATGTCACATATTTGTTATTCTACCTCACTCTGCTTGGGATTGCCTATTATGGTTACCCTGTCTCATTCCACCTATTTCTACACATGTTATAGCAGGGATCAGCCAACTTTTCCGTAAAGGCCAGATAGTAGATATGTCAGGCTTTGTGGGCCTTATGCTCTCTGCAGCAACAACTCAACTGGCCATGGCAGCATGAAAGCAGCCATAGAAAATGTTAATGGGTGTGGTTGTATTCCAGTAAAATTTTACAAAATACTGGCTGGATTCGCCCTGCAGGCTGCAGTTGCTGCTTCCACATACATTATCCCTTTCATTGTGAGACTCCTTATTATCAAGAATTTGTCACTTTAAACCTCTATATCACTGGGCTTTTATTTTACAATTTGTTTTTTCTTATCCTTTACTATTGTTTTATGACAAAGCACTCCAATCAGATTTCTAGCATAATAATGTGGTCTTTGGAGAAGGCGATGGCACCCCACTCCAGTACTTTTGCCTGGAAAATCCCATGGATGGAGGAGCCTGGTGGGCTGCAGTCCATGGGGTCGCTAAGAGTCGGACACGACTGAGTGACTTCCCTTTCACTTTTCACTTTCATGCATTGGAGAAGGAAATGGCAACCCACTCCAGTGTTTTTGCCTGGAGAATCCCAGGGACAGGGGAGCCTGGTGGGCTACCATCTATGGGGTCACACAGAGTCGGACACGACTGAAGCGACTTAGCGGCAGTAGCAGCAGCAATGTGGTCTTTGGCTGGGTCCATTCCGCTACATACGTATTCTAGCTATTAAGATCTTTATGGCTATGATTATATTTTTGATACTTAACATTTTCACTTGGTTCCTTTAAAATCTTCCTTTTACTGCTTCATGATTCAAATAACCTTCCTTATCTCTTTGAGGGTATTTAATATGCCATCTGTTCCAGTAACCCTGTTTCATGTGGTATGCATTATTTAATTTGCTTTTTTGGTAGATGTTGTATTACTCAGAGATAAAATCTTTTGGCTAACATGGTCCTGTTCCTTGGGTACCAGCTACTCTCTCTAGTAATGTAATTTTGGAATGGATGAATTTCAGGCTGTAGTTGTTTATATCCTGTGGATGATTTTTAAGGAGAGACAAGTAGATTAATCCAAGTCTGGAATACCTCACAAACCAGAGAACCACCTTCACTCGCTGCCATGCCACAGGCAACTCTTCTAATCCTTCTAAATCATTTCTATAAATACTTGAAGAAGCCATATTGTGAGGTGGTGGTCTCCTTAAATTGTAATCTATCAGCTCTGGGAATTCAGATAGTAATAGGGGAGAAGTGATTGCCTGTGTGGCCCAGGACAAACTATACCTCCTTATCAACTCCTTCTGCTGACGCTTTCATGCTACCTTGAGAGAACCTTGCTAACACTGGCATTCTAGGCTATCTCTCCCTTTTCTATGTGAAGGGACATGATCATGTTGAGAGAATGTGGGGAAAGGGTAAGAGGAGAACTTAAAGGCTCTCCCTTCATCCATCTAATACCTGCTGTATTTGTCTGTCCATTGCCCCAGACTGCTACCATCCCTAGAGGCACAAATTCATGGCTTCCTATGGGTTCCCAAAAGTCTGATGAGTTTTTTATTCATTGTTAATTCTTGGTTCCCTCTTTTCCTCTCACTTGTGAAGTTTCTCCATGGTTGATTTTGAGAGAGGGGAGCTAGCAACCTCTGTTAGTTCTCCACCTTGTCAAGAATCAAAAACTTCATGAAGATATCTTTTATACTCATCTTAAGACTTGCTTGGCCAAATAATTAAGGGTTGTGTGACAGTTACACTGACTTACATTGGTAAGCAGGAAAAGAGAAACAGGAAAAAAGAAAAGAAAGACAATAAATGGCTAACATAAAATATGAGCAGAAGTAAGTATTAATATGAGTAATAAATTTAAGCATTCTAAACTCACTGTTAAAAGCCAGAGAACATTAAATTGAGTTTAAAAATAAGATTAAATAATATACAATCTACCTACAACAAATGAAACAAAAGGATACAGAAAGATAGAAAACAAAAAGAATGAAAAGATGTAACGAACAGATACAAGCCAATAGAATCTGGGATAGCATCTTAATATCTGATAAAATAGAATTAAACCAAAAATCTAAGGGATAAACAAGTCTTTGTATACAAGTAGAAGTAGAATAGAATCAGAAGGAAAAAGGAATCATGAATATGTATGTATCTAACAATGTAACTTCAAAATATATAAAGCAATTATTCATAATATGGGGAAAATTAATTATTCAACAATAACTTATTTAGATGTTTAAATCCACCTCTTTCTAAGACTGACAGATCAAGAAATCAAAAACAAACTGAGACATGGGAGGTCTAAATATATGAATTAATAACCTTTAGCCATTAGCTATTAATTAAATCCAAATCAACACATTCTTTTTGAGTATATTTTCAAAAACTGATGATGCAATAGACCACAAAGGAAGCCTCAATAAATTCCAAAGTGTCAATATTAAAAACCTATGGTCTCCTACAGTAATATAATAAAATGAGAACATAAAATTAAAGAATTGCTAAAAATTCCTGTGAGATTAGAAACTGAGTAGTCTACTAAAACCCCTTTGATTAAGAAGTAAAGTATTAAAATAAAATTCAAGTGAATTACAATTAAAACACTACTTGTCAAGCTTTGTGTGACACAGAGCAATGTCCTCATATACAGGGAAATTTATACATTTATCAAGAAACAAGAAATGTTGAAATGAGCTCCTTTCAAGTCAAGGAGTTTTAAAACTATGAATAAAATAGAGACTAAAGATAATAAATGAGCATAATGAATAACTCTAAGTAATTAAATTTGAAAACCTAGATGACTAGATTCTTTTCTGGAAAAAAAAATTAAATGCTAAAATATACTTAAGAAGTTGATGAAAAAGGACAGTGAGCATTAAAAAAAATTCACAACAATTAAAAACTCCTTTTTACTTTCCAGGACCATATGTTTTTACAGGTAATTTCTACTAAATCTTAAACAGATAGTTAATTTTTACCTTAGATAAGTTGTTCTGGAAGATAGAAAATAAGTCTATTTTATGTTGTTAGACTAATGAACTCTGGTTTCCAAAACTAGACATGGACAATATAGAAAAAGAAATATTATTCATAGATCTCTCATGTATGAATGTAGATGCCAAAATTGTAATGGAGGAAAAGAATATTACTCTCTCAATTGATGCAGAAGATGGATTTAATGAATCAAGACCTTTTTATGATTAAATCTTCACAAACTGGGAATAAAAGAATTTTCTTTATTATTGGAAAGATTATACATCAAATTTCTAGAGCAAATATTACATTTAATTGAGAAATCTTGGAGAAATTTTTATTATCAGGAATGAGGCAAGAATACCTCTATCATTACTACTGTTGAATATAGTATTGGGACATACGAAGTTATAGAAAGAAAAACAAACTAAGTTTATATAAATTGGAAGGCAAGCAATAAAGCTCTCATTATCTGTCGATGATATCAAATCTACCTAGAAAAACTAATAAAATCAAGAAACAAGCTGGGCAAACACAAGATCAACTTATGAAATTAATAGCATTTGTGTACACTAGCAACAAGGGCCTAGAAATGATGATCTTTTTTTTAAAAGATACCACTTATAATAGCAAAGTAAAAGTGAAAGTCACTCAGTCGTGTCTGACTCTTTGCGACCCCATGGACTATATACAGTCCATGGAATTCTCCAGGCTGGAATACTGGAGTGGGTTGCATCCCCTTTTCCAGGGGGATCTTCCCAACCCAGGTCTCCTGCATTGCGGGGAGACTCTTTACCATCTGAGCCACCAGGGAAACCCTATAATAGCAAAGACAGAACAAAGAAAGAAAGAAAGAAAAAACAAAACTCAAAAATAAAATACAAAAAATTATGCAACCAACCAACCAAAAAATAAATACCTGCAAAGTTGCTGTTGACAAATTGTGACCTTTGGGATAATCCAGCCAACAACCTGTTTTTGTAAATAAATGTGTTTTGAAGCACAGATACAACAGTCTATGTCTGCTTTCATACGACAATGACAGAGCTGAGTTTGAACAGAGACTATATGACCTGCAAAGCCTAAAATATTTACAATCTGGCCCTTTACAGAAAAAAAAAATGCTGATTTCTGCTCTAATGCATACAGGAATGAACATAACCTCAAATATACACCTATGTGGGAAAAAGTTTTAAAGTTCTATTAAAGGATAGAAAAGAAGATCAGAATAAATGAGGAGATATTCCATGATCTTAGATTGAATGACT
Organism: Budorcas taxicolor; assembly: GCF_023091745.1. NCBI lineage: Eukaryota > Metazoa > Chordata > Mammalia > Artiodactyla > Bovidae > Budorcas > Budorcas taxicolor. The sequence goes on along the minus strand of NC_068935.1, from coordinate 124,139,096 downwards.
AGATTTTATTAAAGTATTCTGTCACCTCCAAGTTAATTGAAATCAATTTTTTAATTGATGTGAAATAATTGTTTATATTCATTATTACTAGATGTAACTCAAATCCAGAATTAATCTAGATTTTTGAGGCACTCAAAAGCTTTATTTTAAATTTACTGTGGAAGAATAACCTTCTGCAAATACCTAAATCAATTTTTAAAAGGAAGAACTAAGAGGGGATTTATCTATTCAGATATTAAGATACAGCACAAAGCCTTTGCGGTACTGGTATGAGAGCAAACAGATCAATGGAATGGAACAGAAAACTCAGAGACAGACCTTGTATATATGAGAATTTAATATGTGATCAAAGTAGCGCTAGAAATCAATGGAAAGGGATGGATTGTTTAGCAGATGGTATTGAATAAACTAACTCACTTTATGGAGAAAAAGAAAACTGGGATTCTATTTAATAACCATGTTCAAAAGTGGTTTCCAGATGCATGAAAGAATTAAATGTGAAAGATGAAGTTATAAAATTAATAGAAGGTAATGCTGGATATTTGTTTGTGGCCAAAGGGAATGAAACTCTTAAATAAAGCTCCAAAGCAAAAAAATAAAAAATAAAACAAAGAAAGAAAGAAATGAAAAAACAAAAAGAGGAACTTGACTATGTAAAAATTAAGGGTGGGTAATTTAGTTGCTAAGTTGTGTCCAGCTCTTATGATCCCCGGGACTATAGCCCACCAGGCTGGTATGTCTATGGGATTTCTCAGGCTGGAGTGGGTTGCCATTTCCTTCTTCAGAGGATCTTCCCAATCCAGGTATTGAACCTGGGTCTCCTGCATTGCAGGCAGATTCTTTACCAACTGAGCCACCTGGGAAGCTGCATAATTCCTCTCCAATAAAGAAAATATGAACAAAGAAAGCAGTCAGATGATAGACTGGGAGAAAATACTTCCAATGTCAAACTAACAAGAAACTCCATCAAATAAATTAGAAAATGATACTCTAGTAGAAAAATGAGCAAAAGAAAAATAGGTAGCAATTCACAGAAGAAGAAAGAAAATGACTACATCAAGTATACGAAGATATGCTCTAAACCTTTAGTAATCAGAGAAATGCAAAATAAAACAAGGGATATCATTTTGCTCTTATCAGTTTGGCAAACATCTGAAGGGTGGGAACACTAACTAAGCCTGTGGGGAAATAGGAATTATCATACACTGCTGGAGGGATTGTCGGGGTGGAGACTATTGCAACCATTCTAGAGAGCAATATGGCATATTTTAGCCAAATTAAAAACATCTGTATACATTATAACCCAGGAGTTTCACTTTTGGTTATATATCTCAGAGAACTCTCCTAGAGGTCTGTAGGGTGGCTGTATTCAAACATGCTCATCACATATTATGGCTTCCCAGGTGCCACCTGCCAATACAGGAGATGTGGGTACGATCCCTGGGGAAGATGCCCTGGAGGAGGAAATGGCAAACCCACTCCAGTATTCTTGCCTGGGAAATCCCATGGATAGAGGAGTTTGGTGGGCTGCAGTCCACGGGGTCACAAAGAGTCAGACAGGACTGAGTGATTGAGCACACGCACACATCACACGCATGTGTGGTAGCGGGGAGTAGGGGGCGATCCAGATGTGTACCTCGGGCACTCAATATGCCAGCAAATCTGGAAACCTCAACAGTGGCCACAGGAAAAGGTCAGTTTTCATTCCAATCCAGATGGTTGGATGGAATCACCGACTCGATGGACATGAGTTTGAGCAAGCTCTGGGAGTTGGTGATGGACAGGAAGGCCTTGCGTGCTGCAGTCCATGGGGTTGCAAAAAGTCGGACATGACTGAGCGACTGAACTGACTGACCACTGAAGAAATGAGTTAAGAAAATGTCAAGAGTGCAACTCATGGAATTCTGTGCCATAATTGGAAGCATCTGACCACTTGTACACAGTCACATGGATATCTTTAAAACATAGTGCTGAATGGGTAAAAATTAAGCAAGGTGTGTAAATGAGAGTAAGGAATGAAGCTAACTAAATAAATGCAATAAAGAATTCCTTGGCGGTCCAGTTGTTAAGACTCCGTGCTTTCACTGCCATGGGCCTGGAGTTCAATCCCTGGTTGGGGAACTAAGATCCCACAAGCTGCACAGTGTGGCCAAATAAATAAACAAATGAATAAAATTAAAAAAAATATACTAGAGCTGGACCTTGCATGGACCAACGATGACAGATGTACAGAGGAATAAAATGAACTCAATCTCCCCCTAGCCATTGTCCTTAGCTGAATGCCCACTGCCAACTGCTCTTAGGCCCACTGCCCCTAACTTTGCTGTTATACTGAGCTTTTACTGGGAAAAGTCTCCTTGAAAAATCTTCCCTTTTGCCTGTACTGTAAAAGGTTAGGATTTCCTCTGCTTCCCAGCTTTTTGGGTGTGACTGTCTGTCTGATCCAGTTGAATTTATAACTGCCAGGTATTTCTTTCTTTTCTGATTTATTGCTGACACCCATCACAGACTCCCAATAGACTGTGGAACTATTATTTTTATATTTCTTCTTCAATGGTTTTTGTAAGAAGGAGAGGTAAAATATCTGTGTTCACTCAATTATCTCAAATCAGAAGTCTAAGATTTATTATTTACTTTTTAATTTTGTGCTTCAACACTCCTAATCTAAATTTCAAACCTAGGGTTGTTGAAATAGCTTTCTTAAGTATTTTAAGCTTGGCTTCTGAGAAAATTGCTTTAAACTCAGAATTCCAACAAGTTTAGACAGATCTACTATTTGTGGGTTTTTAATATGCCCTCACGCTCAACATCCTGGGTGCAAATTTGAGAACATGGAACTATCTTAAAATTGCTTTAGCACTTGAAGTGAAATTAAATTCATAAATCAATAAAGAAAAGAAAGCAAAATGCATAAAAGCAGTGATTTATTTATGCATTAAATGCTAATATTGACACCTCTTATACTTCTTTAAATTCCAAGAATGTCCTAAACTTGTTGATTATTTTAATCTTATTGCTACTGTGCTTGGAAATGTACTTCTTGAAATTAACTTTTAAAATTAAAATATAGCATTTTAAAAAGTGCACAAATCATAAGTACACAGCTTGATGAATTTTTAGAGTAAACAGAACCATGTGTAATCACCAACTATATCCAGAAATAGACTTTACCCACAGCCTAAAAGGCCTTTCATGCAAATTGCCAGTCAAGGTAGCTCACATCTTAACTTTTAAAACCATATATTTGCCTTGTCTGTTTTTCAACTTTAAAAAAATGGAACTGAGGAATGCATATGTTGTCTGGTTTCTTTCACTCAACATATGTATGTGAGATTCATCCATGTCAGTGTGTAGAAGTAAGATGTAGATGATTAATTTTCTGTTGCTATACAGTATTCCACTGTATGAGTAAGCCATGGTTCATTTATCCTTCTCACATTGAATACTTGGATTGTTTTCAGTTTGGGATTATTAAAAACAGTGCTGCTGTAAATGTTCTTGAGATGTTTCTTCATGCACCTATATGCTCACTTTTTTGGGTTATGTACCTGAAAGTGAAAGTTCTGGGTTGTAGGGGATACTTACGTTCAGCAATTGCAGGTACCGCTTTCCCAAAGTGCTTGTCCCAATTTACACTCCCACCAGCACTGCATGAGAGTTTCAGTTACTCACATCCTTGCCAATACTTGATATTATTAGTCTGTCAAATTTTAGCCCTTTATGAGGCATGGAGTCATATCCCATTGTGGTTTCAATTTGCATTTTCTTGGTGATCAATATGTTTCAGTACATTTTTATGTCTCTTGATTTTTTGGATATCCACTCTTGGAAATGTGCATTTAAATTTTATGGCCCATTTTCCATTGGATTGTCTTTTTAAAATGGATTTGTAGTAGTCTTTCTCTCCAAAATATACAAGCAGCTCATGTAGCTCAATACTAGAAAAATGAACAACTCAATCAAAAAGTGGGCAAAAGAACTAAACAGACATTTCTCCAAAGAAGACATATAGATGGCTAATAAACACATGAAAAGATGCTCAACATCACTCATTATTAGAGAAATGCAAATCAAAACCACAATAAGGTACCATCTCACACTGGTCAGAGTGGCCATCATCAAAATGTCTACAAACAATAAATGCTGGAGAGGGTGTGGAGAAACGGGAACTCTCTTACACTGTAGGTGGGAATGTAAACTGGTACAGCCACTATGGAGAACAGTGTGGAGATTCCTTAAAAAACTGGAAATAGAACTGCATACGACCCAGCAATCCCACTGCTGGGCATATACCCTGACAAACTAGAATTGAAAGAGACACATGTAGCCCAATGTTCATTGCAGCACTATTTACAATAGCTAAGACATGGAAGCAACCTAGAAGTCCATTGGTAGATGAATGGATAAGTAAGTTGTGGTACATATATACAATGGAATATTACTCAGCTATAAAAAGGAACTCATTTGAGTCAGTTCTAATTAGGTGGATGAAACTATAGTCTATTATAGAGTGAAGTAAGTCAGAGAACGACAAATACCATATATTAACACATACATATAGAATTTAGAAAGATAATACCGACGATCATACAGGCAGGGCAGCAAATAAGACACAGACATAAAGAACAGACTTTTGGACTCAGTGGGAGGAGAGGGTGGGATGTTTTGAGAGAAAATAGCATTGAAACATATACATTCAGCTGAGTCGCTCAGTCATGTCCAACTCTTCGTGACCCCATGGACTGCAGCACACCAGGCCTCCCTGTCCGCCACCAACACCCAGAGTTTGCTCGAACTCATGTCCATCGAGTTGGTGATGACATCCAACCATCTCATCCTCTGTCGTCCCCTTCTCCTCCTGCCTTCAGTCTTGCCCAGCATCAGGGTCTTTTCCAATGAGTCGGTTCTTTGTATCAGGTGGCCCAAGTATTGGAGTGTCAGCTTCAGCATCAGGCCTTCCAATGAATATTCAGGATTGGATCTCTTTGCAGTCCAAGGGACTCTCAAGAGTCTTCTCCAACACCACAGTTCAAAAGCATCAGTTCTTTGGTGCTCAGCTTTCTTTATAGTCCAACTCTCATAACCATACATGACCACTGGAAAAACCATAGCTTTGACTAGACAGACCTTTGTTGGCAAAGTAATGTCTCTGCTTTTTAATATGTTGTCTAGGTTGGTCATAGCTTTTCTTCCAAGGAGCAAGCATCTTTTAATTTCATGGCTGTAGTCACCATCTGCAGTGATTTTGGAGCCCAAAACAATAAAGTCACTGTTTCCCCATCTATTTGCCATGAAGTGATGGGACTGGATGCCACGATCTTACTTTTCTGAATGTTGAGTTTTAAGCCAACTTTTCCCACTCTTCTCTTTCACTTTCATCAAGAGGTTCTTTAGTTCCTCTTCACTTTCTGCCATAAGGGTGGTGTCATTTGCATATCTGAGGTTATTGATATGCCAGGAGAAACATACACATTACTATATGTAAAATAGATAGCCAGCAGGAATCTGATGTATGACGCAGGAAACCCAAAGCCAGTGCTCTGGGACAACCTAGAAGGACACAGTGAGAAGGGAGGTGGGAGGGGGGTACAGGATGGTGGGGACACGTGTATACCTATGGCTTATTTTGGTGATGTATGGCAAAACCATCACAATATTGTAAAGTAATTATCCTCCAATTAAGAGAAATAATTAAATTTAAAAAGAGGTAGTCTTTCTTTCTCTCCCTCTTTCTCCAACATCCCTGCCCCCCTCACCCTTTTTATTCCTTGTTTCTTCTTCTTTAAAACATATGCTGTGGGTATAAATCCTTTACCATTTCTATGCGTTGAACAGCATTTTCTCCTGGCATATGGATTTCTTTTCACTCTTTTAATGATGTAGAAGCTCTTAACTGTAACGTAGTCAGTCCACTTTATAAATAGTGTAGTACAGTGTCTTACCTCTGGTTTCCAGTTCTTTGATAAAATTCCCCACTTGTAATTTAATTTTTTGAACATATTATCAGGGCCATTTAAAGTTTTATAACTCCATTCTGTGGATTTCCTGTGGGTCTTTTTCTATTGTCTTTTTAAAAATTCTGGTTTTTGGTTACACCTCATTTCCTTAAATGTCTGATTATTTTTGACTGAGTGCCAGATATTTTCACTCAAAATTTGATAGCTGTTTTGATGCTCTATGATACAAACTTTCTCCAGAGCGGATTTATTTTTTCATTTGTTAGGTAACTAGCTTTGGGGATGATCACCTTTTACCAGTCTGAAACTGAGATGACTGAAAGCTGATGACTTAAAACTGAGATGACTTTAATCCTTCTGAGGACTGTTTTATTTCCAGTTCACCCTTCCTCCTAGAACATAGCCCTTAGTGGTCTTGATGGCTTGACATATTTACCAGCATGCCTTCTCTTAAGCAGTCTGAACTCCCACTTGTGTCCCTTCATGCTCTGTTATGCTTAGCTTTTCAGCCTCTCAGCTGCTGCTTTCACTTTTGTAATTGGCAATCATCTCGATGGGAAAAGTCTTCTGAAATGTCTGTCTCAAGAGTCTTGGCTTCCGTCTTCTTCTAAAATTTGATTCTGAAAATTCTCACTGCCTTGGTAGTTCTTTGATTCATTCAAGCTAAGGTGTTTTTTTTTTTTTAATCATTTGTTCAAGCTTTTCTAATTGTTGTCAGCAGGGTTGTTGGTTTGAAACAACTAGGCAGTTATTGTTCCAGAGGAAACTTTTAAAAGTAAAAATCTGATCATGCCTTCTCTCCTCAGAAACCTTTAAAATGTCCTAATTTCCACCCATTCCCACCTTTATTTTTGCATTTTTTTTTCCTAAAGCAGACATACTATTTTACACTTCTATGGCTTTTCTGATATTTTGTCCTCTCCCTGGCATTCTCTTCTGTCCCTTTGCTGCCTGAAAAACGGTCTCTTTTTCACAACCCATGTTCTATTTTGTATCCTTCCTCAGATTCCCTTCTCTGTTTGGCCTCTTATTTCATACGTACTACTCATGCTGTAGGGGCTTCCCAGGCGGCTCAGTGGTAAAGAATCCACCTGCTAATGCAGGAGGCACAAGAGACATGGGTTCAATCTCTGGGTTGGGAAGATCCCTGGAGGAGGAACTGGCAACCCACTCCAGTATTCTTGTTGGGAAAATCCCATGGACAGAGGAGACTGGTGGGCTACACTCCACGGGGCCTCAAAGAGTCAGACATGATTGAGTGGCTGAGCATGCACACACACATATTCTAGCTGTAACTCTCATGAGGCCTTCCATTTGTTCATGTGTCTGTCTTCCTCACTAGAATGTGAGTTTTGTTTTCTTTCGGCCCAGGCCACATATGATTCATTGTTTTATTTCTAAGTGCCTAGTGCAGTATTTAGCACCAAAGAGGTATCAGATGAATATTTCTTGGACTGAAATGAATTGGGTGCCAAATTCAAATCTAAGTTTGATTTGGTTCTGAGGTTACCTCCCAGTCTGTTCTGTCTCAGGAGTTGGTAAAGGCTTTATATAGGGACGACCAATTGCAATGTCTCAGGCTTCTTCCTGCCTGGTTGATGGTCTTCTCTTACAGAACTGGTTAATTACTCTTTTTCTTGTCTATTGTGTCTAGTGATATCACAGTATAAGTATAAGTCAGTACCTTATACTAGGCCTGGTATTAACTCTAGTGACCTCTCAGCTCCAGTTGGAATTGTTCAAAGTTTGCAAGTTAAAGTAAAGAGTACATAATTTCTGTTTCAAGCCATTTTTTTTTTTATTGGATCTCCACAGTTCTCCAGAAATACTTTTAGCCCATCCGGGTTTTCATTAGAAAATGGACATCTATGTTGAGTGTAACCTCACAAAGTCTTTCCTACTGTGTAGAAGTCATTTACTCTGTGCTTATCCCTAGCGTCTATCCCTGTGCTTATCCCTCTACGCATGGACATCACCAGATGGTCAACACCGAAATCAGATTGATTATATTCTTTGCAGCCAAAGATGGAGAAGCTCTATACAGTCAACAAAAACAAGACCAGGAGCTGACTGTGGCGCAGATCATGAACTCCTTATTGCCAAATTCAGACTTAAGTTGAAGAAAGTAGGGAAAACTGCTAGACCATTCAGGTATGACCTAAATCAAATCCCATATGATTATACAGTGGAAGTGAGAAATAGATTTAAGGGTCTAGATCTGATAGATAGAGTGCCTGATGAACTGTGGAATGAGGTTCATGACATTGTACAGCAGACAGGGATCAAGACCATCCTCATGGAAAAGAAATGCAAAAAAGCAAAATGGCTGTCTGGGGAGGCCTTACAAACAGCTGTGAAGAGAAGAGAGGTGAAAAGCAAAGGAGAAAAGGAAAGATATAAGCATCTGAATGCAGAGTTCCAAAGAAGAGCAAGAAGAGATAAGAAAGCCTTCTTCAGTGATCAATGCAAAGAAATAGAGGAAAACAACAGAATGGGAAAGACTAGAGATCTCTTCAAGAAAATTAGAGATACCAAGGGAACATTTCATGCAAAGATGGGCTCGATAAAGGACAGAAATGGTATGGACTTAACAGAAGCAGAAGATATTAAGAAGAGGTGGCAAGAATACACAGAAGAACTGTACAAAAAAGATCTTTATGACCCAGATAATCACGATGGTGTGATCACTCATCTAGAGCCAGACATCCTGGAGTGTGAGGTCAAGTGGGCCTTAGAAAGCATCACTACGAACAAAGCTAGTGGAGGTGATGGAATTCCAGTTGAGCTCTTTCAAATCCTGAAAGATGATGCTGTGAAAGTGCTGCACTCAATATGCCAGCAAATTTGGAAAACTCAGCAATGGCCACAGGACTGGAAAAGGTCAGTTTTCATTCCAGTTCCAAAGAAAGGCAATGCCAAAGAATGCTCAAACTACTGCACGATTGCACTCATCTCATAAGCTAGTAAAGTAATGCTCAAAATTCTCCAAGCCAGGCTTCAGCAATACATGAACCGTGAACTTCCTGATGTTCAAGCTGGTTTTAGAAAAGGCCGAGGAACCAGAGATCAAACTGCCAACATCCGCTGGATCATGGAAAAAGCAAGAGAGTTCCAGAAAAACATCTATTTCTGCTTGATTGACTATGCCAAAGCCTTTGACTGTGTGGATCACAATAAACTGTGGAAAATTCTGAAAGAGATGGGAATATCAGACCACCTGACCTGCCTCTTGAGAAATCTGTATGCAGGCCAGGAAGCAACAGTTAGAACTGGACATGGAACAATAGACTGGTTCCAAATAGGAAAAGGAGTACGTCAAGGCTGTATATTGTCACCCTGCTTATTTAACTTCTACGCAGAGTACATCATGAGAAACGCTGGACTGGAAGAAGTGCAAGCTGGAATCAAGATTGCCGGGAGAAATATCAATAACCTCAGATATGTAGATGACACCACTCTTCTGGCAGAAAGTGAAGAGAAACTAAAAAGCCTCTTGATGAAAGTGAAAGTGGAGAGTGAAAAAGTTGGCTTAAAGCTCAACATTCAGAAAACGAAGATCATGGCATCTGGTCCCATCACTTCATGGGAAATAGATGGGGAAACAGTGGACACAGTGTCAGACTTCATTTTTTTGAGCTCCAAAATCACTGCAGATGGTGACTGCAGCCATGAAATTAAAAGACGCTTACTCCTCGGAAGAAAAGTTATGACCAACCTAGATAGCATATTCAAAAGCAGAGACATTACTTTGCTGACTAAGGTCCGTCTGGTCAAGGCTATGGTTTTTCCTGTGGTCATGTATGGATGTGAGAGTTGGACTGTGAAGAAGGCTGAGCGCCGAAGAATTGATGCGTTTGAACTGTGTTGTTGGAGAAGACTCTTGAGAGTCCCTTGGACTGCAAGGAGATCCAACCAGTCCATTCTGAATGAGATCCGCCCTGGTAGTTCTTTGGAAGGAATGATGCTGAAGCTGAAACTCCAGTACTTTGGCCACCTCATGCGAAGAGTTGACTCATTGGAAAAGACTCTGATGCTGGGAGGGATTGGGGGCAGGAGGAGAAGGGGACGACCGAGGATGAGATGGCTGGATGGCATCACGGACTCGATGGACGTGAGTCTGAGTGAACTCCGGGAGTTGGTGATGGACAGGGAGGCCTGTTGTGCTGCGATTCATGGGGTCGCAAGGAGTCGGACACGACTGAGCGACTGAGCTGAGCTGAACTCTCCCTAGGATCTTGTTAAATGCGTCCCCTCTATATCTCTCCGGCCTGGATGTGTCTGAGGATTTCTTAGGTCATTCTTTCATGGAATGTGAGCAACATGGCTTTCAAATAACTCTCATGTTCATTTAAGACAGTAATAAATATTAATGTTAGAATGTGGTGTAATATATTTATATTGACTCATTTATATTCTTCCAACCTTCAAAAACTGGTTTGAGACAGGCTAGGTAATATTATAAAATGATGACAGGATAAAAAGAGAATTTTCAAAATAAGAAAAGGAGAAGAACTCGAACAAAAACTCCTTGGTATAAGAACCTATAGATTCTGTATACCAAATTTAGCTCTGTGTCTCCTGGTGGCTAGGGGAGAAAAAAAAGAGAGAGAGAGAAACCCAATAGACTTTGAAACTTGCATTTTCTCTAGTTAGAACTAATTCAGCTTCTCCAGAGAAACTACCAATATCTTTATGAGGACACCTGAGAGAAATTTATCACCGGGTTCTTTGGGTTAAAGTGTTTTTAGTATCATTAGAAGATTTGTTTAAACATTTTATTTAAAAATTAGTATTTCAAAAATTTATCTCTTCATTAGCCCTCACTGAAAGCCTGTGTTTACTGTTAAAATATTCTATAAAGACAGTTGTAGAGTGAGGAGAAGGTAGGCCAAGCAAGTAGCCTTCTCATGATTTAGCTTAACCCGAGGAGGGATCTGGATGAGCCTTGAGGAAGGCCTGCTGACATCTCTCTATCAGTTTCTAATTCCAGTTAAATAATCTGATATTTAAAAAAATGAAAGCTATTTTAGACATCCATTTTTGGAAAAAGGAGTAGAAATATTTACACAGGTGATTAAAGAAAGCAACTAATTTGATTTAAATCATAATTTCCTTCCCTTGCTGTGAAAATGAATGATGCCGGGTATGGTCTGGATTGTTGTTGGGTTTTCTGTAGGGTCTGAATTATCATTAGGAACCACCACCAGCACAAAGAACAGGCGGATGGTACTGTGACAGACACTGAAGATGTGGAAACGATCAGGACACGTGGAGCCTACAGCCCCATGGTTAAACATCTAAGAACATGTGTTAGATATTGAAAGAATGTACAGTGTATCCTTTTCTTATTGCTGCTGCAACAAATAACCTAAAACTTGGTGGCTTCAAACATACAAGTATTCCCTTAGATTTCTGGATGTCAGAAGTCTAGAATGAGTCTCAAGTGATAAAATCTAGGGGTTCGCATGGCTGCATTCCTTCTGGAGGTTTAATCTGTTTCTTGCCTTTTCCAGCTTCTAGAGGCTTTCTGCATTCCTTGGTTTGTGGCTCCCTTCAGCAATTGTATCACCAACATCTCTGCTTCTATCATCACGACTCCTTCTTGATAAACTCACCTACCTCACTTTTATATGAGGACTATTAAGAATACATTGGGATCATCTGCATGATACAGGCTATCTTTTATTAGTCAAATATGCAAAATCTCTCTTACTACTGAGGCCACACTTTCAGAATTTTGGGGATTAACATGAGGACATTTGGGGGGGGGCAATTATTCTGCCCAGTACATACTATAAGCACACAATTGCCATAGTCCTTATTTGTCTATCTACCTATCTTCCATGGCCTTTATAAACATGGTCATTACTTATAGTTTACTTTTCCAATTTTCCACCTCTGAAATGGAGTAATAATATCCCACTCAGAGGATGGTTATGAAGATTTAATAAAGTGAGTGTAAAGGCATTTAACATTGAACCTGGCACACAATAGGTACTTAGTACATGCTAGCTGAATGGAAATGGAAATGTAATACCTAAAACCTGTATGCCAAAGAGAGTTTGAATCTAACTTGCAAGACTCTTTGGACAGAGAAGAAGTTTTTGTTCTTCTTTTAGGTTGGTGCATATTTTCAAGAGAAAATAGAAAATGTGGCTCCAGGTAATACTAGCTTTGTGTCTCTTATTTGAGAATGAATCATATGGTGAAATATCACATGCTTTGGCATTCTCTTCCATAAAACATAAGGGTGAAAACTTAAAAATAGAAAAATAGAAAATCTCAACAATAATTCTGGTAGAAACGACTTGTAACTGTTTAGCACTTTATTTTTATTTCTGGAACAGTTTCCGCTTGAAGAACTCAAATTACTTGGGACATGTTAGCTAATTCTTGTGGTGCCAGATGTGTCTGGTGCAATGAGGGAAGAGGTATAGTGAAGAAGGGAAAAGGGGGGAAATGGGGCAGGTGTGACAAGCTAAGGTTTGTGTTTGGAAGCAGTTCTTGGCAAAGGTGAAAATATTTTTAGGTAATCTTTTCTTTTTCCTGTGAAAGTCTGTAATACTCTAAAATTTGCTCCATTCTTACAACCTAGAAATAGAACCCTGGAAATAGAAAGACTGCACTTTGGTGGTTATTGTGGGCTGGGAAGTGAAAGCCAAGAGTGGTGGTTCTAAAACTTTTACTTTGTGATTTCCATGCCTCACCCGCTCTGGCTTCTCTGAGCCCCAGTGGCACATATCAACAATTTCCTGACTCCATACTCTTTTCTCTGATGACCATCCTCCACACCAGAATAGCTCAATTTAAACTTTTATTTGGATCACCACTGCCTGACAGCAGTTCAGAGTTCTCTCTGTCATGAGATTTCAGCAGATTTCAAACCTTGGTCAAAAGACAGACTGGTGGAAGATTCAGGTGGCCAAGGAGACACATTTCTTCCGTTCTTATTGTGTTCAAATTGCTACTTATTTTGAATGATTCATTTAACAGTTTCTTACTGAGGATCACTTCAATAAGCTATCAGGGCTGGATACTAAAGTTATAGCAGTAACTCTATAGCTTCTGCTCTTATAGTGAAAGAGACAAATAATAAAAAAGGAAACCAACATGTACATTAGACAGTTCAGGTTGTTGAAGTATTGAAATAAGCAGGGTAATGAGATAGAATGCAGTAGGAGCTAGTTTGGAAAAGGTGGCTAGTTTGGAGAATTGATCTGGCTGAAGAATATAGGGAAGGCTAGTATGGTCAGAACAGAGTGAGGTGGGGAAAAGTTTCATGAGATGAGTTTAGGAAGGTAGATGCTCTTTTCAGTGATGCTTAGGAGCTTGGATTTTAAGGACAATAGGAAGTGATGAAGTGAAGTGAGGTGAAGTGAAGTGAAGTGAAGTGGAGTGAAGTGAAGTGAAGTGAAGTCACTCAGTCGTGTCTGACTCTTTGCGACCCCATGGACTGTAGCCCACCAGGCTCCTTGGTCCATGGGATTTTCCAGGCATGAATACTGGAGTGGGTTGCCATTCCCTTCTCCAGGGGATCTTCCTGACCCAGGGATCGAACCCAGGTCTCCCACATTGTAAGCAGATGCTTTACTGTCTGAGCTACCAGGGAAACCATGAGGGGCTTTTAAATGGGGGTAATAACATTATCTGATTTATGGTTTAAAGATCATTCTGGCTTCGGAGTGGAAATTAGAAAGGGGCAAGAGCAGGGAGGTCTGCTAGGAGATGTTGGTGGTGAGGGTGCTGGTGGCATGAGCCAGGGGAAAACTATGCCAGTGGACAGATTTGGGGTGTTTTAGAGGTAGAGTTGGAAGGAGGAGCTGTCAGATTGGTTGGGGGGGTTGAAGAAGAAAAAGGAAACTTGGGTGATCCCAGGGTTGGGCTTGACCAATTAGATGATTGCTAGTGCCATCTACCAAAATGAGAAAGTCAGATACAGAAATGGATTTTGTGAAGAGAGGGTGTCTATGAGTCTTTGGTGTCTGTAAGTCACTAATTCAGAGGAATTTATAGAGCAGTCTGCCAGACTTTCCAGGGAAGATGTCATAGCAGCAGAAAATACAGTTTGGGCATATAGAATATCAATGGCATTTAAAGCTACGAGACTGCATGAGTCCATCAAGGTAAGACAGAGAAGAGGTATCTGGGGCTTATAAACATTTGGAGATCAGTTGGCAAAGGAGGGACCAATCAGGGAAAGTGTGATGTCCCTGAAACCGAGAAAGGAAGTTAGTTCAACAAGAAGGAAGTGATCAATTGTGTTGTGTCACTCAGAGGATACTAAGCTTGAGGACAGAGAGACCACTGGATCTGGCAAGATGGAGCTCACTTGTGAACCTGAATGAAGTGGCTTGCATGACGTGGTGGGGAGAGAAGCCACATTGTGAAAGAGTGAATGAGATGGGAAGAAATGAGGTAAACAAATTAAGACACCAGTTTTGGCTTTCCCAGACTTAGTGTTGTTATCTTTTCAAAGTTTGCTGTGATGCCTTGAGCAATCCTTGGGAATGGGTAATGATATGGTAAAGAGGAAGAATTTCTCTTCCCCACTCGAGCTGTATTTGTCATATAATACTGATTCCAGTGTCTTGGTCAATCATATTTGTATTAGAATCTCTCACCTTATTTTTAGGGTGACAGGTGACTCTTTAACTCCCTGTCCTCCCTCCCTTTGCAGATTTTTTCCCACTTATCCCTTGAATAAAATATTTTGGCATGTTCTCTGTATGTGAACAGCACTCTGTATGTGCTATGTACACATCTGGCATAGACTCTGGGGTTTCCCAGGTGGTGCCATGTCCCACAGCGGGAGACTGAGAGATGCGGGTTTGATCCCTGGGTTGGGAAGAACATCTGGAGGAGGGCATGGAAACCCACTCCAGTATTCTTGCCTTGAGAATCCTATGGGCAGAGGAGCCTGGCGGGCTACAGTCCATAGGGTTGCAAAGAGTCAGACACGACTTAAGTGACTCAGCATGCACCCACGCTATACCTATTACAAACATTCTTGATTGTCTTTTAGTTCTTCAATTAATTTTGGGCTTCCCTGATGGCTCAGACAGTAAAGATTCCGCCTATGATGCAGGAGACATGTGTTCTATCCCTGGGTCAGGAAGATCCCCTGAATTAGGAAATGGCAACCCACTCCAGTATTCTTGCCTGAAAAATCCCATGGACAGAAGAGCCTGGCGGGCTACAGTCTGTGAGGTTGGAAAGAGTTGGATATGAGTGAGGGACTAACACTTTCACTTCATTAATTTAAATGAAATTCTCTTTCATGTGGTTAGTTTCCATGTGCTCATAACCTTTCCTCTTCCAGCTTTTTTCCTCTTGGGTTTTGGGCAGAGTTCCCTTGACTAGGTAACATTTGTATGTCCATTATGTTGCAGAAAGAAGTCACATTTTCCCAAATGAGAACACAATTTTGGAAGAAAGTAGATATTCAGGGAACAGACTGTAGGTGGTTGCTAACTGTAGGGTAGGTATTATGTTTGATTACTACCCTTTCAGTCAACTCTTACCATTATGGTCAGTGATAAATGACACCTAAGAGTAGACCAGAATAGTAAGAGAAGAATAAGAGCTTTCTATGGAATGTGGAAGAAGGCCCATTTTGCATCTCTTAGTTTAGATTACCATGCTTTCTCTTCTTTCCAGGTACACTGCTAAATAACATTTCTAAGCTTCACTTGCAGTTATATGTGGCCATATCATTGAGTTCAGGCCAGTGGAATAAATGTAGAAGTGAAGTGAGCAACTTCTAGGCTTTCTCTAAAAATTTCTAGAATGCCTCTCCATGCTTTCTCTTCCCTTGCCTCCCAGCAAGGTGCAGAGGACCCTGCAATAAACACCAAGATTTTGAAGCTGGTAAAGCCACAAGATGGAAGGAATCTGCGTATCAGAAGACCATATGGAAGGCAATTTTACACCTAGGAATATACTCTTTGGGCTTCACATGAACAAGAAATAAACTTACTAAGCCATTGAGGCTTCGGGGTCTGGTTGTTAACAGTTGCTGATGTTACTGACCTTAACAAATACACTTCCCTTGCTTGATTTTTCTATCTGTGAATTTGGTCATTCTTCTTTACTCTCCTGGAGGGCCTGTTTCTCACTTTATCAAATTTGACAGCTAATTTGATGACCTGTTTTCTTTTTTTTTTTTTTTTTCTGGCATAGTATGTATTCTGACCATCTCATCCTGAGGCAATATCTCTCACCAAAATTTTAAAGTGATTATTAGCTTTATGGTCTACTAGGTGAATAATGAAATGATCACAAACTCTTAATACCTGTATTGCTTTGGATAAGTTACTTAACTTGCCTGAGGTCACTTTACTTTTTCTGAAAAATAGGCATAATTGCAGCTTATAACTAAAAAATTGTCATGAGGTTAAGATGAGATAATACATACAGAAGACAGAACAGTATCTGGCATGTGGTGAGCACTCTATTACTAGGATTAGTCTCCTAAGAGTTTACCTTAATTCAATATAAACTGCTCACTGAGTCAAGCACAGATAGATACCACACTGAGGAATATGCTGTTCTCATAATTTTCTCAAATGTAACATTTATTATTAATGCAGCTTGTCTTCAATGGCATTTATTGAGCATCAGCTTGGTATCAGAGATTGGGCAGTGTATTGTTGGAGATATGAATATGCATCCAAGGAGGTCAATTACTTTCCATGTCTCTGTGAGTCCCTAGATCAAATCAATTAATACCACTTGAAGAATTATTTAGGAATATTTTGGTTTCTTCTCCAAAGCTGAATTCCTGCAGATTTCAGGGGCTTAACAAAACCTTTTACCTCACAGGGCTATTGTGCATATCAGATGATAGAATATATGGAAGTACTCTGTAAATTAGAAAGTGTAAAGCAAATATTTATGAAGATGTCAACTTTCAAATCCTTAAGGTTTTTAAATGAAGTTTTCACCTTTGCATGATTTTTGTCTTCTTTCCAAGTTGGATATAAGCTTGTTGTAGGTGAGGTTGTGTATTATTTCATCTTTATAAATCCCTACTATCTATCTCAGTGCTAAGCAGAAAGCAGGCACTAGATAATCTTTTATGGTTGAAATTTTTGTACAATGTTAACCATGAAAACCTTTGACTTCCCCTTTCTGGTGATTCTCTGAAAAGTAGTATCCATATATTGGGTAGGGGATTTAGTTACACTGGTTTTAAGAGGAGAAACTTGCTTAAAGCATGTTGCTAAGTGGAAAATATACTTTTAAAACATTTAATTATCTGAGCAAAACTATTTTGAGTTTTAAGCACCAGTTTTCAATGAAAAATCTGTCAGGCAAGGAATGATTATTGAGCTCTTGGTCTGCTCTGTGCATCTGTACACACAGTGTTGAATAAGCTGTTAATCCTTCCATCTTTACAGGATATTTTAGGGATGCTCATGGTGAGGTCATGCATATCCATTTCTGTAGTGTTCTCCCACTCTGCCCACTCACCATGTGTTCTGGCGCTGTGATATTTTTGTCCACTCTCATAGTACTCTCTCCTTACCTTACTTCCCTCCCCCAAAGCTGGGAAAAAGAAAGTTGATTCTTCAATTTTTCCCCCCAATTGAAAATGTGGCTGAGATTAGGAAGGAGGGCACTGCTATTTTTATTTCCCCACTTCAGATTGGTGTTGAAATGACTCAGAGTAAACAGCTTGATATTCTGTAAAAACAATTTCTCAATTGAAGAAAAAAAATTATATCAATGATAAGAAACAATGTTTGTTTTTCTGGAAGAGATTTTCTTACATTCTCAACACTCATTTTAAAATTCTTTCCGCTATTATTGCCTTCTATGCAACTCCAGGTCTGCAGAAGGATTTTATAAAGGAAAAAATGATCAAGTCATGCTTTTTACAATGATCCAAGCTGTGATTTAAATTAATATACATCTGTATTGGATTGAAATAGAATCTCTTCGTTGTCAGTCCAGTACCATGGACAGAGAAATGTCTTCCTGTCCATTTCTCTTCCCACCTTCTAGCATTTCATTTGTAAAGAACAGTTTGTTAAGTTCATCTTGCCCTTATATTAAATCATTTCATGTCAGGTCTTACCTCAGGACTACTGACTCTTTGCATTTACTATTGCAAAAATATTCTAGGTATCATTTTTCTTCTTCAGCTATAGGTAGTTTGAGGTGATTGAGAGTCCCATTTCGTGGACCAGCTACTCTTCAAACTCTATTCTCTCAATTAAAGAAATCATTTTGAAATCATTATAGATTCATAGGTTGAAAAAATGAAAGAGTGAAGATTCTTTTATTCTTTATCTAGTTTTCCCCAATGGAGGGTTTCCAGATTGAAAACAACACTACCACCACCACCCAGTTAAATCAGAAACTAAAGGAACAAGGAATACTTTAAAAAAATAAGTACTTATAGTAGTTTGAGTATATACCTTCCAATATTTGGGATTTACTTCTACTAAGACAATGCTTTGTTGCTTATCTGAAATTCAAATTTAGCTTTTTTTTTTTTCTTTTGTCATTAGGCCATATCTCACCAAGGATGAGGGAGTCAAACTATTGTTTTAAAATCACTTGGAATAGTTTCTCTTTGCCTAGTTATGACACAAGCTAGATATATGGTTATGTGCACTTGTGTAATTTTACTTTTGAATATTTTAGGAATTGCTTTTAGATTTAATTTTGCTTTACAGAATATTTGCATGGTTTTAAAGTCAAACTTACATGAATATAATTTCAATGTATTTCTACTCCAAAGTAATTGAAACGAGTTTGCTCATTTTCAAATTAAAAAAATAACAACACAGATGCAATATCATTTCCCTAGGTACCATCCTTTTATGATTATTTTATAAAACATCTTTCTGAAATAAAATGATCTCATAAAAATAGGCGGTTTAACACTGGATGACCTTCTTTAGAGTTACTTTAAAACAAGTCACCTTGTATTCACCCTAGAGAGAAAGTGGAATTTTATGCTAATTAGCCTCCTAGTTCTTTTCATTTTGTACATGACTCAAAATAATTTCACAAGGTCCTTAAATGGAAAACCAACAAGGGAGTTTTGAAAATGTAATCTTAATTAAAGTGCTTGAATTTTATTTTATTTTATTTTTTCCATACAGGTGTTTTAAAATTAAAAACCTAACAGGTCTGGGTCCTGAGTTGACACAAGAGTCTTCCTGCTGATTTCAGCACAGGCCAGAGAAGTCACACAGGCAGAACTGAGGAGTAGTTCCTAAAACATGTCCTATTGTGCTTCTATCATTCTTTTAAACAACTCTATATATAGATTTTATGTTTTGGAATTGTGAAAACAATCAATGATTTAATGTTGTTTAAGATTATTTTGGGAAGTGGGAATGAACTTTTATTCCATGTTAATTCAACTAAAAACGTGAGTTGTTGGTACAAGTCCTTTGGATATTTATGAATATTTTAATTTTAACAAGAGAAAGATGACAGTTTAGGTCTAGCCAATAGTTGCTATTATCACTTCTGGGGTAGTTTTGTATCTGTTTCTCTTCTTGCCTTCCATCTTTTCCTCTCTGTCCTTTGTGAAAAGATAACCTTAACTTTTGAAATGAGATTTCTGATTATTAAAGTAAGATATGCTTATTGTAAATTGTTCTTCATATTATTAAGTCCATTTAGCCTAATGTGTTGTTAAGGGCCAAATTTTCCTTATTGATTTTCTGTCTGGATGATTTGTCCATTGATGTAAATAAGGTATTAAGAGTCCTGTATTATTATTGTATTAGAGTGCATTTTTTAATGTCTGCTCCTATTTGGTTTATATATTTAGGTGCTCCTATGTTGGGTACATACGTATTTACAAATGTTATAGCCTCTTCTTGGATTTACCCCTTTATTAGTATGAAATGCCCTTGTCTTTTGTTACAGTCTTTGAAAGACTATTTTGTTGAATATGAATATCACTACCCCAGCTTTCTTTTCATTTCCATTTTCCTTTTCAATTTTTTCTTATTCTTATTTAGAAAATTTTCTACAATTCACATGAAAATCTTACACAAAAATCCACTAACCAATAAACTTAGAAAATGAAAGACACATCTCTTTTTCTTATTCTTAACTATCATGGACCATGACAGGAAAAAAGAAAAAGAGAAGTATTCCCCTGGATTTAGTATCATAAAGTGGCTTTGATAAATTCCTAGTCATACTGTCTAATTATCAATAAGCCAAAGAATTACAGGTGACTCTTTTAAAACAAAATGATCATTTAGGGTAGCATTTTAACCAATATTTTAATAATTTGTAGGTAGCAAGCCTATGTTGTATATCAGCTTACTCAGATCTCTGGGCATACATTTCCAAACCAATTTATTTTGAAAGTTATTGTAGGAAATGATGCTGCTCAATCTTAAACATTCATATTAAATAGTTCAGAACTTTTGTTAAAGCCAAGGAAGTGTTTGGTTACATGCTTTAAACTTTTTCAGGATTAATTTATCATAGTCTAGAATTTGGGACCTTTCTGTCTACCGTCTGTGAGCTAGTGGTGACCCAATATTATTCCTCAAGAAGAATGTTGGCCCTGCTTTTGGGTGGTCCCTTGGCCTTCCAGTCACATTAATTAACGTTCATAAAAGATTATGAATCCTTATGATCGACTTGGCTGACTGTTAAAGCATATTGTTTTACATTCAACCAACACATAGGATACCCCAACATCAAGAGCTCATCTGGAAAAACAGTCTCTAGCTTGCTATCATTCAATACTTGACTTCAGCCTGGTTCGAATTTTCTCAACTTATCCCTTAGATATTATCGCACATACGTAGAGTGGCATATATTCAAGTTTGTACACTGCAGTGGTTTTGTTTTGTAATATGAAAGATTGGAAACTAATTTATCTTTTTTTTTTCCTGTGGCTTGTACTTTTGGTGTTGTCTGTAGAAAATCTGCTTAACCTAAGGACACAAAGATTTTCTTCTGTTTTTTTTTAGAAGTTTTAGAATTTCAGGTTTTACATTTAGGTCTATGATCTATTGTCAGTTCATTTTTGCATATGGAGCATATTATGGGTTGAAGTTCAGTGTTTGCATATGGATATACGATTATTCTAGCAGAAGAATACCCTTGGCACCTTTGTTAAAATCAATTGTCCATACACATGTGAGTCTATTTATGGACTCTGTTTTGCTCTATTAATCTATTTATGTTGATACCGGTATCAGTACCATGATTACTGTGTCTTTATAATAAGTCTTGCACTTAATCAGAATTAAAAACTTCTGTTCTTTGAAAGACACTATTAGAGAATGAAAAGACAAGCCACAGAATGGGGGAAAATATTTGCAAGTCATATATATGATGAGGGACTTGTATCCAGGACGTATAAAGAAGCCTAAAACTCAAAAATAAGATAACCCAACAAAAATGGGCAAAACATTTGAACTGCTTGTATTTCTCCTCTGTGTCTATTTCTAGATAATCAAGAGTTCAGCGTCCACAAAGTTTTATTAGTACATAGCACATTCATTTATGGATTGCCCATGGCTGCCTTCATACTTCAATGGCAGAGTTAAGTAGTTGCCACAGAGACTCCATGGCCAGCAAAGCTGAAGATATTTACTATTTGGCCTTTATGGGAATAGTTTGCCCATCCCTGCCCTAGACAACGCATAGTTTTATATTAAAGTACATTTTCCCTACAAAAGATAAAAATATCAACACCCCTAACTTTCTCCCTCTGCCCCTCCTTCTCCCCTTTCTTATTTTCCTCTCTTACTTTAATCAATGTTTCTGGAGTGCCTACTATGTGCCATTATGCTGCTACAGCTCTGACATACAAGAGGGCATTCAGTTCAGTTCAGTCGCTCAGTCGTGTCCGACTCTCTGCGACCTCATGAATCGCAGCACGCCAGGCCTCCCTGTCCATCACCAACTCCCGGAGTTCACTCAGACTCATGTCCATCAAGTCAGTGATGCCGTCTAGCCATCTCATCAGAAAACACCAATTCTGTGCTACTATAGCCCATAGTCCATAGAAAGAGAAACATTAATCAAATCTTCACATACAGATGTGCAATTATCAACTGTGACATTCCCAGAAGGGAAGGAACAGTGTTGTAATAATATGTATTAGAGATCGAGCCTTGGTGGGGTTAGGCAGGCAGGGAGACCTTCCCTGAACAGTTGAAGAGGGAGCTGACTGATTTCTGTGTCTGAGCAGCCATGGCAAGTGCGTGGGAGAGGAAGTTAAGAGACATGGCTGGGAAGGAAGATAAAGACCAGTTCACACAGAGCCCTGTGGGCCTTGTTCAGAGTTTTGGTCTTTGTCTTGAGGATAATGTGTGGCCACTGAAGAGTTTCTGGCAACACAGTGGTGATGTATCACCTGGACTCAAAGATCGGAGAATAAAGGGAGGCAGGAGTAAACTCAAGAGACAAGCTGGGACCCTACTGCAATAATCATAGCAAGGCCAGGATTTCTGCTTTACAAGTCAAGGCCTGGTTTATTCTCAGGGATACAATGAAAAACTATGTTCCTAGCAATGCCACTGGGCCATGAGAATTCTTTGTAGAGCTGGCCGTGAGAGATTTCTTCAATAGGTCTTGGTAGAAATTCATGAAGTGGTTCATTGAAATAATGATTCACCTAAAGACACCATTTCTTTGGAGTTGTGAGGACCCACTGCCTCTTGTAGGCACACGCTCCTTTACTACCACCACCCCTAGGAGCTCAGGGAGTAAGCTGTAATTTTCAGATCATGATCCTTGAAGGCATGCTTGAATCAAATGTGAAGCTTATGACTTCTTTTTCTGCAAGACTGGAAAAATTTTTCTATGAGTTTTTCCTAATGCTTTTCTCTTTTCTGGCTGTGCCTCGCTGCATGCAGGATCTTAGTTACCTGACCAGGGGTCAAACCAGTGCCCGCTGAACTGGGAGTGCAGAGTCTTAACAACTGGATCACCAGGAAAGTCTGGTTTTTCTAAATGCTTTACAGTTTCCTACTAATGTTGCTTCAGGCTACAGGGGATGCTTTCTATCATTAACATTCCTACCAGCCAGGATCTTATACCCTTTAATTCCTGGTCTTTGCTGTGTAGGCTGGATTTGAATCTGTAACAACTGACATGGCTTATCAGATTTTAACAAGACTCGCAAATATAGTTTCCTCTTTCTTAGGGGCTCTCCTGGTTCAGGAGCAATTGCTAGGTTCCCCATTTGCATTCTTTGCATCTCAGATCAGCTTGACAATTTTAATTTTTCCTTAGCAAGTCCTGTCTTGATAGCCAGGTCCAGTCTTACACTGGCAATGCTCTCTGGGTCTGTCTTAGTGACTCACGTTGGTTCCTTCTTGGTGACCAACCACCCTCTTTCATCCGTGACTGAGAGGTATTCTGGGATATGAGTGCTGAACCAGGCCAGTTGCTCATCTTATTCCCTTTTATCATATAGTCATCTTGAGAGGCAAAAAGACTCTATAAGATTATATTCACTTGAAAGAAAACTAAGCCAAGGCTCAGACAGGGTGACTCATTCAAGGTCACACAGAGCATTCTGGGTAGAGTCAATAGTTTTTTTGGCTCTGTCTATTGAAGAGGCCTGAAGAGGTGATGGATAGGGACATGGGTCCGTGTCATGCCCATGTGGCTGCCTATGGAAAAGGACTTTAAATTTTAATTATGAATTTAATTAACATACTTGTGCTGCCAATATTTCATGGAGAGAGAGAGAGACTGAGAGAGAAACAGCCCTGCTCTTTATTTTACATATCTTGGCAGCAGCTTTCAAAACTAGCTGCTCATCAGAGACACCTGGGGAGCTTTTAAAACACAGGGGTGACTAATTCCCCCTCCCAAAGACTGCTTTCATTAATTTAAGCTGGGGCCTGGATAGACACAATTTTGAGAGCCTCCCTCCCTGTCATTCAAATGCACATCTAGGATTGGTAATCACTGTTCATAGAAGGACAAGAGGGCGTCAGAGGATGAGATGGCTGGATGGCATCACTGATGCAATGGACATGAACTTGGGCAAACTCCAGTAGATGGTGAGGGACAGGGAGGCCTGGCGTACTGCAGTCCATCAGGTCATAAAGAGTCGGACATGGCTGGGCAACTGAACAATCACTGTTCTATATCAGTGTTCCTTAAATATCCATGAGCATATGATCACCTGGGGACTTTGGTAAAATGCAGATTCTAGGGTGGGACCTCGAGTCTGCATTGCCAATAAACTCCCTAGAGATGTTAATGTTTCATGCTAATAGAAAACAATTGCATTATTGCATTACTATCAAAGTTGTCTGAATTCATAGCAATTGCTGAGTGCCTAGGTGATGAGTGTAGTCAAAAGCATTAGATATATTCAAACTGATGAATTCAAACTCCCTCCCTTGTAGCCCCTAAACCAAATTTTTAAAGCTTTCTGCCTTCAAATTATCACTGGTAGCTCCAGTGTGGTGTGCATGGTTCCTTGGGTTCTTGTATATGTGGAGCTGATTGTGTTTTTGCTCCTTGTAAAATCCACGTGGGACTGCACACACTCCTGGGGTTCAGCATGCCAGCCTCCCATTTGACTAATTGTCTCAGGGTCAGTCTTTTCCTCTTGGATACCACTGAGCTACTGAAGATCCTGGAAGGCACTGTGATAACTATCCTGGGGTTGCAATCTATGGTACAAGAGTTAGCATATAGAACCCAGCAGGATGCTGCTCCCCAAAACCAAACTGGGGGCCATTTCACTGCAGTAGACATCTCCTTGTTCCTGGTTCCACAGAGAACTTCGGTTACACTTGCTCCTTTGTGGGGTCTTTTAGAATAAAGCCATTGGTGGTGGTGGTGGAGGGGGGGTGATTCACAACAGTGCTTTTCGTTTTCATCACTCACCAGTCTATTTGGGAAATAAAGTGTAATTTGAATAAGTCTAAACAGAGAAGGGATGAATAGAACTCCTTATAATGAAGGTGCAGCTCAGACATTCAGGAGCCCTTCAACTCTGACTGCTCAGAATAAAACAAAAGAATCAAAATAAATAGCATTTAATCATTGTTAAAGTAAGTAAAGATCACTACCATTTTCTGCCTAGGTTCTCACTTTAGCATCTTTTGTAGATTCAATATATTAGACATAGACACATTTGCTAACTTGCCTGCTGATATACATATAATTTCTTTTTTTAATTGGAGGAAAATTGCTTTATATGCACAATTTTAACTTGGGTTAATTTCAGTCTCTATAATGCTATTCTTTTGTCATCCCCCCACCCCCCAACATATATTCTTCATTTTCAATTTGGGACAAAGACCACTTTGCTCAAACCTGTCTTTCTTTTTTTCTTTCTTTTTAAAATAACAATGCTGTGGATAACTCTGATACCAGTTCTAGTTCCTGAATTCTGCTAGCCATTTCCAGGAAGCCCATACACGAGCTCCAACCCTCCACAGTGTCTATTTTCCCCTAGTCTGATTCATAGCCAGTTGTATATCTGCAGCTGACATTTAATAACACCAGAATGTTCTTGTGAGTAGGAGGAGTAGGTGACTGCTTCTGGGGACATGACTCAGAGGACTGGGGAAACCCTCCTTTTACCAAACTGCTTTCCTCCTTTCTGTCTGACGCCTAAAATCTTGCAAGAGAGCTCTCTTATTTTGGTTAAGGTTCTAGTTCTTGTTAAATGCTCTGGGAGGTGGGTAACACTCTAAACCAGAGCTTCTCAAACCTGAACATGCATAAGAATCACTTGGGGGATCTTTTTAGACTGTAGATTTGGTTTCAGTAGGTGTAGGGTGGGGTCCATGAGTCTATATTCTAATAAGCTTCCTGGTGACGCTGAAGTTGCTGGTTGGTGGACCACACTTTGAGTGGCAAAGTCAGATCAGTGGTTCTCGAATGTGGCCACACATTAGATTCTCCTGAGGAGTAGTTAGCAATCCAGAAGTCCAGACTGTGCCCCTGACCAATTAAGTGAGACTCCCTAGGGTGGGCCCCAGACATCAGTAAAGCTTCACAGTTGATTACAATGTGCAGCCACATTTGAGAAGAAATGCTTCACACCAGTGGTTTTCCACCCTAGCTGCTGATTAGAACTGTCAAAGGAGCTTTTAAAAAAATACCAATGCCTATATTTGCCCCAAATCAAGTAAATCTAAACCTTAGCTTGTGGGGTTTAGGCATTAGTGCTTTGAAAAAGCAACCTGAATGTTTTTTAATGGGTGTTGAGGTTTGAGCATCACCGCTCTAAGTTGCCTTTGTGGATGAAACCTCCTGTGGGCAAGATTGGGTTGGGGCAGGGAGGAGAGGCAAAAGGTGGAAGACCCAGAAAACCAGGGGCTGCGCCAAGGACAGGGATGTGAAGAAAGCTGTAAAATGGGGAAGGCAAGGGAGCTGAATATTTTATATACTGTACAGCTTTGCTGAGGACTATCTTGGGGAGTGCCAGCATTGAAACACTTGGGAGGTTCTGATCATTGTACTATCTTATTGGCTAGTTGGCCTGAGTAGTGGGTTGAAAGCTGAGCCTACTAATGGTTTTTAATTGTTCTCTGAATTAGATACCTCAGTGAGAGTGACCAGCCATCCCAGTTCTCCCAGAACTGTCCTGGTTTTAGTACTGAAAGTCATGCACCCCGGGAAACTTCCTAGTCCAAGGCAAACTGGGACTGTTTGGCCACCCTAGCCTCACCTCTGTGGTGGAGACCCAGAGCTGTGGCTAGCACAGAGGAATTGGCTTTTTCTTCTGGCCAGTCAGTTGGAAGAAAATCAGCTTTGTTGAGTTCTTATGTGTATTTCATTCACATTGATGGTGAGAGCCAGGCATTGTCAAGATAGTGGGAAATTTAGAAAAATCTGATCCTGGATGCATAGCATACGGATAATTTGAATAGTTTATCTTCATTCTTCCTCTTTTTCTTTTTTTTAAAAAGACTTGTGCCAACACAAACACATACAACACACACACACACAACACACACACACATCACTGGTTGGTTGGCATAGCATTTGACCACCATAGGCTTGGAGGCCAAACAGATTCTGAGGAGATGAGAAAAAAATCCTGGTCTGTGCCCATGATGAGCTCCAGTCTGACAGATGGATGTAACCTACTCAGGAGTATTTGCAAAGCCAATGGTTTGAATGCAGATTAACAACATGGAAAGT
The DNA here is from genome assembly GCF_023091745.1 of Budorcas taxicolor. NCBI lineage: Eukaryota > Metazoa > Chordata > Mammalia > Artiodactyla > Bovidae > Budorcas > Budorcas taxicolor. The sequence continues at coordinate 124,112,016 of NC_068935.1, read as the reverse complement.
GAATATGCAAATGGTGATAGGACATTGAATCACAGAGTGAAATGCCACATCAAAGGAATATGGGGTTAATCAAGAAAGACCTTTTTGAAGATGTGAATGTCACTTTCTGAAATGAGGAAAATGTCACCTTTCTAAAACAAACAGAAAAGCCCCAAACACCAAAACTAAAACCAAAACAACTCAAAGTGCTCATTAAAGGGAAGAGGTCAAAAGTGGATGATTCAATGTTCATGTTCTAGTTCACAAACATTGGGATATAGTCTCTGAGGTAATTTGCCCTCAGCACAATCAAAGTTTGGTTTGGAAACTACCTTGATCTGTATGATCAGGCTGCTGATAACTGGTTTCCTTGACTTAGAAGCCACGAAGAATTCCTTACTAGAATTAGGACTTTGGGGTAGACTCTAATAGCAGTGATCCTCACATATGAATATCTGTCAGAATTATCTGGAACATCTATTAAGGAAAGGCTGAGCCCTACCCCCAAAGCTTCTGATTCAGTAGGTCTGGGATGGGGCCTAAGACTTTCCACTCCAGGTGATGCTGATGCTGCTGGTCCAGAGACCACATTTTGAGAAAGAATGGACTAGAAGAATATTCTCCTCAAGTAGTTTCATAGACAACATAGCACAACTCTTCAGAGAACAGATCTTGCCATTTAGCATTTCATGACTAAAACCGAAGGGTGTAAAAGGGATGAAAATTGGAAGTCAAGAAAGCTAGATGCCATCAGGGGAAACAAACAGAAAACATCTTTATTTTTGTTTGTGGGTAGAACTATAGCCATACACTAAAAAGATGATGTTTCTAGATTTCATATGTGAACAATTAAAGTGAATATTACCACTTAAAAACACGTGGCTTAAAAATAAAGAACATCCTACTTTTTGAAATGAGAAAATAAATCTTGTTTTCTCATGAGTAATAACAGGGTCACTAAATTCTATGTAGAACATATAAATCAGGCTATGTCATAAAGTCCATTTTGTTCCCCGACAGAGTTATCTTGTTGGATAATGATTGGGACCGGTGAATTTCTTAGCAGTTGAACTGTGCCCATGAGGTAATTCAATCAGTTGCTCAGGTAACACTGCCAGAAGCATTTCAATGAAAACTACGTATTTTGAATTAACGTAAGTTCAGTTTACTTTCTTAGGTTAGCTTAACCACAATACTTAAAGTAAATGTTTCTAACTCCTGCAGGAGAAATTTAAAGTGTAGTAGACTTTGTTAGTGACTGATCCACCATTCATTTTCTCTTTTCTTCCTTCCTAATAACACTGTAATTTTGTTCAGGTATCTCCAAGCCATTTATTTGGGGTGATCTCAGGAAACACTGTTAGAGAGTAGAGAAAGAGACAGAGAAGGGAAGGAATGTTATAAAGTGAGTTACCATTATGGTGCTTGGTGCTCCTGGGGCAGTGTGATGATGGTATAGGGCACATTGCTGGCAGACAATTTTCAATAGGCTTTCTATCCATCTGTGATTCAATATTAAAAAAACAAAGGTCATGGCCTCCAGTCCCATCACTTCATGGCAAATAGATGGGGAAATAATGGAAACAGTGACAGACTTCATTTTATTGGGCTCCAAAATCACTGCAGATGGTGACTGCAGCCATGAAATCCAAAGACGTTTGCTTGTTGGAAGAAAAGCAATGACAAACCTAGACAGCGTATTAAAAAGCAGACATTACTTTGCCTACAAAGATCTGTATAGTCAAAGCTATGGTTTTTCCAGTAATCATGTACGGATGTGAAAGTTGGACCATAAAGAAGGCTGAGTGCCAAAAAATTGAAGCTTTCAAGCTGTGGTGCTGGAGAAGACTCTTGAGAGTCCCTTGGACTGCAAGGAGATCAAACCAGTCAATCCTAAAGGAAATCAACCCTGAATATTCACTGAAAGCACGATGCTGAAGCTGAAGCTCCAATACTTTGGCCACCTGATGCAAAGAGGCAACTCATTGGAAAAGACCCCGATGCTGGGAAAGATTGAGGGCAGGAGGAGAAGGAAAAGACAGAGGAAGAGATGGTTGGATGGCATCACTGACTCCATAGACATGAGTTTGAACAAACTCTGGGAGAGGGTTAAGGACAGGGAAGCCTGGCATGCTGCAGTCCACGGGGTTGCAAAAAGTCACACACGACTGAGCGACTGAACAGAAAACAGATCCATCTGTGACAGCTTTTGTGCTGTTCTGTGTTTGCTATGAAAGCATCTTTGGAAGATAGTGTCTCCATCCAGGGGGAGAGGGCAGATTTGTTTCCCGATCATGTAATAAAAGTGCTTTTCTCTGGGACAAAAGTTGGGCAAGTTTGCTAACAGCCCCTTGTAAGACTGGGATTTCTAAGCTTGGGGCCCTTCAGCTATGACACAGACCCTCTGTGTGCACAACACCCACTAGGACTTCTCCACAGCACCCCCACGGGATTGAGTGTTATAAGGGAAACAAATGGGCGCATGAAGCTCCTGCTTCCTGCTGTGCTGAGTAATAAAGATCTTTGTCTCTGACCCAGGGGACTCACATCTTCTGCCAGCATCCATGAAGCGGTGGCAGGCTGACCTGCTGGCTTACAGGCAGGGGAGAATCTCAGACTCTTCACAGTCCTTGAAAGATGTCTCAGACTGATCCCTCCTGAGGGATGATGAAACTGGGGCATTTAACAGTCCTCAGTCCTTAGCTGAAGGCTGTTCCCAGGAGATGTCAAACCTCCAACACTTTCAGCTTTCTGCCTGAACAGGCTGGGTGACTTTCTGCAACTTTGGAGAAAGCTTGGAGACAAAGAGATGTAAGCATTGCCGTTAGGAATTGGTTGATGTATGCTGAAGTTGTAAGACCTGCAGGATAGAGCCAGGGCACAAAAAGGGGCTGCTCTACTTCTCCTGTCCACATACATCACTTTGGAGACCATCAGTGGAGAGGACAAGAGGGACATAAGAGGAGGCCATCAGAAGTCAGGGGCACCAGATCCTGAAGGATCTTTGGAACCATACTAATTAATGTGAGTGCAATGGGAAGCCATTTTAAAAATAATTTTATTTATTTATGGCTGTGTTGGGTCTTCACTGCCGTGTGGCCTTTTCTCTAGCTGTGGTAAGCGGAAGCTACACTCTAGTTGTGGTGCATGGCTTTTCTTGCTGAGGAGCATGGGCTCTAGGAAAGTGAGCCCAGTATTTGCAGCTCCCAGGCTCTAGAGAACAGGCTCAATAGTTGTGGCACATGGGTTTAGTCGCTCCACGGCTTCTGGGATTTTCCTGGGTCAGAGACTGAACATGTGTCTCTTGCATTGGCAGGTGGATTCTTTACCACCGAGCCACCAGGGAAGCCTGCCATTGGTTTTTAAGAGTAGGTACTATTCATTCAGCATTTACTATGTATTAGGCATAATCCCCAGGACTTTAAATATATAACATAAATATTAATATTCACAGCATTATTTTCATGATTTTAATATTAATTTTCCATTTATTCAGAAAGTGAATTGTGCCAGCCCTCAAGCCTAGTTGTGTTGACTCTGAAGCCAGTGATCTTTTCACTATGCCACAGCAACCTCTTTTCTTGAAATTCTCTACATATGAAGAAATGGGATACAATTTGCCCAATGTGCAATGATTCTTTCTAGGTATTAGATTGGACTGTGCCTTTTCATTTTACTTTGAAATAAGAGAAAGCATATGTCTTCATTAAGTTGATACACACACACACACACACACACACACATAATGCAACTATGAAATAACAATTTGTTCTTTGTTTACTATAAACAATAAGCTAAAGCCAAAAGCAGTTTGTAGGTGATCAGTAAATTTCCTTAATTCAAATTCGAATATTCAATGCTTATATTTTTCAGAATCATTCCAATCCAACTTACCTTATGTTAAAAAGTCTGGAAATTAACAGGATATATATTTAAATAGAAAAACTCAAATATGTCAAAATATTCATGTTTATCTAAATGAATCCTGCGTTTTTGTTGCCATGTCGCCACATCTTATTTATATAAAGTAGATGATTATGTCCTAAGAGCAATCTCCATTTATGTTGCTAATGTTTCATAAATAAATCTCTTCTCTACTCCTAAACACCAAAAGAACTCTTTGATATTAAATGTGCCGTGATTTATCTTAGCTCCCGTGTAAGAGTATTGAGGAATGCTGGCAAAAGATAATCCAGTTATTTTTGAGCTAAGTGTGGAGATGAAAGTAACTAGTATTTACATTTTGAAAGCTAGCTAGGTGTTGATTTTTTTCTAAATATTTTCCCAAGATGTTTATAAACAATGTAGAAATTCAAATGGAAAAATTCTCTCTATAAATTTGCTTAGTGCAGGGATTTTGGATTTTAAAATGAAAGCCTTCTAGATTACGAAGCATTTCTTAGAGTATTTTTCCCTCAATGCTTTTCTAGGGTGACTAAATGTCAGCACTATGCTGAAAAGGAGCATTAAGGATAAAATTCAAAGTTTACAATGAAGCCATTACTGAAGTTATCTGTTTGGTCAGCTACATACTTTGCAAGCTCACACTCTTTATTGTGTCTAACAAATGATATTATGACTGGACTGTATTAGTTTAGGGAAATTGATCTGTTTCATACATAGGTATAATGGCATAAACTTATGGCAAGTTCCAGAGTTCCTTTGATGAATATATTTACAGTAGGCAGGTACTGAAGTTTGTGTTTAGAGTTCACTCTCAAAATGCCTCTCTTTGGTTTGTCATTTCCAATTCTGTTGAGGTAGGGGCCTGGAGGTGACAGAGCTGATGGGAATTAAGCATGTCTATCATATCATTTCATTTAAAAATTACTTAGAAATACCTATGGAATTTGAGTGAAATCTGCATCTTCAAGCAAAGGTTCATAATGTATGTTGTGAGATGGAGTGTAGTGAAGCTCAAAGCTTCCTCAGGAAACAAAGGCCATGGTTGGCCTCTAAGAATACCATGTTTCTTAGATTCCCTAGGTCCTTGATAGGAAACAGGATGAGTACTTTGGAGCTGGAGGTTAATTCTCCAGATCTTGGCTTTATCACCAACCTCATTCAAGGAAGGGAAGCTAAGATTGCCTTCTGTCTGTCAGACCAACTTTCTGGAAAGCTTGGAAGTCACCCGAAAGAGGGAAGAGTTAATGGATAAATGTGTGACTTTGTGATCCAAGGTCACACGTGGAGAAGGAGGGCTGTGTGTGCTAAGTCTCTTCAGTTGTGTCCAACTTTTTGTGACCCCGTGGACTGTAGCCCCCCAGGCTCCTCTGTCCATGGGATTTCCCAGGCAAGAATACTGGAGTGGGGTGCCATTGCCTTCTCCAGGGGATCTTCCTGACCCAGGGATTGAACTCACATCTCTTACATCTCCTGCACTGGCAGGTGAGTTCTTTGCCACTAGCACTACCTCGGAAGCCCATTGGGATAAAAGATGGGGTCACATAAAAAACAGTCTATGTGACACCTTAGGAGTCTTAGCTTAAATGCCTGAGAGAGAGAACTATAATTCTGAAATTCACCGTTTCCACAAATAAACTTGTTACCCAAATTCACTTTTCTTCCTGTACTCTCCAGCTCTGGCTGGTGGCTAGTTCAGCCATTTGCCCAATCAGGCTGTTCAATTGTCACATTCAATCAGACATTCCTCATTCTATCTATCCCCTATCCTCCATGTCTGCTACCGCTGCCTTGGTTTAGGCCCCTTTCTTTCTCTAAACTCTACATGAGTATCCAATTGTTAGATAAAAAATACAAATCTGACTCTATCACTCCACTGCTAAAAAGTCAGTGTCCTCCCCCATTGCTGCCTATAAAGTAAAAAGCAAGCTCCCCTGCAGGGCAAAGTAGCATGCTGGTAAGCCAGTTGTACGAAAATAAGGCCTTAGCTTGTAGTGTTTGCAAATTTCCATAGTGTAACTACTCCCACCATGGCCCATTTCAAGCTACAGCAGTTTAACAGCCAGATCTCACCAGTTTTGAATATTTAACAAGTGGCTGCTAGCTGCTGGAGCACACCAAAGGCATCAAGCTGTTGATGATGTGGTGCCTGCCAGCTGATCCCTGGCCGATCCTGTCCTCAGACTTTCTGCTCTAGGATGTGGTCTTAGCCCTCTGTGTGTTCCAGGCTGTTTTTCATTCATGCCATCTGAATTGCTTTCCTCAGTGCTCCCTTTTCATCCTCTCTTGGCATGAAATTCTCATCTTCTTCATCTTGAGAAATTCTTCCATTCCTTCAGGACCTGGCTTAGATGGATCCTCAAGGGAGATGTCTCTTTCTCACTCTCCCTGTCTTCATTTGACTAGACTGGGAGCTGGCCCTGAGATGCGGTTCATGTGCTTTGATTAGTAGGTGTTCCCAGGAAAAAGGAACAGGGAGGGAAGTATGGCAGAGGGGTGGGGAAGGGAAGGAGAACAAGCAAGGATGCATTACTGCCACAGCAGCCACGTGGGCTCCATCCGCCTAGGGAATTTAGGAGGCAGAGGAGGAGGCACATCAGATTCTTCTTGATCAGGGGCAAAGGGGCTGAGGCGCCTGGATCCCTACAGCTGTCAGTCATAGGGCTGCCTCTGGGGAAGTAAATTCCCAGACTTCAGTTCTCTGTACATGTGCACAAAGTGGGCTCCTGCAGCTGGAAAGCTGTCCTCCAACAAAGAGACAGCATTGGCTGCTGGGAGTGAAAGCAGCCTGAAGCTGAGGGAATGGCAAAGGGGTTTCAGGAGTTAAGGGTGGGGCACTGACAGTGCCTGTCAAATCCCCTGGTCTTCAAAACACCCAGGTATCTATGTGGACTTGCACACAACGCCCTCAGGCTGGTTTGGGTTCCTTCATCAGTACTTCTATAGTACACTGGCTCTATCACCATCAACGCAGTCACCCCAGGTTTTAGAATCATGCCTTCATGTATCAGTGTTCCTCATTTTACTGTGACCACCTTGGGAATCTTTTGTCTTTGCAGTCCAGTCCAGACACAATCTGTTCAATAAATGCGTATATATTCAAAGCACAGGGAAGGAAACTAACGGCAACACAGTGGAAGTATTTGGGGTTGGGGAAGGAGCATGGGTGCAGGATAGTCTCAGAAAGGCTGGAAGGGAAGCTGAGGCACAAGACTCTGACAACAGCCTAGATAGCCTAGATCTAAAGCTTTGTTTGACCCCCACTGGCCCCATGCTTGGTACAGCTTGTGAAGATACCATTAGCACAAAAGAAACTTGGTAAAACTGGAAATTGGTTCTCCTGGGCCCCTGGGGATTAGCTTTCCACTATTTTTCCTTTTGAAAAAGCATTGTAAATGATCAGAGACAATTAGAAATTATGTTAGCATTATAAAAGAACCTATCCCAAGCCTCCAAGCCCAAGATTAGAAGAGGTTTGAATGCATTGTTCACAGGGATTCCCTGAAGTCTGATAAGCATCTAGGTGTGCTTCAAACTGCAGTGAGGCTGCTTGCAACATGTAATTACAGATATCACTAGCATGTCTAATTTGACAAGTAATGTAGAAGGCACACATGAAATGGAAACTGCATCATTTGGCCAATACATGCTGCAGAGTTCAGTTTTGATCTGCCCCAGGGTCATCTGTGTGTGCCAAAGAATACCTTATGAAAATGACAGATATTAGGAAAATAATGAGAATAGTGTTTCTTTCGCCTCCCCCCTCAAATTAATACTTCAATGTAATTGCTTAAATTGCATGATCCTTGAGGACGACTGAATTCACATTACCATTGTTTAAAAAATCATTCACGCTCTGCTCTCAAACATTGGGATGTTTGCTTTTTGCCAATTCTGTTCTCTTGGAATTCAAGGCATCTGAACCAACCGGGAAAATTGGTGGGCATTTGAGTGGTATGAAATTCAAGAGTGAAAGGAGTTATGATAATTATCTGGGAAAAATTATAAATATCCTAACAAGAAAAGGCTAAAAAGTATGAAAGAGAAATCTGAGATTAGATCTAAAATGAATTACAGTATTGATAAAGAATTTTTAAAAAATAACAACCCTCCATTTAGTTAGATCCATTCTCTCTCTTGCTCCCAGTCTAATTAGCAGCTGTATCTATGGCTGAAGAACTCAGGGCTGAAATTTTGAGTCATCTGTCTCTTTTAGCCACACTAACTAGATATAGAATTCCTCTCTTTTATCCCTTCAGAATATCATGTACACAAGTCTGAGTTTGGGATAGATGGAGCCTGTTGACATGGATTTGAGGGATTTCAGGGGTCATCATTGTTAAAGGTCTGAAAAATGATTGAGTCTTTAGAGTATACAAATTCAACCCTTTTAAGGGGGACAAATCTTTTGGTTGACATCCACAGGCTTAAAGGAATTGGTGGACACATTAAACCAGGAGTTTCAATGTGGGTTGGAGGAGGGATCAGGAAAACATGAAGAAAGGCAAGAGCAGAGCGAGGATGCTGGCAGCCAAATATCGATTTCACTCTTTTGATGAGGTCTGGTTCTATGTGTTAACATCCACCCTGGCTTATGCTCTTCAAGATCACATCCCTCTATACTTTCAAATCCACTGACCTGCCCAGAGATGTTGGATTCATTAATCTCCATATGTTTTTCCAACCTCTTTCATCATTGCACTGCCATGTGGAATCTATCTGATCCTCCCCTAGTTCTTTAGCTGGGACCACCCATCAAGGGAGAGACATGAACTTGAGAGTTTAGATATAGATTTTAGAGTCACTTTCAGGATTGGGTACGAAGCATCAGCCAAGACTATAGGGTCCTGTCAGAATATCCTGGACTGTGTGAGGGCTGGTATCACTCAGGATAGGCAGGCAATACTTTGGAAACCAGCAACACTTGAGACTTAGTGACTTCAAATAACAGAGGTGTATTTATCGCTCAGTCTTCATGGTTGACTGGGGATTCTGCTCCACACTGTCAACATCCACACTGGGACTCAGACTGAGGGCGGCCATCCTCTGAAAACATGGCAAAGCACGTGGTGGCTCTCACGGCAGGCACTGGTTAATGAAAATTAAAATAGTGGCTTTAATCTAGAGCAGCCACCCATGCCACCCCAAGACAATCCCCTACTCCCATGCTTACTACCTTATCAAGTCTCCACCTCATCCTGCCAACTGGTCCCAGCTGCCTGGCAAGGCTTCACTCTCCTCTCCCCTCTTGTGGTTTTGTGTCTTGTGCTTCCTCTGGCACTTGGATCTTAGTACCCCATTTCTGTTTTGCTCACTCTTGGCCTCAAAAGCGGCTGCTCTAGCCCCCTTCCCCACATTTCAGAGGAAAGGAAGGAGAAGATGTTCTTGTCTAATTCCCACTGCAAATCTGGGAGCTAACTCTGCCAAAAGAGCCATGTGGCATTTTCGTATAAAACTGAGAGGATTAAGTGGAAGGGTGTAGGATTCAGTGGTTGGCTGTGTTGAAATACCTATCTTCATAATTAGAGCCATTCTTCTTGTAGCACCTACCTTTTGACCTCAGAACAGGGTATACTTGCTTTTCCAACCCATCTTTTGCTGGCTCATTTAAATGGCACCCCACTCCGGTACCCTTGCCTGGGAAATCTCATGGACGGAGAAGCCTGGTAGGCTACAGTCCATGGGGTTGCAAAGAGTCGGACATGACTGAGCAACTTCACTTTCACTTTTCAATATTGACTAACAATTTCACATTTTCTGGGTTAACATTTGCAGCCCTACTGAGCATTTTACTTCTCACTTGGTTTCCTTTTAAGAATAGAACTGGATGAATGAAAATGACCACCTCAAGAGAATCTCCAGCAGGGCTTTTCAAACTTGAAAACCCACACAGATCACCTGGGGGGTCTTGTTAAAATACAGATTCTGATTCCACAGTCTGGGGTGGGCCCTGAAATTCTGCATTTCCAACCTGTCCTCAGATACTGCTGTTGCCATTGGCCCATGAACCCCATTTTGAGGATCCAGGATCTCAGTGGCAATAATCTCAGTTCAACTTGCAATAATCACCCTCTCAGATAATCCTCTTTGGCTACCATACTGCCTCAGCGCAAAGCTTTACGTTTCTCTTGATTCCAGACTTTTCAGCTATGATTAATGAACAATAATTGGGTTAATGGAGGTTGCATTTAAGATCCAGCACTTTCCACAAGCATGTGTGCTAAATGTGTCTTACTTTGGAAGGACTCTGGTAGAACTCTGGACCTGTTGCAGGCAGATAATGGCCAAGTGGCAACTTTCCTCATGTATCTTCCCAGCAATCTCCTTTGATGAGTCTGGAAAAGAGAAATGAAGATTTGAATGTTGCTCCAGAACCATTTCTGTGTGCGGGGACATTTTAGGTTGATGTGGCCTGAAGAGTTAGAACTGAACAGCTTCCTCAGGGGGTGTGTTCAGGTGTTGTAGATCTGAGACCCTGTGAGGCACAGAACTGATCAGCACCGGTCAAACCTTCCTGAATGCAGCATGCTTTCAAACTGTGAACACACTCATGTGTAATTAACATTGGTGGCAAACAAGTCAGTGACTATTTCTCATTTCCTATCTTTGATCGCTCATTTCCCCCTTTGAGATACTTCTTTTGATTTTGGCTATTGATGCTGGATCACAGATATTTTTAGTCACCACGGAAAACTTAAATCCTACCTTTTCCTAGCAATAAAATTAGCCTTTGGCATGATAACTGCCCTTGCAACTCTGTTGGATGCCATATCCAGGGGAAGGCAACGGAAGTATCTGGAGAAGGCAGGCTAGGAGCCAGAGCCGGCTGCAGGGCCCACTGGTCATGACAGTGTGTCATCAGCAGTTGTCTGTATGTCCACCTTCCTCCTCCCCCTTTCTTCATCCCATCCCTGTCTCCCTATGTCTTCTTAACCCTTGCAGATAGCACAGTGGCTGGAAACTAACTCACCAAATGTGTGCTGATGAAGCCAGGCTGAGATTGTGATGACGAAGGTGCCAGAGATGGTCTGAGGCAAAATGACTCACGCAGCCCTCTTTCTTGGCTCATCTGTCACTGTTAGAAGGTCTGTCATACTCCCTTAAATATTTGTGTCTCTGTACTTAATCTTCGTATTTACCTTTTAAGGACCTAGTCCTCCCTCCTGAAGCTTAAGCTAATAGAAAGCAATAGATATAGGAAGTTAAAAGGGAAAAAAATCTCTTCGACTTGTGTATGGCAGTGCAAGTTCAAAAATTAGGAGTTTCAGGGAGTTTGGCCGATCCAGGTTTCAAAATCCTCGGGGTGATTTCACTTGACCTTCTCCCCTCCTTCCAGGGTGCTTTATCTGTTTTTCTTTTTTTCCTCATGATATAAGCAGGAGATTGAGGTAACATGGACCTAAAAACATTTAGTTTATGATTTTCCATGACCAGAGTTAACGTCAGTAGGAGATACCACAGGTCTGAGTATCCAAGAGATTTTCAAGTAAGCAGACCTCGTTTAGTCCAGTTTCCTCCCTTCATGAGCTCTTTTGTCTGATGTACAAAGCCTTCCAAAAGTTCTACTGAGATCATTGTTCCACATGTAGTTGCTATTTAATTCATTCGTATGTGGCAATTCTATTATACCAGTACCATGGGGAGTAAGTCCCAGGGCAAGCAGGAGCGGTTCTATCTTTGATGAGGTCTCAGTTTTGCTTAATCTCTAGCTGAGCTCTTAGCTCATCTCATGTCACAGTCACAAGAATGTCATCTTTCTGAAGCATCACAGTGGCTTTTTCTAGATCCCTTGACCCATCCATTTTCCTCCTGAGCTGCTTTATTCATACTAATTAACCTTGATAACCTTCTCTCCTTTAATACACTAAACTCCTATTCAGATCTGCATTCAATAACATGCATTTGGATTCCATCTTGGACTTTTTGGCCAAATGCCACTCCCTGCAGGACAGTCCAACCCTGACATCTGTTGTGGGGCCACCTAACTGCCTATCTCTTCAACTCAGCATCCATGATTCTGACTGCTAAGTTTGTGAGCTCCTTGAAGGGCCTGGATCCTCTTCGTTAATCTGTGTCCTACAGTGCGTTAGCACTGTGACCCTTGTTTTTGTTTCCCCAAATGAAAATGGCTTTTTCATGTATTTCTCATTATAAAAATAACCCATGGTTAGTGTCAAACATTCAAACAATACACATCAGTATACCGAAGTTAGGAAAATAATACCTTACATTTTACCACTTGGAGATTAATATGGTTCATGATCTTCTGGACCCTTTTCTACACATAGACACAATTTTATGCAACTGGAATACACTCTTCTGGCCAAATAATATACTGTTACCATTTCAGCAAGTACAGATATTGAAATAGGTATTTATTTATTTGCACTGGATTGAACTGCCATATGAACAGAAGCCTAAGGCTATTTATAGTCCTTATACCTTTGCCTTATTTTTCTAGCCCTCCCCTTCTTTCCTTTCCCTCCTTTCTAACCAGGCCCCCCAGCAGTCCCTGAGGGGCAGCCTTGGCTGCAGCACGTGCCAGGAAGAGGAAGAGCAGGAAGGAGGTGCAGGTGGTCAGGCAGCGGGAGGCACGTTGCATGCTGTCACTTCCAGGAGAACTGGCCCTCTCCACTCCTGCCAGGTGGGAGCTGAAGTGACGTCAATCTCTCTTTTTACAGTGCCTCCTGATTTTCTCTGCTCCCTCCACCCTTTGCCTCCTTCCCAGGCAGCAGAAGGGAGGTATCGGCAGAGAGGGATCCGCACAGCCCACAAGCTCCCCCAGCGATTCTGATCTAGGGGTGCACGGCTACTCTTGGAGACCTGCTGCTCGCCTCATTGCAGACCAGGTGCAGCTCACGGCTGAATAGGAATCACCCGGGGAGATGGTTAATAATACAAACTCTTGCACTTCATTCCCGGAGATTCTGTTGCTGTAGAGCTGGGATATGGCCCAAGACTTGGTTGTCTTTTGTTTTGTTTTAAAAAACAAGATCCTTAAATGATCCTGGAGAGCAGCCAGTTTAGCCCATGCTCTCCTCTCTGGCTACTCAAAGTGTGGTTCATGGACCAGCATCAGTATCACCTGGGAGCTTGTGAGAAATGCAGTTTCAGGCCTCACCCTAGACCTACTGAATCAGAGCCTGATTTTAACAAGATCCCTGGATGAGTGGTCCTGCACTTAACAGTTCAAGAGGCACTGTTCCAGCCCAGTGCTATACAATGGCGAAATTCTTTGTGGGGTTAAGCTAAAAACATTGTAACTTACTTGATTTCCACCTACTGAACTGTTCGTGGGATTTCACAAAATGTACCTACAACTTATGGTGACATTTTCCTGAATGAGAAGTGGTAACTAGTACAGCTAATTCCAAGTTAAAGGAAACTCCCCACCAGTTTGAACCTTAGCTTGTCTTTGATTTTATGCATGAAGTCCTCATGAAAGAAATCAAGGTTTGCATGAATATTTTAGATTAAAGGTTAAAATTGGACCATATTTTTCTCTTTAGAGTGATTTGACATCTCAGCTCTTAAATAACAAAGTTCTTGGTAAAATATTCAAATGGTCCTAGGTAAAGTTTGTACCAACTTATGCACTGCTGAGTCCAGCCAGTAACAACTCTATTTTAGGAGAACAAAAATGGTAATTCAGTGTTCATTTTAATCAGTGAGCTCATACCCCTTGGCCAGTTCCTGTGGAGCCATCACTCAGGGAAACCTTTGGCCTTCTAAATGTAGCTTATGAAAACCTCTTGAGTAGAATTGTGATTCACCTAGATTTGTCCCAGAAAAATCATCCTTAAGCATTTGCATGTTGAACATTCAATTTATTGTTTCATAAAGATGCTGTAAAGAAATGCTTTCTTTTCTCCCACTTATGGAAATTCGTAGAATTATTCTTCCATTTGGTTAGGTTAGAATGCAAGGTAAAACCAAAGTCAAGTTGTTCGTGATAAGCTGACTTTCGGGCCCCACTTCCACAGTTTTCTCCTTCAGGAGTTCTTAAAGCCTTTAACATTTCTGCACCTGCTTGCTTGTTTCAGAACTCACTTCCTGGATGATTTCCCAAATCTCTGTAACATTGCATCCATTAGAGATGGAAACCTCTCTCTCCATCCTCAACTCACAGTGCCCCTCAACCTGTGATGGGTTAGGCTGACTGTAGCATTAGTGCAATGAGTCCATGATGCCATCAACAAATTAAGCTGTGCCATTTGTGATGTGTGACTCATGTCCTTAGGTTCGCAATATGGCTGCTGTGCCTCCACGTGTTATCTTTGATGAAGGAAGAATGGAAAAGAGAAGCATGCCTTTGTAAACAAGATTTTCAGGTAGTCCTTTTCAATGGTTTCCACTTATATCTCAGAAGCCAGAGCTGGGTGGCATGACCACCCCTAGCTGAAATAGAGTCTGGACACATTGGTACCCTAGTTCCCAAATTGGAGTTCTGTAACCAGAAAATAAAGGAAGAGGAATGGATATCAGGTAGATAGTCAGCAAAACCAGCCACTGTCACTAAGGTAATAAGACACTCATAAAGATATTTGGATTTTAAAGGGGAATAAAGCCTTCAGCCAAAGGAATAAACCTTGAACAGTAGAATTTCAAGCCTTAGCTACTGTGTACATTTTTTTTTTTTGCTACTGTGTACTTACACTTTGTGTCTAAGGATGAGAAATTCCTATTACCTTTCAGCTCTTCCTCTGCAGAAGTCATGCCTGCTCTGAGTGTAAATTGGAGCGTGCTTAGAGAAGAAACCACAGACTTCAGTGTGAGACTTAGGTCCCCCTGGCTCAGCCTCAGCTGTGCTTTGGGGAGTGATGTTCCTAACCAGTCTCTAAAACAGAAAGATCTTCCCAAATTCGTTTTTATTATGGGAAGGTGTTAGAACAGTTATCTTGAAATGTGTTTTATATGATCAGTTAATCATTTTGATCTAAGTGAGATTGTAATGCAGTCTATACATGCTTTATTTTTTAAATGACGTGTTTAAGGTAAGGGCATAATAAAATCAAATTCTTACTAGACCTTGATGACTATTGAGGATGCTCTGCTTTTCCTGTCTGGACAGGCCCTTGATCTGGCATTTACACTCTCTCTAGGGGACAGCAGCCTAAAAGAGAGAGGAATGGATGCCTTCTGCTTCTAAAGTTGAGTGTGAAAGAGAATGGGAGGCAGGCTTCTGAGGTGAGTGGGCTTGCATAGCTATGGAAAATAGTGACTTCAACTGAAATAGGTTTGGTGATCAGATCTTGAGACTGAGAGCAAGGGAAAGGAGACTTTTCTCTGCTTTAGGAACCAGAGGGAGAGCTGTGAAGAATGCAGATAGAAATCTTAGTTCCAGGAAAGGTCAGAGGGGCTTGGCAGTGTCAGAGAGGCCAAGGATGCTTTGTGTGACCAAAATAAGGTACCAGGCAGAAAAAGTTACTAGAAAGGTCTAAGAGGAAAGAGTAAGGAACTGTTGAGGCCAGAGTTCTATTTTATTTGTTTATTTATTTTTTATTTTTTTATAAATTTATTTATTTTAATTGGAGGCTACTTACTTTACAATATTGTATTGGTTCTGCCATACATCAACATGAATCCACCACGGGTATACATGTGTTCCCCATCCTGAACCCCCTCCCTCCTCCCTCCCCATACCATCCCTCTGGGTCATCCCGGTGCACCAGCCCCAAGCATCCTGTATCATGCATCAAACCTGGACTGGTGATTCATTTCACATATGATATTATACATGTTTCAATGCCATTCTCCCAAATCATCCCACCCTCTCCGTCTCCCACAGAGTCCAAAAGACTGTTCTATACATCTGTGTCTCTTGCTGTCTTGGACTTCCCTGGTGGCTCAGATGGTAAAGCGTCTGCCTACAATGCGGGAGACCCGGGTTCAATCCCTGGGTCGGGAAGATCTCTTGGAGAAGGAAATGGCAACCCACTCCAGTATTCTTGCCTGGAAAATCCCATGGATGGAGGAGCCTGGTAGGCTACAGTCCATGGGGTTGCAAAGAGTCTGGACACGACTGAGTGACTTCACTTCACTTTGCTGTCTCGCATACAGGGTTATCATTATCATCTTTCTAAATTCCATATATATGCATTAGTATATGTATTGGTGTTTTTCTTTCTGGCTTACTTCAGTCTGTATAATAGGCTCCAGTTTCATCCACCTCATTAGAACTGATTCAAATGTATTCATTTTAATGGTTGAGTAATACTCCATTGTATATATGTACCACATCTTTCTTATCCATTCATCTGCTGATGGACATCTAGGTTGCTTCCATGTCCTGGCTATTATAAATAGTGCTGTGATGAACATTGGGGTACATGTGTCTCAATTCTGGCTTCCTCAGTGTGTAAGCCCAGCAGTGGGATTGCTGGGTCATATGGCAGTTCTATTTCCAGTTTTTTAAGGAATCTCCACACTGTTCTCCATAGTGGCTGTACTAGTTTGCATTCCCACCAACAGTGCAAGAGGGTTCCCTTTTCTCCACACCCTCTCCAACATTTATTGCTTGTAGACTTTTGGATAGCAGCCATTCTGAAATGGTACCTCATTGTGGTTTTGATTTGCATTTCTCTGATAATGAGTGATGTTGAGCATCTTTTCATGTGTTTGTTAGCCATCTGTATGTCTTCTTTGGAGAAATGTCTGTTTAGTTCTTTGGCCCATTTTTTTGATTGGGTCATTAATTTTTCTGGAATTGAGCTGCAGGAGTTACTTGTATATGAAGCCAGAGTTCTAGAAACCAAGCCCAGGTCAGACTTTGGGCCCTACTTCCTGCTCCCCTGTAACTTTGAGGGGTCTAAGTTGTACTCATGAGGTCTCCAAGAGCCTACAGGACTTCATGGGACTACATGTCATCATAAGTGCACAGACTATTAAAAGCTTGGGGAAAGCTCCCTGTTATGGTTGTCTCACAGCCTAACAAACCATCCCAGATTGGTTGTGTAAATCACAGCCAGTATTTGCCTATGCTCACAGCTTCTGGGGTCAAGAATTCAGACAAAGCACCGAGGGGATGGATCATTTCTGACCCATGCTGTGTGGATCCACAGCTGGTTTTGAGGCAACTCGAGTGGCTGGGGGCTGGAATCATCCGGAGGCTTCTTCCCTCACATGGCCGGGGTCTGGGCTGGAATGACTCAGTGACTGGGCACAGCAGAACTGCTGACCAGAGGACCTACACGTGGCCTCTCCATGTGGCTTGGGCTCCTCAGAGTGTGATGGCTGGGTTCTGAGAGAGAAAGTCCCAAGTCCCCTGGATGATGCAAGTGTTCCTGGAGAGCCAAGGCAAGCTGCATGGCCTTTTATGACCTACCCTCAGAAGTCACAGAGCATCATTTTCACCTCTGTCTTGTGATCAAAGCAGCTGTAAGCCTGCCTAGATTCAAGGTAAGGAGTTTTAGAGCAGTCCCCTCTTGATGGGAGTAGTGGCAAAGAATTTGAAGCCTTTAAACAAGCAAACACAGAGTGCCCACTCCCTGAACTTGCAGTTGAAGTTTTGGCTATACATTTTCTAGCTATGTCACCTTGGACAAAGGCCTCAACTACTCTGACCTCTGCTTTTCTTATCCCCCAAACAATAGGTGCCATCTTATCAGCTTGGGTAGGGACTAAATGAGATAAAGTTAAAGAAATCTCTAGAACAAAATGTCTTCACTATTGCTTGAGCCTAAATCTGAAGAATGCTCAGGGAACACCATGCCTAAAGTCAGGGCTATTTTTCTCAGGTGTGGAATCAGAGATTAAGCTGAAAGATGTATTGTGCTTTTGATAAATGCACATCTATTAAATACCTACTACATTCTAGGCATGTCCTCCTGGCCAGGGACATTCCTCATACAAGGGTTAGACTTGCATCCAAAAATACGAGACATGATATTTCAGGCAGTTATGGACACAGATATTTTCTGAGCATCTTCTCCTTCCTCCAACCATAAATACTGTCCATAAGTGAACTTTAGAAAATTTTTTGGCATACTTGAACTTTTCTTTCTGTAGCTTTTTCAGGTATTTTATTTTTCCATTCTTGCATCTATTAAGCTTCTTGCATCCTTAAGTTGTAATTCTCTGGAAAAACGAGAAACGGACTGTGCTTAGGTGAAGTCCTCTCTTGAAGATGTTTATCTCTGAGCAAAGAACAGTGGTTCCTGGAGACTGTATCATTCCGGTGACATGGTGGAACAGTTTCAATTAACCCATGAAACGGATGAGCCATCTGAGGAGGCTGTCAGGAGAGTCTGATATGACAGATAGCAGTTTGTGCTGCAATACCACCCACTCTTTGCTCCGGGAGGAGCACAGATCATGGGTAATATCTCGACTTCTATACTAAAGATTACTGGGAGGAAGAGCTACAGTGGATGAAGAAAAATTCTGAGGATTCAACAAACAACATTGCTGAAGCCAATAAAGGTGGAAAATTGCAAGCCAGCTTTCTGTCCAAGGGGTGGTTGTGTTCTTTTCAGTCTATAGGCTCAGTGTGCCACATTGTAGATCACATCCTTCTGGCAAAGTTTATTTACATACATGAGAAGAGAAAACTTAGTAACAGAATGTATAGAAACAGAATATTTTGATCATGAGATAATAAAGTAGTTCTTAGAAAACTCAGCAGTGGCCACAGGACTGGAAAAGGTCAGTTTTCATTCCAATCCCAAAGAATGGCAATGCCAAAGGATGCTCAAATTACCACACAATTGCATTCATCTCACACACTAGCAAAGTAATGCTCAAAATTCTCCAAGCCAGGCTTCAAAAGTATGTGAACTGTGAACTTTCAGATGTTCAAGCTGGATTTAGAAGAGGCAGAGGAACTAGAGATCAAATTGCCAGCATCTGTTAGATCATGGAAAAAGCAAGAGAGTTCCAGAGAAACATCTACTTCTGCTTTATTGACTATGCCAAAGCCTTTGGCTGTGTGGATCACAACAAACTGTGGAAAATTCTGAAAGAGATGGGAATACCAGACCAACTGACCTGCCTCTTGAGAAATCTGTATGCAGGTCAAGAAGCAACAGTTAGAACTGGACATGGAATAACAGACTGGTTCCAAATCGGGAAAGGTGTACGTCAAGGCTGTATATTGTCACCCTGCTTATTTAACTTCTATGCAGTGTACATCATGTGAAATGCTGGGCTGGATGAAGCACAAGCTGGAATCAAGATTGCCAAGAGAAACATCAATACCCTCACATACACAGATGACACCACCCTTATGGCAGAAAGTGAAGAACTAAAAAGCCTCTTGATGAAAGTGAAAGAGGAGAGTGAAAAAGTTGGCTTCAAACTCAACATTCAGAAAACGAAGATCACGGCATCTGGTCCCATCACTTCATGGCAAATAGATGGGGAAACAATGGAAACAGTGACAGACTTTATTTTTGGAGGCTCCAAAATCACTGCAGATGGTGACTGCAGCCATGAAATTAAAAGAGGCTTACTCCTTGGAAGAAAAGTTATGACCAACTTAGACAGCATATTGAAAAGCAGAGACATTACTTTGCCAACAAAGGTCTGTCTACTCAAAGCTATGGTTTTTCCAGTAGTCATGTATGGTAGTGGAGTTGGATTATAATGAAAACTGAGCACCGAAGAATTGATCCTTTTGAACTGTGTTGTTGGTGAAGACTCTTGAGAGTCCCTTGGACTGCAAAGAGATCCAACCAGTCCATCCTAAAGGAAATCAGTCTTGAATATTCATTGGAAGGGCTGAAGCTGAAGCTGAAACTCCAATATTTTGGCCATCTGATGGGAAGAACTGACTCATTTGAAAAGACCCTGATGCTGGGAAAGATTGAAGGTGGGAGGAGACGGGGATGACAGAGGATGAGATGGTTGGATGGCATCACCGACTTGATGGACATGAGTTTGAGTAGGCTGTAAGAGTTGGTGATGGACAGGGAAGCCTGGTGTGCTGCAGTCCTTGGGGTCACAAAGAGTTGGCCAAGACCGAGGGATTGAACTGAACTGAAATGAAAATGTAGTATCATAATCAAATGCAGTTGGTGCTCTTGTGCCCCAAACCCCATTCCCTTTGCTCCTCTGTGATTTCAGTGTTAGTTGTGGTGCCATTTCCTATGGGTTCTAGAGGGTTCTCGTGAGTTACTGCTGCATCTCACTTAGTGGTACATATGGCAGCCTGAGAGTATGTCATAGAGGGGGACAGGCATGGGCAAGAAAAGTTTCCTGAGTGATGAAGGAAGAATTCCAAGGTACATTCTACACTGTTTCCCAGTGGGGTGTGGGCAGGAATGAGCCCCAGTTGCCCACAGCAGTAATTGGTTCATTAACATACCCTTCCTTGGCTTCCTTCCTTCTCTGCCTCATCCTCCCTGCTCCTTCCTTCCTGATCCCTGAGACCACCTTCCAAGTGAGTCACCTGCATCCACATCTTTGTTTCATACTGTGCTTTAAGGGAAGCCCAAATTAAAACATCAAGAGTCCTGGCTGAGTTGGACCTGAAATTCAGATATGCCCCAGAGAAGGAGTCCCCTGATTCCAACTCTGGTATCTGTTGCTTGTACTAATTGTCATAGGAGCTGAGGACCCTCCTGAATAGTGTCCTCAAGGTGGTACGGACTTACAAAGACACTTCCTGATGGACTAAGAAAAGGATTAGGGCTTCTGAGAGAGAATTCACCCTAAAGGGAAAAGGAGTCTGCTGCAATTCATTCATTTGTTCAAAAGACAGTTATTGAGAGTCTACTATGTTCCAGGTATGGGCTTCTCAGGTAATGCTAGTGGTAAAGAACCCTCCTGCCAATGCAGGAGACCTAAGAGATGCAGGTTCAGTCACCGGGTTGGGAAGATCTCCTGGAGGAGGGATGGCAGCCCATTCCAGTATTCTTGCTTGGAGAATCCCATAGACAGAGGAGCCTGGTGAGCTACAGTCCATGGGGTCACAAAGAGTTGGACATGACTGAAGTGACTCAGCATGAAGCATGCATGTTCCAGGTACAGTTCTATATGCTAAGGATCCATCAACCAATGAAAGCATGAGAAATACTTGTACTCATGAGTTTATATTCCAGTGAAAGAAGATAGAAAATAGACAATTAAAATACAAAGAAGTAAATTTCAGATTAATTTTGAACAAGTTAATGGCTAGGGTAGAGTAAGTAAGGGAGATTGGCAGGACAGGGAAAAGGGCCTTGGAGTTAATATGAGTGGGATGGTTTCTTAGTCTGCCTGGGCTGCCGTAACAAAATACCACAGACTGGGTGGCTTAAGCAACAGACAGTAATTATCTCACAGTTCTGGAAGCCAAAAGTCCATGATCAAGCTGCTGGAAAATTTGGTTTCTGGTGAAAGCTCTCATCCTGACTTGTTGATGGCTGTTTCTTGCTATGACCTCATATGACCTTCCCTCTGTGCACTGTGTGGTGACAGAGCAAGTTCTGATATCTCTTCCTCTTCTTATGAGAACAATGGCCCTACCATGTTAAAGGCCCAGGATTAAGGCCTCATTAAACCTTTATTGCCTCCTTATAGGCCCTACTTCCAAATAGAGTCACTTTGGGGTTGGTTAGGGCTTCAACATACAAATTTAGGGGGTACAATTCTGTCCATAACAGGTGTTTTGGGTAGGCATCTTTTAAAAGATGCAAAAACCATGAAGAAAGTGAGCAAGTTATCCACGCGGCTATCTGAGGGAAGAATATTCCAGGAAGAAGAAATAGTGAGTACAAATGTCCTGAGGTGAACCTGCCTGCCCTGACAGGAATGTCCAAGAAATAGTGAGGATGTCAGTGCAGCTGAAGTGGAGGTTGTCAAGGGAGTTGTGGGATATGAGACTGAAGACAGAAAAGAAAGGTGGGTCAGATCACAAAGGGCCTTTTAGGGCATTGTACGAATGCTGCCTTCCACAGTGGAAGACATGGAGAGCCACACTCGGCAAGAAGGGCTAAAGTCTGGATGAGGAGCAGTGGTTTCATGGATAGATGGCATGGTGGTCCTGATCCAGGTATACTTGTCTTCTGTTGAATGAATGAATGAATGAAGACTATGCTAGGAAGAACAAGGCACTATGATTATTAGCCAAAACAAAAACAGTCTCTAAGCTATATAAGTTGTCAGGGCTCAAGTAACCTGTGTGTGTGTATTCAGTTGTGTCCAACTCTTTGCGACCCCATGGACTGTAGTCCGCCAGGCTCCTCTGTCCATGGGATTCCCAGGCAAGAATATTGGAGTGGGTAGCCATTTCCTCCTCCAGGAAATCTTCCCAACCCAGGGATCAAACCTACATCTCTGGTGTCTCCTGTATTGGTAGGTGGATTCTTTACCACTGCACCACGTGGAAAGCCCTGACCTGTCTGTGGCTGCCATGTAACAGAGCAAAAATCATACGGAGAGAAGCTATCCCTTGCCTCACCCCAGGGAAGACTGGAAGTGTCACTGGGGACTGCAGCCAATGCTGAGACTGTTCAGTAAAGGGAGGCTCAATGCTGGCAGATGACCAGCCCAGAAAAACACAAGGGTCTTGTTGCAGAAAAAAATCAGACAACGCAGGGGAAAAAGAAAGAAGAGTCAAGAAACAGACTGCTTTGTATGCAGGAATTGGAGTACTATATGAGAAACGCGGCATCTCAAATTTGTTGTGAAAGAAGAAATAATTTAACAAATGATGCTAAGACACTTGGTTAATGATGTGGAAAAAACTTTTATTTGGAGCTCTATTTAAATCTAGATAGATTAAATGTTTGAGCATTTGAAATAAAAAATATTGCTGGAGAAACCATAGGTACATGTCTTGGGCTGGGAAGGACTTTCTAAGCATACTTTGGTGGGAGAAATCAGAAAGAAAAAGACTGAAATTTTTGACCATAAAGAGGTTTAGAGTTTCTATGTGGATAAAGCACCATAAAGACAGATTTAAAACTGGAAAAATATATTTGTAATATTCATGACAGAGCAAAGATTAATACCCTTAGCATTTAAAAAGCTATTATAAATCTATTAAATAATAAAAACAAATAAAAACTGGATTATGTTTGTGAATAGTAAACTTGCTAATGAAGAGACACATGAAACATTAAAAGTGTGAAAAATCAATGCAAATTAAAATAATAATAAGATATCCTTTGTCAGATTAGCAAGGATAAAAAGACTGCAGACACATAGTCTTGGCTAAGATGTCAGAAAGCAGTAACTTTTTAAAATATTGCTGGTTGTTACTGACAGACTTATTCTGCTGAGAAATTTGGCAATATACATCATATCCATGTATATATATTGTATTTAGCTCAAAAAGTCCACTTCTAATCATTTAAGCCAAGACAATGACTCCATGTACATATTATGATGGGTAGATAAGAATGCTTCTTTTTATGCTGTTTATGAAAAAAATAGGGAATAATCTAATGTCTAACAATAAGAGATGGCTTAAATAAAAGTGTGCCTAAAATGGAATAGTATGCAGCAATTAGTAATAACAATAAAGCTGCATATCAATGTGAAAACACTTTTCTATAGATTGTGTGTGGAAGATACAACTCACACTATGGGGTTGCACAGAGTCGGACACGACTGAAGCGACTTAGTGGCAGCAGCAGCAGCAGCAGCCTACAGACTAGGAGAAAATATTTGCCAATGATGCAACTGATAATGGCTTAATTTCCAAAGTATACAAATAGCTCATACAACTCAGTAACAAATAATCAAACAACCCAATGGAAAAAATGGGCAGAAGACCTAAATAAACATTTCTCCAAAGAAGATATACAGATGACCAATAGGTATATGAAAAGCTTCTCAACATTGCTAATTATTAGAGAAATACAAATGAAAACTACAGTAAGATACCACCTCACACCAGTCTTCTAGAATGACCATTATTAAAATGTCTACAGATAACAAATGTTGGAGAGGGTGTAGAGAAAAGAGAACCCTCCTACACTGTTGGTGGGAATGTAAATTGATGCAGCCACTGTGGAGAACCATATGGAGGTTTCTCAAAAAACTAAAAATAGAGTTGCCATATGATCCAGCAATGGCACTCCTGTGCATATACCCAGACAAAACTATAATTCAAAAATATACATGCATCCCTACATTCATGGGCTTCCTTGGTGGCCCGTGTGGTAAAGAATCTGCCTACAATGCAGGAGACCTGGGTTTGATTCCTGGAGATCCCTTGAAGAAGGAAATGATAACTCACTCTAGTATTCTTGCCTGGAGAATCCCATGGACAGAGAAGCCTGGTGGGCTACAGTCCATGAGGTCACAAAGAGTTGGACCCAACTGAATGACTAACACACCTATGTTCATAGCAGCACTACTGACAATAGCCAAGACATGGAAGCAACCTAAATATACATCAACAGATTAATGGATAAGGAAGATGTGGTACATAAATACAATGGAATATTATTCGGCAGTCAAAAAGTACAAAATAATTTGCAGCAACATGGATGGTCCTAGAGATTATCCAACTAAGTGACATAATTCAGAAAGAGAAAGACAAATATAATATGATATCACTTATCTGTGGAATCTAAAATATGACACGAATCAATTTATCAGTTAAACAAAAACAGACTCATGGATATAGAGAACAGACTTGTAGTTGCCAAGGTTGGGCTAGGGCAAGGAAGGATTGGGAATTTGGAATTAGCAGAGGCAAACATATATAGGATGGATAAACAAGAAGTTCCTGTATAGCACAGGGAACTATATTCAATATCCTGTCATAAACCATAGAGGAAAAAATATGAAAAAGAATATATTATATATATGTATAAATGAAAAAGAAGATACAACTCACAGATCTCCAGATACTGTGAAATATAACATCATGTGCTTGCATGTAATACCTGTGTAGAAAAAATAATAAAATAATAACAGTATTCTCTCTGGGTGATATTACTCTGTGATTTAAAAAAAATGTTTTCTTTTTGCTTATCTATATTACCTATTTAATTTATAATGATGTTGTAGAACTTGAATAATAGAGAAATATTTTAAAAAGTAAATTTTAAGTTGTATGTTTAAATTATTAAATTCTTATATTCCTAATATTGAATTTTTTTCTGACACTTTTCAAGGTAAGATTTTTTTCAAGTCTAACTGATCTAATTTTTAAAATGACATTTATGTCAAGGAAGTCTTATGTTTTACATAAAGAGTATTTCCTATGGGTGTCAGTTTGGCCTCTACCTCATTATTATGATCAATATATTTTTCTCTCTGACATCTGACATTAGAGAAATGAAAATGTTGACATGGATTCATCACGTGCAACTGGCTTGTCCCACCCACAATCATGTCCTCTGAGAGAGCCTAGAAAATATTACCTTAGTGATGGCAATAAAGAATAAATTGGTGAAGATAAATCAGCATCTTTGTAAAGCGCTGTATTGGTGACAGGGGACAAAGACAGGAAATGTAACAATTGAAACAGAGTGATTGAGGCAGAGGCTGAGTAATATTAGCCCAGACACCAGTGGATGTGGTTACCACACAATGACTTGACTACAAGGATCTTTGGTGGTGGCTAATTGATTATGATGTATCCGGGACTGAAACAAATGACAGCTCACTGAAATTGTTCCCAATCTGTATAATCTAGAATCTTCTACTTTTGATGAACAGAGACTGAATCATCATGTTAGAATGTATGGGATCTTCTCCCAATTCCTAGCCTCCGGTCAATCCCTAGATCTATCCCCTTCGATACTCCAGTTGGATTGGTCCATCTGAATCTAGCTTGAACTCTGGCTGATGGCTGAAGACATTTAAGAGAAAACATGCTTCAATTCCAGTACTGGGAAATTCCAGCATAGGAATAGGCAGAAAGAAGGAACTTGCAGGTCAAAGACTACCTCAGGGTCATTACGACATGCCAGTCCCCCTAGACCATAGGCAGCTTTTCAACTGGGGTGTTGAATCTTCTCAGATGGGTGAAACTTGTCTGTAAGTTACCTTCTGATTATAATTGCTGTCACAGATTTTCCTGGTTGCTTTGATGGATGTAATAGAATCTGTAAACTAATGGTAGGAATAGTCACGTTTTGGAGGCTTATCTGTTATAGGCTTGTGGTTCAACACCCTTTCAATAAGCCCACTTCAACATATGACACAGTAGTTTGTATATAATATATGTGTTAAGTCATTTCAGTTGTGCCTGACTCTTTGCGACCCCATGCACTGTAGCCTGCCAGGCTCCTCTGTCCATGGGATTTCCCAGGCAAGAGTACTAGAGTGGGTTGCCATTTTCTTCTCCAGGGGATCTTCCCAACCCAGGGATCAAACCCAATCTCTTATGTCTCCTGCATTGGCAGGCAGGCTCTTTACCACTAGTGCCACCTGGAAAGCTGTATATAATAAGTGATCAGTAATTGTTTGTTAGTTCATTGTCCCTATAAGACAGGAACATACTTGAATCTTCTCAGACAACCAAAACTCACCTTGCTTTCAAAACAAGATATATATTTCTCTTATTATAAGAAGAATGCATTGCTATTGTTGAAAGTTTGGGAAATAAATGGAAAACTACAGGAGAAAATAACAGTAACTCATATCGTGCATGCTTAGTTGCTCAGTCATGTCTGACTGTTTGCAACCCCATGGACTGGAACCCACAACTCTTCACGCAAGAATACTGAAGTAGGTTGCCATTTCCTTCTCCAGGGGATCTTCTGGACCCAGGGATTGAACCTGGTTCTCCTACATTTCAGGCGGATTCTTTACCATCTGAGCTAACAGGGAAGCCCTAGTAAGTCACTAACACTCTCAGAAATAATGGCTATTAAGTTTTGGGGATATCAGTTCAGTTCAGTTCAGTTGCTCAGCCGTGTCCGACTCTTTGCAACCCCATGACTGCCACACGCCAGGCCTCCCTGTCCATCACCAACTCCCGGAGTCCACCCAAACCCATGTCCATTGAGTTGGTGATGTCATCCAACCATCTCATCCTCTGTTGTCCCCTTCTCCTTATGCCCTTAATCCTTCCCAGCATCAGGGTCCCTTTCAATGAGTCAGCTCTTCGCATCAGGTGGCCAAAGTATTGGAGTTTCAGCTTCAACATCAGTCCTTCCAATGAATATTCAGGACTGATTTCCTTTAGGATGGACTGGTTAGATCTCCTTGCAGTCCAAGGGACTCTCAAGAGTCTTCTCCAACACCACAGTTCAAAAGCATCAATTCTTTGGTGCTCAGCTTTCTTTATAGTCCAACTCTCACATCCATACATGACCACTGGAAAAACCATAGCCTTGACTAGATGGACCTTTGTTGGCAAAGTAATGTCTCTGCTTTTTAATATGCTGTCTAGGTTGGTGATAACTTTCCTTCCATTTTAATCTTTGTTACCTGCCTCTTTCAAACACAAACTGAGACAGTTCATACTGTGTATTTAGGTCCATATCCATAATTTTTTTTTTTTTTTAGATCTTCCTGGTGGCTCAGATGGTAAAGCGTCTGCCTGCAATGTGGGAGACCCAGGTTCTATTCCCGGGTCGGGAAGATCCCCTGGAGAAGGAAATGGCAATCCACTCCAGCACTCTTGCCTGGGAAATCCCATGGACGGAAGAGCCTGATAGGCTACAGTCCATTGGGTCGCAAAGAGTCGGACACAACTGACTTCACTTTCCACAATTTTTTGACATTAGGGACTGGGTTCCATGAAATAATACTCCATCACATAGATAAACTTAACGTTTTTAAAATGTATTATTCTGTTGTTAAATAGGAATTTGCCTTGATTTAAAAATTATGGGTAACAAACATCTTTGGGCATACATCTCGTTCACATTTTAATCATTTCTGTAAGATAAAACTCTATAAGGAGAATTACTTGGTCAAAGGATTTAAATATTGTATTTAAGAACTTGATGAATATTGCAACATCATTTCCTAGTTTGTATCTAGTATTTCCTTACACTGAGAATTATGGTATTTGGCTGACTGTTCCTTCATTAGCAATTAGTGTCTTTTTTCCTTTTAATTCTTTGCTAATTTGGTAGATAAAAGTGGAGACTACTGCATCAGTTACCTATCGGTATGTAACAAACAACCCCTAAGGTTAGTAAGCTTAAACAATGCCTTGGTATTTCTTATGATAATATGGGCTGGCAAGTCAGGGCTATGTGGTTCTTCTCCTGGTCTTAGGTCGTTTATGTGTCTGTAGTCCTGTTCAGGGGCTAAGATGGCCTCACTCAAATGTCTGGAAGTGATTTCCAGCTGTTAGCTGTTTTTTTCCTCCCCATCATGGTCTCTTATTTTGAAATATATGTTAGATCAAACTTCTTCACAGTTTCAGGGTTCCATTATGGTGGCAAGATTGAAAAGGGAAGCCCCACAAAGCCTAAGCTCCAGAACTAGAACAAAGCAATTTCTACCCCATTCTTTTGGTCAAAGTAGGTCATAATGCTATCCCAGCTTCAAGGGGTAGAGCAATAGACTGCATTTCTTAATGAAAGGAGTATCAAAGTCACACTGCAAAGGCGCATAGACTCAGAGAGGTGTGATTCACTGGAGGGCCATTACTATCACTCTTTATCATGTTATTCAATTTGATTATTTTCAATTGTGAATGAGGTTATTTTCTAGCTATTTGCATTTCTTTTTTACATTGTCTTTTGGCCATTTTTATATCATGTTTTAGGATTATCTTATCAATTTTCAAGAACTCACATATTATGGATATTAATTTTAGTTTATCATGTTTGCAGATAATTTCTCAGTTTGTTGATTTACTTCTCATGTTGTGTATATATTTTTCGTCATTAAAAAATACTTTTAAGTTTAAGAAACCACTAAAAAGTCAGATACCTATTTTTCTAGCTTTTAGGCAGTTTCATCATGTTTAATTGTTTAATCTATTAAAGTTCATTTTGGTGCATAATATGGTCATAGTTTAATATGATTTTCTTTTATAGCTGTCAATTTCGACTCTATACTTCTTATGGAAAAATTCATCCTTTCCCAACTGATTTGTAATATCTGCTCAGCCCTATAGTAAATACTCATGGATTCCAGAGTTTTGTTCTGTTTATTTGCTGTATTTCTGTTTTATTGCTCTCTCTATAAATATTTTCCCAATAACTCATTATTTCAACTATTTGAGATGTAAAAACAGCTTTAATATCTAGAAGAGCAAACCAACTGTCATTTCTCTTCAAAAGTTTTCTCGTTTTCACCTGTTTTTTTCACCTGTTTTTGTATTGTTTCACCTGTATTATATTTTTCACCTGTTTATTCTTCCAGATAAATTTCAGAAATATACTGTCAAATTTAAATCTATCTTCCTGAGATTATGATCAGGACTGCATTACCCCTCCTTTTGGAAGATTGGTGATTTTTAAAAGATTAAGTCTGCCCAGTCAGGGACATGGTATCCAAGTCTTTTTTCTCTTAATAAGAGAATATATATATATATATATATATATATATATATATATATATATATATATCAAACATTTCTTATTACTTCTAGGATATGTTTTTAGGCTGTGTTATTGCATTTTCATTATATTTCTGCTTATTACATAAAGTATTGATTTCTTTATAATTATCCTGCATCCAGCCATTTTTGAATGTTTTTATTAATTCTAATATTTTTCCTATTGATTCTCTTGCTTTAACTGGTGTGCAATTTTAATGTCTGCAAATAATAAAAAAAAATAAAAATTCTTTCTTCTGCCTGCCAAGTCTTTTTGTAATTTTAACATCTTATAGTATTGGCCAGAGATTCCAAAACAATATAGATAGAATTGGTCTGGTTTTGCAAGCAATAGCAAAGAGGTTTTATAACCAGAAACTCATTCCAGTGTTTCAAATTTTATACTATAATATGTAATATGTATATAATGTGTATTATATCTGTTTTGCCAATCCCAGGGTTGACTATGTCATTTACTACTGTTTGTTTCTTTTTTAAATTATTCCTCGGAGTGTGTGGCAAAGAATATTCACACATTCTTTGTGCAAAAGCTCTATAGTCACATGACAAGAATTAGTAATCATTTCTTTATTTTCTCTTCTTTCCTTTTCCTTTCACTTCTCTATTTCTTGTTTATTAAAACTTCTCAGATTCATGATCTTCCCTGGGTCATTTCCAACTTTTCCATGTGTTTGTTTAACTATGAAGGGTGGCAATGGAACCCCTCTTCTGGAAAGGGGTTAAATCTTGTGGTTAATTGGAAGGATTAGCTCACAGTTCTTACCAGTCATGATTTCAATGTTTTGTTGCTTTCTAGTGTGCACTGCTCAGCCTTTTATTTGTTATGGAAATTAGGTCTTTATCTGACATTAAGTCACATCTGGTTCAACTGACATTTACTTCCCAATGGCAAACAGGCTCATTACCAAAAAGCCCTCCCTAATCCTACCATCTCTCTTCTGCCCCACTTCTCTATTACTCTTTACAGAGAAACCTTCCAAACAGTTCACCCATGTTGTGGCATGTATCAGAATTTCATTCTTTTCATGGTCAAACAATATTTTATATAGATATATATTTGTATATATTTTATTTTTTTATTTTATTTATATCACATTTTATTTATCCATTCATCTGTTGATGAACATTTGCATATCTTACTTCTTTCAGGTCTCTTCTCAAATGTTCTCTTCTTATAGAGCCTTCCCTGACTACCCTGTCTGAAAGAGTACCCTCTCAATGGCACTATCTCCTTACCCTCTCTTACTTTCTTCACAGACACATCCAACCCTGTACTATATGTATGCATGCATTTATTTATTTTCAGTTCTCTATCAGTGTCTCATTCATGAGTGTAAATGTTCTATGAGGACAAGGACTCAATGAGTTCACTGTGTCTTTAGCTCCTTGATCAAAGACTGACCCAGGAAGCTGCTCCATACTTATTAAACGAGTGATTGAATTCACCTGCTTGTTTTCCAGTCTCACTTTCAATCCATCTTTTTCATTTCATTCTGAGGAGAAAATGCATTTCCAGTCTCCTGTCTTTGGGGGAAGTTTTCTACAACTGGTGGCTCTTTATCCATTGGCAAGCATTTTATTTTGAAAGACTTTTGATGTATCCATTAAACTGTTGGACAAATACTACATTTGAGCTGCAGAATCTCTCTGGTCTTTGATTTTTGTTTTAGTTTCTGTTTTATATGGTTTTACTTGTGCTTCTTTATTAATTCGAGGCTACACAATAGCTTTGTGTTTTCTATATGCCAAATTAAAATTATTTTTAAAGTCTCCACTAGAAATATATTTATAAAAATAAAACTTTATAGAAATTGCTTACATAAGACTGTACTAGCGTTAGTCAAGTTACCTCAACCCCTATTAGAGCATAAGCTTTCTCTTACCTAAAGAATCCTAAGAAAGAATGTGTATATTTACATCCTACTTCATTCTAGAAAAGGATTTGTGGTAGAGTATGCTAACAATCAGAGAAAATTAGTAAATTGGGGTAAGGCAAAAATAAGGTTCTAAAAAGTGAAGTAAATATTTGCCACCAGTCATTGTATTAAAATGTGAAAGAAGAGAAGGTTGCAATAGGAAGCTTTTTTGGACTTGAAAAAGTGCGATATGAGCATTTCAATTGCAGAAGAACAATGATGGAAATTAACTTATTTCTGCTCTTACAGATTAAGCCACAATTCAAATAGACTAGTTTTTTTTAATTGCTTGAGATTTTTCGTGGATTTTTAAGGTGTTTTTAC
Source organism: Budorcas taxicolor (assembly GCF_023091745.1). Classification (NCBI taxonomy): domain Eukaryota; kingdom Metazoa; phylum Chordata; class Mammalia; order Artiodactyla; family Bovidae; genus Budorcas; species Budorcas taxicolor. Next base: position 124,080,486 of record NC_068935.1, on the reverse strand, counting down.
TTATTTTATTTAAATCAATTGATAATATTTTTATTAGCCTTCTGAGAGTTAGCATTCTAAATATTCTGAATGTCACCTCTGGATTTGGTATTATTTTATTGTTCTATACTAACATTTGCAATTCTGTTGTATGTCTCTACTGAGTGCTAGCTTTGGACCTAATTTTTTTGCTATTACTCTATTTATGGATTGAGGTAACATAGAAAGCTAAAGAAAATTCAATGAACAAACTATAATGTCAGGAGTGTTTGCAATGCATTCACTTCAGCCATTTGTCAGATACTTGCTGATTGAGTCATGAACTCAAGTGTGTCTACAGACCAAACAGATAAATTAGCAAAGCAAGCCAGGTGTATGGAAAATCAATTACCAGAAATGTAATCAAGCTTTCTTTGTTTTTACTGAAATATAGTATAAAGAGATAACATAATAAACACAGATATGCTAATGGTGATCATATTTTACTATATACAGGGGGAATGCAAATTGAAAATAGAGATAGATAACTATTAATTGTTTTCTTTCATATTTCATTACTCTTTTGATTTGGAACTGGAAAGCAGGCACCTTAACTTCCATGAAAACATGAAGTGTCAGGTCTTATATTTCACATTGTGAGGTGCAGGGTAAAATTAAGTCTTGAATCCTCTAACTAATTTTGATTCTTAATTAAATTCAGCCTCATAACAGAAAGAAGCTCTTCATAAAGTGATAGTTCATTTGAACGTGGATAGAATCCGTGCACAGTGTTTATATATTTAGGATAAATAAATGTCATTACTTCACTTTTAGTATTATATTGCTCTGCAGTTCAATAACTTCTATTTGGAGCTCCCAGTTCACACTATCAATGCTAGCTGGGGAAGATGAACTGAACAAAGCGAGCTTATTTTCATAAAGTTTCAGTTTAAGAAAATATATTTGGAATTTGGGATTTAATTTCACACTTTTGGGAATGTTACTCTGGCTATGGCTGTCATTTCTTTTAATAAAGGCAAGTAGGTGAGATTTTTCTCTGACAAATGAAACTCCTGAATATTCATTTCTTGGGGTTAATGAACAAAACAAATTACTCCATTTGATAATGTTCTTGATCAGAAATATTTAAAATATTTAGAAGAGTCATAATGTCAAGCCTTTGATCCAACTTTTGCTGCTAAGTTGAGATAGGCATTTTTCCTTGGGTAACATGATATCATCATTTAAACAAATAATCAACACCCATTTATGATTTTTAAAAAAATCTCAGGAAACTAGGAAACTATTGAAGCAATACTAAACTTCTTGCCCCCACGGTCTCCTAAGAACATTCACATGATGAGGTGTTGGTGACATTATTACATACTAATGATGATCATCTGTCCCGCTGTCCATGACTTTTTCAGATGCTGTAACTGTGCTCTGTTGGTGACCATCACAAATGCAAGTCATACTCAGAGAGTGCAGGAAAATGTGAACAAGACATTTCCTAGACATGTTAAATTTACCACCCAGAATTTTCTAGTGCAAAAGTAGAATAGCGTATCAACTAACCATGTCTTCTCTTGAACCCTTCAGGCCATATCCACCACACTCCTAGAATTCAAGCTCTCTCAATTTGAGGATATCTCTGCAGTACAATCACAGCCAACAGCTGGAAGGAGAGTGCAGGATAATCGAGGGCTAAGTGACAAGAAGAGTCCCATTTGCACAAGGAATGTCTGTCCCTAGACCCATGTGTTCCAAACTAGGAGGTAACACAGAGTTACCACATTGATCAGAGGGAAGAGAGGATATAGATATAGTGTTGGCATTGTGGAGTGAGGGTCTCAGAAGCCCTTGAGGCCACAGACATGGCCTTCCTTTGAGGGCCATCAACACCTTTGGAGGCTACAGAGGTAGGGGATCACCTTGTGTTCCAGTAGGGGGATCACATGGTAATGGGTGTCTGCTTATTCACCCTCAGGTGCTATAGACTGGAAGCAGCATTGCCAAAGAGTTGGTGATGGATCCTTGGTAGAGTAGAGATACTTGTGTGATATGAGTGAGACCCACTCCAAATCGGGGAATCAGCACGAATCTTGTGCACTTTCATGGTAGAAATACTATGCTGCCTGTCTATGGGAGCACTCTCCTTATCAGGCTGCTCTCCTGGAACTGGGACCTCAAGACCAGTCCACAGATTTGATTTCCAGAGCTGTTTGGGGCATCTTGTTGACCTCATGCAAAGGGGTAGGATAGTGACTCAAAAAGCAAATGGAAGGGACAAATGACAATCAGTGATTGGGCAAAGTGCATATTGCCTGGGAAGCCCTGCTGCATGGGCCAGTACCAGTGTGAGGGGAATTTAGAAAATTCCCAGTAAGGCAGTCCTAAGGCCCAGAGCCTCTTATATTTAAAACATTAAAAAAAATCCCCAAATGTAAATGGTTTGGTGTCAGGCAATTAAATTAATATGTAACTGTATTTCATAGCAGCATTGCTGACTTTATTCACATTCAAGATAAATCGTACTGAAATTGCACTCCTTTTCTAGTCTATTCAATGTTTCATCACGAAGTATGTTGGCTCAGAGTACAGGTCTTAAACTAGAAAGGTTAGATGGAAACCCCAACTCTTCTTCTCACTGGTTCTGTGACTTTGGATAAGTTAGTCAACCTGTGTTCCAGCTTCCTCATCAGTACTAGTACCTATCTCATAAAGTTGTACTGAGTATTAAATGTGTGCATGAATGTAAATACCTACAATTCTGACAGCTGCACGATGTGCACTCTAACTATGTGCTATTATTGTCATATGCCAGAGATTCTCAATAGAGGTGAGTTTGCTCTTTAGGGACATTTCACAATGTTTTCAGATAGTTTTGCTTGTGTGTGTGTGTGTGTGTGTGTGTGTGTGTGTGTGTGTGTGTGTGTGTGTGTAGGCATGCAGGGGTGCCAATGGAACCTAATGGGTAGAGGTCAGGGATGCTGCTGAACATTCTAGGATGCACAGGACAGTCCCACAGTGAAGAATTATTTGGCCGCAAATGTCATCAATGCCAAGGTTAAGAAACCCTGTTGTATACTATTGACAGTTCTTACTATGGTCTGTTTCATAATGGTGTCTTCAGTTGCATACTGTTAACATAGGTATACTTTCTTTGCAAAATACCAGTGAAATACACACTCTCTCATTTATCTTAAAAGAGGCTACCCTCTTAATCTGTCTAGAGAGAGTGGATAGAAGAATTACTTACTGATCCTTCCTCTATTACAAGTGCAACAGAGCAAGTACAGTAACAATTGTAAACCAACAAGTGGCTTCAGTGACTGAGGGAAAATAGAGAGTGGTAAGGTGACAGGGTGTCAGAGATGGCCTTGGATCCCTGAAGCACTCAAGTCTAGAGAGAAACCACTTACTTTCTTTCCTTCCCTCACCCTCTTACATACAAGATGGCACAGGGTCAGTTATTGTTTGAATGGTGGGAGGTGGTGGAAGGAATAGGTGAACTAATGGACAAAAACTCCATCAGTTGATATTTCAAATATGTTTACTCTGTTTCATGCAATTGTGAAAAAAAAGTCACGAGAGTGAATCATAACAGCAACCAAAAACTTACGTGTTTCAAAAGGCTGGGCACATTTCTGGAAGTATTTTGATACTAAATGAGGTCTCCTTAGACAGCAGAGGATTCCCTATATCCTCCATGCTCAAAGTGTGGTACATAGGCCAGTAGCATCACCCAGAGCTTGTTAGAAAGGTGAAACCTTGGCCCTATTCTAGACCTGCTAAGTCAGAATCTGGATTTTAACAAAGTCTCTGGGTAATATATTGGATTGGCAAAAATGTTCATTCAGGTCTGTTCATGTTTTTCCCCAACATTGTATGAAAACACAGAAAGAACTTTTGGGCCAACTCAATATATGGACATGAAAATTTGAGAAGTGCTGGAATGTTCTCTCTGTCCCTGGCACATATAGTATGCAGTTCAGCTTTTAATTCAGTATTGGGCCTATTAATAGGCTAAAGGTGATAGGGTGAAGCATTTTTAATCAATGAGAAAGTGATTTCCCCTTCCATTAAGTAATTTACATACCATTGAGCTTATTTATAGATTCTCAAATGATCTGATTTTATAAGATATGATCTTTTCATTAAACTGATGTTATGGTTAATGATTTGTGTCATATTTGCAATTTAAAAGTTATGAATGAAGAGTATCAACCCTCTGAAAAGGTAACAAAGTGTGTTCTGCCATCTTTGTTTTATAACTTGCAGACAGGAGAACCATACTTGCAATCCAGCTACGGCATTCTCTATTTCTAATCTCTACAGTGTGTATTTATTTGCATGCATCTAGACATGATAACTAATCTCCTACAAACTTAGTTGACTGTTAGAGTCTGAAAATGAAAGAGAAGTTACAACCAAATTGAAGAAAAGGATACATCGTTTCAATTAGGCACACTTCTTTACTAAATAAATGGGACTTGTAGACCAGGAGACTGAAAATTGTGGGTCCATCAAAAATCCCAGTGTGAGCAACAGAATGGGCACTGCCTTTACAGGTCTAGGGGCCATTTGAGCCATCACCAGATGCCTGCTTCTGATTTTCATTGCCTTCATTTTTAACCCTCTCCCAATCCCAGGAAAGGAGAAAAGAGTGGGTATCTCATTCTCTGGCAAGGGGGCTAAAGGATGGGGTGTGCAAATGAAACAAAGCTCTATGAACTGCATATTCATAATCGACGGCCAAATCTACCATCGCCATCACTTTCTCCCCTATAGCTCCTGGTAAGTCTCCCTTGCCTTTTACTCATGCTACCTTCTGAAACTACAGTAGATCCCAGAGAGCTGGCTGTAGCTGTAAAACCTGAGGCAGATAGAGAACTCTGCCTTTCTAGCCAGAAAACAAAGACATTCCTTTGCCCTTTCATATTGGGTGATTTCCAAAGTACTGTATTCTGTGTGCCTTGGAAATGGTCGAGTGTTTTGGGCTGCAAGCCACCAGGAGAAATAAATTTGAACTTTATCTCCTGCTGGTGAAAGATAATGAGCATTTTCTTATGAAATTTTGGCCCTCTCTCTTTCCAGTAGCCCATGCACATCTATTGTGCCAACTTTCATATACCATCATTATCATTATTAGACACAACAACATCTAAAATGCCATCAAAATAAATCTCATCTCAAATTGCCTTCCTGAAGTGAACTGAGGAGATTCTGGCACCCATAAATGCAGAAATGGACATTGCAATGGGCTGTGTGTTGTATCAGACCAAAAAATGAAATGAGGAACATATCAAGCTTGAAAGTTCATCGGAAGCTTCTAGATAATTCTGCCACTGTTTCAATTTAAGTAGTCTCTCATGAAACATTGGATCTCATTAGGCTTTCAGCACTCAAGCCCCAGGATGCATTGTATTTAATTAACTCTTCCTGGCATAAAAGTTCTCAGAAGCTCTAAGCTCTGGTAGCCAAATAAAATTCCCTCAAAGGTAATCTCAGAAACCTCTAGAGATATATATGTCTTAAATGTCATTTATCTTTCAATATGCAAACTCAGACTTTGAGGGAGTTGTGGGTGAGGAGACAGAGATGTCTGCAGACATCTGTCATAAAACCAGTATGAAATCTGGTTAAGAGAGAAATTATACTTGTTGCTCTTGAGTGGTTGCAAGCAAGATACATGCTCATCTTTAGATAGGATAAGGGTATGGCTAAAGCTTATTGAAACTTTTCTGAAATAACAGAAATCTGGGCTGAATATGCTCAAGTTTTGGCATGTCAACTATTCATAGGGTTTTAATTATCTATTTGCTCTGGGTTCTTTTCCTGGGCGTATTTTGTTTGTGAAAATTGATCATGCTATGTACTTGTTATCAGTACATTTTTCTTGATGTGTGTTTCAACAGAAAGTAACAATCAAAAAATCAAATATGTAGTTTGTGAAGGTAGTCCAGCTACTTGATGTCATGATGGCAAAGCCTTGGTGAGGGCCAGGGTAGGATAATGTCACTGGAAATGGAGAGAGGGACATTTTAATGGCCTGATAAGGCCAAGAGCCAGAGTTTCTAGAGGAAAGTTTGAGAGGCTCGAGGTGAGATGGTGATGATAACTAATAGTGGAGAGGGGAATAGTGAATCAGGATGCTAGAACTCAAAGCCAGTTGAAACAGGAAGCCAACCCAGGAGTCGAGCATAACTGGATCACAGGACACTGCTAAGAGGATTTCAGCAGGAATTAACATAAATCTGAGCAGATGAGCAAGTATGGGTGGATTTCTTCTTTTGGATTCAAAAAGTGTCAGAGATCCTACCCAGGCTCTTGGATGGGACCCAATACTCATTTAGAAGGTGGAATTGTCAACTACCCAGAAAACATTAGTCTCCCAAATAGTGTGTCCTGTGAAACTCCTTCTTGTTTATCTTGGCATCCTCTCAAGCACTTCCCCCTTCTTGGTACCATTTGATTCGCCATCCCAGTCAGGGATCAGATTTTGTGGTCATTCGTACTAAGCCAGATGGCTGAATTGATCTGCCAACTTTTCCACTCAACAAACACTCATTGAGCGCCTACAGTGTGCCAGGACCTGTTTCAGGTGTTGAGAAGACAATGAATGGAGCAGAGAAAATCTCTGCCCCTTGACGCTTATACCATGTTGATGATGACTAATATACCACAGTTAAAGGGCTTATCTAATTTAGTTTTATAAGCAAAGAAAAATTCTGCTGAGACTCATCAAAATATCACAATGGCTAAAATATCCACAAGTGTGTCCAATGGTTAACCTACACACGTACACACATAAAAAGGATGCCATTTGCTGCTATTGTTTAGTCACTAAATCATGTCCGACTCTGCAACCCCTGGACCATAGCCTACCAGGCTCTTCTGTACATGGGATTTCCCAGGCAAGAAATAGGTGGGTTGCCATTTCCTTCTCCACATACAGAGGCATATTCCTTGCTAACTGTCAGTTCAAGGAGAGTACATTTCATGAGGTTGAAAAGACCCACCTTTGAGGGTTAAAGTCCCTCTCTCTTACTGGATATGAATGGGCAAGTAATTTGCTTTCCCTCCCTCTCAGGGTCCCAATTTTCTCTTTTGTGGAAAGAGAATAATTTAAGTACCTATATTCTAAAGTTGTAATGAGGGTTAATATGTTGATCTTAGTTACTAACTCATAATAATTAGATAGATAATTATTTAATAAAAGGTAATGCATTCTGAATGCCCCAATACTTTCAAGTTTTCAACCTTTCTCAAGCCCTTCTTGATAAAGCCTTTACTTACGTAAACTTTCTCAAGTTTCTCAAGCTCCCATCTTTACGTTGTGAGATGCCCAGGGGCTGTTGCAGCATTTTTAAGGATTGTTGGAGGTGGGGAGACTTACAATTCCTGGGCATTTTTCTTTCTGAATTCCTACTCTATCCAAATTTTTGATTCAGATTTCCTGGGCCATGATCTTGCTTCCTGCAACTTGTCCCTTGCACTGGTACCTCTGTTTCACCTTTGTTCCCTCCATGAATCACTAACATAAGGCTGTTGGGTACAGTAGACAGTGGTTGAAGATTTGGAGACGACCAAGAGAGCCCAGGGTATTGCTTAGAACAGGAGCACCCTCTTCATGAAGAATTCCTCTTCATCATCTTTCCTTCCCTAAAACTTGGCTTCATCCTTGACATCTCTTTATATGATTCTTTATATGTGATCCATCAGGAAATCCTGTTGGTTTTTACCTTCAAAATATATAAAGCACGGACCTTTTAAAAAATACTGATGTTTTCCAAGTGCCCAAGACAATGTCTGGCATAAAGGAGGTACTCAAAAATTATTTGTTGAGTAAACAAAGAAAATGTGCCTAGAACAATGCCTGGCATGAAGAAATATACAAACTTAAACTTCTTAAAATATGATTTTGTGTGATCTGTAATTTAGCCTTTCAAGTGGTTACTATCAGGAGTAAGTTTTCTCTGCAGAAAACTGACCATCTTAAACATCTCACTTCAAGTCAGTTAATTAGCACTTGGGTGTACCATTCCTGTCTTGGTTCTGCAGGACTGATCATCCTGAGTGTTTGCTACAGACGGTTTCTCAGGTTTGGAGAGCTGCAGAGGAGAAATCGAGCCTTAGGGACCTCCCCCTTCCCCAGTAAGAAGCAGCTCCCTTATAAGGATCAGCTTGAGACCAGATGAAAGCTTCTCGCTTTACCACAATTATCATATCTGTAGATTTAAATAGTGTCAGGTTGATTGAGGAAAGGCACCATCTGAACTGTCAGGTGTTTGCAATTAAAAATAAAATTGCACAGCCAAGAAGCCATTATCACAAGTCCTGCACATGTTAGACATTTCTAGTTCTACCAAATACATCACAAGAGGTATCAAGAATATGAGAAATGTGCACATTTGCATTTTAGTTCAGTGAGACAGCTTTTCTTCTTGCTGCCTCAATGAAAATTTTTAGACACATATTAACATATCTCTGCTCTGCTTAAAATATTTTTTTATAATTCTCTATAAAATACATGAAACATGTTTCCTTGGTCTAACATTTTTACACAGGAGTGGAAAACACTGGACCCGAGACCCCAGTTATCTTTTTGTTCCTCGCATGCCTGCAGTGAATTTGGTATCAGCATTCATACACTGCCCTTTTGTGATCAATGTCCTCATCCCAATAATTCACCCCAAATAGTCTGTCTCTCTCACTCTGTCTGACTTTATCTCTTGGTACTTTCCCTGCCTCATTCTATGCCGGCTATGCTAGACTCTGTTTCAACACTAGGAACCCTCTAGCCTCAGGCCCTTTGCACTGGCTGTATCTCTTTCTATAACATTCTCTACATGTGTAACTTCATAGGTAACTCCATCATTTTAAGTTTGTGCTCAGATCTTACCTTTTTAATGAGGCCTAGCATAACCACCAATTTAAAGCTGTGAATCCCTTATGGTAGGCGAATAAAAGATCCCCAAAGATGTTCACATCCTAATCCCCAGAACCTGTGAATATGTTACCTGACATGGCAAAGGGGACTTTGCAGTGTGATTAAGTTAAAGATCTTGAGATGAGAACATTATCCTGGATTATCTGGGTGGGAGACAGGAGAGTCAGAGTCAGAGAAGATATGACAGAGAAACGAAAGTAATAAAGGAGAGAGATTTAAAGATGATACCCTGCTAGGTTCAAAGATGGGCAAAGAGATCATGAGTCAAGGAACTGCAGGTGTCCCCAAGAGGCTGGAAAAGGCAAGGAAATGAATCTCCCTTAGAGCTTCCAGAAGAAATGCAGTCCTGCTAATACCTTCATTCAGAAGTACTGGCCTCTAAGCCATAAGATAACAAATTTATGTTGTTTTAAACCATTATTTGTGGTAATTTGTTACAGCAAGCCATAAGATAACAAATTTATGTTGTTTTAAACCATTATTTGTGGTAATTTGTTACAGCAGTAAGAGGAAACTAACATACCCCCAGTCTCCTTTTTTTCCTTTTTTCATATCACATACCAGCCTCTATTGTACTGGACAATGTGTTTATCTTGTCTATTGTTTATTATTCTCTCTCCTGCCTTACCCTCTGCCTCTATGCTGTAAACCCCACAAGGGCAAATATCTTCATCTATTTTGGTCACTGCTATAAATGTGCACTTAGGTCCTGATTTTGCTGAATTAATTGGTTAGTTAATCCTCAATCTATTTTTATCCTCTGAAATTACTTCCTACCATTTAAAATAAATCGTCCGACCTGGCTCCTGATCCTGTCTTTCCTCCCTCCCTTTCTATTTCCTTCCCTCCCTCCCTCTCAAACACACACACAGACACACAGACACAGATAGACACATACACACACCCCTGATACACACCCCCTCTGAATTTAGAATTCTCTCCCTCTATCAGACTGGGTCCAGTTTCAAATTATAGCTTTCCATGAAGTCTTCCCTTGACTCAACAGTTCACACTGAACTCCACATTTTCTGAACTGCTAAAGCATCTCATGTTATCCCCCAGTTTTGCACCTATGTGTTCTTCCTTTTTGTATCAGCCAGTTGCCCTCAGGAAGCAGAAAGTGCACAGTAATTAGAACATGGGGAGTTTAACATAAAGAATTGCTAACTAATAAAAAGAAACTAACTACTGAGGGGTAAAGGATAATTCTAAGGAATATAGGGAAGGCAGATAGAGGAGGCAGCCACTATCCCTAGGACTGAGGCAGAGTACCTAAGTGACACACTGGAAAAGCTCCCTAGGCCCACACTAAGGCTGAGCGATTCAGACCTCAGTGGGAGGGTGTTGGCATGGCATGGTGGATAGTGGAGAACTTCACTGAGGCTGAAGTGCAGACAGGCTGGCAAACAGGAAATCGCTGGCTGGATGCCAGCTAAACTCACTAGGAATCTACATGACGGGGTGCTGATGAGACTCATAGGCGATTGCCCAGGGGGTGCTACAAAAACACTCTGAGAAGCGGCCTTGTAAGTTCCTAGTGGAGAATGCCACTGAAACTGGCTAGAAAGCCACCTGTGGGAGTGCTTGGAAACTCACTGGAGACCGAGTGCCTCTGGGTGTTTGCCTGCCGCTGACCACTGTGTGCTGCAGAAGCAAGCAAGAAACAAGCACATGAGGAAGAGGCATCCCTTCACCCTGCCACATGTGTCTAGCACCTTCTATGAACAAATCCTAACAATGTACCATCTGGCAAAGGAGAAATGTTTATAGGGTCAAGCTCCAGTATTACATAGCAGAGAAAAGAAGGGTCGATTTGGAGTTGAGGTGCAATACATTATTGGTACACCTTTGTATTTATAATTTCTCTTGAATGTTAGCAATATTATAAGCCCCTTGAGGGCAAGGGCAATGTCATACTTCTCCCCCCTTGCCTGCTCCCTGGCACAGTTTATATGGCATTTAACACAGTGATGACCGCATGTACCAAGAGCTTGGTTGAATGTAAATAAGATTTTCCCAAGCCCTTATTTGCTCACTAGCCTAGGAAGACAATGACATCATCACTTCCTTTTATGCTACCCTATTCTGAGATCTAATGACAGAGCAGTTCAACCCAGAGTGAATAGCAGCTGCCACCAAGCTAGCAATTTCCAACTGCAAACCAGGCTGTGATTTTCTCCTTGGTGATGATGCCATCTTGGATGTCATTTTCAAAAATGCTGAAGCCAAGCTGGGGTGAATTGTGATTTTGTTTATTAAACTCTCACTTGGTGGGGAACAGCCCTGTCAGATGCTGATTTTCCCAGAGTCAATTCTTACTTAGGCCTCAAGCCAACCCATCAAGGAGGTATGTTTCAATGTGTCGCACCTTCTTCTCTTCTCATAAGGACTTAGATGGTTCACAGAACAATCTTTTCAAAATCAGATGACTCAAACTGCACAAACCTTCTTTGTGTACAAAAGGGAGTACAGTCTAACAGTTATATTCGTTTTAATGCATTTCTTGGCCTCCAAACGCCTTCAAAAGTCTTATTTTGTGTGAATCCAAGAATCTCTATTAAGTAGCCCATTCCAAAAAAAAGATTGCCCAGCCCTAATTTTAACATTAGCCCAAGTCCTTTCTAGTATTCCCTTGTCCATGATAACATATGATAGGGTTTGTTCCTTACCCTAAATATAATGATTTGCACCAAATATCATTAGCCCAACACCAGTAATTATGGCCCATACTGTTTCCTTGGAGGCAAAAATGGCTTGGTCTTGAGCTAGACAAATTTCTATGAGCTCAGTGCACATGTTACTTATGTGACCTTGGCTATGTTACTTCACAAATTTCGGAGTCCTCCTTGGTAAATCAGGGCTAGCTGACAGAAATGGGGCAAGTTATCCTCTTTAGACTGGGTCAGTTTTCTCCATAGGAGCAAATGAAACTCATTCCATAGAGAGTTACGAGAATAATGTTTAAAAAGCCCTTGGCTAGATTATACAGAGTGAAGTAAGCCAGAAAGAAAAACACCAATACAGTATACTAACACATATATATGGAATTTAGAAAGATGGTAATGATGACCCTGTGTGCGAGACAGCAAAAGAGACACAGATGTATAGAACGGACTTTTGGACTCTGTGGGAGAGGGAGAGGGTGGGATGATGTGGGAGAATGGCACTGAAACATGTATACTATCATGTAAGAAACGAATCGCCAATCTATGTTCGATACAGGATACACGATGCTTGGGGCTGGTGCACGGGGATGATCCAGAGAGATGATATGGGGTGGGAGGTGGGAGGGAGGTTCAGGATTGGGAACTCATGTACACCCATGGCAGATTCATGTCAATGTATGGCAAAACCAATACAGTATTGTAAAGTAAAATAAAGTTAAAAAAAAAAAGCCCTTGACTAATGAATGGTCAATAAATGCCAACTATGATTATATCACAAACCAAACAATGTCACCCTTTCTAGTCCAAGCCACCATCACCTATTCCCAGAACGACTGCCATGGCCTCCCAACTGGTGTTCTGCTTGCACTCTCGCCTACAGTCTATTCACTACACAGCAGCCTGAAGAATTTTCTAAACATAAATCAAGTTTTGTCCACTCCCTTACTCAAAGCCCTAAGCTGACTTCCCATCACACTTTGAACAAAGTCCAAAGTCCTCACTAAAGCCTTCAGGGCTCCATGTGATTTGGCCTTGACCTACTTCTCTGGTCTCCTCTCTTAATTATTTCCTTTATCCTTTTCTCCCATCTAGTCCTGCTTTTCTTGTGGTTCCTCAGCCATGCAAGTATGTTTTGCCCCAGGGACTTTTTATATGCTGATCTTCTTCATTGGAATGCTCCTCATTCCCACATATTCACATTGCCCATGACTTATTCCTATAGTTTGTTCAGGATTCCCCTCAAACATCTTCTAAAAAAGGCCTTCCTTGGCCACTGTAGGCAAAGTGGCTCCTACCTTCCATGCACTAGTCTCTAACCCCCTTACCTGATTTTACACACAAGACTTAAGTCCATATGGATACCTAACATTATGTTATTTGTTTACAGCCTTTTGTTCTATTAAAATAGAAGTTTTGTGAAGGCAGGGACTTTGTTCACTATGGTTTACTACTTGGCATAATTTAGCTGTACAATAAATATTTGTTGACACAATGAGCATTATTGTTATTATTACCCATGATATTCAGTTTTGTGGGATTTTGGATCTTTCGTGAGGCTCTCTTTGGAATGTTTAGTGCCTCTAATTGTGGCCAACTCATCCCCTTCTTGGTAATTTGTGTAAATCTTAGCTGAGATTCCCAGAACTGAGATACATGGCTTGACTCCAAGTCTTTGGGGGAAAGAGAGTAGAGAGGAAAAAATAGGGGAAGAGAACCTGATAGGTGATATGGGAATATCTCAAAGAAAAATCTTAACTCAATTTATTATTTTGTCTAGAGCCATCCCTGGACACTTGCTCAAACCAGAATTTTATATGTGAGTAAAACTCCTTTCCTCTGCTTCTATTTCCTAAATTTACTTATCTTTTGCCTGAATAACATAAATGTAATGTCAATTGTTGAAGAGAAGCCAATCCCAACATTTTTCAAGTTATCTGAAAACAAAATGGAAGAATTTGGTTTTTGTTTTAGCAATGAAAATCATGCCCTAGATTATCATCAAACAAAATTAACTTAAATATCAAGTCATAGTAAAGCATATATCTCAATTCTGAAAGTTCATTCCTAGGAATACTATGGTTGAACTATTGCTGATGTTCAACTCACTTTGAGCTAGTCAAATGAAACTTTCATATGGTTCACTCTAATATTTGTGGCAGTAATTAAAATTTAGAGATTATAAAATTCAGAGATAAAGCTATAACTCTCTTTATTTCTAACTAGGAAAATTAGCTTGTATTCATAAGGATAAAGTTCTTTAGTCGCTCAGTCATGTCCAGCTCTTTGTGACCCATGGACTGCAGCGTGCCAGGCCTCCCTGTCCCTCACCATCTCCCAGAGCTTGCTCAATCTCATATCCATTGAGTCAATGATGCCATCCAACCATCTCATCCTCTGTGGTCCCCTTCTCCTCCTGCCCTCAATCTTTCCTAGCATCACCTAGATAACGTTATGCTCTAGCAAAAACCATTCTCCCCAAATCTCAATGGCTTAATAAAATAAAAACATATTTCTTGCTCATGCTGCATGTTCCAATACAGGTTGGCAGGGGGCTTTGCTTCACTCAGTCACTCAGGTATTCAGGCTGATAGAAGTACCACCTTCTTGGGACTTCCCTGGTGGTCCAGTGGCTAAGACTCCATACTCCCCATGCAGGGGGCATTGGGGAACTAGATTCCACATGCCACAGCTAAAAATTTGAATGCAGCAACTAAGAGTTAGCATGCTGCAATGAAAGATCCCATGTGTCCCGACTAAGAACCTATGCAGACAAATATATATATATATATACACCGTCTTCTTACAATTGTACCATCTGGAATGCATGGACATTTTGGTGGATGCCCTAAAAGCAAAGATGAGGGAATTGAGCATGGGCATTTTCAGTGCCTCAGTCCAGAAGTGACCCACCCAATTTCTGTTCCTTTTTTATTGGCTAGAGGTGGTCCTATGGCTCTTACAGGCTCACTTGCTACCTCCATCCTATCTCTAGCTTAGGCCATCCCCTAGATAACCTCTCCACTTTTTTGAATTCTTCTCAATTCATACCACAATGACACCCTGTAAGGCCTGGATGGCTCTTCTCAGATGGCTCTCGTGACAGTGTAATATTTACGGATCTCCTTTCATACTCCTTGGCTGGAAAGAAAGGGAGGCTAAAGTTTTCTGGCAGTGGGAAGAAAAGCAAGGGAAGAGGGGTATGTAGCCATGTTGGCTCTCTCTGCTTAGACACAGTGTACCATCATTTCAACCCTCTGAGTCTGCCGCATGCTGGTCCAGGGAGCTTTGCAAAAAGGATATCTCCACAAGAGGTGAAGTGAGACATAAACCTTTTTCTTCACTCATTTCTCCAAACTGATCTGGGGATCTTCATCATCCTTTTCCTATAGATTTTTTCGTGGTGGGAGGAGGGAAGCAGAGGAGAGTAGGAAGAAACTGGAGAACAAAATCTCACCTTGGCTCTAAACTTTCTTGCCCTTTCCCCCTTAACTTACCGAAGTTCATTCTCTAAGGCCTTATTTCTTCTTTATGTGAGTGGAAAATGCTCCTATCATTACACAGTGTTCAACTTATGATTTGGATAGAAACTCTAGTCTTCCCCTGTTAGGCCTTGGATCCTGACACTGAAAGCCAAGTTCTTTTCCTCCAGAGACTAGCCTTTGCAAATCAAAAGCACTTTGGCTTTTAGGCCATTTTCTCTGCTAAGGACTTTAAAGTTTCTAATTCATAATTAAAGTTGAACAGTGACTATTTGTTCTAAGTTGGTCCTACCATACTTTGGGGGCATGACTGACAATGATTAAATGGGCAAAGGGCAAGCCGTAGGACTACTAAGAATTACTGAAAATTACTGGGAACAAAATACGGTAAACTTCATGACACCTAGATCTATAATTACCTGAATTTGAATTAATGAGTGGCACTCCTCCTCCTTCCAGTCTGTTTCTCATCTAGTGATGACCTCAACTTCTCTTTCTCTTTAGAATGTGTGTAAGTGGATGTTATGGAGGCAAGGGCGAGGACTGGTGACAACTGGCAGGCTGCCCTGATGTGGAGTGTAGGTGCCTGAGTTTCCTGTATTCTCCTGGCCTGTTTCTTCTTATTGGTCTGACAAAATGCTAGTCTGTGCTGCAGTTCTACATACTCAAAAGGACCAGGCTCACTCTCATGAGCTATTTAGTGGACAGTGAAATTAGGAGATGCCAAAACATGGTCTGAATCAGGACAGATTTAGATCACACAGCTGAACTCCTGGAACTCCTGGCAGTCTGGCTACATAGGTTTACCCCAAACTTTTAATCAAACCTGCAATGATATGGCTCTTCATTTTACCCAATAGATTGAAAGTACCTTATTCATTACTTTGTTCCTTTGTTATTGTCAGTTTTCTCCACTTGGGAATACAAACTCTATGATGGCAGAGACTTTGTAAATACATTTGTAATGACTAACACATGCCTAGTCTATGGTGGGTCCTCAGTCCATATTTGTTGAATAAATGAATACAAATGAATGAACATGAGGCGCTACACCAGGCTATGAAGATGACTGAAGCAGGCTTTCCTGCATTAAGGGAATACACAGACCAGAAAGGGAGACCTGTTGGTTAGTAATAATCCTAAATGTTGACAAACTGGGACTGAAACCAGCAGGTAGGTGGAGCAGTAAGGAGCAACCTCCCTCGTTATATGGCATCTGAATTCTCTATTTTGCAGCAGTCTACTTCAATCATCATGTGCCTTCCTGGAGCTTGGGGATATTTGACTGTGTGACCTCTACTCTTGTAGGACAAGATCTTAGACAGCCTGGAAGGACACATAAACATCACAAAATCTGGCACCCACAGGCAGTGCCCAAGGTGATGGAGAAAGAGGGTAGACAGGTTGTAATATGGTCTTACCTTGACACTTAGATGTGACCCATATCGATTGTAACCAAGAGCCAGGTGGCATGATGGATGTCTCTGAGGATCCCCTGTGGACAGATGACTTGGACAACCAGATTGCCAGTCCCTCTGCCCCAGACCCACTGGCATGCTGGATATGCTGTCAAACTTTGACATGACCTAGGAGGAGAAAAAGGATAGCAAATTATCTAAGGTTAAGTGCTTGGTGATTGGGGCGGGGGGTGTCAAGATGGAAATTATGTTGAATTATATGGAAAAATAAAGTTCCATTTCTCACATGCTTGTGTTTCTGGTCAGAGATCCTCAAAGTTGCTACATCTATACAATATGTGCACTATAGAACTAAGGAGAAAAAGCTGCATTTTAAGACAAACCCTCATTACAATTGATCATGATTCAAAATACCAACTGAAAATAAAGAGCAGCCCAATGAACAAAGAATGACATAGTTGATATTTTAAAATAATTTAAAATTAGAGTCCTTTTATTTTTCTGCTACTTCCATTAAGATTTCATTTTGTGGAAACTTCTTCTTTACCTTAATGTGGTCACTTTTCTTTCTGGAGTTCTTTGGAAAATGTATGAAGTCTAAGAGGTGAACAAATCATTTCCTCTTTTTGGATCTCAGTGACCTCATGTGTAAAAATAAAGGAAGTCGACTGCACAAGTGCTCCTCAATCTTTAATGTATGTCACCTGGGGGATCTTGTTAAAGATTGATTTAGCAGGTCTGGGGCAACCCAAAATTACGTATTTTAATGAAAAACTCCCAGGTGATGACAGTGCTGCTGGTCCAGGGATCACACTTTAGGTACCAAGGGCTCATGTGGCAGAAGACATCATCCGGGTACCAACAGCATATACCAAAGCTCATATTATTACCCAACTCCTTCTGCAACACACCTTTCTCCTCCTGGGGTATATGGGAGAGGGTGTTGGAGGCTTGGGATAAGGAATACCGTCTCTTAAAGTTGCTGTCTTTCTCTATTGGTTTAGAAAACATCAAAGCACTTGCCTTTTTTAATGATCCATGGTAAGATTCCCCTGGGCCTCAGTTTCCTTATCTGGAAACTGAGTGTAGGAGTGGACGGTCTCTCAAAGACACTATATCTATCTCTGTATATATTTCTCACTTGAGCACAAATCAAAATTATTTGATATTTTTAAAATGATACTTGTAGGTTCACGATGTTCAAAAATATAGAGTATATTCATTGTTTAATCAGAATGTGTGTCCGTTGCTGGGAAATTCAAAGAATTCTGTCACCCTTGAGAAGTAAATCACAGTCATCAGACGCTTCTGCAATTAAGTTTATTTCAGAGAGTACAATATAATTTACATCTGCAAACTCTGAACTAACTAAAGTAATGGGATGTCAATGTTCATAAAATACCAGCAAAGGCACTTTTGTTAAAACAGCAGTGATAGAAATGAGGGTCTGTAAGGTCTGTGTGTCAGAGCAGAGAGTTGTAGGGCTGCTACTGACAGTGTGAGCTAGACAACTGAGGATGGAAAAGTAGCCAACCAAGTAAATATTCATATTTCAAGACATAGTTCAGAAATATCCTTCCTGAAATGGGCCAAGAAAAATTTCCAGCTCCCAGCCCCCTGCCATAGTGCAGTAGATTGAGGTGTGCCTCTGGGTTTTCTGATTGTACTCTGGGGCAGCATAAAGTTAAAAACAAGTAATTCTAGAAATTAGTTTCACTGTAGCAACTAAGAGCTCAAATAATATATACTTATATTTCATGTTTTCCTACTACTTTCCATATCAGTTATGAATGATTTTATATGCAAGTGACAGACTATTCATCTAATAGTATCTAATATCATGAAGACTTCTGTTTATTCAACTAGAAGCCAGAACTAGGTGGTCCAAGATCAAACATGCAACTCAGTGATGCTGTCGAGGACTGAGGTCATCCCTGGATTCATCTACTCTTTATCTTCAGTGTGCTTAGGGATGTCTCCTCTCATACTTGCAGGATGGCGGCCTCACTTTTGTATGACACTATCTTATGCAAGAAACATGAAAATGGTAGAAAAAGAGACATTCTCTTCATCATCTCTCTGTCAGAGAAAACAAGTTTTCTTTCCTAGAAGGCCCAGCAGACTTCTCTTTATGTGTCATTAATCAGAATGGGTCCATACAAACAGTCCTAGAACAATTACTGAAACAGCGGTGTGAGAATGCCACAATCATCTGAGATTAATCACAATTCATTCCCTTGGGCCAGATACTGTCAAATTCTAAATTTCAAATGGTTAAAATCATGACATATAAGCACAGAGTGAACACATGTCAAAGGTAACTCCTTAATGATGGAGCCAGAAAAATAGTAAAACCGGTTCAAAGTTGACTAGGAGAAAGTGATAGATAGGTTCAAGGAAATAAAGAACGCTAAAACGCAATTGCTAAATTAGTTATGAAATATATTAATATCCTACAAGACTATAAAACTATAACCTTAGGGGATATCTTTTTTACCAGACAGAAATTCCTCACATGTTGTTAATGTTCTACAAATTAATATATGTCTTTACAGAGTCAAGAGTAAATTGTATGCCAAATAAATGTACATTTCCCTAGAGAATTAAGATACTCTTTGGTTTGGTCTATTAGATGCTGAAAGTCACATGGTCATTGTTTTACCTTATTTCCAAGTTTTGGATAATAATTTTTAACAGCAAAAAGCTAAAGAAATCCAACCAAGGTTTTCTTAGCAAAAGTGAAAGAGGAAATGTTTGTTGGGTAGGCAATTAACAGTGTTTGCCACAAACCTCTAATTTCAAATGACTAAATATCATCAAGTAGCATAAATATTTTTTTCTAGGATACGGTCTTAAACATGGACAACAATATCAAGCCCTCTCAAACTGTTAACAGTATATTTTTAGTGTTATTAAAATACGGATCTTCCTTCACTTACAGTGGGGTTATGTCCCAATAAACCCATCATAAGTTGAAAATGTGTTTAATACATCTAGCTTACCAAACATCATAGCTTAGCTTAACCTACTTTAAACATGTTCAGAACACTTACATTAGCCCACTGTTGGGCAAAATCATCTAAAACAAGGCCTGTTTTATAATGCAATGTTGAATATCTCATGATTTATTGATTACTGTACTGAGAGTGAAAAACAGAATGACTGCATGGGTACAGAATGGTTGTCAGTGCGTCAGTTGTTTATCCTCACAACTGTGTGACTGATAAGGAGCTGGGGCTGCTGCCACTGCCCAGCATCATGAGAGTATTGTATCACATATTGCTAGCCTGGGAAAAGATCAAAATTCAAAATCTGTGGTACAGTTTCTACTGACTGTATATCACTTTTGCATCATAAAGTCAAAAAATCGTAAGTCGAGCCATCATAAGCCAGGGACCATCTGTATATTTTAGGTGGTACTTCAGAGTCTCCAAGAGTAATTTTTATTGACATTTCAATCGAGGTTCTAATTTTGGATGGACAGATGAATTTCTTTACTCAGCTTCTTTGGAAGTAAAATAGTGTCACTGATGAAATGATTAGGAAAATAGGATGCATTTTCTTGATTTTTTCCAAAGCGTGTTTGGCAGTTGTGATTTGTTTCTTTGATGATGACCCTTGAAATTTATTTCTAAAAAGAGATTTCTTCTTTCTTTTCACAAGTTCATCTATGAGTAACTAAATCCCAGTGACATTTAAGTTTCCCCATGGCCTAGTCTATGTAGACTTTGTTTTTCTTTGATTATTTTTCTTATTGACTCAGTAAAGCCAAATCTAGAGCTATATTCCAAAACTACCTCTGAATTCCACAGCTTGCCTCTGATTTCAAATGGCTCAAGCAGAACTAGGATATTAGGTATAAGAAAAGCCAGTGCTATGCTGTCATATGTTTTATTTGGGATAAGATTCACTGTTAAGGAATCCGTCTTATGGTGAAGTTTAGAAATAGCAGCTGTTTATAATTAAACAGGTGACACTCTCTAGTAATTTTACTTGCAAGTGAGTCATGCCTCATGGGTTCTATTGAAACACATAAGAAACAAGTCTTGTGCTTAGCATTTCTTCTATGGCACCTCTTGGATTTGTCATTCTATTTTGGTGGATTAACAATGAAGATTCTAACAAGTGAGAACTAAAATCTTGTTTCAAAAGCCAAAAACTAGTTAGACAGCATTTTAGAGAGGTGAACACAGACAATGCTTCTATCATAAAATCATATTTCTATAATCACAAGCTAGGTGGGGAATTTTTTCAGTGATAAGAACTAGAAAATTTTCTGCATTTATTTAAATTTCTCCTCGGGATGTTTATTGTGTCATTTATAGTTGATCCTTCCTGACTAGACCAGGTGATGATTGCGTTGAGGAGAGGTGGAAAGAATAGAATACTAAAGGATTTAGGGTTCTTTCAGCAGGGTCATGACACTAAGGAGGGAGCTGACCTGGAGAAATAAGTCAACTGGCCAATATGAAGAGAAATGAGTATTTAATTTGTCAGTGTCTGATTTTCTTTGTATTAATCATAAATATTAAAAGCAAATATTTACTTAAAACTCTCCTTTACTTCGATTGTTCTATCTTGGTTTTCTAATGTTTTGCCTTAAGAAATGTATCCTTTAAAGAAAAGCATGGATTGTAGCCTGCCAGGCTCCTCTGTCCAGGGAATTCTCCGGGCAAGAATACTGGAGTGGGTTGCCATTTCCTTCTCCTGGGTATCTTCCTGACTCTGGGATCAAACCCAAGTCTCCCGCACTGCAGGCAGATTCTTTATGGTTTGAGCCACCAGGGAAGCTCAGAAATGTTATCCTTTAAAGGAAAGTATTAGATGTGATATGTAGGGGGAAATGATCAATTTAATAAATTCTTTTATAAGCATCAAAAGTAATATTCTCGCTTACCTTCTCATTTATTTATCAACACACTGGTTTTATTTTTTTCACATCTCTTTATACTCATGTGTATATATATATATATATATATATATATATATATACACATACAGAGAGAGAGAGAGAGAGAGACACTTTGTTTTAGAATTTGGGCCAAAGAAGATATAGTCTGTAATCTGCTTTCTCTGTGTAATACTATAACTTGAGTGTCACCGTTACAAGTGGCAGTCTACCTGGTAACTTGTATGGTGGCTTATTTGACTATTTGTTAGACATTGATCTTAAACATTTTCAATGTTGCAATAAAAACTCTAGTGGATAACTTTTTTCATATTCTATATTATTTGTTATTTGGCAGCTGTATTAGTCAGGATAGGCTTTGGATATTGTTAGTTATTAGTCAGGATGTTTCAGTAACAAATTGACCCCCAAATACCAGTAGTACCATTATTAATACAATAATGACTTGTTTCTCACTCATGTTATGTGTTCATCACATGTCAGAGGGAGGAGGGCACACAGTTCTCAGGGGCCCAATTTGATGGAGATTTCACACTGTTGTAGCTGTCATCTGGAATATGCATCTAGCTCAATTATCATGGAGAAGGAAGAGGTATTGAAAAATTCTGAATAAACCCTTCACTGACTCTGCTTGGAAGGGACACATGTCCCTCTGCTCACAACTTGTTGACCAGAACTAGTCTAAAAAGGGACTGAGAAATAGAATGGAGAAAATGGAGCATTTGGAGAATATTACAGAGTCTTCATTGGAAAAGACCCTGATGCTGGGAAAGACTGAAGGCAGGAGAAGAAGGGGATGACAGAGGATGAGATGGTTGGATGGCATCAGCGACTTGATGAACATGAGTTCGAGAAAGCTCCAGGAGGTGGTGATGGACAGGGAAGCCTGGTGTGCTGCAAGTCCATGGGGTTGCAAAGAGCTAAACACGAGTGAGGGACTGAACTGAACTGAACTGAACAGAGTCTTCAACAGCAGTGGTGTTGGAGAAGGAAGAAAGACTACTTCCTTACAAGGAATTTCTAATTTGTCAGAATTTCTTGGTCCAAAAAGGGAGACCTGGGACTTCCCTGGTAGTCCAGTGGCTAGGACTCTACACTCCCAATGCAGGGGGCCTGGGTTCAATCTCTGGTCAGGGAGCTAGATCCCACACTGGCATAGCCAAATAAATAAATAAACACAAATACATTTTAAAAAGGGAGAGCTATATGTACTTTTGGAAATTTCTCTGTAGAGAATTTACAGAAAGGTGTGTTTCCTTCATGGTGTCTGGTGGTATAGAATGGTGGTGAAGAGCGTGGGCTGGGGTCTGAGACATATCTGTGTTTTCATCCTGACACGTAGTGCTTACGGGTTCTTGAGCAAATAACAGTCTTTCTAACCCTGACTTTTCTAATATGCTATATGGGTATGATTATATCTACTGTACTTGTTGAGGATTAAATGAGAGAGTATTGCGTAAAGCATTGGCACAATGTGTCTGGCCTGTACTAAGTGCTCATAAAATGGTAAATATTACTGTTTACTGCTTTTCATTACCTTTGTCATTATGAACACATTCTTTATAATTTTATATGTATTAGCCATTTCAGATTTGGATTAGTGGGTTCAACAATTAATAGGTTTAGATATAGTCATGATCTTTACTTTCAAAGAAATGAGGTGAGGGCTCATACTTTTTCCTACTCATAGAGGACCTGACCAGGAGAATATTTTTGGCTTCTGAGTAAAAGGAAAAACTCAAACTCACCTCAATTATCTTTTCTTTAATCCTAATTGGAGGTGCAATGAGAAGAAGGTACAGAAAGAGAAAGAGGGTGTACTGTGCTATCAAGATTCTAGTTCTTGTTCATAAGGCTAAACCATTATGTGTGAATCTATGTGGGGTTTTTGCAACTAATTTTTATTGGAGTATAGTTAATTTACAATGTAGTGTTAGGTTCTGTTGTACAGTAAAGTGAATCAGTTATACATATACATATATCCACTCTTAGATTATTTTCCCACATAGGCCATTACAGAGTATTGAGTAGAGTTTTCTATGCTATACAGTAGGTTTTTTTTTTTTTTATTAGTTACCTGGGCTTCCCTGGTGGCTCAGCATTAAATAATCCACTTGCAATGCAGGAGATGTAAGTTCAATCCCTGGGTTGGGAAGATCCCCTAGAGAAGGAAATAGCAACCCACTCCAGTATTCTTGCCTGGCAAATCCCATGGACAGAGAAGCCTGGCAGGCTACAGACTATGAGGTTCACAAGAGTCGGACATGACTTAGCAACTAAACCACCACCTCCATTAGTTACCTATTTTACATACAGTAATGTGTATATGAGTATCCCATTCTTGAGATCTGGAGGCAAATAGGGTGTCACAGTGAGCTGAGAGGAGATGGGTGATATTTTATAAGTTGTAGTGTTAAAATCACATGAGATCATTTGGTGGGGGTGGGAGGGTACTTCTTTGGTGGCTCAGATGGTAAAGAATCTGCCTGCAGCGCTGGAGACCTGGCTTTGATCCATGGGTCGGGAAGATCCTTTGGAGAAGGGAATGGCAAACTACTCTGGTATTCTTGCCTGGAAAATCCCATGGAGAGAGGAGCCTGGTGGCCTACAGTCCATGGGGTCAGAAAGAGTCAGACATGACTGAGCAACAAACATTTTCACCTTCACTTTTGTTTTATAATTTTTTACAAAGATAATTCCTTATTGAAATGTTTCTTTGTGATTTTATCAAATAAGTTTTATTTATATAATACACCATCTGGTTATCTGATATTGAACAAATGTCAGTGTTCTTTTAGTTTTTATGGTACTAATAAACATATTAAACAATTTTTGAGGGCTTTTTATGTACTCTCACTGTGCCAAGTGCTATGGTATACAAAACTTAACAGTTCTGATCTAAAAAGAATATATCTTAGAGCCATGGAGATAAAGATGTATGTGCACAGATAACTATTATTGGCAATATAATGGGACAAGGGCCAATATAAAGCAGAAGTGTGTGGATCTGAGAACTTAAGAATGGGCCAGTTTCACCTGGGTCTTTTCGGGAATCTTCAGGGAGGACAGGCTCTTGAACTAGGCCTTGAAACCCAAGAAAATTTTGACTGGTGAAGCAGGAAGAAGCACCTTACAGATAAAGGAAACAAAATGACCAAAGACACAGAGAGAAAAAGACGGTTGTTTGTACACTTTTTATAGGCATTAGGAAGCCAAGAAAGGATTTTGAGCAGGAGATAAACATCATTTCGTCAGGTCCTGACCATATGATGGCTGGATTAGATGGGATAGAATGGGGTAAGAGAACCCAGTTCAGAGGCACTTGTAATGATCCAGAAGAGAAGACTGAGAGGTTTGCCAGCACTGGTGAAAGCATTAGTCTTGGCAAAGGACAAGATGTGGCTCCATTTATAATTGGTGTGACAAGCAGAAGATGGATGGAGATGAAGAGAAATGAATTTATAAATCAGAGCTTGTTGGGTGAGCCTGGTTTCCTCAGGGAAGTAAAAGGCTGTGTGTTGAGAGTTAGAGGACTGGTTGGAGACTTGAGGAAACTATTAAAAGTTTGGAATTTGTCATGCAGAAAGAATTTCACAGAATTATTCCACAGAAATTAACGTGTGAGAATGTTCATTGAAGAATTACTTAAACAGACACTAAATCAGAAATGACATAAACACCTATTCAATAAGCAATTGGTTGAAAAACTTACAATACTTCCCCACAATGAGATCTTAAAAATATCATATAACAAAACCAAGTATACTTATATATGCATGTTTGTAATGTTAAAGATTTCTATATGTGTAGGATATATCTGAAAAGATACTAATGATTTTCTTCCAGGAGAGAGTATCTTTATGTCTTCCATCAAAACCAAACCAAACCAAAACCTCTGGGTGTGAATATATGTGTATGTGTTTGTGTGTGTATTTGCACATGCATACATAAATGTGTCACAAAAAAGTCTTGAGGGAGATGGTCAAAAAGCACATGAAAAGTTGCTCAACATCGCTAATCATCAGAAAATATAAATCAAAACAACAATAAGGTATCATCTCACACTGGTCAGAATGGCCATCATTGAAAAAAATCTACAAACAATAAATGCTGGAGAGGGTGTGGAGGAAAGGGAACCCTCTTGCACTGTTGATGGGAATGTAAATTGATGGAATCATTATGGAGACCAGTGTGGAGGTTCCTTAAAAAACTAAAACTGGAACTATCATATGATCCAGCAATCCTACTGCTGAGCATATATCCAGAGAAAACCACAATTTGAAAAGATGCATGCACCCCAAAGTTAACTGCAGAACTATTTACAATAGCCAGGACATGGAAGCAATCTAAATGTCCATTGACAGAGGAATGGATAAAGAAGATGTGGTATATTAATACAATGGGATATTACTCAGCTATAAAAACAGAAGAAATAATGCCACTGGCAGAACCATGCCAAATAATGCCATTGGCAGAAACTCACTAATCTTCACATTTTATTTTAACCTTTCATTTTTGTTGACTTTTTTATTTTATAAGAAGCAAATATTAATTTTTCAAATGAAAATAATAATTGCAACACACAATATTTTTAGACAATGAGCTCTCCATGAAAGTGAAAGTGAAGTCACTCAGTCGTGTCTGACTCTGCGCTCCCATGGACTGTAACCTACCAGGATCCTCTGTCCATGGGATTTTCCAGGCAAGAGTACTGGAGTGGGTTGCCATTTCCTTCTCCAGGGGATCCTCTCGACCCAGAGATTGAACCCAGGTCTCCCACATTGTAGGCAGACACCTTACCGTTTGAGCCACCAGGGGTCTCCATAGAGGTATACAAATTTATGGTTCTAAAAGGAACATATCCTTTTCAAGCTTGGGAAGTCTGGATTTGTAGTAGAAATTATTGGTACAAGGACACATTTTTCCCTCTAGCTGTGCTTGGCAGTCTAGGAGCTGGGATGGAGAAATAATTAGGGGATTTATCTAAAGTTCAGTTCAGTTCAGTTCGGTTCAGTCGCTCAGTCATGTCCAACTCTTTGCGACCCCTTGAATCGCAGCACACCAGGCCTCCTTGTCCATCACCATCTCCCGGAGTTCACTCAGACTCACGTCCATCAAGTCGGTGATGCCATAGATTGTATAAAGTAGATGCAATGGAAGGTCAAGTGCACTGATTAGTCTAAATAGTTGATAAGGGAAAAGCTGAGGCATATAACACTCAAGGTCAATAGCCTGCAATTCCTTTAAGCTATCACACAATAAGGGATTATTGCACCACATTCCTTAATTTTGAACCTTGCTCTATCCTGTCTTCACTCCTTTGACTGCCACCCTGACTTTTCTTCTTTTCAAACTCACTACCTTTTTAGAATGTATTGGATGTAAATACAGAAAATTCTCTAATCTGGGTAAAGAAAAAGAAGTTTATTGTCTCATATGAAAGGAAATGCATTCCTCATATAGGAAGAAATGTACTGGAAGCAACCTAAATGTCAATCAACAGATAAATGGATAAAGAAAATGTGGTATATACATACAAGGGAATATTACTCAGCAATAAAAAATACTGAAATAACACCATTGGCAAAAACATGGATGAACCTAGAGATTATCATACTAAGGAAAATAAGCCAAACAGAGAAAGATAAATATCATATGATATTAGTTATAGTGGAATCTAAAAACAATGATACAAGTGAACTTGTTTACAAAACAGAAACAGACTCACAGACTTAGAGAATGCACTTGTGTTTACCAACAGGGAAAGGTGTGAGGAGGGATAAATTAAGAGTTTGGGATTAACATATATATATTACTGTATATAAAATAGATAACAAATGAAGACATATTGTATAGCACAGGGAACTATACTCAATACTTTGTAATAACCTATAAGGGAAAAGAATCTGAAAAAAAAAATATATGTGTGTATATAGCTGAATCACTTTGCAGTACCCTGGAAACTAACACAACATTGTAAATCAACTATGCTGCTGCTGCTAAGTCACTTCAGTCGTGTTCGACTCTGTGCGACCCCATAGACGGCCGTCCACCAGGCTCCCGTCTCTGGGATTCTCCAGGCAAGAACACTGGAGTGGGTTGCCATTGCCTTCTCCAGTGCATGAAAGTGAAAGGGAAGTCGCCCAGTCGTGTCCGACTCTTAGCGACCCCATGGACTGCAGCCTACCAGGCTCCTCCACCCATGGGATTTTCCAGGCAAGAGTACTGGAGTGGGTTGCCATTGCCTTCCCCAACTCTACTTCACTTAAATGAAGAAGAAATGTATTACCTCACAGCTTAGTTTCCTCATCCATAAAATGGAGATAATAGCATACCAACTTCACAGAATTGTTATGAAGATTAAATTGGTTTCAAATTATTTGTTAAGTGCTAAAAGTATTTGTAAATAATTAGTTTAAATTATTTGCAAAATGCTTAGAGCAACAAGTGTTAAATATATGTTAAACACAAAATTGGCGCACATAGGAAATTTGCAAGCAAGAGCAACAACTCACTGTTACTTAAATTCTAAAAGGAGGTTTTCACATTCATTTATTTGTCAACTGTGTGCCAGGATCTAGGTAAATAGTAGGGAATATAGAAGGCATAGAGCCTGACCACAAAGGGTGGTGACTATGGCCATCCTTTTCTTTTCACAGCAGGAAATCCCCCCTCCCCCAGGGCTGTTTGAGAGCAAGAGCAGGCATTGTGCTCTGTAGAGGCTGACAGCAAGATTTTGATTTCAGGGGTGATGTAAGGACACCAGACAGATAAGAGCATGTTCACTGGGCTCATTCCCTGGGGCCTGCTGTGTCTCTATTCATTGACACTGATGTATGGTGACTGCCCTCTGTTCTCCTCCTTAACTGGTGGTAACTGTTTTGGTCTGAATGTTTGGAGGTTTGCAAAGGTCTTGACATCAACACATCTTCACAAAGAATTTAAGTAGTAAAAGGGAAAAAAAAAAGAAAAAAACAACTCAACGATAAAAAAGATAAATAACAATTAAAAATAGGCAAAGAATTTGAATAGATGTTTCTCCAAAGAAAATAAACAAATGGCCAATGAGCATTAGACAAGATACTCAACATTATTAGTCATCAAGGAAATGCAATTTAAAGCCACAATGAGATACCAGCTCATACCCACTAGAATGGATATAATCAGAAGACATACAATGATAAGTGTTGGGGAGGGTGTGAAAAAAACTGGAATCCTGATCCACTGCTGGAAGAGACATAAAATGTGCAGCCACTTTGGAAAACAATTTGACATTTCCTCAGAAAGTTGAACATAAAATTACCATGACCCAGAAATTTCACTCCTTGGTATATTTCCAAGAATGAGGAAACATGTCCACATTAAAACTTGTACGCAAATGTTCATAGCAATATTTATAATAGTCAAAAGTGGAGCTAGACCAAATGCCCATAAATGGATGAATGAATAAACAGTTAAATGGTTTATCTGCACAAAGGAATATTATTTGACAATAAAAAGGGATGAAATCATGATACAGGCTATACCATGGATGACTCTTGAAAATATTAGGCTAAATGAAAGAAGCCAGACACAAAAGACCATATATTGTATGATTCCATTTATATAAAATGTCCAGACTAGGCAATTCCATACAGCAAGAAAGTAGATTGGTGGTTGCCTGGGGCTGGGGAGAAAGGTTGGAGAGAAATGGGGAAAGACTGCCGATGGCTATTGGGATTCTTTTTGAGGTGATGAAAATGTTCATCTCTGTGGATATACTAAAAACCACTGTGAAAGGATGAGTTTTATAGTAAATTATATCATTATATATCAAAAATCTCTTACCTAATAAAAAAAGAAACATTACTATCTGATTGGGCCCATGCCAAGCCACCATCCATAAAGATTAGAAATCAAAGCTCTCATCATTTTCTTTCCTTGTTCTTCTTACCTGGGGAATATAAGAGACTGGAAGAAATCTAGAAAAGTCCTTTACTCCATTCTCTTCTTCCAGGCAGAGAGAGAAAAAAAAAATCTAGGGATGTGGATTTTAAAATGCAAGCATGCAGGCTAAGTCACTTCAATTGTTTTCGACTCTTTGCGATCACACGGGCTGTAGCCCACCAGGCTCCTCTGTCCATGGGATTCTCCCTGCAAGAATACTGGAGTGGGTCGCCATGCCCTCCTCCAGGGGATCTTTCAGACCCAAGGATCGAACCTGTGACTCTTGCATTTCCTGCATTGGCAGGTAGGTTCTTTACCACTAGCACCATCTGGGAAGCCCCAGATTTTTAAATGCAGCCCTCCAGATTTTAATGTCTTGACATGATCAGATTATGAAATTCCCCCAGAGCAGTGGAATACGAGAACAGAATAATAAGGGTATGAGGTGCACTTACGGTAGGGAATTCCTCGTGGGATACTTCATAGGTTGCTGTTACTGGGGAATTTCACTGCAGAAAAGTTATCCTGTTGCTAGGCAACACTGCAGCTTGAATTGAATTCATGGTGATCAGAATTCGTCACATAAATTCACGATTCATATTCCTATCTCCAGTAAGAAGAGTGCAGATAAAAACCATCCTTTAAATTTTAAAAAAGGTATAATCACAGCATTAAAGAAAACCGAAAAAAACAAGACTCATATACTGCTCATTTAAATAGAGGGATTAAAATTTCTGTATATTTGCAATTGTGCACAAGCATACATTTTTTTATTATAATTGCAATCTGCATACCACGTAACAGTCTGCTTTTTCCTTTAATGTGTTATAAGAAGGTCCCCATAGAGTTACAAAGTCTCCCTAATGATTATTTTAAATGACTATACTGTATTCTTTTTGGCTCATGTCCCATAGTTTGCTAAACCTTTGCTTTTTCACTGGACATTTATGCTCTTTTTCATTTTTCCCCTTTGTAGAAAATTCTAGAGCACATGGCTTCTTTGAGAAGAATGTATAATACAGGAGCTCGTTGAGCTAAGTACTGCTCTTCAATGACTATATTTAATTAGCCTCCGTTTTTTATAGCCATTTGGAAATCACTTCAGAAGCAGATTTATTCCATCCAATCAGTCATTTCTCCAGAGTAGGAACACTGTCTCAATGCTTGGTTGAGTCTTAAAGCTATCTGTGTGCCTGGCAAAGAACTCCAAGGGAAGCTTTACATTTTGAGATTGCCAATTGCGTGGAATGTGGCTTGGAGAATTAACAAAAACCACAGGAATGAAAGGGAATTCTCTCTACTGAAAAGAATGGTATTCCTTCAACAAACTAGTCAAACGCAGATCTTGTGAATTTTTAAGAATTTTAAAAGGATTACAAAAATAAAAGAAATTTTATTGTCTTCAACTTCAAGATTGTCACAGTTTGCTAATCAGATGTCTCAAAAGTTTTGTGTAAGATTGGGGCTTTTCTTATAAATATTTTACAATCTAACTGCCTCATTTATTTACTGCACTTAAAAAAGGTATAGGTTAGACATCTAAGTAAATTGCCAACTGTTTCATTTAAGAAGGTTTGATGGTTAGGGATTTCAAATATATAACTTCAATTATAGCCATTATCAAGGCTTTCAAAAATGAATATTTGAAAGCTTTGTAGAAAAGAATTGAAATAGTTTTCCCCAAGTTAAAACAAAAATGGAAATTTTCAATCAAAATGTCTGTGTGTTATTTTTGAAGAATCTACTTTAGATCAGAGAGGTAATGTAGTTCTGTTGTCAAAAAACCAAGCTCTTATCCCTTTGGCCTTTACCTTTCAAAACTGAAATGCTGCAAATTGATTTTGAGATGAGAAACCCTGCTAATGTCAGATGAATGCTTATCCTGGAAAATTTTGCCATTTCAAATAGAAAAGCCTCTATAGGCTTTCTCTGATTCAGCAGCAGCCTGCTTAGCATTAAGAAAGGGCAAGCCAGACTTCAGAGTTGGGTAATTATGGCTGAGCTCTTGGATATTCTCTTTGGGAGATAACAAGGTCGGGTCTCCCCATATTACAAGATGCCAGGAGGAGCTGGATGGCTGGCTACATCCTGCATTTTGAAAGTGGTTCAGCTTGGAACACTTTCGCAGCGTCAAGTAAAGGTACAACCCTTGCCAAATGGAGATTGCTTTAAAAAGAAGCTGACTGGGAATCAGGCTCTAAGCAAAGGATCTGCAGAGATCTTGGAGCAGGAGGCCATATTAATCATTCATGACCATGGGGATGCTCTCTAATTCAGAGCAAACATTTGTTCTGAAGGAACAAAAGCATCTTATTTATTGTGATCCAAATGGCTCCCCAAGTAATCAAATGAGAATTTTATAACTAGTTAGAATTAAGTATCTGGTAATTCACTTTTATTTATTTATTTTTTTAAATTCAGGATTATTGAGGCACAATTCACTCTTTTTCATGTGCATAATCCTGTATTTTGATGAACATAAGACGACCATGAGCAAGATAAATAATATTTCCGTTACTCCAGAAAGTTCCCTCAAGCCCCTTGTAGTCAGCCCCTTTCTCTTCCTCCAATCCCTGGCAACCATGTTCTCTTTTCTGTCTTGACAGTTTTGCTTTTTCCAGAATGTCATATAAATGATATCCTACAAGATCTCGCCTCTTGAGTCTGGATTCTTTCACTTAGGATTCTTTCATGAATTTGTGATTCATCTGTGTTGCATTTTTCAGCAGTTTGTTCCTTTTTACTGCTTAACAACAGCATCACATTGTATAGATATACCACAACTTGTTTATCCATGTACCAGTCTGGCGGATATCTGAGTTGTTTCCCTCATTTTACTTTAATATTTTCCTTTCACATGATGATGTATTGCTTACAAAAGCTCTTTCCCCTTCACTTATGTCCTATCTCTGTTCCTTCTGGAGCATTTCACATCATCCTATATGTCAGCCACTTATTCAACCCATTCCGAACACCAACTCTGTTTAAGTACCTAAATACTCTCAGGATGCGCCATTTTTATTCAAGATTTCCCCTTTCCAGGCACCATGTTCTTCTTCCTTCTGTGTGGGCAGCTTGATCCTAAGTGCCCCAGTTACCACAGTCTTTGGTCTTTCTCCTGAGAAGCAGCCATGGTGGCTACTCTACAAGCCTGTGGGCCACTGTGAGGGATCAGTTGGTCTTTCTGCTATTAGTCATCAGCCATGACTCAGTGCTACAAGTCTTTTTTTTTTTTCATGTCCAACTCTTTTTAAAAATTTTTATTTATTTTAATTGGAGGTTAATTACTTTACAATATTGTAAAGTAGTGGGTTTTGCCACACTGACATGAATCAGCCATGGGTGTAAATGTGGTCTCCACCCTGAACCCCCCCTCCCACCTCCCTCCCCATCCATCCCTCAGGGTCATCCCAGTGCACCAGCCCCGAGCACCCTGTCTCATGCATCAGACCTGGACTGGCGACCTATTTCACATATGATAATATACATTTCAATGCTATTCTCTCAAATCATCCTACCCTCACCATCTCCCACAGAGTCCAAAAGTCTGTTCTTTACATCTGTGTTTCCTTTGCTGTCTCACATATAAGGTCATTGTTACCAACTTTCTAAATTCCATACATATGCGTTAGTATACTGTATACTGTTTTTCTTTTTGACTTACTTCACCCTGTATAAAAGGTTCCAGTTTCATCCACCTCATTAGAACTGATTCAAATGTATTCTTTTTAATGGCTGAGTAATATTCCATTGTGTATATTACCACAGCTTTCTTATTCATGCATCTGCCGATAGACATCTAGGTTGTTTCCATGTCCTGGCTATTATAAACAGTGCTGCAATGAACACTGGGGGTACACGTGTCTCAGTTCTGGTTTCCTTGGTGTGTATGCCCAGCAGTGGGATTGTTGGGTCATCTGGCAGTTCTATTTCCAGTTTTTTAAGGAATCGCCACACTGTTCTCCATAGTGGCTGTACTAGTTTACATTCCCACCAACAGTGTAGGAGGGTTCCCTTTTCTCCACAACCTCTACAGCATTTATTGTTTGTAGACTTTTTGATAGCAGCCATTCTGACTGGCGTGAGATGGTACTTCATTGTGGTTTTGATTTGCATTTCTCTGATAATGAGTGATGTTGAGCATCTTTTCATGTGCTTGTTAGTCATCTGTATATCTTCTTTGGAGAAATGTCTGTTTAGTTCTTTGGCCCATTTTTTTGTTTGGTCATTTATTTTTCTGGAATTGAGCTGCAGGAGTTGCTTGTATATTTTTGAGATTAATTCTTTGTCAGTTGCTTCATTTGCTATTATTTTCTCCCATGCTGAAGGCTGTCTTTTCACCTTGCTTATAGTGTCCTTCATTGTGCAAAAGGTTTTCAGTTTAATTAGGTCCCATTTGTTTATTTTTGCTTTTATTTCCATTACTCTGGAAGGTGGGTAATAGAAGATCCTGCTGTGATTCACGTCAGAGAGTGTTTTGCCTATGTTTTCCTCTAGGAGTTTTAGAGTTTCTGGTCTTACATTTAGATCTTTAATCCATTTTGAGTTTATTTTTGCGTATGGTAGAAAGTATTCTAGTTTCATCCTTTTACGAGTGGTTGACCAGTTTTCCCAGCACCTCTTGTTTAAGAGTATATTAAGGTATATTCTTGCCTCCTTTGTCAAAGATAAGGTGTCCATAGGTGCATGGATTTATCTCTGGGCTTTCTATTTTGTTCCACTGATCTATATTTCTGTCTTTGTGTCAGTACCATAATGTCTTGATGGCTGTTGCTTTGTAGTATAGCCTGAAGTCAGGCGGGTTGATCACTCCAGTTCCATTCTTCTTTCTCAAGATTGCTTTGCTATTCGAGGTTTTTTGTATTTCCATACAAATTGTGAAATTATTTGTTCTAGTTCTATGAAAAATACCGTTGGTAGCTTGATAGGGATTGATTTGAATCTATAGATTCCTTTGGGTAGTATACTGATTTTCACCATATTGATTCTTCTGATCCATGAAGATTTCTTTCATCAATGTTTTATAGTTTTCTATATATAGGTCTTTTGTTTCTTTCAGTTCAGTTCAGTCACTCAGTCATGTCCGACTCTTTGTGACCTCATGAATCGCAGTACGCCAGGCCTCCCTGTCCATCACCAACTCCCAGAGTTCACTCAGACTCACGTCCATCGAGTCAGTGATGCCATCCAGCCATCTCATCCTCTGTCGTCCCCTTCTCCTGCCCCCAATCCCTCCCAGCATCAGAGTCTTTTCCAATGAGTCAACTCTTCGCATAAGGTGGCCAAAGTACTGGAGTTTCAGCTTTAGCATCATTCCCTCCAAAGAAATCCCAGGGCTGATCTCCTTCAGAATGGACTGGTTGGATCTTCTTGCAGTCCAAGGGACTCTTGAGAGTCTTCTCCAAAACCACAGTTCAAAAGTATCAATTTGTTTCTTTAGGTGGCTTTATTCCAGAGTATTTTATTCTTTTTGTTGCAATGGTGAATGGAATTGTTTCCTTAATTTCTCTTTCTGTTTTCTCATTGTTAGTGTATAGGAATGCAAGGGATCTCTGTGTTAATTTTATATCCTGCAACATTACTATATTCATTGATTAGCTCCAGTAATTTTCTGGTGACATCTTTAAGGTTTTCTATGTAGAGGATCATGTCATCTGCAAACAGTGAGAGTTTACTTCTACTTTTCCAATCTGGATTCCTTTTATTTCTTTTCCTTCTCTGATTGCTGTGGCTAAAACTTCCAAAACTATGTTGAATAGTAGTGGTGAGAGTGGGCATCCTTGCCTTGTTCCTGACTTTAGGGGAAATGCTTTCAATTCTTCACCACTGAGGTTAATGTTTGCTATGGGTTTGTCATATATAGCTTTTATTATGTTGAGGTATGTACAGTGGAAGTGAGAAATAGATTTAAGGGCCTAGATCTGATAGATACAGTGCCTGATGAACTGTGGAATGAGGTTCGTGACATTGTACAGGAGACAGGGATCAAGACCATTCCCATGGAAAAGAAATGCAAAAAAGCAAAATGGCTGTCTGGGGAGGCCTTACAAACAGCTGTGAAAAGAAGAGAGGCGAAAAGCAAAGGGGAAAAGGAAAGATATAAGCATCTGAATGCAGAGTTCCAGAGAATAGCAAGAAGAGAAAAGAAAGCCTTCTTCAGTGATCAATGCAAAGAAATAGAGGAAAACAACAGAATGGGAAAGACTAGAGATCTCTTCAAGAAAATTAGAGATACCAAGGGAACATTTCATGTAAAGATGGGCTCGATAAAGGACAGAAATGGTCTGGACCTAACAGAAGCAGAAGATATTAAGAAGAGGTGGCAAGAACTGTACAAAAATGATCTTCATGACCCAGATAATCACGATGGTGTGATCACTCATCTAGAGCCAGACATCCAGGAATGTGAAGTCAAGTGGGCCTTAGAAAGCATCACTACAAACAAAGCTAGTGGAGGTGATGGAATTCCAGTTGAGCTCTTTCAAATCCTGAAAGATGATGCTGTGAAAGTGCTGCACTCAATATGCCAGCAAATTTGGAAAACTCAGCAGTGGCCGCAGGACTGGAGCAGGTCAGTTTTCATTCCAATCCCAAAGAAAGGCAATGGCAAAGAATGCTCAAACTACTGCACAATTGCACTCATTTCACATGCTAGTAAAGTAATGCTCAAAATTCTCCAAGCCAGGCTTCAGCAATACGTGAACCGTGAACTCCCTGATGTTCAAGCAGGTTTTAGAAAAGGCAGAGGAACCAGAGATCAAATTGCCAACATCTGCTGCATCATGGAAAAAGCAAGAGAGTTCCAGAAAAACATCTATTTCTGCTTGATTGACTATGCCAAAGCCTTTGACTATGTAGATCACAATAAACTGTGGAAAATTCTGAAAGAGTTGGGAATACCAGACCACCTGACCTGCCTCTTGAGAAATGTGTATGCAGGTCAAGAAGCAACAGTTAGAACTGGACATGGAACAACAGACTGGTTCCAAATAGGAAAAGGAGTATGTCAAGGCTGTATATTGTCACCCTGCTTATTTAACTTATATGCGGAGTACATCATGAGAAACGCTGGGCTGGAAGAAGCACAAGATAGAATCAAGATTGCCAGGAGAAATATCAATAACCTGAGATACGCAGATGACACCACCCTTATGGCAGAAAGTGAAGAGGAACTGAAAAGCTTCTTGATGAAAGTGAAAGAGGAGAGTGAAAAAGTTGGCTTAAAACCCAATATTCAAAAAACTGAGATCATGGCATCCAGTCCCATCACTTCAAGGGAAATAGATGGGGAAACAATGGAAACAGTGTCAGACTTTATTTTTTGGGGCTCCAAAATCACTGCAGATGGTGACTGCAGCCATGAAATTAAAAGAGGCTTACTCCTTGGAAGAAAAGTTATGACCAAGCTAGACAGCATATTTAAAAGCAGAGACATTACTTTGCCGACTAAGGTCCTCTAGTCAAGGCTATGGTTTTTCCTGTGGTCACGTATGGATGTGAGAGCTGGACTGTGAAGAAGGCTGAGTGCCAAAAAATTGATGCGTTTGAACTGTGGTGTTGGAGAAGACTCTTGAGAGTCCCTTGGACTGCAAGGAGATCCAACCAGTCCATTCTGCAGGAGATTAGCCCTGGGATTTCTTTGGAGGGAATGATGCTAAAGCTGAAACTCCAGTACTTTGGCCACCTCATGCGAAGAATTGACTCATTGGAAAAGACTTTGATGCTGGGAGGGATTGAGGGCAGGAGGAGAAGGGGACGACAAAGGATCAGATGGCTGGATGGCATCACCGACTCAATGGACATGAGTTTGAGTGAACTCTGGAAGTTGGTAATGGACAGGGAGGCCTAGCATGCTGCGATTCATGGGGTTGCAAAGAGTCGGACACAACTGAGCGACTGAACTGAACTGAACTGATGTTGCTTCTATTCCTGCTTTCTGGAGGGTTTTTTTAAATCATAAATGGATATTGAATTTTATCAAAGAATATCTCTGCATCTATTGAGATAATCATATGGTTTGTATCTTTCAATTTGTTAATGTGGTGTATCACATTGATTGATTTGCGAATACTGAAGAATCCTTGCATCCCTGGGATAAAGCTCATTGTTCATGATGTATGATCTTTTTAATATGTTGTTTGATTCTGTTTGCTGGAATTTTGTTGACGATTTTTGAATCTATGTTCATCAGTGATACTGGCTTGTAGTTTTCTTTTTTTGTGGCATCTCTGTCTGGCTTTGGTATTAGGGTGATGGTGGCTCATAGAATGAGTTTGGAAGTTTACCTTCCCCTGCAATTTTCTGGAAGAGTTTGAGTAGGATAGGTGTTAGCTCTTTTCTAAATTTTTGGTAGAATTCAGCTCTGAAGCCGTCTGGTCCTGGGCTTTTGTTTGCTGGAAGATTTCTGATTACAATTTCGATTTCCGTGCTTGTGATGGGTCTGCTAAGATTTTCTATTTCTTCTTGGTTCAGTTTTGGAAAGTTATTCTTTTCTAAGAATTTGTCCATTTCTTCCAACTTGTCCATTTTATTGGCATATAGTTGCTGATAGTAGTCTCTTATAATCCTTTGTATTTCTGTGTTGTCTGTTGTAATCTCTATTTTCATTTCTAATTTTGTTGATTTGATTTTTCTCCCTTTGTTTCTTGATGAGTCTGGCTAATGGTTTGTCTATTTTATTTATCTTCTCAAAGAACTAGCTTTTGGCTTTGTTGATTTTTGCTATGGTCTTTTTTGTTTCTTTTGCATTTATTTCTGCCCTAATTTTTATGATTTCTTTCCTTCTACTAACCCTGGGGTTCTTCATTTCTTCCTTTTCTAGTTGCTTTAGGTGTAGAGTTAGGTTATTTATTCGACTTTTTTCTTGTTTCTTTTGGTAACCTTGTATTGCTATGAACCTTTCCCTTAGCACTGCTTTTACTGAGTCCCATAGGTTTTGGGTTGTTGTGTTTTCATTTTCATTCATTCCTGTGCACATTTTGATTTCTTTTTGATTTCTTCTGTGATTTGTTGGTTATTCAGAAGCATGTTGTTTAGCCTCCATATGTTGGAATTTTAATAGTTTTTTTTCCCCTGTAGTTGACATCTAATCTTACTGCACTGTGATCAGAAAAGATGCTTAGAATGATTTCAGTTTTTTTGAATTTACCAAGGCTAGATTTATGGCCCAGGATGTGATCTATCCTGGAGAAGGTTCTGTGTGCACTAGAGTAAAAGGTGAAATTCATTGTTTTGGGGTGACATGTCCTATAGATAACAATTAGGTCTAACTGGTCCATTGTATCACTTAAAGTTTGTGTTTCTTTGCTAATTTTCTGTTTAGTTGATCCTTCCATAGGTGTGAGTGGGGTATTAAAGTCTCCCACTATTATTGTGTTACTGTTAATTTCCCCTTTCATACTTGTTAGCATTTGCCTTACATACTGCAGTGCTCCTATGTTGGGTGCACATATAACTGTTATATCTTCTTGGATTGATCCTTTGATCATTACGTAGTGTCCTTCTTTGTCTCTTTTCATGGCCTTTATTTCAAAGTCTATTTTATCTGATATGAGTATTGGAACTCCTGCTTTCTTTTGGTCTCCATTTGTGTGATATATCTTTTTCCAGCCCTTCACTTTCAGTCTGTATGTGTCCCTAAGTTTGAGGTGGGTTCTTGTAGACAACATATATAGGGGTCTTGTTTTTGTATCCATTCAGCCAGTCTTTCTCTTTTGGTTGGGGCATTCAACCCATTTACGTTTAAGGTAATTATTGATAAGTATGATCCCATTGCCATTTACTTAGTTGTTTTGGGTTTGAGTTTATACACCTTTTCTGTGTTTCCTGTCTAGAGAAGATCCTTTAGCATTTGTTGGAGAGCTGGTTTGGTGATGCTGAATTCTCTGAGCTTTTGCTTGTCTGTAAAGCTTTTGATTTCTCCTTCATATTTGAATGAGAGCCTTGCTGGGTACAGTAATCTGAGTTGTAGGTTTTTCTCTCTCATCACTTTAAGTGTGTCCTGCCATTCCCTTCTGGCCTGAAGAGTTTCTATTGAAAGATCAGCTGTTATCCTTATGGGAATCCCCTCAGTGTTACAAGTCTTATCTCAGTGGGATCTGGGCATTTCTACCCTAACCCTGCCAAAGGAGTAAGGATTTTGTGCCACAAATAGTGATTCATTGAAAAAGGGAAATAAAAATTAAAGGTTCACATATCAGAGAATCTTTGATTTTTAAAAATGGAGGATTAGAGGAATAAAATTTTCCACAAATGTATAATAATAGTTTTAGGAATCATGTTAGAAAAATAGAGTTTTGGAAGAAAGATTAGAGTACTCAGTATATTTTTCTGTGTAATAAATTCTGCCCTTTTGAATAGAATGTAATCTAATACATTAGAAAAAAGTCCTGAGGCTTTTATTTTAAAGGCAGTGATATTGCTACAGGCAAAGTAATTATAACCATTAAGTCCTCAAAATGTCAGTGGAGGCTTTGGCATCAAAATCCCAGAAGAATCCCAAATTGCCTAACCAGTTTTAAAATTTTAAGAACTGCATTCTTAGAGGAAAAAAGTACTTAAGAGAGGAGGTATTCAGAAGTCTACATTATTTAATGCAAAAAATCATAATAATTCTAACTTCTTTTTAAAAATTCATTCTTATGTTGCTTTGGGGCTTTATTTTTAGAAAATGTTTTATATAGTTGGCAAGCAACAAAATCCCTGAATTTTAGGAGCAAACCACCATTTGGGCTGTATCATTGAGAATACCACTTTGTATTAACAATCTTTTGTTACAAACCCCTTTAGTAAGGTAAAGTAAATATAAACAAAAACTGAATCTTCCTTTAGTAGAAAATATAACATATTATTGTAATTAATTACACTTCTCTGTGATTTGTCATCCTATTTAAGTCATGATTGGGCTTCCCAGGTGGCGCTAGTGGTAAAGAATCGCCTGCCAATGCAGGAGATGCAAGAGATGCAGGTTTGATCTCTGAGTCTGATTCCTGGGTGGGGAAGATCCCCCAGGGGAGGGCATGGCAACCCACTCCAATATTCTTGTCTGGAGAATCCTATGAACAGAGGAGCCTGGCAGGCTTCAGTCCATAGGGTCACACAGAGTCGGACATGACTGAAGCAACTTGGCACACACACAAACTAAAATGAAAGCAGTGATTAAAATTGAGGTAGGGAAACATCTTCATTATCTTTATGTGTACTAGTTAGTTAACTAAATATGAAGGTTAAAAACTCATCAGTTTACCTGGGAAATTTCCTGGTTTTAGTCCCATATCCAGGACTCTCCTCTTTCCCAAGCACACTGAGATGGTTGGTTACCCTAAATAAAGTAAAAATGCATCGTAAAATCCTACTCTCAAGTAAAATTACCTACTAGGAGAGATGATATATGTGCACTGAAAATTTCAGAAACAAAGTACTAATTAAACAATAGTACTGATAACAGTAGACTGTCAAAATTAGTTCAAATCATTGTTATATAAAATAAGTTATACAGTTTTTCAAAATATTGAATCTTGGAGAGGCAATTCAAGAACTGAGTACCTATCATGTAGTAAGGTTAGTCCATCCTAAAGGAAATCAACCCTGAATATTCATTGGAAGGACTGATGCTGAAGCTGAAGCTCCAACACTTTGGTGACCTGATGTGGAGAGCCAACTCATTGGAAAAAACTCTGATGCTAGGAAAGGTTGAGGACAAGAGAAGGGGGCAACAGAGGATGAGATGGTTGGATGGCATCATTGACTCAACGGACATGAGTTTGAGTGAACTCGGGTAGAAAGTGAAGGACAGGGAAGTCTGGTATGCTTTAGTCCATGGGGTCGCACAGAGTCGGACGCAAGTGACTGAACAACATTAGTAAGGTAGTTATTATCTTCCCCAGAAAAATTATCTCTTCCCCAGAAAAGTGGACTTAAGAGGAATTTAGTAACTTGCACAAGGTTATAGTGTCAATGAAGGGCTGAACTGGAATTTAAACTCAGGTGTTTTGGGTTTTGAAATTTGCAGGCTTCTTGCTGTCCCAGAAGAACATGAAAATCACAATCATAGCTCCTTTAAAAAAAAATACATGAAGCAGCTGAGACCTGGACTACTGGCTTGTACAGCACCCCAGAGCATGGTGGTGACAGAGCTTGGATAAAAACTCATTTTTCTTGCCACTATAGAGTGATAGGTCACATGGTCTGGAGCAAGCAGTGAAAGTTTGAGTAAAAGAATAATTTCTGCACTGTGGCTTGTTTTCCTTTCCTCTGTAAGTTTCTTGGTTGGCATCTTTAACCATGAGGAGTGCAGCACTATCAGAGGGTTGCAT
Source organism: Budorcas taxicolor (assembly GCF_023091745.1). Taxonomy (NCBI): domain Eukaryota; kingdom Metazoa; phylum Chordata; class Mammalia; order Artiodactyla; family Bovidae; genus Budorcas; species Budorcas taxicolor. Next base: position 124,038,863 of record NC_068935.1, on the reverse strand, counting down.
CTGTTCACCTGCCTGGTTGGTCTTATGGTACATCAGTTGTTGCCTCTCTGGTCCTAACCCAACAACCTGTTTAGAGGTCTATCCTACTTTTAGGTTAGTGTTCATCAAATGTGAAATTTGTAACATCCTGAATCAGCAGCACCTGGGATGTATACTAAAAATGATGATTCTTGGATACCTATCCTAGACACTTTGAAATTAAGCCATAAACTTCATTAAGAAGTTTAAGGTACTCTGCTCTAGGGCCAGACACCCTTTCTTGATCTATGCCCTAAACTCTGGAGAATATGGTTGCTTTATTGAAGTCCTCAATCTCACCCTGATTCAACTGCTGAATTCCTGCCACCTATGAACATGTTCATATATCATTCACTCATTTAGCCATTTTACAAATATTTGTTTGATGCCTATGAACCAGTCATTCTGCTCCCCAGATGTCTGCATTAGTCCCTGCATAGCTCACAGCCTGGTTTTCTTTATGTAGTACTTCTTCCAGTTAATTCAACACTTAAGACTGCATGTTCCTAAATTCTAAACTTTAACTTGCCTGAATGGCCTTTTGGACATTGCTTTGATTATATGGCTCCCCATAGGAACAGCTCCTACAGCCCTTGAAGTCCTAGTCTTCAGATCCTTCAGGTCTGCTTCAGATCTCTTCTTGTGCCTGCTCCTCAATAACAACATTTTTTTTTGTAATTGATCTAAATTTTATTAAGAGTAAACAGGGTACTGGGATTCCCTGGTGGCTCAGAGGTAAAGAATCTGCCTGCCAAAGCAGAAGACATGGCTTCGATCCTTGGGTCAGGAAGATCCCCTGGAGGAGGAAATGGCAAACCACTCCAGTACTCTTGCCTGGAAAATCCCATGAACAGAGGAGCCTGGCAGGCTACAGTCTATGGGGTTACAAAGAGTCCGACATGACTTAGCGACTGAAACAACAACAAACAGGGTACTATAGCAGGACAGGTGTGTGTGTGTGTGTGTGTGTGTGTGTGAGAGAGAGAGAGAGAGAGAGAGAGAAAGAGAGAGAGAGAGAAAGACAGACTAATTATTTTTAGAGGCAGAGAATACTGATACTTTAAGTGAAAGAAATAGGATGACAAAATTTTGATAAAGGGTATAATCCATAATGAAGTCATGAACCTTTATGTAATGAATAATGTGGCATTAATATATAGAAATAAAAACACTTGTAAATGTCAAGATAATTTGACAGGATTGCCTCATCTGAACTATTATCAATATTTGGCAAAGTAGTCTAATAAATAAGAGTATAAAATTTGAATAATATAATTTAAAAAAGGAATTATTAGAGTTTTTAATGTTGTGCCCTACAATGATAACAGACATCATCTGTAAAGATGTTCTCCTCCTCACTAAATATCCACAGGGCATTTTAAAAAACTGACTAAATGCTTGTCAACAAAATAAATTTTTTATAAAAATTGCACAAATTAGAAACTGCACAGGTGACATTCTCTGAGCATGATCCCATAAAAATTTTCTTTAAATAAATAAAAGTATAAAGGAAAGACAAGACCAAAGAGAGATTAATGACCTCTGCTAAACAGTTTTGGAACAAAGGTGACTTCAAAATAATGTTATAGGCTATTAGAAAATATTTAAAACTGAAATGGCAACCCATTCCAGTATTCTTGCCTGGAAAATCTCATGGATGGAGGGGTCTGGCGGGCTACAGTCCATGGGGTTGCAGAGTTGACATGACTGAGCAGCTAATAATACTTATTTAAATTTATAAGATTTTTAATTATACTCTTTTCAGAGATAGAAAGTAAACACAACAACAATAAATCATAAAACAATAAAAGTACTGAACAAAAATGTAACAAAACCCAGACAAATCCTTGGTAAATATAACTGAGGAAAAAAATGAAAGAAAACAAGAATGAAGAAAATTAGAAAAGAGAAATGGTTAGAAGTGCAGGTATGAAAAACATTATCATTGAATGAGTTAATATATAAAAGTTAAATTTTTCAGTGTATACCGTCAATTGTATGCAAATAAATTTGTAAACATTTGATGAGTAGATGACATTGCTAGTATCAGGACCCATTTCCCCAGTAGCTAGGTCTCAGAGTGCCAGAGGAATTGCAAGCAGTTAAAAAACAATTTGAGTTGAGTAAAACTTGGAAGATTTTCCAGGTCAAATCATAGCCATTGGAGTCAATTACTTCCAGGTCTTCAACTGCCCCAGAGAGTGAATGTTACAGGAAAATTTTATTTGTTAAAATTTTATCCAGTCTTTTCCCAATTCTGCCCTATCCCAAAACTTCAACAATTCTCCTAACAAAAGTAGCCACAAGAAAACAAATGTGGATATTTACCTGCCGAAAGGACTTCATCTTACTATCATAATTACATTTTATTAGAAACATTTAAAATTTAATTCTTGTGTTCCAGAAGTTGTTTCTATGATGACTGGTTTTAAGTTTTACCCAAGTATTGGTTTGAATACTTGGTCCAATATATTTCAACTATGAAAGGTGGAAGAATCAGAAAACGTGGGCCTCAGTGCTCTAAGGCATGGAGTATAACTCCTAGAAGAAAAACACTACAGAAAGGAGATGAAGGCCAATTAACAAAGTCACTGAGCATACCTCATACCATACATTGTTGGAAAGGTAACAGGAAAGCAGTTGGTCAGTTTTGATCAGAAATAACATCTTTGGGCCTTCTGGGAAGTTCATTAATTTTATTATTTGTATTTATTTGCAGCAAATAGACATCAGCTCAGATAGTCTTTAGAAATCCTTCTGATATAAGTGGATGTTAGGAAAGCACAGAGCCCATAGAGCAGGCCACTGCTTTAGTTTCTGGCATATGTAGGTTGGGTCCACAGGACCGCTGCTTCTGTGCTAAAGCAATTATCAGAAGGAGCAGTAGGAGTCAGCTCATGCCAAGACACCCACACTTTATTGCCTTTTCTCAGAAATAATGATGTCCACAAAGGTCTCCTAACTTCCTAAGTTCACACCACCCTTAGAATCTCAGTAATTTTTTCACAGAACATGTAGGCCAACAAAAATATCTAACAGTTCCATTTGTTAAGGAGTTAGGTCCAAACAACTTAATAAGTAATTATATTCTAACAACTTAGCACCTGTTGGGCACTAAATAGCTTCTCAACCTTTAGAGTCACACTGAACACTGCAATGCTTGATTTTTATTTCTCATTGATTTTTATGCAGTACATTCATTTTTTATAGCAACTATTAAAAATCTTAGCTTAGCGAAATATGTTGTCATTAAAAGGAATGGAGTGATTTAATGATGAAATGGAACTATCTCAAGCTGGTAGTTCATATGGTATACAACAGATGTCTCAGGTATTCCCTTGAAAATTTAATATATCCTTCATGATGAAGGGTAATCTGATTTACTCCAAGTCTACTCATTTAAATGTTAAACACTTCTAAGGAATACTTTTTACAGCAGTTTCCAGACTAGTGTTTGACCAAATGTATGAGTATTGTGGCCCAGCTAAGTTGATGTAAAATTAACCTTCACAGAAAAATACCTGGGAATAAATTTAAAAAAGGAGGTGAAAGAAAACTGTAAGACATTGGTGAAAGAAATTGAAGAGGATACAAGTAAATGCAAAGATACCCCATGTTCATGGAATGGAAGAATTACTATTGTTAGTGTCCATACTACCCAAAGCAATCTACAGATTTAATGCAACCCCTATCAAAATACCAATGACATTTTCCACAGAGCTAGAATGAATAATCCTAAAATTTACATGGAACCACAAAATACCCTGAATTACCAAAGCAATCTTGAGAAAAAAGAACAAAGCTGGAGGTATTATGTTCCCTATCTCCAGACTGTACTACAAGGCTTTGTTGTTGTTGTTTAGGTGCTAAGTCATGTCTGACTCTTTTGCAATACTTTGGACTCTAGCCCACAAGGCTCTTCGGTGCATGGGATTTCCCAGGCAAGAATACTGGAGTGGATTGCCATTTCCTTTTCCAGGGTATCTTCCCTACTCAGGAATCAAATCTGCATCTCCTGCACTGGCAGGCAGATTCTTTACCACTGAGCCACCAGGGAAGCCCTACAAGGCTACAATAATCAAAAGGACATGGCAGTGGCACAAAACCATACACACAGATCAGTGGAAGAGAATAGAGAGCCCAGAAATAAACCTACACACTTCAGTTCAGTTCAGTTCAGTCGCTCAGTCATGTGTGACTCTTTGTGACCCCATGAATTGCAGCACGCCAGGCCTCCCTGACCATCACCAACTCCTGGAGTTCACTCAGACTCACGTCCATCGAGTCAGTGATGCCATCCAGCCATCTCATCCTCTGTTGTCCCCTTCCCCTCCTGCCCCCAATCCCTCCCAGCATCAGAGTCTTTTCCAATGAGGCAACTCTTCGCATGAGGTGGCCAAAGTACTGGAGCTTCAGCTTCAGCATCATTCCTTCCAAAGAAATCCCAGGGTTGATCTCCTTCAGAATGGACTGGTTGGATCTCCTTGCAGTCCAAGGGACTCTCAAGAGTCTTCTCCAACACCACAGTTCAAAAGCATCAATTCTTCGGCGCTCAGCTTTCTTCACAGTCCAACTCTCACATCCATACATGACCACTGGAAAAACCATAGCCTTGACTAGATGGACCTTTGTTGGCAAAGTAATGTCTCTGCTTTTCAACATGCTATCTAGGTTTTCTTCCAAAGAGTAAGCATCTTTTAATTTCATGAACCTCTGAGCTACCAGGGAAGCCCCATCTGACTGCAGATGATCATAATATGCTGTCTAGGTTGGTCATAACTTTCCTTCCAAGGAGTAAGCGTCTTTTAATTTCATGGCTGCAATCACCATCTGCAGTGATTTTGGAGCCCCAAAAAATAAAGTCTAACACTGTTTCCACTGTTTCCCCATCTAGTTCCCATGAAGTGATGGGACCAGATGCCATGATCTTTGTTTTCTGAATGTTGAGCTTTAAGCCAACTTTTTCACTCTCCTCTTTCACTTTCATCAAGAGGCTTTTTAGGTCCTCTTCACTTTCTGCCATAAGGGTGGTGTCATCTGCATATCTGAGGTTATTGATATTTCTCCTGGCAATCTTGATTCTATCTTGTGCTTCTTCCAGCCCAGCGTTTCTCATGATGTACTCTGCATAGAAGTTAAATAAGCAGGGTGACAATATACAGCCTTGATGTACTCCTTTTCCTATTTGGAACCAGTCTGTTGTTCTATGTCCAGCTCTAACTGTTGCTTCCTGACCTGCATATAGGTTTCTCAAGAGGCAGGTTAGGTGGTCTGTTATTTCCATCTCTTTCAGAATTTTCCACAGTTTATTGTGATCCACACAGTCATAGGCTTTGGCATAGTCAATCAAGCAGAAATAGATGTTTTTCTGGAACTCTTGCTTTTTCCATGATCCAGTGGATGTTGGCAATTTGATCTCTGGTTCCTCTGCTTTTTCTAAAACCCGCTTGAACATCAGGAAGTTCACAGTTCACGTACTGCTGAAGCCTGGCTTATGGTCAATTAATTTATGACAAAGGAGGCAAGGATATACAAGGGAGAAAAGACAGTCTCTTAAATAAGTAGTGTTCAGAAAACTGCACAGCTACATGTAAAAGAATAAAATTAGAACATTTTTCTCGCATCATATGAAAAATAAACTCAAAATAGATTAAAGACATAGACATAAGGCTGGAAACCAACAAACTCCTAGAAGAAAATAAAGGCAAAACACTCTTTTGACATAAATTGTAGCAATATATATATTTTTGGATCTGTCTCCTAAGGCAAAGGAAACAAAAGCAAAAATAAACAAATGGGACCTAATTAAACTTAAAAAGCTTTTGCATAGCAAAGGAAACCATCAATAAAATGAAAAGGCAACCTATTGAAAGGGAGAAAATATTTGCAAAGGATATGACCAATAACAGGTTAATATCCAAAACGTATAAACATAACATACAACTCAATATAAAAAAGAAATCAATTAAAAATGGGAAAAATACCCAAATAGACATTTTGCCAAAGAAGATATACATATGGTCAATGGGCACATGAAAAGATGTTCTGCATCACTAATCATCAGAGAAATGCAAGTAAAAATCACAATATCACCTCATACCTGTCAGAACAGCTGTCATCAAAAAGAATACATGTAACAAATACTGGCGAGGATATGGGAACCCTCCTAAATTCCTGGTAAAAATGTAAGTTGGTGCAGCCACTATGGAAAACAGTATAGAAATTCCTCAAAAAGCTAAAAATAGAACTAAAATATGATTCAATAATTCCACTCCTGAGTATATATCTGAAGAAAACAAAAACACTAATTTGAAAAGACACATGCACCTCAGTGTTCCTAAGAGCATTATTTACAATGGACAAGATATGGAAGCAACCTAATGGTTGATCAACAGATGAACGGTTAAAGATGTTGTGTGTGTACAATGGAATATTACTCAGCCATAAAAAGAATGAAATTCTGCCATTTGCAAAACATGGATGGACCTAGAGGGTATTATGCTTAGTGAAATAAGTCATGCAGATAAAGACAAATACTGTTTTTTTTCACATATGTGTGGAATCTAAAACAAATGAATGTATAGAACAAAACAGAAACAGACATACAGGTATAGAGAACAAATTATTGTTACCAGTGGGGAGAGGGAAGAGGATAGGGGCAAGATGGGGGTAGGGAAGTGCCAGGCACAAACTACTATATATAAAGTGAATAAGCTACAAGGATATATTGAACAGCACAGGGAATATAGCTGCTGCTGCTGCTAAGTCACTTCAGTCGTGTCGGACTCTGTGTGACCCCATAGATGGTAGCCCACCAGGCTGCCCCATCCCTGGGATTCTCCAGGCAAGAACACTGGAGTGAGTTGCCATTTCCTTCTCCAATGCATGAGAGTGAAATGTGAAAGTGAAGTCGCTCAGTCATATCCGACTCTTAGCGACCCCATGGACTGCAGCCTACCAGGCTCCTCCATCCATAGGATTTTCCAGGCAAGAGTACTGGAGTGGGGTGCAATTGCCTTCTCTGAGGAATACAGCTAATATTTTATAATAACTTTAAATGGAATATAATCTGTAAAAACATTGAAACACTATGTTGTACACTGGAAACTAATATAATATTGTAAATCAACTATACTTCAATTTAAAAGAATTAACCTTGACAGAGAACAATCACCTGCTGGTCAGGGATAATTCTTTTAAAACATAGGTTTTAGAGAAAAAACTTCTATAGTATTTGAGCCATTACATTATACTTTCTCTTGTTACCAGCATATAGCATTACCTTAACTAATAGACTACCAAAAAAAACCACTGATAACATTTTGTAATTCCAATTTATTTATTTGCAAAAGCTTTGAGTTTTGTACTAGCTCCCTGATGCAGAAGGCTAGGAAATGGGCAACTTTATAAATCTAACAATAAAATAACATGATGATGATTTATTGAATCCTGCCCTGGGAATGTATTAAACACTTTGGGGTAGCATTATCTGCAGTTTGTCGCCAATAAGCACAGAGAGGCAATCCATTACTAATTGGCAGCCTAGTGGTTCAAGGAAGTTAATGCACCTTCTAAAGTGATTTGCTTCTATAAAGAAATTGTTTTATTGGCATTTAATGTCTGAATGTTTGTGAAGCCCTTGGTGCTAATCAGAGTAAATGTGCTGAACTAATCTTTACTAAACTGCCAATGACATTTTACATGCCCTCCTTTTAGATATAAGGCCTCTAAATTCAGTAATTTACAGCATTTTTTACAATAGATGAAAACATTCACTTTTCTGATGTGAGTTGTTTTGTGAAGGGTAGTATTTTCCACAAGAAAGTGATGACACACATAACAAAAAGTCAGTGACCAAATGTCTCATTATTTAAAGAGAAATGAGGGGACATAATAGAGAGGATAAGGGCTAAGATGGATACTGTATTTGTAAGATCGTGATGTTTCCTAGCATCTGCTTTGTGCAGAGCTGAGATGATAACACTGAGGTTTTACATCATTTAAATTAAGTTGTCAGCACAACACCTTAGACTCTGAACCCTTCTGTGTGCTGTTAAGATTGCCCAGAGATTTCCATAGTGACATGGTAAACACTACTTGCCAGTCACTGAATTTATGTGAACACATGTTAATCCTGAAATAATTCCTTTCTTTTTTTTTTTCTCTCAGTCTGTAGGGTCAGGTGTCACTTCTGAGCCTGGCTATTACACGGACTTCATAAGTGGCAATCCAGAAACTGAAGATAATTGGAGACAGAGCCAGCTTTCCTGGTGGCGAAATCACTTAAATAGTAGGTTGACTCAAAGGATTTCCTATTCTCTATTGCGACTGTGGAGGCAAAAGTGGAAAGACCGAATCCACACTCCTCTTTCAGTCGTCTTCCCCTAAACCCCCCACCAAAAGACAAGAGCCAAAGCACTGTGGTCAAAACTCGTGACATTATTAAAAAAATAATTATTTCCCCAAATTGTTGACCTACAAAATGGGGCTTATGATGTAGTGTGTGGTTCTCACAGTGTAATTCCTGGATCAGCAGCATTACCATCACCTGGGAATTGATTAGAAAGGCAAGTTCTCAGGCCTCTCCCTGGATTTACTGAGTCAGAAACTCCGGGGATGGGGTCCAACAAGCTATGTTTTAACCAGCCCTCTAGGGGATTCTGATGTACATTCAAGTTTGAGAACCAGATTTACACTTAGATGAATCTGGGTTAGAATGAGGCTCCATCACTTTACATGTGTGATCTTGAGCAAGTTATTCCCTCTCCTCACTTCTTTTGTATGTTGTTTTAAAAGGTAACAGTGCATGGTTAAAAATTAAATTATATAAAAGGTCATAAATTGAAAAATAAAAGCCTCCCTTCCCTCAGCACTTCATCCCAGAGGTAGATACTTTGAACCAATTCCTCTTTTAGCATATTTTTCTGATATTTAATAGTATTATTTTAGATAATAAGCATATACTGGTGTTCCTTGCTTTATTAACCTTATCTATAATCTCTTAATGTCCCACTTTGGAAAAAGAGAAATTTGGCTCACTTATACCACCAGATATTACCTGATTTTGTTGTATTATTATTTTCACATAATCGAGGCTTATACAATTTTATTTTGTAACTGCAATTGCCTTGGCCTTTGCCTTCAGATTAATTTGAAAATATTAAAGCAAATAAAGTAGTATTGCAGTATTAGATTTATGTAAATATTATTCACTATAGGGGACTCCTCCTAAGGAAACATTCATGTCACCAAATTTGAGAGAGGATTTTAAAAGCATCAAATTCCAGCACTTTTTTTTAGATCTTAGTCAACTATATTTGTTTCTTCTATCTTGTGTTCATATATAATAGTGCTTTTTTTTGGCTAAAATAACTTTTGTAAGGCATTTTTCATACAGATGTGTAGGTGGCAAATCATCTGCATTTTTGCGTGTCTGAAAATGTATTTTATTCTTACACTTGTAGTATAGCTAGGCATACATTATATGTTCCTAATCATTTTCCCTCAGAGTTCTAAAAGCATCATTCCACTTTTTCTCAAAGTTATTTTAATTTCTTTTTTCACCCTTGGAGTTCTGAAATTATGATAACTCACCTCTTACACCAGAGTTCCTGCCACCCAATTTCTCTCCACAGGTAATTGTTGCCCCTCTCATGCGTCATCCTCTCAGAGTTAGTTTTTGAATATACTGCTAAATACACATACATTAGCAAATAATACCTTCTGTATCCCTCTTCTTTTTATACAAATGGTACTGTACTATTTTTTCATTTACATTATATCTTAACAATCTGTCCAGATCATTACCTGAAAGTCTTCTATATATTTTTTGAACAGCTGTATAATATTTTTTGTTTGGATGTGTCTTATTTAACCAGTGCCTCTTTGAACATAACGAGTGTTTCCAATCTTTTGTTATCATAAACATGCTATGCTAAGTTGCTTCAGTCTTTGTGACCCCGTGGACCACAGCCTGCTAGGCTCCCCCATCTATGGGATTCTCCAGGCAAGAATACCGGAGTGGGTTGCCATGCCCTCCTCCAGGGACCCCCACCCAGGGATCAAACTCAGATCCCTTACATCTCCAGGATTGGCAGGCAGGTTCTTTACCACTGGCATCACCTGGGAAGCCTAATCATAAACAATGCCACAATAAATAAGTATGTACAAATGTCTGTAGGTAAATTCCCCAAAGTCATGCTATTGGTTTAGTAGATATGAAAATTTTTAATTTTGATGAATATTGCTAGGTTACCTCCACGAAGGTTCCTACTCTCAGCAGCAACATATGAGAGAGCTTCTTACCTCTCATCAACACAACAGAGCATGTTATCAAACTTTTCAATATCACCAATCTGATAGGAGAATTATTATCTATCAGCGCAATTCTGTATTACTTTTCTTTAATTATGAGTGAAACCAAGCCTTTAAAATATGGTTAAGAACCTTCTTTTATTATGAGTGAAACTGAGCCTTTAAAATATGGTTAAGAACAATTTGTATTTCCTTTTCTGTGAACTACGTGTACAAAGTCTTTCCTCCTTTTCTAATTGGATTGGTAATTTCATTTCTTGATTAGCAGGAACTTCTTACATATTAGGGAAATTAGTACTCTATGGTATGAATTGCAAATATTTTCTAAGTTGTTGCTTCTCTTTTGGCTTTAGGTTATAGATTTTTCTCAGTATTTTCTTTTATATCTTCAGGACTTTTAAACTTTAAAAAGGCAACCTCCCCCAAGATTATGAAAGTATTCTCCCATCTATTTTCAGTTTTATTTAATTTTAAAGTAAAAATATCTCTTCAACATGAATTTACTTTGATATAAGATATTGCATATGGATCAAATTTTATTTTAGTTTTTAGATGGTTACCCAATTGTATAAATAAAATTCAGAATAATCCACTTCTTCCCCATGGATATAAACTATCACTTGTATCAGAAAGAAATTTCCATATGTAGTTCATCTACTTCTATTGTGCTTCACCGATCTTTTAAAATGTTTTATCTTTATATTTTAATGTCTGATAATGCTAGCTCCTTCTATTTGTGTCTATTTTTTGAGTTTTCATATACAATCCTTATTTTTTCAAAAGAAGTTTAGAATTACAAATTAAATTTCTGTTATTCTTAATGAAATCACATTACTTAGGGAGAATTTACGTTTTATTACAACAAACCAGTCTGTCATTCCACTCTTCACCCTTTTACATTGTCCACTGGCACTTGAAAGTTTTCAGTTAGATCTCTAGATATGATTTTCCCTAGGTATTTTGCATATGTGTATAAATACTGTAAATTGAGGTATTTCCCTCAATTTCATCCAACTGCTGTGGTTTATAAATAGGATGATTATTTGTATACATTACTTTAATACCCAGCCAATTTACTACAGTGTATTATTATTTATAAATGTTTTTCAGTTGATTATTTTATACTTAGCAAGTATATTCTGAAGTTACCTATAAATAATAATATTACAGTACATGCTCAGTCACTCAGTCATGTGCGACTCTTTGCAACCCTATAAACTGCAGCCGGCCAGGCTCCTCTGTCCACATGAGTTAATATGGTGGATTATTTGAATAGATTTCCCACATATCAGGTATAAAGCCCTAATTAGTGATGGGGAATTGCCCTGCTGGATTCCATAAACTAATATTTTATTTAGGATTTTTCATTACTAAATCATAATTGAGATTAGTCTCTAGTTTCCTTTTTTGTGTAATCTTTGTTGGGTTTTCATATCATTTGGCTTGATTTATTAAAAAAAAGGGAAATTTCCTTGTTTTTCTATGCAGTGGAATGTTTAAATAGCACTCGAATCATCTGTTCTTTAGATCTTTATTCCTTTGTAAAATCAACTAAGCCTAGTGCTCAGTTGACAAAATTTTCCATTTCTTCTACTTAGATTTCTCTATAACTTCTGGTGTCATTTTGGGGTAAATTATATAATTTTTGTAAACCATTTCTTACATCCAGTTTTCACATGCACTGGGGGGCACTGGTCAGGTAGCCTGGCCTGTGGGGAGTTCTCCTACTTGCCAAATGAGGGGGGGTTTACTTGGGCAGTGGAGGGATTTAGTTAGTTCCGGGAGCAAATACCTTGGTTGGTTTTATTGTCTCCTTGTCTGTTTGTGGAATCTAGATTTTCCTTACATTCTATTTTGCTTTTCTCTTAGGCCCCTGTAATAAGGGGCCCAGGACAGAGATGAGGATTCCTTTAACATTCAGTACTCTGTTTTGGCTGGACACTAGAAGTCGCTGATGTCTTTCCCCTGTGTCACTGTCACTGATAAGCTATGTTTATCCTTCCAACTCCACACCTGATCTTTGTGGGTGTCTCTTCCGGCTTTGCGTTCCTCTGGGTCATTCTTGAAAACAGTTGCTCACTTCTGATGCTTTGGGCTATGGCTCCTCCTGCACAGTTTTCTCTGTTGACTTGGGTTAACTCATTTCAATTTTCTAACATTTTCTCAACGTTTCTGGTTGGTTCTTGTTTCTTTTCTTGCTTAGAGCATAGCTATGCCTTCCTCCTTGAGAAATATTCCTTTTCCTATTATCTTCAGAATAATGGGCTACAGTAATTGAACCTAACACATTATGCTGCTCACCCTTCTAAGCCTTAGCATGTTTTGCTTTCGAAGTGCTTTACACATATTAACCAACTTAATCCTCATAAAACTCTATAAGGGTGAAATGATTATTATCCCTATTTTATAGATAAGTAAAGCTGAGCACTGAAGAATTGATGCTTTTGAACTGTGGTGTTGGAGAAGACTCTTGAGAGTCCCTTGGACTGCAAGGAGATCCAACCAGTCCATTCTAAAGGAGATCAGTCCTGGGTGTTCTTTGGAAGGAATGATGCTAAAGCTGAAACTCCAGTACTTTGGCCACCTCATGCGAAATGTTGACTCGTTGGAAAAGACTCTGATGCTGGGAGGGATTGGGGGCAGGAGGAGAAGGGGACAACAGAGGATGAGATGGCTGGATGGCATCACTGACTCAATGGACGTGAGTCTGAGTGAACTCCGGGAGTTGGTGATGGACAGGGAGGCCTGGCGTGCTGCGATTCACAGGGTCGCAAAGAGTCGGACACGACTGAGCCAGTGAACTGAACTGAACTGAAACTGAGATAGGGAAGGAGAAAGCACATAACTGAAAAACACACCGTGGACTTGGGCATTTGAGCTCCCAATGGTGGTCCCTGCTTATAACCACCATGCTGTACTATCTCTTATTGTCAAAAAGCATTAAGTTTTGATCCCTTTACTTAAAGCCACTGGATCCCAGTTTCCTTATCTTTAACATGGAATTAGTAATATCAACTTCCTAATTCACTGTGGGAATAAAATGTTTTGCACAGCACTTTGCACACATAGCCCTCCACAAAATTTAGCCATTATATTTTGGCTTGCAGTCACTCTAAACTTAGAATTCACTTCAACAGGTCATTTTCCAATTTTCTTGATGCTTGTTCACTTCGTATTATTTCAGCAGCCTTGGCCTTACTTCTCGTTTGATGTGGCTCATGACAGGCTTCTCTTCTTTTGTTAGGGGAGTAGAAGCCTGCTCACAAATCCAGTCCTGAATGTTTCTTATTTTCTAAGACCTGCCTAAGTTCTGTGCTTTTAGGTTCATCTGACAACACACATCTTGCAAATCTCTTAAGTCTTGAAAAATTCCATATGTGCCTTTTATCATTCAGGATGAGAATTCAAGTACAAAAAGGGCTTATGTTTTCTGTATATCACATGTTTTGAGGCACAACATACTAGTTTTCATGTGTATTTATTTTCTTTCTAAATATTTCTTTTTAAATTGAGGTATAATTAACATAACATGTGTAGGTTTAAGGTGTACCACATGTTGGTTTCATACATTTATATACTGCAATATGACTACCACTATAGCTTTAGCTAATGCGTCTATCATGTCACATAATTACCATTTCTTTTTTGAGTGGTGAGAACATTTAACTCTTTGCAGTTTTGAATTCCTTCCTTCCTCCTGGCGGTCTCAAATCTAGATTATTACCAGTCTCTTACATCCAGTCATGTATGCTATTGGAAGGGTGGTTAGACCGAAATGAAAATTTGCCATTTGATATTGGAACACATTCTTAAATAAATGTGGCTATGTTATTTAAAAAAAAAAAAGAAAAGAAAATCTGTCTCTATTGTTTTTCCAGTCTGTGCTTAAAAGTAACCCTTTAACAGATCACCCCCGATGACGTCCAAAAATTTGAACCAGGCACTCAAGGTCTTGTATTATTATCTCCCTTTGTCTACCTCTGTCGGAGAAGGCAATGGCACCCCACTCCAGTACTCTTGCCTGGAAAATCCCATGGATGGAGGAGCCTGGTAGGCTGCGGTCCATGGGGTCGCTAGGAGTCGGACACGACTGAGCGACTTTGCTTTCACTTTTCACTCTCATGCATTGGAGAAGGAAATGGCAACCCACTCCGGTGTTCTTGCCTCGAGAATCCTGGGGACGGGGGAGCCTGGTGGGCTGCTGTCTATGGGGTCGCACAGAGTGGACACGACTGAAGTGACTTAGCCGCAGCAGTAGCAGCAGTACCCTCATTTTTTCCCACTCCACGCTCGGATCTCAGGGCAGTTTAACTCAACTGGTGTTTCCCTTGTCCTTTCTGTCTGTGATGCTTTTGCCTAGCAAACTCCTACTTTTGCAGATTCACCAAGGCATTACTATCCCTCTCTGACACCCTCAGGGAAGTCACCAATTCTCTACATTCCTTGAACACACTGAACAGATTTTGACAATTATATTCAATACATTGTTTCATACTGATTTCTTTATGGATTTGACTTTCCTCTGTTAGTGAGTAAGCTCCTTAATGCAAAGGATTATGTCTTATTCATTTTATTTCCACAGTGCCTTAAGGTAGGTACTCAAGAAACTTTTGTTGGATTAATGACTAGAAGTATGGATCTAATTTTTAAACTGTATGTATACCTTGTATCCTCTTTGAGGCCCCTGGGAAGCCATTTAATACAGATCTTAATAGAAGGTTAAGGTGAGCTACTTCTGCGAAATAGATTTGTCTTAGTTTATTGGTAATGGGGAAAAAAAGTGAAAGCATTACTTACTTAGTTGTGTCCAACTCTTTGCGACACGATGGACTGTATAGCCTGCCAGACTCCTCTGTCCATGGAATTTTCCAGGCAAGAATACTGGAGTGGTAGCCGTTCCCTTCTCCAGAATATCTTCCTGACCTAGGGATTGAACTCAGGTATCCTGCCTTGCAGGCAGATTCTTTATCATTTGAGCTACCTGGGAAGCTATTTATAACCTTCATTGGGCTTTAAAGTCTATTTCTCTGCTAAGGTATAAGCTCCTGAAGTCAGGGACTATACCCCTCTGATCACGACTCTATTTCCACCCCTAGTTCAGTGCTTGGTACAGAGAGGCTGTTCAATAAATATGCAGAAGTAACAAGTTCCTAATCAAATTACAAACAGTATACAAGAAGGGGAGGCTTAGGTTGAGTTCCCAGACACAGAGCCTGAGACAAGAATTTGTGTGACAGTGATTTAGCAGGAACTGTTTCTAGGAAAAACCACCAGGGAAGTGGGACTAGGAAGAGAAGGAGGTCAAGCAAGAGTATAGAAACACTGGAAAGTGAAGCAGGGACAGCTGTGAAAGTAGTGCACAGTCACATTCCACAGCTGTCCAATCAACCCCAATTCCAAAGAAGCCAGAGTACTTGTCCTCTCCGCCAATCAGGCATAGGATAGGGACTGTGGAAGCAAGACATAAATCCTCATGCTCTTTAGGCTTTCCATGCATACAGGCAAAGCAAGTTCTGACAGTCAGAGGGCAGGCAGCCAATGAAGACGCACAGGTTCTGGTTGTTGGGAGGGAACTCACACCCACCAGGAACAGGTATGCATGGAAATGGTATAGGACCGTCAACATGTGCTATAATGATTATTGTCTAAATCTAGACATGGAACTTTTCTCCAGGACTTGATCATTTGGATCTTCCAGGGAGCACTCCTAGACCACTCCTGCAAAACCAAACAGCTCAGACTCGACCTGGAGCAGAAAGTAGAAGGGATGGCAGAGTTCAATGAAGGCATTCTGAATATGGGAAAGTTGTCACATTTCTCTTAGTTATGAAACTGGGTCCCTTCAACTGAGAACATGGGATTACAAGAGTGCCCAAGATGATTAAGCTTAAGTTTTAAAGCAAAGGATTCACCTGTTCTCCCATGGAGTAAAAGCCCCTGGCTTAGAGCAAGGAGACCATTTAGAATAGCCTCCATTAGAAAGCCATCAGATATATGAAAATCTAGCACCTTCACTTATTGCAGTCAATTTCACTTTAAAGGGTATATGAATCACCTGATCATCATGTTAAATGCAGATTCTGATCCAGCAGTTCTCACCTGGGACTTGAGATTCTGCGTATCTACATGCTTCTAGGTGACACTGATATTGCTGGCCCAAAAGCACAGTTGGAGTAGCTGTGGTCCTGGGGCACATTTTAGAGGGAGGGGATATATGTGTATGTATAGCTGATTCATGTTGTTGTACAGCAGAAACTAACACACCATTGTAAAGCAATTATATCCCAATTAAAAATAAATAAATAAAAATGGAAACACCACACAATGAAAACAAATACAAAAAGAACCTAAATATTGGATTTGAGGTTTATTTAGAAAGAAATCCAAAGCGGGCTGCTACCACTTTATTTAATATCCCAGGGACTCCTGATCTTCTTGTTTCCCAGAAGAGAGACTTTAAGAAAAGATGTTCTCAGGAAACTATTAATATATGAAGTTAAAAGCCACTCAGTGGACCATCTGCTAATATGTCCCCAGCTGGAATGAGCAAACTGAGTTATTAAGATTATAATTTAGCAAATTGTGTTTTGTAGTCTCCACATTACCCATTTGCAAAGCCTCAGAAATGGGAACGAGGCGAAAAAAAAAAAAAAGGAAAGAAAAGGTTCAGACTTTGGCTTCTTCCAAGTGGGTCAAGGTTTATGTGGATGAAGACTCCTACTTCATACAAGCCACTTTGCTTTCTGACTCTGATACTAAAGTCTCCATCATGGCTGTGACTTTTGTAGGCTGTGTCTGGGTTAATAGGTGTTCATTATGCTGGGTAATTAAGACTAAAGAGAGGAAAACTGCCCGTATGGTACATATTATTATAACTTTTTTTTCTAAGTTTTTCCACTTCTAAGCCCACTGGCTGGTTTTTGTCTCTTCCATAAACATTCATCACGGTGGCTTGAGCCACATTCATTGTAGATGAAGAGGACAAGTGTGCTTATTTTTTCCCAGAAGCCCTTCTCAGAAACAATGACATGTACAGAACAGAAGGGCACTGAAGCCAACCGAAGTGGGGGGAGATTAACGAGAACAAACTATGACTCATGAATTGGGCAGATGAGCTTAATTATTCTGTTGGGGAGTTCTGGATTGTCTGTGTCAACTGGCTCCACCAGCACTCCTTTCTAAGGCAGGTAACTGTGCTCAGAATATTTTTTTCTATATGATTTCGGGTTTGAGTTTGCTAAGAAGGGATACTCCTATGAAATCGGAAAGGTGGAAATGAAAGCTACTATACCTCTTGGGATGTTGTGTTACATACAGCAGTTTTGTGGAATGCAGCGGATTTTGTTGATTTGACAGCTTCACAGATCTTCCCATAAGCTCCCATTTTGGTGACCAGAATGGTGGCTTCTTGGATTTCCTCATTTCCTTTTTCTCAGCCCACTTCACCTACTTCAGTGTTTTAAATGAAGTCCCTAGACCAATGGTTCCCAATCTTTTCGACACCAGAGACTGGTTTTGTGGAATACAATTTTTCCATAGACTGGGAAGCAGGAAATGGTTTCGGGATGATTCAAGTGCATTACATTTATTGTGCACTTTATTTCTATAATTATTACATCAGCTCCATCTCAGAACATCAGGCACTACCTCCCAGAGGTTGGGGACCCCCTAGATCTTCCATCCTTAGGCTACAGCACCATTCACATCTTCACTTCCTCAGCTCCTCTCATGTTCATATGTCTTGATTTCCATGTTAAATTCCCTATTCTTGTAATAAATGTAGTGCCTCTGTTTTCCTGACTAAACCCAGACTGGCACAGGAGTTCTTGAGTTTATTGGATTTCTATTGGAAGAGATATTTAAATGCTTTGATGAGCCTCATTGGTAGTATCTTTCATCTTTTCGCCCATTTTATCACTTCTTCCCTCTTCTGTTGAGCTGGAAGTGTCCCAGATCGGGTTCCTGAGGAAGCAGACCCTGAGACTGAGTTTAATGTGAAAGATGTCCATTAAAGCATTCCCATGGGATAAACGTTTATGGAAAGGAGAGAACGGAAGCAGAAGTGAGGAAAGGAGAAGTCATCTTCAATGCAGGCCCAAGGGTAGGTGTATCCAGCTCCATGAAGAGGTCTGGAGAATATAGGACCCTTCATTTTGTCACTGTTTGGGCAAAGATGGCCAGAACCTTAATATTCTGGTGCTGCTCAACTACGGGATATAGCCCACTGCACGAAGGAGCATGAACTTGGGCAGGGAGGCTCTTTTGGGGTGAAGTGTTCCCTGAAGGGACTGCTGGCTGAAGGCTGGTGCAACAGCACTCCCAGAAACTGGAGCAACAAGTGCTTCTTTGAAGGGGGCTCTGGGTGTATAGCATAGAGTTCACCCCAGGAAATAAGTTGGGCTGTGTTTTAAGTCAGTGTTGGAGCTATAGCTGGGAGTGAAGAAAGGAGAATAGGATTTGTGGTAGAGAGGGCAATATGTCTAAAGGCCTGAAAGACAGAGAGTGCTTGACATTTTGAGCAACAACAGATAGTCCTATCTGACTAAAGCATGAGGTAAAAGAGTTTTGATTACATTCCCAAAAGACAGAGATAATTCTTGAAAACTCAGAATCTGGCTGTAGATACTGAGCACATTTGTGGCAACTTGTTCTTGGGATACTGGAGTAAAAGTTTAGTCTTTCTAGAGGCCAGCCCAGACCATCAGCCCCATCATGTCAACACCAAGCTCACCACGTCACATACTGTAGCTCTCTCTGCCAGGGTGGGAAGTAGGCAAAGCACCACTAATCTTTGTGAGTTCCTCCAAATTCAAGGTGTTTCTTCATTTGCCTGATTGATGCCTGTCTCTGACCCTTTGCTCCCCAGGACGTGGCTCAGATGGGGCATTTGCCAGTGCTTTCTGGGCTTCTTTTTTTTTAAATACCATGTGCAAGCTCCTTTTCTCTTTCACACAGTTTACTTTAGGTTTTGAGGACAACCACCCTTACCTTTAATTAAGAATGTCTTTCCTTGATGCTTCACTTCCCTGGTGGCTCACATGGTAAAGCGTCTGCCTACAATGCGGGAGACCCGGGTTCAATCCCTGGGTCAGGAAGATCTCCTGGAGAAGGAAATGGCAACCCACTCCAGTATTCTTGCCTGGAAAATCCCATGGACAGAAGAGCCTGGTAGGCTACAGTCCATGGGGTTGCACGACTGAGGACTTCACTTTCACTTTCCTTGATGCAAAAGAGGTCTCACCTCCCTAAGCATTTCTTGCTTTCCTTTTACCTTATTCATTTACATAGATTGTGGATGTAGTGGAAAGAACATGAACTTTGGATTCAGATAGACCTGGATAAGAATCCCAGGAGTCTCACTTTCTACTGATATGATCTTAAGCAATTACCCTCATCTCTCTCAGCATCAGTTTACTTATCTGTAAACTATGGACAGATGTTGCAAAGATGAAATAAAACCATGTGTGCAAGAATTTGGCATAGGTTAGACACAGGATAGGTTAATGTCCGTTTCCTTTTCTATCTGGGGTTTTAGAATCCAGCCCTGAATTTAATCTACTAAGATGGAGGAGGTCTCCTTTCTTTGAGAGTTATTGGCCCTGCTGTTTGGGTCTTGCTTATTTTCCTACTCCCAGTGGCCATTGGCAGAGCTTAGCTCTCTTTCCCCACTGGAGCTCATATTACTAGTTCTCTGACATTAATCTTAGCTGCATCACTGAACTGGCTTTATTCCTTGGTCCAGTTCTGCTAACAGGATTACTTTAGGCATTTCCTAATCTTGATGTGTGATCAGCACCTCTAGACACATGCAGCGCTAAAGCTCCGAATGAGACAGGCACTACCGAAGTAACACTTCAGGTCTTGTGGAAGGAGAGAGAACATGTTTGTATTCCATGGCTAGATAGACCATGATGGTTCTAATTGGCCCTCCTGAGTGTTCTTGCAAGCTAATGTTCTTCAGAGTGCTGCAGAATTACAGTCTAATTTAATTTCCCCTCTGATCAGCTTACAGATCTTTATAAATGCAGTCTGGACAGATCAATGTTAATAGCCACTGGCGTTTTGAAACTAGACAAGTGGGAAAAACAAACTGGAGCTTTACTTTTCATAGGCATTTTTAGATTTCTCGAGGGCCTTTCAGAGGCTGCTAAAGTTCCAACTGAACCTTACCCCTTGCTGCCTCTATCAGTCAGGTTTTTTTAGAACCAACGGTATGTTTTTATCTATATATCTATAGATATTTTATATATATAAAATAATGAATTGGCTCACGTGATTATGGAGGCTGAGAAGATCCAAGATCTGTTGTTGGCAAGTAGGAGATCCAGGAAAACTGTTGATGTTAAATTCTAGTCCAAAAGCTGGCAGGCTCAAGACCCAAGAAAAGCCAATTTTTCAGTTTGAGATCAAAGGCAAGAAAATAAAACAATGTTCCAGCTCCAGTAAACAAGCAGGTGGAATTCCCTCTTACTCTACCTTTTTGTTCTATTTAGGTCCTCAATCAATTGGATGAGGCCTTCCCCCTTTAGGGAGAGCAATCTGTAATTACTAAATTGACTGATACGAATCTTAATCTCACCCAGAAACACCCTCACAAACACACCCAGAATGTTGGATCAAATGTCTGGGTGTACCTCATGGCCCAGTCAAATTGACACATAAAATTAACCATCACACCATCCCACCCCTACTTCCCAATAATGATATTTGCTTATGGAAACTTTGGTCCCATGGAAAAATGATGTTCCCTTAGGTCCATGGGGTCACAAAGAGTTGGACATGACTGACTAACAGTTTCACATTTAAAATGTGAATGGCTTAAAAGTAAGATGACATCTCAAATGTTCTTTTTTAATTTGAAATGAGCCAGCAACATCATTTGCACAATCTTTTATATTAGCAGGAATCACTAATGCTTGCCAATAGACAGGCAGCTTTGACTCCCTAGCAGTCAATGTTGTTTTTCTGTTTGCATGTCTACTGTTGAGACTGCATATTGGGAGTGACTAGAAGTCAATTTACTCATTCTCATCATAAATCTAAGCATCAAAAATATATTTCAAGCCAATGACAACAATAACAACAAAATAGGGTAACTATCACTTCAACACTTCATGGGAAATAGATGGGGAAACAGTGGAAACAGTGTCAGACTTTATTTTGGGGGGCTCCAAAATCACTGCAGATGGTGATTGCAGCCATCAAATTAAAAGACGCTTACTCCTTGGAAGAAAAGTTATGACCAACCTAGACAGCATATTCAAAAGCAGGGACGTTACTTTGCCGACTAAGGTCCTCTAGTCAAGGCTATGGTTTTTCCTGTGGTCATGTATGGATGTGAGAGTTGGACTGTGAAGAAGGCTGAGCGCTGAAGAATTGATGCTTTTGAACTGTGGTGTTGGAGAAGACTCTTGAGAGTCTCTTGGACTGCAAGGAGATCCAACCAGTCCATTCTGAAGGAGATCAACCCTGGGATTTCTTTGGAAGGAATGATGCTAAAGCTGAAACCCCAGTACTTTGGCCACCTCATGCAAAGAGTTGACTCATTGGAAAAGACTCTGATGCTGCGAGGGATTGGGGGCAGGAGGAGAAGGGGACGACAGAGGATGAGATGGCTGGATGGCATCACTGACTCGATGGACGTGAGTCTGAGTGAACTCCGGGAGTTGGTGATGGACAGGGAGGCCTGGTGTGCTGCGATTCATGGGGTCGCAGAGAGTCAGACATTACTGAGCGACTGAACTGAACTGAACTGACAGAATAAGCTTTAAACTAAAAATGGCAAAAATAAGCCAAGGTCATTATATAGTAATAAAGGGGTAAATCCATCAAGGAAATATAGCTATTGTAAATATTCATGCATCCAACATCAGAGCACTTAAAGCAAAAACTTACAGAGCTAAAAGGATAAATAAATGCAATACAATATAATTGAGAATTTTAATACTCCACTCTCAACAATGGATAAGTCATCCAGACAGAGAATCAATGAGAAAACAGTGGACTGGAACAGCACTTCATGTCAAATGGATCTAACAGGCACATGCATGACATTCTGTCCAATAATGGGAGGATACACACTCTTCTCAAGGGCACATGGAACATTTTGTAGGATAAACCATATGTTAGGACACAAATGAGTCTAAGTAAATTCAAGAAGGTTGAAATCATACCAAGTATCTGACTACAATTGTATGAAAGTAGAAATCAATAACAGGAGGAAAATTGGAAGATTCACAAATACATGGAAATTAAATTACACTCTTTTGAACAACTAATGATCAAAGAAGAAATTAAAGAGAAGTACAAAATTATTTTTACAGATGAAAATGGAAATACCATGTACCAAAAATTATGGGATACAGCAAATGCAATTCTAAGAGGGAATTTAACAAATGCCTACATTAAGAAAGCAAGAGAGGTCTCAAATAAAGAACCTAGCTCTATGCCTTAAGGAAATAGAAAAAGAAGAATCATCTGAGCCCAAAGTTTGCAGAAGGAATGAAATTAAAAAGATCAGAGCAGAAGCAAATGAAATAGAGAACAGAAAAACAATAGAAAAGATTAACAAACCTAAAGTTGGTACTTTTAAAAGATAAATCAAATTGACAAAGTAAAAAGAGAGAGGATCCAAATCAACAAAACTATAAATGGAAAAGTAGACATTACAATTGATACCACAGAAATACTAAGGATCATAAGAAAGAAAGAAAGTGAAGTCGCTCAGTCGTGTCCGACTCTTTGTGACCCCATGGACTATAGCCTACTAAGCTCCTCTGCCCATGGGATTTTCCAGGCAAGAATACTGGAGTGGGTTGCCATTTCCTTCTCCAGGGGATCTTCCCAGCCCAGGGATCATAAGGGCTACTATAAAAAACTAGACACCAACAAACTGGACAACCTAGAATAAATGGAAAAATTCTTAGAAACATATAACCTATAAAGACTGAATCAGGAGGAAATACAAAAATTTGAACAGGTCAATTACTACTAAGGAGAGTGAATGAACAATCAACAGTCTCTCAACAAGGAAATGACCAGGACCAGATGGCTTTACTAGTTCAGTTCAGTTCAGTTCAGTTCAATCACTCAGTTGTGTCCGACTATTTGCAACCCCATGGACTGCAGCACATCAGGCCTTCCTGTCCATCACCAACTGCTGGAGTCTACTCAAACTCATGTCCATTGAGTCAGTGATGCCATCCAACCATCTCATCCTCTGTTGTCACCCTCTCCTCCCACCTTCAATCTTTCCCAGCATCAGAGTCTTTTCAAATGAGTCAGTTCTTCACATCAAGTGGCCAAAATATTGGAGTTTCAGCTTCAACATCAGTCCTTCCAATGAATATTCAGGACTGATCTCCTTTAGGATGGACTGGTTGGATCTCCTTGCAGTCAAGGGACTCTCAAGAGTCTTCTCCAACACCACAGTTCAAAAGCATCAATTCTTCAGTGCTCAGCTTTCTTTATAGTCCAACTCTCACATCCATACATGACTACTGGAAAAACCATAGCCTTGACTAGCTTTACTAGTGAATTTTACTAAACATTGGGAGAAGAATTAATACCTATCTTTCTCAAACTCTTCCAAAAACTCAAAGAGGAAGGAACACTCTCAAACTCATTTTATGAGGTTAGCATTACTCAAATAACAAAACCAGAAAAGGACACTACAAGAAAAGAAAACTATAGGCCAACAACTCTGATGAATCAAGATGCAAACATTTTCAATGAAAACTAACAAACAATTCAGCAGCATATTAAAAATATCATTCATCATGATCAAGAGGGATTTATCCCTGGGATGCAAGGATGGTTCAACATCTGCAAATCAATAAATGTGACATGTTGTATTCATAAAATGAAATAGAAAAATCATATGATCATCTCAATAGATGCACAAAAAGCCTTTAACAAAAGTTAACATCCATTTGTGATAAAGCTCTTAAAAATCAGGTAGTGAAAGAATGTACCTCAACATAATGAAGGCCTTATATGACAAGCTTACAGCCAACCTCATACTCAGTGATTAAAGGTTGAAAGTTTTTTCTCTAAGATTAAGAACAGACAAGGGTGCCCACTCTCACCACTTCTATTCAACATAGTACTGGAAGTTCTAGACAGAACAATCAGACCAGAAAAAGAAATAAAAGGCATCAGAACTGGAAAGGAAGAAGTAAAACGGTCTCTGTTTGTAGGTGATATGATTTTATACATAGAAAACCCTAAGTATTAGTCACTCAGTAATGTCCAATTCTAAGACCCATAAACTATAGCCTGCCAGGCTCCTTCATCCATGGAATTCTTCAGGCATGAGTGCTGGAGTGGGTTGCCATTCCCTTCTCCAGTGGATCATCCTGACCCAGGGATCAAACCAGGGTCTCCTGCATTGCAGGCAGATTGTTTACTGTCTAAGCCACCCGGGAAAGAAAACCCTAAAGACTCTACCAAAAAAATCTGTTAGATTGAATCAACTGAGTGGCCTACAATAACATTTATTTATTATTACAACTCACATGATAATGGGTATCCCAGGGTTATCTAACCTTGACTTGCACATGAATCTATGTCTGCAAGTTGGCGGCTTAGTTTGGATGTCTAAAGGTCATCTGGGAGCTTTGTGATATGCTGCACTAGGCTGAGCACCTTAGTGAGCAGCTTGCTCTGCATGTCTCTTATCCTCCTCCTGATATTATGAGATGGCCTGTATGTCTTTCTCACAGTGATGGCAGAGGTGCAAGAGAGCTACCAGAAACACACAAAGCCTCCTGAGGCCTTGGCTCAGAACTGGGGTAAAATCACTCCTATCTTATCATATTAGCCAAAGCAAGTTAAATGGCTGAGGTAAAATTCAAATTGTGGGGAAATTGACTCTTACATGGGAGGAGCAAAAAATGTGCAGGGCAAAAGACATGGATACAAAAAAGGGTGAAGAATAGAGTTGTTAGTATAATCTACCACAACCCCCCAATTCCAGTTGAAGCTACCCTAACAGGGATCATGCTCAAAAGAAACGCTGATGGTTGTATTTCTTTTTCCCAGTTTTACTGAGATATAATTGACACAGAACTTTATCAGTTTAAGGTGTAAAACATAATGATTTGACTTAAATATTCTGAAATAATGATGAGCACTCTTTCCGTTCATTATTTCTTTGAAGAGGATAGATATGACACAACCATCTGAGATGAAATCCTACTTTTGACTTGGCAAATTGATTTATATCTGGTTTTCACTGTACATGACCTTGAGTGAATTAACCAACCACTTAAAGTCCTTCTAGGAAATCATAAGAACTGAAGGGAAATCAAGCAATAAATTTTATTCCACTAAGTTTATGCAGGTCCACAGTCACACCATTCCAGACAAATTATAATCAATTTTATTTTTTTAATGTCTAGAGAATATGATATTGTAACCTCTATCACTGTCAGGAAATACTGAATTTAATCTAAATCCTTCAAGCTCTAGTTTAAACCCATTTTTTGTTTGCTTGTTCTTAGTCTACAAGCAGAAAAACTGGTCATTGTAAATTGCATAAAAATCTTCCAGGTACATAATTTGTTTCTTCTGCTTTTGGAGCCCCTTCTCGTTTTACACTATTAAATAACTGCTCAGTCACAATCCACTTACTAAATCTTGTCCAACTCTTTGTGATCCCATGAACTATAGCCCACCGAGTTCCTCTGTCCATGGGATTTTCCCGGCAAGAATACTGGAGTGGGTTGCCATTTCCTTCTCCAGGGGATCCTCACGACCCAGGGATAGAATCCGCGTCTCTTCGTCTCCACATTGGCCAGTGAATTCTTTACCACTGAGCCACCTGGGAAGCCTAAATATGAGTTGCACCTCTTCATTTCCAGGTCTGAAAATTTCTCCTTTCTTTTAGTATCATTTTCTCCTTCTGCCCACAGCCAGTCTCCACTTGGACAGTCCACGAACATGTTAATTTAGACACTTAGCTCAGACAGTTACATTAGTTCCCTAGATCCGATGCAAGTCTTCTGATTTTCTCAGATTCATAACACTGTGTTGGCTCTTTCTCTTCTCCTTTATCCTTACATTGATCTCCAGGTACTGAAGATTCTTCCTTCTGTTTTCCCTTCTTCCATTTCCTTACCATTTCTGTCATCAGTGCTGAAGTCCAGGAGTTGTTTCTGCAGTCAGGCAATAATTTCTGTCTGTCTCCAAACTTCCCATTTTCCTATTGTACTTCTAAGATATCTTCTTTCAGAATCCTGGGTTCTATTCTTATAAACCTGTTATGATTCTGAATTGCCACGCACAAGTGACTTCTGAGGACAAGATGACCCAACCTCTCCATATCAACAAAACAAACCAACTCAATCATTGCATTCAATAATTAAGCAAATATTTATCAATCATCTCCAATGTTTCAGGCTCCATGCTAAACGCTGGGAAGGAGTTTGATGATGAAGAACTGTCCTAGTTTCCTTATACATGTGACTTATTTGTTTTCCCATTTGAGCTTATGCACATGCCATTGCCCACACCAGAATGACCTTCTTTCTCTTCTCTGAGAGATCGTATCACTCATCCCTAAAATTAATTTCTTTTTTGAAGTTTTGTTGAACCAACTACATGGTTTGGATTATTCCAGTCATAGCTGGTCCTAATTATTAAAATGTGTAGCTGCCATTTGTAATAGGAATGTATTATAAATACACACATTTTCATTTATTTGTTTATCAATTACAAGCTCAACTGTTAGAATAGTTGCCTAATATGTTCTATTAGTAATATGCCTTTCACCTTTTATGAGACTGAATTCTCTGATTGTATTTGACAGGTACAATTAGGTAATAGAAACCAGATTAGCTCTTTTAACAGAAAGAACTTAATATAACAAACTGTTAACCAAGTATTGTAGATCTGGAAAAGCAAAAGGGGAACACCGATATGGCAAGATTGTAACTACAGAAAGCTGCTCCTACCTCTAGGACTGGAAAGCACAAGGCAGAGGTCAGGACTGTTAAAATTTAGTATCTTGGGGACTTCCCTGGTAGTCCGGGGGCTAAGACTCCCTGCTCTCAATGCAGGGGGGCCGGGTTTGATCCCTGGTCAGGGAACTAGATGCCATATGCCACAACCTAAGAGTTTGCATTACGCAACTAAAGATCCCACATGCCCCAACAAAGATATAAAATCCTGCATGTCACAACTAAGGCCTGGCACAGCCAAATAAATAAATATAAAAAAACTTAGTAACTCACAGGAGGGGTTGTTGCTCAGCTGGTGTTGATATCTCTGAGGGAGCAAATGTCACTGCCTGGATAAAGAAATCTTACTGGGCTAATGCTGACAGAAACAGTGAGCAAATGGGGATGAGCAAGTCCCTTCTGCCTCCTCCATTCTCACACACTCCCTCACGTGCCCTCTGTTGGCAGAGTCCAACACAGAGCAGGTGGCTGAGGGGAAAAGTAGCTGGCAGAGTCCCAGCCACTGCCTCAGAGAAAAAAAAAAAAAAAAACAAAACAAAGCAAGGCAAGGTAGGTTCGGAACTGAGAAGGAAAAGCATTATAACCAAGAGAGTCACTTGGGAAAATTCTCTAGTGTGCAGTTGACCATGGAAATCTAAACTTACCAGATACTCATACTGAATCCCATCTCTTACCTCATGACCTTAAAGCATTTTCTGTTCACATTACTCCCCCAAAGAAATCCATCATCTTTGTGTTTCAAGAGAATGAGAGCAATGTACAAAATCAGCACCCAGTAGGAAACTAAGAATTTGTTCTGGGGAGCAGAGTCACTGTGGGCTGTCTCACAAAGCTTAGCTTTACCTGTTACACTGCATTGCGAAGATAACCGTGCCTGGGTGAGCTTGGGAGAGTCTGCTGGGTATCACCTTGCTCCAGTAAGCTTCTGACCAGACATGTTAAGCCAAGCAACAAAGAAAAAATGTGTGCTGTTCTGCTGAGCCAAAAATGGCTGTTGGAGAATTTCACTGAGACTTAATTTGTTGGAAGGCCTTTTCATCTTTATGCTGTGTGTTGAGGGGAGGCGATGATTATTTAGTCTTTGTAATTTCTTCCATTTCTGGTTATGCTTTGCTCAGAAGACTGCAGCTTTCAATTACATAGGTAGGATGTCTTCAGATTATTTTTTTAAAGACTTTTTTCTTACTATAAAGGGATACATGTTCATTGTAGATAATTTATAAAACACAGTCAAGCAAAAAGAAACAAAAATCACTTATAATTCTGCTTCACAGAGACAACCAATGCCAATATTGAGAATCTTGTGTTATATATCATTCCAAATGCATATATATGTATATTTTTACATATATACACATACTTTAAAATATATACTTTAGAGATATCCTGGTGTCCCAGTGGCTAAAACCGCATGCTCCCAATGCATGGGACTCAGGTTCAACCCCTAGTCAGGAAAATAGATCCCACATGCCAGAGCTAAGAGTTCATGTGTCACAACTAAAAGATCTCAACAGGTCGCAACCAAGACCTGGTGCAGCCAAACAAATAAATATTTAATATATATGCAAATATATATAATGTGTATATATATATATATACACACACACTTAAATGCAGCATGTGTATACTATAAAAATAAGGTTTTTCTGCTTCTTTTTTAATATTCTATTTAACAGTTTGCTCATTTCTATTCTGAAATTTCTAAATTGTTGTCTGTAGTAAGTGTTATTCCTATTTAGCCCTCCTGGTTACATCTAACTAGCTGCAAAGTGAAAATAATCTTACATACTGTTCATCTGTATTCTTTAGCTGCTTATATAGATTTGCATCAATTATTGTCTGTATATCCCAGCCACGATCTGCTATCACAGAGAATCAAGAAATATGTACATAGACGAGAAATTTCAAATGTACCAAAGCGTCACAACATCAGTTGGTCTTAAATTCTCTCCCACTGTTCAAGATTCTACCTACTTCTAATCTTCATGAAAATTCTCAGTTGGGGGATGGATGTACTGGGGCTATGCAAATAGTGATTTGGTAAGTAAGTTTCAACTATGGCAACTTAGCCTCACGATAATGAGCCTGCCTTCTTCTTTCAGCTCACTGTTGCTCTTTATACACAGAATTTTACTCCCAGTATCCCCCTTTACAATATAGATCAAAATTTGAAATTAATTATTACAAAGAGTAAAAGGAAACAGATGACATTAATGTAAATGACACAATTTACTAAACCCAATATAAGTGAAGTCATTCCGTCACGTCCAACTCTTCGTGACCCCATGGACTGTAGCCTACCAGGCTCCTCCACCCATGGAATTTTCCAAGCAAGAGTACTGGAGTGGGTTGCCATTTCCTTCTCTAGGGGATCTGCCTGATCCAGCAATTGAACCTGGGTCTCCTGCATTGCAGGCAGATGCTTTGCCGTCTGAGTCACCAGGGAAATCCAATATATGCAAATATAATTTCCAATATAATCAAAATGAAAAATATATTGTTGAGATTTGTTTCATATTGAGTCTTTGAAAATTGGCATGTGTTTTATACTTATGGTATATCTCAATTTGCATGTGAATTTTCATTGGGAATACTTGAACTGAATTCAGATTTCATATAATTTTTAGTTAAACAAGTAGATTTACATACCTAAATTTTTCCAAGCATACTTTAAAGTTTCCCAATAGCTGAAATCAAGCAAGTGACAAAAAATCATCTTCCTTTATTATTTGTATCCACATTGACAAACTGGTTTATTGCTTTTAGAATAATGATTTGAATTTGAATAAAAACCATATAAGTTTAAATTTACATCTGTCAAAGTTAAGTTCACTAAACCTTGTATCAACTCAGAATGATGAATAAATTCAAAGGGATATTGTGTAAATGAAAAACAACTCAATTTATTGAAAAAACAATTCTTGAATTTTTCCTGTAGCTTTTTGCAGCCAATTTACGTAATGCTGTCAATTACAATTTAAATCCTCTGCATATTGCTTCATGTTAGAAAAATGTGATAAGCATTATTAGTTGATTTATATCATGAAAACTTTCAATATCAACATAAATTCTCATACATGTCTAGTTCACAAATAAGCTTTCCTTTCCTTGGACTTTCAAAATGAGCTCATTCCTCAGCATCATTAAGCATAAGGGAAATTCAAATCAAAACCACAATGAGATACCACTTCACATTCACTAGGATGGCTATAATCAAAAAGACAGATAATAGCAGTGCTGGCAAGGATGTAGAAAAATTAGACCTCTTCATATTCTGCTGGAGAGAATTTAAAATGGTGCAGCCACTTCGGAAGGCAGTTTTGAAGTTCCTCTCAAAGTTAAACATAAAGTTACCATATGAACCTAGCAATTCTACTAGGTATATTTGCAAAAGAAATGAAAACATACATTTATACAAAAACTGGTACACAAATGTCCACAGCAGTGTTATTTATAATAGTCAAAATGTGGAGAAAATATAAATGTCATCACTGAGGAATGGATAAATAAAATGTTCATAAATGGATAAATAAAATGGATAAATAAAATAAATAAAATATATTCATACAATGAAATATTATTCAGCAATAAAAAATGAAGTATTGATACCTGGTACAACATGAATGAGCCTTGAAATCACTGTGATAGTTGAAAGAAGCCTGTCAGAAAAGACCATATGCCTGAAGAACTATGGGCGGAGGTTAGTGACATTGTACAGGAGGTAGTGATCAAGACCATCCCCAAGAAAAAGGAAAGCAGAAAGGCAAAATGGTTGTCTGAGGAGGCCTAACAAATAGCTGGGAAAAGAAGAGAAGCTAAAGGCAAAGGAAAAAAGGAAAGCTATATTCATCTGAATGCAGAATTTCGAAGAATAGCAGGGAGAGTTAAGAAAGCCTTCCTCAGTGATCAATGCAAAGAAATAAAGAAAAACAGTAGAATGGGAAAGACTACAGATTTCTTCAAGAAAATTAGAGATACCAAGGGAACATTTCATGCAAAGATGGGCACAATAAAGGACAGAAGCAGAAGATATTAAGAAGAGGCAGCAAGAACACACAAAAAAGATGTTAATGACCCAGATAACCATGATGGTGTGATCACTCACCTAGAGCCAGACATCCTGGAGTGCAAAGTCAAGTGGGCCTTAGGAAGCATCACTACGAACAATGCTAGTTGAGGTGATAGAATTCCAGTTGAGTTATTTGAAATCCTAAAAGATGATGCTGTCAAAGTGCTGCACTCAATATGCCAGCAAATTAGGAAAACTCAGCAGTGCCCACAGGACTGGAAAAGGTCAGTTTTCATTTCAATCCCAAAGAAAGGCAATGCCAAAGAATGTTCAAACTACTGCACAATTGCACTCATCTCATACGCTAGCAAAGTAATGCTCAAAATTCTCCAAGCCAGACTTCAGTAGTATGTGAACTGTGAACTTCCAGATGTTCAAACTGGATTTAGAAAAGGCAGAGGAACTGGAGATCAAATTGTCAACATCCACTGGATCATGGAAAAAGTAAGAGAGTTCCAGAAAAACATCTACTTCTGTTTTATTGACTATGCTAAAGGCTTTGACTGTGTGGATCACAACAAACTATGTAAAATTCTGAAAGAGATGGGAATACCAGACCACCTGACTTGCCTCCTGAGAAATGTATGCAGGTCAAGAAGCAAAAGTTAGAACCATATATGGAACAAGACTGGTTCCAAACTGGGAAAGGAGTATGTCAAGGCTGTATATTGTCACCCTGCTTATTTAACTTATATGCAGAGTACATCCTGTGAAATGCTGGGCTGGATGAAGCACAAGCTGGAATCAAGATTGCCAGGAGAAATATCAATAACCTCAGATATGCAGATGACACCACCCTTATGGCAGAAAGCAAAGAGGAACTAAAGAGCCTCTTGATAAAAGTGAAAGAGGAGAGTGAAAAATGTGGCTTGAAGCTCAACATTCAAAAAACTAAGATCATGGCATCTGGTTCCATCACTTCATGGTAAATAGATGGCGAAACAATGGAAATAGTGACAGACTATTATTTTGGGGGGCTCCAAAATCACTGTAGATGGTGACTGCAGCCATGAAATTAAAAAGCGCTTCCTCCTTGGAAGGAAAGTTATGAGCAACCTAGACAGCATATTAAAAAGCAGAGACATTACTTTGCCAGCAAAGATCCATCTAGTCAAAGCTATGGTTTTTCCAGTGGTCATGTATGGATATGGAGTTGGATATAAAGAAAGCTGAGCGCCGAAAAATTGATGCTTTTGAACTGTGGTGCTGGAGCAGACTCTTGAGAGTCCCTTGGACTGCAAGGAGATCCAACCAGCTCATCCTAAAGGAAATCAGTCCTGAATATTCATTGGAAGGACTGATGCTGAGGCTGAAGCTCCAATTCTTTGGCCACCTGATGCAGACTGACTCATTAGAGAAGACCCTGATGCAGGGAAAGATTGAAGGCGGGAGGAGAAGGGGACGACAGAGGATGAGATGGTTGGATGGCATCACTGACTTGATGGACATGAGTTTGAGCAAGCTGCGGGAATTGGTGATGGACTGGGAAGCGTGGCGTGCTGCAGTCCATGGGGTCACAAAGAGTCAACCACGACTGACCAATGAACTGATACTGATATAAATGAAATGCCTAGAATAGGTGAATCTATAGACAGAAAATAAATTGGTGGCTTCCAGAGGCATGGGAAGAGGGGAAACTAAGGGGAAACAGGGAATGCTAATGAGTATGGTATATCTTATAGGGTGATGGAAAATGTTCTAAAATTAGATTGTGGTGATGGCTACACAGTTATGTGAATATGCTAAAAACTCATTGGATTGTATAGTATGTGAATCATATTTCAATAAAGCTGGTATAAATGTTTAGTTTATTCATGTGCAATCTGATATCAGTGAAAAATGTAAATCTCACTGCCATTTTTGTCTTTGGTTATTGACTACTTGGCAGGTATTCCTTTTGCTTTAAGAAAATCTTGAATTTTATTTAAAAGTACTGTACACTAAATCTTTGCAAAGCTCCTCTACAAGTCAGCCAATAAGCTTTGGCAAAGAACAGACAATCATTGTCTTCTATTTCTGTCAACAGTTCCATAAACTGGCAATGATTCATAGCATTTGCATGTGTACTGAACAATTTTAATAACTGTATCCATGACATTTTTCTTAGGTTTGCTTCAGAAAACTGAGCACAAATATTTTCAATATGCATTATACAGTGGAACAAAGCAATAAGAGAAACATCAGTCTTTTTTTTGAAACAATTCAATAAATTCATATTTTTGAAACTAATATAGCTGCAGCATCATCTGTTATTAAAGAAATGAATTTTTTCATATCTAGCTGAAATTCTTCTTTGACAGATTTAAAAGATCAAAAAAAAAATCTACACCATGAATTTGATTTTAAGGCCCTTAATTGACATCATTTCTTTATAAATTTGTAAGTCATTTGAGACAAAATGTACTCAGAGCATTATTGGGAAATGTCACTTACATTGCAGACTCATCTAAAGCTAGAGAAAAGCACATGCAATTTTTCAAATTGTGAGTCAATTGATCTTTGAAATTATTAGCTCTTGTATTCCATATATAATTGTTTGGTGGCATACTTGAGAATCATTTTTTCATAAAATATTTTAAATCTTTATTTTATAATTTTCTAACTTTTCTAACACAATTTCCATCACAGAAATGAAAAATCTTTCACTGTTTCTCTAACTAAATATGGTTTTCTTTTTCTCCAAGAATCTAAGCCATTGTATAGCAGGCCAAAGTTATAAATTAATTTAAAATGTTTCTACTAAGTAAAAGAGTAATTTCATTATACGGAAGATCCCCTGGAGGAGGGCATGGAAACCCACTCCAATATTCTTGCCTGGAGAATCCCACTGACAGAAGAGTTGGTGGGCTACAGTCCATAGGGTCACAAAGAGTCGGACATGGCTGAAGCGACTTAGCACATAGCTTATTCACTTTACTGCGCAGCAGAAACCAACACAACATTGTAAAGAAACAATATTCCAGATAAAGTATAATAAAAAAATAAAATCCTTAAGTATTTGTAAGATATTGGAGGACCCAAACCCCTACCCAACTGAATGCTGTCCTGAAGGGATGAACCTCCTGTGAGAACTGCAGTCCATTGGGCCAGGACACAAAGGCTCTTGGTCAGAGTGCATATCTTTATGACTATTTGTGAAGTAGTCCATGGCAACTAACAGAGATCTTCAAGGCATATCTTAAAGAAGTCTGAGGTTTTCAAAGAGTATGTGGGGGTAAGATTTAATGTAATCTGTGCCACTGTTAATATGACTCTCTTTGAACACTGGCTTCATTCTCTTTAATAACAGATTTTCAATCTATGTGTCTTATTAGACTGGAGGACACCTAAGCTCCAACTATTTGTGTCTGTTCTCCCTATTTGACTCTTATCTCCTTAAGGCTAGGGATTCTTTTTTTCTTGTTTCATTTTTAACAATTAATCTTGGAATCCTTAATGTCAAACTCTATGTCAGGGACATACTAGATATACAGTAAATGGTTAATTGAACAAATGTCTATGTTTTAATTGGAGCCATTTGAATCAACGTTTAGCTTATTATTTAACCCAGAGAAGGCCTCTGTAACTGTAGACATCTTATGCAGGAAGGGATTCTGTTGAAATGGCAGACCAAAGGAGGGGTAGATTTTTCCATAAGATATATTTGCCTCACTTCAGAAAGAATATTGTCTAGATCTGTAAGTTTTCTCCTTAAACATATAAAGTTATCCCTGATTTGTAATGAAAGGAAGATGGCCCTTATGCATATTTTATGCACCAAGGCTTTGCTATCTTTACCAAAGATGCTTTGTTTGAAAGGAAAAGAACTTTATCTGCATTTCAATGTTTTAAAACCCCTTTCTCCTAAGTATGCAAGGGTTTTAAAAAGACCAAAAGTAATATAAGCGAAAGAAAGTCTTATTTTTCATTTCATAAATGCAACAAGGAACAGCCACAATGTCTGTACACTTTCTTACTCTACCAATGAATGTGCTTGAATCAAAAACCCTAAAAATTGCCTCAGTAACAATCTCAATTCCAAACAGACTCCATCTCTGTGCTTTGCACTGAGGTTGGAAGAACACCTCATTCACAGGGATGAAATAGCTCTGGCTTCCTCCTGACAATAAAAATGGAGGATTTCTGCAAAACTGCTATGGATTATGAAGCAGACTCATTTTCCACTGCTTGAGTCATTGAGGGCTTCCAAATTCTCTGTGGGTGTTAGAGCTTCTGTTTTCTAGTAGTGGAGAATAGAATGTTTTGTTTTATCAGAGTTAACTTTTGTGGGGGTTTTCAAATTCTCAGCTTTGAATAGTTTAGGAAGACAAAACTTCTCACCCACTGCACATGGTCAGAACTCTTGTGTTCTCTGGAATTAGGTTACTGGTTCCTTGGAATTCTTAGTTGGCTTATTTCTTTTGGATGACTTTGTTCTGCCAGAATAACACTTGTCCAAATAATATGATTAATTAACATTTTTATCCTTTTATGTGTCTCATTCATCCATTTATTCATCTAATAGATAGTTATAAACACCTACTGTGTGCAAAGTGCTGCAGGATCTCAAGAGAGATTAGATACAGTT
The DNA here is from genome assembly GCF_023091745.1 of Budorcas taxicolor. Classification (NCBI taxonomy): domain Eukaryota; kingdom Metazoa; phylum Chordata; class Mammalia; order Artiodactyla; family Bovidae; genus Budorcas; species Budorcas taxicolor. The sequence continues at coordinate 124,002,934 of NC_068935.1, read as the reverse complement.
CCTACCTTCTAGTACCTTGAAAACCAGTGCACATATGTCCATTTGCACAATAGGTATTCCAGAAAAAGGAATGAAAAATATCCACAAGAAAGTGTTTTGAAAATGCCAAGGAGGGAGTATTCACTTCTAGTTAGGAAAACAGAGAAACTTTGTGTAAAAGGTGGCATTTGAAAGATGGAGGATTTCAGTTCGGAGAGAATGGCATGAGGCTGGTTAGACTGATTCATAGATCCAATGCTACGCTGAAACAAGAGCCCATTGTGGGCATCTCTTCCCACTTCCTATTCAGTGACATCATGTTGGTAGTTTGAAACCAACCATAGTGGGAATATTTACAAATTCTGTAAATCTTTTTGTTTGCTTTTTTGTTTGTTTCTTCAAACTGGTCTACTAGCACACCACTGGACATATTTCATTATTGTTCCTATTACTTGACTCTGCCTTTGTGCTTAGTCATATCCAACTCTTTGCAACCTCGTGGACTGTAGCCCACCAGGCTCCTCTCTCCATGGTATTTCCCAGGCAAGAATACTGGAGTGGGTTGCCATGCACTCCTCCAGGGGAATCTTCCCGACCCAGGGATTGAACCGTGTCTCCTACATTGACAGGTGGATTCTTTCACCACTGAGCCACCTGGGAAGCCCTTCTATTTCTCCAACCCTCTCTAATTATGTGCCCTTTCCCCCAAGGCCTTGAAGTTCCCCCAACTAGAAACAAGAAGATATTTTACTGTCCCATTGATCTTGGGTTTGTCCAAGCAAGCTCCTTTGATCAAAGGAATGTCAGCAGGTATGATATGAGCAAATGCTTGAAATGTACTTGCCGAGTTAGAGAAGGGTATTTCCTATGCAACTTGCTATTTCCAAAAGAATGAGAAATACACAGAATAGAGATGAACTGAAGCAAGAGTGAGAAGCCAACAAAACCCATCCAATATCAGCAAAGCCCAGCTGACCTATAGACCTGTGAGTCAGAAGTAAATGCTTATATTCCTATGCAACTGAGATTCTGTAGTTGTCATTTACAGAGCAATAGCTAATGAATTGTGTTAGATTCCTATTATTGCTATAACAAATGCCACAATGTTAGCTTACGAAGCTAACATCAAGATTCAGCAGGGCTGGTTCCTTCTGGAGGCTCTAGGGACAAATCTGTCCCCTGTCTCTTCTAGCTCTTAGAGACTGTCAACATTCCCTAATTCATGACTGTATTTCTCTAATCTCTCATTGTCACATTGCCTTCTTCTGTCCCTGACCTCCTGTTTTGCTCTTATAAGAACCCTTGTGATTACACTGGACACATGTGGATAATTTATGATAATTTTCCCATGTCAAAATCCTTAACTTAGTCATATCTGCAACGTCCCTTTTACTATGTAGGGTAACATAGTCACAGGCTCTGGGGATTAGGATGTAGACATCTTTGGGAGCCACTATTCAGCCTACCACACTAATATAATTGGAGAATAAATTATGCATTTGTAATGGTGGAAAATATGCTGGAAAGATAAGTAGAAGTCAGCTGCTAGGTACTTTGAAAACATATTTTGTAGAGTCCATGATAACTTTATCTAGGCTATTGATATACTGAGTGTCATGTTTGAAGAAAATTAATTTGGTGGCCTTGAGTAGGATGAATTGAACTAGGGAGAAACTAGAAGCAAGAAACTTAGCAAGCCCATCAGTCCAGTAGAAAATTAATAAACATCAGAACCAAGGGCATAGCAGTAGACAAGGAAAGGAGGGGTACTTATTTTAGAAACTGAGTGATAAATCTAGAGTTTTAAGCTTGAGTAAGGCAATGGCACCCCACTCCAGTACTCTTGCCTGGAAAATCCCATGGACAGAGGAGCCTGGTAGGCTGCAGTCCACGGGGTCGCTAAGAGTCGGACACGACTGAGCGACTTCACTTTCACTTTTCACTTTCATGCATTGAAGAAGGAAATGGCAACCCACTCCAGTGTTCTTGCCTGGAGAATCCCAGGGGCGGGGGAGCCTGATGGGCTGCCGTCTCTGGGGTTGCACAGAGTTGGACACGACTGAAGTGACTTAGCAGCAGTAGCAGCAGCAAGCTTTGATTACCTGTAATAGAAATAGAGAAATTAGGAAGAGGGGTTAGGATGAGGATGGAGTTGGGAGCACTGTAAGGATTAGACTCCATGATTTTTTTTAAAATGTTGACTTTAAGGTGCTTGTAGGCTATACATTTTCCCTTAAAACCATAGGCTACTTCAGTTTGGGGGCCAGTCTTATTAATTTTTGTGCTCTTGGCATCTAACAGAGTAATTGGCATTTGTTAGGTTCTCAGTACATGTGTATTGAAGAATGGAAGGAAGGCAGGAGAAAGAGAAGAGGAAAGAGAGAAAGTGTTGAATGCCTCTTCTTCCCCCACTCCCAACTTTGGCTGAGCCAGTCCACTGGATGGTTCGCAGGGCAGAGGAAGCAATCTGAGGAGCAGGTCTTTCAGATGCTCTAATCTCAAACTGGGAAAGTGCTCTTCTGTATTTTTGTCCAGACTGAGATTCCTTACAGGCCGCTAGGCCAATGAACAGAACAGATGAATATGCAACTGGGTGATACTTCACCAACACTGACTCTACCAATATAAAGGGAAAAACAGCAGTATATGCTGGCCCCAGAAGGGATCAAATGTGCAAATCCATGGAAATTTTTATGCACTTAACCCACATATTTTTCCCCTTGTGATCTCATCTTTCGTGTCTGAGGCATAAACCCTTGCCAAACTCCTTCCAGACCACTGATGGATTTATCCCTAATTTTTATGTTACTTGCTTTTAAAAAAATCAACACAATGGCACCACTAAAAGGGGAGGTGGTTCTAATGCCAGGGCATCTGGGGTTGGTACATATACAGTTTCAGCTTCCACTGGGACCTTAGCTCTACTTGGTTAAACTCCCACTGTTTTTGTTTTCTTTGGTTTGTCTGTCCTCAACAACTCACTCACCAAAATACTTTCCCCCCAAATGTATTGCTTTATCTCATTTTCTCTTTAACAATGATGCTTTCTCCTCTCAAATGAGAGGTTGCCATGACTCCATACCCTGATGCAATAGGATGAAGAAACCAGGATAGTTAAGCATTTTATTAGCTGATAAGGGACCATATCAACTTTGACAATGTCAAATGTTGCAAGTAAATGCCAGTAAGAATGATGACTAAAAAAAGACCCAAAGATTTTGTTACAAGCAGAGGAAGGCCAGCCATTCATGAGTGCCCTTTAAGACTGCAGTTTCAATGGAGGTTAGGATTAAAAATTGACTGGTAACCAGGTGGAAGCCAAGGGAAGAGGATACTCTTCTGAGATGTCTGAAGTCCAAAAATAAATGAGACAGGATGTAACTCAAGGTTGTAATAAGATAGCTGAAAAATTTTTTAGGACACTTAAAATCCTGTTTTGTAAATATTAGCCAATTTCATAACTGAAAACTTTATCTGATAACCAAAGGATAAAGGGAACTGATGAATCTCAAGATGAAGTAATTTGTATTTCTAATAATTTGTGTGCTGTTTCTTTTAAAATACAAGTATCATAATACTTTAAATCAGACGTGGTTGTTGTTTATTTCCTACATGAAATAAGTCTTGAATTAGAACATTTCCATCCACTAACTTTCACAGAACTCTGTTTCTGTTTTTCAGCAATGAAGGACTGAGGTGCCAGAAAGATATTTATTTGAATAAACACAACAAATGTAATTTCCCTACAAAAGCTTTAAACAAAATCAAGTACAAATTAATCTTTCCATTTCTTTCATTGTCTTTATACTTGAAAAAAAGCCTCAAATAAACACTGTTTATTATTTTCTACTGCTTCAGGGAAAGATGATTCCTCTGATTTAAATCTGAGAGAAGGTTAAATGAGAATGCAACCCGAGATTGAATTTGTGAGGTTTTCATCAAATTAGCTCTATTCTACCACAGAAAAGTCCTTTTCAGTACAATATAATTGCCAAAAGAAGTTATGGTTGACTTCATGTTAAGAGAGAAGAACACTGACTGAACATTCATTTCAAAAGAAATTGAATACTGATATTAAAAGAGATGAACATTTTCCTTCTGGAAAATACTAATTAAATGAATCATTATTTCTTCTTACACTATGAGCTTGTCAGAAACTCCATGAGGCTTGAAGCCCAACAAAGCTTTAGGATTATGGAATGTGGTAGAAAGAGTAGGACCAGGACATAAGCAGATATCCTGGAATGTGAAGTCAAGTGGGTCTTAGAAAGCATCATTATGAACAAAGCTAGTGGAGGTGATGGAATTCCAGTTGAGCTATTTCAAACGCTAAAAGATGATGCTGTGAAAGTGCAGCACTCAATATGCCAACAAATTTGGAAAACTCAGCAGTGGCCATGGGACTGGAAAAGGTCAGTTTTCATTCCATTCCCAAAGAAAGGCAATGCCAAAGAATGCTCAAACTACCGCACAATTGTACTCATCTCACATGCTAGCAAAGTAATGCTCAAAATTCTCCAAGCCAGGCTTCAACAATACATGAACCGTGAACTTCCAGATGTTCAAGCTGGTTTTAGAAAAAGCAGAGGAACTGGACATCAAATTGCCAACATATGCTGGATCATGGAAAAAGCAAGAGAGCTCCAGAAAAATATCTATTTCTGTTTTATTGACTATGCCAAAGCCTTTGACTGTGTGGATCACAATAAACTGTGGAAAATTCTGAAAGAGATGGGAATACCAGAACACCTGACCTAACTCTTGAGAAATCTGTATGTAGGTCAGGAAGCAACAGATAAAACTGGGCATGGAACAATAGACTGGTTCCAAATAGGAAAAGAATACGTCAAGACTGTATATTGTCACCCTACTTATTTAACTTCTATGCAGAGTACATCATGAGAAACACTGGGCTGGAGGAAGCACAAGCTGGAATCAAGATTGCCAGGAGAAATATCAATAACCTCAGATATGCAGATGACACGACCCTTATGGCAGAAAGTGAAGAGGACTTAAAAAGCCTCTTGATGAAAGTGAAAGAGGAGAGTGAAAAAGTTGGCTTAAAGCTCAACATTCAGAAAACGAAGATCATGGCATCTGGTCCCATCACTTCATGGCAAATAGATGGGGAAACAGTGGAAACGGTGTCAGACTTTAATTTAGGAGGCTCCAAAATCACTGCAGATGGTGACTGCAGCCATGAAATTAAAAGACGCTTACTCCTTGGAAGAAAAGTTATGACCAACCTAGACAGCATATTAAAACACAGAGTCATCACTTTGTCAACAAAGGTCCATCTAGTCAAGGCTATGGTTTTTCCAGTGGTCATGTATGTATGTGAGAGTTGGGCTATAAAGAAAGCTGAATGCCAAAGAATTGATGCTTTTGAACTGTGATGTTGGAGAAGACTCTTGAGAGTCCCTTAGACTGCAAGGAGATGCAACCAGTCCATCCTAAAGGAGATCAGTCCTGGGTGTTCATTGGAAGGACTGATGTGGAAGCTGAAACTCCAATACTTTAGCCCCCTGATGTGAAGAACTGACTCATTTGTAAAGACCCTGATGCTGGGAAAGATTGAGGGCAGGAGGAGAAGGGGACAACAGAGGATGCGATGGTTGGATGGTATCACTGACTCAATGGGCGTGAGTTTGGGTAAGCTCCGGGAGTTGGTGATGGACAGGGAGGCCTGGTGTGCTGCGGTTCATGGAGTCACAAAGAGTCGGACACGATGGAGCGACTGAACTGAATTGATAGAATGCAGTTGAATATACAAATGGAAACATTATGTGTTAGTGGTAGTCACTCAGTCATGTCTGACTCTTTGCCACCCATGGACTATAGCCTGCCAGGCTCCCCTGTCCATGAGGATTCTCCAGGCAAGAATACTAGAGGGGGGTTGCCATTTTCTTCTCCAGGGGATCGTCACAACCCATGGATCGAACCCAGGTTTTCTGCACTGCATGCAGACTCTTTACCCTCTGAGCCACCAGGAAGCTCCATTATAGAAATATCAATAATAATTATAATTTCTGGTTATGCTTGCACTCTTATATTCAAATCAAATGAGAGTGAGAAGTATAATACTGGAAAGGACAACAAATTACACATTATTTCCATTTTGATTAAGATCAGTAAGAGGAACTTTGATTGAGCTGTTTTAAACACAGTTTACTTTGATCAACCTCAGACATAAGTAAATTAAAAACAACAACCCAAAAGATATGCTAGCTAAGAGAACTTATAGTCTGACTTCACTTATCCACGAAGAAAATCAGTGTGTTTTGTACAATTTCCTTGAAGGGATTTTTTTCCTCCCAATTTGGTTGTTTCAACTGGGACAGAATCAGATGACGTCTGACAGTGGTCCAGAAAAGGGAAAGTGATTCCATTGGAAGGGAAACTATTTGGGGCTTGTTCCTTATTTTCTATTTCGATTTTAAGAAGAAAGAAAGACCCCTTTAACATTAAATGATACCTTTGGGAAGTCACTGTACTGGGCTGTTCTTAGTCGCTCGGTTGTGTCTGACTCTTTGTAACCCCATGGACTATAGCCTGCCAGGCTCCTCTGTCTATGGGGACTCTCCAGGCCAGAATATTGGAGTGGGTTGCCATGCCCTCCTCCAAGGGATCTTCCCAATCCAGAGATCGAATCCAGGTCTCCCACACTGCAGGTGGATTCTTTACCATCTGAGCCACCAGGGAAGCCCATGAATACTGGAGTGGTTGCCTATCCTTTCTCCATGGATCTTCCTGACCCAGGAATCAAACGGGTCTCCTGCATTGCAGGTGGATTCTTTACCAACTGAACTACCAGGGAAGCCCTGGAAAGTCACTAACATACTCTTAGCATATAACCGAGTAGGGTTTGTTTATATGTCTTTCCTTCTATCTGGAATACCTATTTCATTTACAAGCTAGGTCCTTCCTTCCCTTCCAAATCTTTTTCAACATGCGTTTCCTTTCTGAAATCACATTGCCATCCTTGAACACCATCTTTTGCTTCTGCCACTCGCTTAGTTCTAGGTCCCTCAGATAAACCTGCATTCTTTAATTGTGCATATGTGTTTAGACCACAAGAAATGGTTTGTATCCAAAAACTAAGGTGGGAAACGATGGGGCTATGAGAAGTATTCCTAATGCTGGGAGGCCAGCTTTCTTAGACTCTTCAGATTCCTCATGGGGAGTAAATGGCTATTCAGACTTTTGTTTGATCATTTCTTTCATTCTTCATTCTTTATTTGGCCATTACTTTCTTGCTTCTCCTGACCTCATTAATCAGTTTCCAGGTGGCTCCTGTGTCACCCCTTCTATTCCTCAAATCCAATCAGTCTTCAAGTTGTACTGATTTTACTAGTCATGATCACTAGGTTCCATCTCCTTCTTTCCATCTCCATTACTTTACTCTGGTCCAAAGCACCTTCATTTCTCACTTGGATTCTTATTATAATGTCCTTATTTGTCTTTCTGCATTTGTTATCACTGTGTTATCTATTCTCCACATTACAGCTAGAGCGTTCTTAAAAATAATCATAATAAAATATGATTATAGATGTCCCCCACCTCTCATTTAAAATCATGCAACGGCTTCTTATTATTCTTAGGATAGAGAATAAAACCTTTACAAGGCCTAAATTAGAGTCACCATCTGTCCCAATTTATCCAATTCGAAACCTGTTTATGCCTGTTGTCCTGGTTTAATTATTATCAGCATCCCTTTCACTTTCAAGGGGACTTCCCTGGCTGTCCGGTGAAGACTCTGGGTTTCAAATACAGGGGGCGCAGGTTCCATCTCTGGTCAGGGAACTAAGATCCAACAGCCCAGGGCAGCACAGTGAAAAAAAAAAAGAGGGCCTTCCGCTTTCAAAAGTAACCTAATTAATTGACTGATAAGTCATGTGACCTCTCCCCACCAACCCTACCTCCTTGCATTCTACTCTCCCTCTCACTCATGAGAATACAACCTCATTGGTTTTCTCTCAGTGCCTTAGATTTTCTTACCTCAGAGCTTTGGTACACACTTCCCTGAAATGTCTTTTCCTCTTCTTACCACAGTAACTGTTACTCAATCTTCAGATCTCATTTGATCTCATTTTAAATGTCAAGTCCTCATATTATATGTTCTTAATAATCTCAGTAGTTTCCTTCAAAGCATTAACCACCTTTGCAATCACATATAAATGTGTATCATTATTCAAATAATGTCTCACACCCTCCTCCCTGCACAAGACAGCAGAGGAGGTATCTGTTTTGCTCTCATTAAATTCCCAGTATCTCCCACAGAACCTGGCACAGAGTAGGCAATCAGTATGTATTTATGGAGTGAATAAGCTGGTGAACATACTCAGGGCACTCTGTACATAACACCTCCTACAAGGTCTAGATTAAGATTGAAATTAAATGATTGCAAATATGATTAATATCTTATATAAGATCTTTTTGTTCACCAGCATGTAAATTCCAAGGCAATGGAGCAATAGAGGCTAGGACTACCTGGGGGGCAGCACACTCTAATCCCAGCTCTAGCACTAACCATTTGCATGACTATGAGCAAGTCGCTTAATCTCTGTGCCCATGTGTAAAAGTGGGAGATGAAAGGATCTTACAGCTGTATCTTATGAACCTTACGTAGTAGAATAGTGCCTGGCACATTGTAAGCACCACGATAAGTCATCCTTCTTATTATTGAACACTGTATCTTTAAAAGAAACACTATGTCTTTGATATTTAGCATAATATCATGCTGTCATGTATATATGTTCAATAAATATTTATTGAATTATCTGAGGGACTAAATTCCCTGCTGTTTGTCTGGTGAGGCTACAGTCCCTTTTGCATTTATTCACTCATTAAGCTGAAGTGGGAACAAGTACTCTCCCTTACTTAGGCTATATTTTTATTATGTCTTAAGAGAGCTCTGCATTGTTCTCTGAGAGTTTTAGAATCACATCAGAGAATCAACTCTCTTGTTTTATTCACTACTATTTGAAGTGTCAGTTGCATGGAATCCTGGTCTGGTCCCCAGCGGCAGAGCCAATCTGGAAGGTATTCAGAGGGTTAGTTGGCTAGGGGATACCCAACCTCTCTTTCCATTTGGCTACAACCACTTTTCCTAGGCCCAAGATATACCTGAACTCTCTCTCATCAAGGTGAGATCATTTTCCTTCTGGAAAACCTGCAATCTGGGGGCTTTGGGATTGTTCTTGATCTCTGGCACCCTTGCAGGGGTGAGGTGGAGGAACTGTCTACCAGTTTCTACTTTCCAGCCATTGCCCTGCTATCAAGATCTTCAAGAGCTTACTTGCAAGTAGCCCTCTCTGCTACAACGTCAGACATTTAATGCAACTACCTACATGAGAGTGATTATATGTCACAGAACTATGATATTAACTATGTATCACAGATAAATCTGTATTATAGGTCTTCTTAATACAAATTATAATGTTAATCTTCTATAGAGTAGGGCCAATGTTATTCCTATGATTGTTCTCACATATAATGCGACAAAAATCATATCCTGGTTGGCAGGCAGTACATTGCTTTGAACTGTGTGAGAAGAATATAATCTTAGAATTTAAAATGAATTGACATTGCCCCTGCCAGCCTACCCAGAGCTTCCCTGGTAGCTCAGCTGGTAAAGAATCCACCTGTAATGCAGGAGACAGGGGTTCGATTCCTGGGTGGGGAAGATACCCTGGAGAAGGGACAGGCTACCCACTCCAGTATTCTTGGGCTTCCATGGTGGCTCAGACAGTAAAGAATCTGCCTGTAATGTGAGAGACCTGGGTTTGATCCCTGGGTTGGGAAGATCCTTTGGAGAAAGGACCAGGTACCCACTTCAGTATTCTGGCCTGGAGAATTCCACGGACAGAGGAGCCTGGCAGGCTATAGTCCATGGGGTCCCAAAGAGTTGGACATGACTGAGTAACTTGCACTTTCCATTTCTTTCTATCAGCCTAAGACTCATAAATACACAGTCTGCCTTGGAGATATTATATTTAAAAATCCTCGTCTTTGAACTGAATTGTTTCCATTGTTTACCCTTAGGCTGATTGTCCCCATTAGATAGAAAAAGGATTCTTTTCATGGCAGAGGTGCAGCCAGGGAAGGAGCTGTAGCTACTAGTCAGCCTTTGTTCTCTGGGATGCCCTTGACCATACTTCAGTAGCAGGCATAACTCTCTATAGATCTACTTTCAATGCTGCCCATGTTTGTCCTGGCTGGGTTTTCTTCAGAGGCAGAATGTTAGGTAAGAATTGAATGTACTTGGTGGTTCAGTGATTAGGGCCAATGTGGTTTCACTGCTAGGGACACAGGTTCAATCCCTGGTGGGGGAACTAAGATCCAGCAAGCTGCAGGGCACAGTCAATTAAAAAAGAAAAAAGAACATACAAAATGTTTTAGGGAGGTACAGGAACACTGGTTGGGAAAGTGGAGGGGATATAGGGAAGGGGAGACGGTCAATAAAAGGTGCTTTAAAAAGACCAGCTACCACAGTGAGCAACTGAAGTTTATTTCCATTGGGAAACCTTGGAAATGGAAAACAGACATCTCAGCATAATCCACCGAAGGAGCCAGATATCTGAGGTATGTTCACCTCCACACTCATCAGATATCTGTTCAAAGCTGGTTCCCATGCACTGTTGTGTGTGGAGGAGAAGTTGGTTCCAGCAGCCCCAAGTCAGCCTTCTGGCAAAGATGAATGCACCAGCCACTGGAGGTCAGGCTGGTAAGATGGGCATGGTAGGAGATCAGAGAGGATGCGGGAGGTGCACTGATAGCATCTCCTATGTAACTAAAAATATTACCAATGGTCTATCTGACTAGTGAACACACTGCATGGGGGATATAATGTGACTGTGGCAGAAAATTACCCGCCTCTTGCTCTCAACACTATTGTGAAACCAGTTTATTTCTAGCTGTTGTGTAGCTCTTTATGGTGCCACTTTCCTCACTGCCACTTGCCTTCTATCCCTTTATTTCATTCTCAATTCCACACGCACTCCTCTATTCCACCCCTGTTGGCAAACCTTTCCTGCTTACATCACCTTTTTCCTTCTTGGCTTTTCCCAAATGGAAACCCTAAGCCTCTGTGTCTTCTCTCGGAACAAACACCATTATGATGGGTGATGACATGATTATTATTGCAGTGATGATAACATTTGTTGACTGAATGCTCCACTGGTCACTGCTCCTGGCTGTCACAAAGATGGCTGAAGAGGCACTAAGTCAGGATAATGAGTAATAAAAACTGAAGGTCTCTTTTAAGCCTGACTTCCCTTATGCCCAGGCGGCTGTTGGCCCTGCGTGGCTCTGCTCTGGATCTGTGCCATTCTGCGTCATCTATCTGGCATTGCCTGGAGGAAGACTGACTCTCATGTCAGATGAAACTGATGATGATTCTTGGCTAAGAAAGCAAGATTCTTAAATGTTCAGGACACTGAGGCCTAAGTTCATATCTGACACTCCTTTGTCCAGGCCTTCTGATCCTCATTTTACTTTCAGGACTATAATTCCTGTTAAAATGCCCTTGGGTTTGATTTTCATCATTTAATCATGCTGTCATATCTGTTTGCGCAAGAATGCTGACCTTATTTAGAAATTACTGTTGCAATGTTACCAGATGCACATACTAATGTTCCACTAGGGCCAGTCCTCGTATAAGCAGAATGTTGTGATGCGACAGATATATAGTGCTCACTTGCTTCCTGACACCTGACACTTCCTAACAAGAAAGAAGTCATTTCATGCTACAGTGAGAGAGAGAGAGAGAGAGAGAGAAAACTCAAATTACACAGAATACTTTCCAGAGAAGTAGTTTGTTATTGACTTACCTGTATTTTTATTTTTACCCAATTAATAGATGCACTTGATTTTTAAGAACACAATTAGCACTAAAAAGCTTGTAAGGAAATATAGCTACTGCTCAATTCCTCCCTAGGCCTGAGAATCACTCCTCAGAGAAAACTACTGTCTACTGTTTTAGCTATTTCTTCTATTTATCTACATACATGAAGTTTCATATTTATAGTATTATTTCTTATTTTTCCATTTTGTACATTGTCTATTTACTTCCTATAGTAAAACATCCAAATTTAGTACCTTTACACACTGCGTATTGTCCCGCTCCTCCTCTTTCCATCATAACTTTTGGTTAAATGAATACCCTGTGTTAAAATGACTATGATCACGTAAAATTGTTCACATTGAGGCATATAGCATACAATAATTCTATTTCTTTACTGTACATTTTTTTTCTGTAGGTAATAATTGCCTTTTCTTTCTTTGCTTAGGTTTATATACATCATCTGCTAATTCTTTCCCAACTCCTCCATAGAGTTACAGGTGCTTCTCAGTACTATCAAACACACCCAGTAGTCTATCAGTTTCATCTCCTCTCCTCTCCCCCATAAGACATCTGTCCTAGAGTCTCCTGTTGTTCTGATTCATTCTGTACTTGTTGTTCTTTAGATCAGCTACATAGCTGTTCTGTCACAATTTCCTCTGTTAATAAAGGAATTCTCCTTTCTCTTCTCTGTGTTGAATTCCCTGTTCCCTGTATCCTAAGTTTTCCACTTTGTAGGTTTATTCCTTTGTGATAGTGAAGCACATCCTGGAGTAGCTCTCTGGAAATACATTTCAGAATTTTTTCACACCTGAAATATTCACTGTTAAATGTTTGTCTGGATATAGAATTCCAGAATGAAAATAATCTTTAGTCAGAATGTTGGAGCACTGCTCCAGCTTTCAGTGTTACTACTGAGAGTTGGACTATAAAGAAAGCTGAGCACCAAAGAATTGCTTTTGAACTGTGGTGTTAGAGAAGACTCTTGAGAGTCCCTTGGACTGCAAGAAGATCCAACCAGTCCATCCTGAAGGAGATCAGTCCTGGGTGTTCATTGGAAGGACTGATGCTGAAGCTGAAAACTCCAATACTTTGGCCACCTGATGCGAAGAGCTGACTCATTGGAAAAGACCCTGATGCTGGGAAAGATTGGGGGCAGGAGGAGAAGGGGACGACAGAGGATGAGATGGTTGGATGGCATCACCGACTCAATGGACATGGGTTTGAGTGGACTCTGAGAGTTAGTGATGAACAGGGAGGCCTGGCGTGCTGCAGTTCATGGGGTCACAAAGAGTTGGACACGACTGAGCGATTGAACTGAACTGAACTGGGAAATATGATTACAAACTGATTCCTAATTCTTTGTGAACAAACTTTATTTCTCCTTTGGGAGTTTTTAGGGCTTTCCTGTTTATTCCTGTTATTCTGGCACTTAAAATGTTGCATTTTATTGATGTTTGCCTCTTGTTTTCCAAAAGAGTTAAAAGGAGGTTAAGAAATTATAAAAGAGGTAATGACAGAACATTTCCCAGAAATTAAGGAAATGAGTTAGAGTGCAAGAACTCATCAAATGCCAAGTGCAATATAAAACAGTGGAAAACTAAAAGCTCTGTATGATTGAGTGTGGCCCAGCCATTTTGCTAGGGACTCCTCAAATTTGAACATTGATAAGGTTTTTTCTCTTGGGATTGTTTATTCAGAAAAGACTCTTCCAAAATTCTACCTGGAGGATTAGAAGCCTGACTACGGGTTCTAGAAGTAAAAAAAAAAAAAAAAAAAGGAAAGGAAGTTTTAAAATTGTGCCTGCTTCTCTCCCATACCTTTTACTGTGCCAGACTCTGGAGACTCTCAGGCTGAATTGTTCCAGGGATGAGATCTCCTGGCTATGCTGGGTTGTGAAGTGGTGGTGGCTGGCTGGGATTGGTTACAGAGAGGAACTGGGGGTCTAACTTTCCTTAATACACTTTCAGCCAGTTTTCCTATATTTCACTCTACCTTCTGAGGTATTTGTGCCTCCTATTTGTCAGCCTTTCTGGGGTTATATAGGGCAAATTAGGCTTTTTTGTTGTTGTTGTTGTTGGCATCTCTCTATATATTTAGTTGCAGCTTTCTGCACTCGGGTATTGCCCTTAATGGTCAAAGCTGTTTTCCCAGTGCCACATCTGCTGGGAAAGAGAGAAAAAAGGAGGGTGGGCCAAATAGTTTCCTTTTAAGGATGAGAGGTCTATACATCTTCTTGCTCACATTCTATCGGGATAATTTAGTATCATGGCCACACTTACCTGCAAGGCAGGATGATAAATGTAGTCTCTAGCTAGATATGCCCTGATAAAACTTCATGTGTGTGGAGGGAGGTTATTGTGAAAAGGAGAAAAGGGATAATGGATCCTGGAGGATGATAAGTAGTCTTTGCCATGAGAAGGAATAGTGTCATTCCCTGCAGCATTACAGTGCTTCCCCTGCCTGCAAAGTATTGGTCTTCCACAGACAGACAGGTGGTCAGCATCATGTGCACTTCTGGCATCATCTTCTACTCTGGGCTTATGGGTTGTCTATATTGACCATCTGTATCCACGAGTCCCAGCACTCCTGGTTTCCCTCTAAGCAATTTATTTTGTCCTTCTGACATAAACACAGATCTAAACAGATAAGACTCCCAGCCTCATCAGTTCAGTTCAGTTCAGTTGCTCAGCCGGGCCTGACTCTTTGCGACCCCATGAATCGCAGCACGCCAGGCCTCCCTGTCCATCACCAACTCCCGGAGTTCACTCAGACTCACGTGCATCGAGTCGGTGATGCCATCCAGCCATCTCATCCTCTGTCGTCCCCTTCTCCTCCTGCCCTCAATCCCTCTCAGCATCAGAGTCTTTTCCAATGAGTCAACTCTTCGCATGAGGTGGCCAAAGTACTGGAGTTTCAGCTTCAGCATCATTCCTTCCAAAGAAATCCCAGGGCTGATCTCCTTCAGAATGGACTGGTTGGATCTCCTTGCAGTCCAAGGGACTCTCAAGAGTCCCTTTTGAACACCACAGTTCAAAAGCATCAATTTTTCGGCACTCAGCCTTCTTCACAGTCCAACTCTCACATCCATACATGACCACTGGAAAAACCATAGCCTTGACTAGATGGACCTTAGTCGGCAAAGTAACGTCCCTGCTTTTGAATATGCTGTCTAGGTTGGTCATAACTTCTTCCAAGGAGTAAGTGTTTTTTAACTTCATGGCTGCAGTCACCATCTGCAGTGATTTTGGAGCCCAAAAAAATAAAGTCTGACACTGTTTCCACTGTTTCCCCATCTATTTCCCATGAAGTGATGGGACCGGATGCCATGATCTTCGTTTTCTGAATGTTGAGCTTTAAGCCAACTTTTCACTCTCCACTTTCACTTTCATCAAGAGGCTTTTTAGTTCCTCTTCACTTTCTGCCATAAGGGTGGTGTCATCTGCATATCTGAGGTTATTAATATTTCTCCCGGCAATCTTGATTCCAGCTTGTGCTTTTTCCAGCCCAGCATTTCTCATGATGTACTCTGCATATAAGTTAAATAAGCAGGGTGACAATATACAGCCTTGATGTACTCCTTTTCCTATTTGGAACCAGTCTATTGTTCCATGTCCAGTTCTAACTGTTGCTTCCTGACCTGCATATAGGTGTCTCAAGAGTTAGGTCAGGTGGTCTGGTATTCCCATGTCTTTCAGAATTTTCCACAGTATATTGTGATCCACACAGTCAAAGGCTTTGGCATAGTCAAGAAAGCAGAAATAGATGTTCTTCTGGAACTCTCTTGCTTTTTCCATGGTCCAGCAGATGTTGGCAATTTGATCTCTGGTTCCTCTGCCTTTTCTAAAACCTGCTTGAACATCAGGAAGTTCACATTTCACGTACAGCTGAAGCCTGGCTTGGAGAATTTGAACATTGCTTTACTAGCATGTGAGATGAGTGCAATTGTGCGGTAGTTTGAGCATTCTTTGGCATTGCCTTTCTTAGGGATTGGAATGAAAACTGACCTTTTCCAGTCCTGTGGCCTCTGCTGAGTTTTCTAAATTTGCTGGCATATTGAGTGTAGCTCTTTCACAGCATCATCTTTCAGGATTTGAAATAGCTCAATAGGAATTCCATCACCTCCACTAGCTTTGTTCGTAGTGATGCTTTCTAAGGCCTGCTTGACTTCACATACCAGGATGTCTCGCTTCACGTTCCAGGATGTCTAGGCTTTTTCTACTTATATCATGAGAGTTGGGCCACAATCTCCAAATTGGTACTTATTCTACATGCTATAAGAAAAAACATGCTATGTTTAATACAAAATGGGAAAAAATGTATCTATTTTTCAGTGTTTTCTGTATACCCTGCAGCAGGGCTTATCAAACTTGAACATGTATAGGCATCATGTGGGAACTTGATTAAAATGCAGATTCTGGGGCCTGAAAGTCTGCATTTCTAACAATCTCTTGGGCAATGCCAACTTTGCTATCTAAGAATCATACTTTCATGAGTCAGGCACTAGTACTTCCTCAGGTGGCTAAGTACATCCCTGGTGGGTCAGCAGTAAAGAATTTGCCTGCAATGCAGGAGACGTGGGTTCAATCCCTGGATCGGGAAGATCCCCTGGAGAGGGGAATGGCTACCCACTCCAGTATTCTTGCCTGGGAAATCCCGTGGACAGAGAAGCCTGAAAGGCTACAGTCCATGGGGTTGTAAAAGAGTCAGACACAACTAAGCTACTAAACAACAAGAAGTACTTCCTCTGTTAATATCCATTTACTATCTGCTCTGAGATTAGATAGCTCACTTTAGATGCAGAATTCAAATATATCTAAAGGAGACAAAAACAATAGATGTATTTCTTCTGATAAGCATAACCAAAGGAATTTCACAGATTTCTGCAACTTTTACCGTACACAGGAAATTCAGTCAATAATAATAATGAACGATAAAAAATGATGGGTGGTTTACAATCCTACAAGGGACAACTTTGCCATCTAAAGCACAGAAATCAATTGCAGAAAGCATCCAAAGAGGAAAACTTCAGCTGGCTATTCTCCTCTCTTATGATTTAAGATGCTTAATTAATAAGTATGAACATGTACTCAAAGACCAACACATTTCAAACTATTTTAAGCAACTGGTCTCTAGTTTCATTGTGTCTAAATTTACGGGCAGTTCTGATAGCTGTGGTGGCTGCTGGTTTTTGGAAGCTGTAGCTCAATATGGAGAGCCCTACTTCCTAGTGGAGGCAGGGCAAGATCAATGATTTTTTTCCTTAGCAAACTGAAGTATAAAACAAAAATTCTTTTAATATCCACATTGCTTGCTTCTTTGTTTTATGCTGACTGCATGACTTGTTGAGTGGTTCATTCTCCAAGACTGTCCCTTAGGATTCATTTGCTGGACATACTCATGTCTACCTAAATACTATTGAGTTCAGGTGTCTCATCTATATTTTCAATTTTTGTTTTTCTGTCTTCATATGGAGGAACAGGGAGGAAGGGAGATACACATTTGGTTGTGGGAGAGGGAATTTTGTTAAAGTCTTATTGTTGAAAAAACTGGTTTTATCCCAGTTTTTCTTGAAGTAATCTTTAAGTAGGTGCTTGAGAGCACAGTCAATGAAAGAAAATGGTGCTATCAACAGCTTTGCAAATGGTTTTGGAGTTGGAGGTGGGGGGTGTGAGACAGAGTAAGGGGTTAATTGCTTTTGAATTTTGAAATTGAAATATGACATATGAAACTACAAAAAAAGTATGCAGCTTAATGAATTTTCACAAATTAAACACTAATAATTTAACCAACATCCATATAAACAGAACATTACCAGTACTCTCAGAGGCCTTCCTTATGTTCCCTGTTAGTCACTTATATCAGACCACACCCCTGCTATGCTCATCAAGAAGGATAACCATTTATCTGACTTTAAATACCATAGACTATTTTTGCCTATTTTAAAACTTTATATAAACAGAATCATATTGTATGTATTCTTCTAGGTCTGGTTTCTTTCACTCAGTATTATGTCTATGTGTATTTTTACACATATGTGGCATGTACTTTTGCATATAGTTATAATGTATTGATTTTCATTGCTGTGAATTATTTTTTGTATCAGTTCAGTTCAGTCTGACTCTTTCTGACCCCATGGACTGTAGCAAGCCAGGCATCCCTGTCCATCACCGGAGCCTACTCAAACTCATGTCCATCGCGTTGGTGATGCCATCCAACTTCTGTTGTCCCCTTCTCCTGCCTTCAATCTTTCCCAGCATCAGGGTCTTTTCCAATGAGTTGGTTCTTTGCATCAGGTGGTCAAAGTATTGGAGTTTCAGCTTCAGCATCAGTTCTTCCAGTGAATATTCAGGACTGATTTTCTTTAGGATGGACTGGTTTGATCTCCTTGCAGTCCGAGGGACTCTCAAGAGTCTTCTCCAACACCACAGTTCAAAAGGATCAATTCTTCCACATAATGTACTTCTATACTGTTGATGGTCTTTTGGGTTTTTTTTCCTATTTGGGGCTATTACAAGTAGTGCTGCTATGAATATCCTAACATGCTTCCTTTGGTGAATATGTATATTCATTTCTTTTAAGCATCTAGGAGTGGAATTGCTGGCTGATGGGATAGGCATATGTGGAGCTTGAGTAGGAGGCACTCTAAGGTACTTTTCCAATTTGGTAGGTACCTATCTCTTCAAGCAGCATTTCAGGTAAAAGGCTGTTCTGGAGAAGGCTTAGACAACTAGGACAGAGTAATCTCATGGAACAGAAGGGACAAACGAGATATGGGATATAGAGGGTTATTTCTCTCCACGATTTGTACTTAGGTGCTGTGAATTTACAAATCAGAATGGGACACAAGCTGCTGAAATGCAGAGTACTCTATCTGTTGAGTGGTTTACCAAAGAGCAAGTAATAACATATATATTGTGACAACCTGCGTGGAAGGATGATAGCAATGCACCCATATTCACTCAATCCTGTTAGAATGCAAGCCCAGCCAACATAATGCTTAAATGCTTGAGCTTTCTAATTACATTGTCTGGATTTGACTTTCAGATAGTCACTCATTTGTCAGGAGATTTTTTAGCAAGTCATTTAACTTTTCTGAATTACAGTTTCTTTCTCTGCAAAGTATACATAATGAATATCTATATTTCAAGGTCTTGGGAAGAGTAAATAAGATGATAAATATATAGCTCTTAGTAAGTCCTTGGCATATAGCCTTAATAAGGCATAGCTGATGATAATAATAATAGATAGCATTTATTGTTAACTTACCATATGTTAAAATCTTTATATCTCATGTGAACATCAAAACAATCTAGTAGGTAGATTCTATTATTATTTTATTTTTTCAGATGCAGAAAGAGACTCATAGAGGATAAATGAAGAACTCAATGCCAAGCCTTACTATATACCTACTATAGGCTAGTTGTTCTGAGTTAATTTCTTTAAATAAATATAATGCATGTTAAGTAGTATCCCCAAAACTAGAACTTTCACACATTGCTGGTGGGGATATAAGGTAGTACAATCACTCTGGAAAATGATTTGTCAATTTCTAATAAAGTTAAACACAAACCTACCATATTATCTAGCCATTCCACTCCAGGTATTACTCAAGAGAAATGAAAACACATATCCACAGAATGACTTATATGCGAATGTCAACAGCACTTTTGTTTGTAATAGTGAAAGCTGGAAATAATACAAATGTCATCAATAAGTGAAAACATAAAACAAATTGTAGTGTACTTATACAATGGAATACTACTCAGTAATACATAGGAATGAATTGCTGGTATATGCAATAGTATAATGAACCTCAAATACATTATGGTGGGTGACAGAAGCTAGACAAAAAAAGACTTACACTGTATGATTACATTTATATAAAATTCTAGAAAATACAAACTAATATAGGAATGCAAATTGATCTATTGAGACAGCATATCAGTGGGTACCTGGGACTGAGGGTAGAAGGAGAGATGGACTACAGATGGTCACAGGAATCTCTGGGTGGGGAAGTGGAAATGTTCTATATCTTCATTATGGTGGTATCTTCACACATATATAAAAATTCATGGAAATGTACACTTTAAATGGGTGTGGTTTATTGCATGTGAATAATAACTCAATAGAGCTGTTTTTAAAGAAGTATCTCTAAGAGCCCAGCGTTGATCTCATATCCCAATCCATGATGATGGTAAACTGTGGCAGGGCCACTGTTAGCCTCATGCAGGCTGAGGTTGCCAATTTTACTGAGTTAAGAAGGGAAGTTCTTTACATTATGGCATTTCTTTTCAGATACCTGCTGCAAATAAGTCTCCAGCTTCTGATGGGGCAGGAAGGTTTGTCTTTCAAAGTAAACAAGAAACAAAAAAAGCCATTCTCTGTGATGTGATCCATGGTTCTATAAAATAGTGCCAAGTGTTTGTATTTTTATACCTTTTCCTGCGCTCATGGGGGAGAGGAACTGATTTACAAGTGTCACTAAGCCCATGTGTGTCCTTTGACCTCTAATAATATTTATGCATATGCTACAAATTTTTATTTTTCCAAGGGTAAGCAAAATGTTAGAATTCCTCCTCATATGAAATTCAAATTAGCTCATAAATTAGCTCATATTGCATTCTGAATTAGGTACTTCACTCTAAATAACTTGTGCTTTTTTATGGCTTATTTTGAAAAAAAGATGAACAGTGATGCTGGATTCCACATACAAGATAGGCATAAGGCACTTGTGCTTCAGATGCTGTGAAAAGACAGTTGAAATAATGCTTTCCCTCCCTTCAAATCCTGTCTAGAAAAACTGCCATATGGCTGTCATTGTAGTTTTTCCTTGAACATTTTGCAAGGAAGGGTTAGATCCACAAAAAAAAAGGGGGGGGGGAAATGACATGGATTGAGCAGTTATTAAGTACAAAGCATTGCATTATTTGTTTTACAAAAGTTGTTTCATGCAAGTGTTCCAACAACATTGCAAGGCCTGTGGTGTTAGTCCCATTTTATAGGTAAGGAACTGTGGTTCATCAAGAGCCCCTAAAGCATTTGCCAATTTGAAGGCAAGAGTTGAGAAGCTGAGAAACTGAACAGAGGTTTTAGGAATCTCATGCATTTGGAGGTTAAAAACTTGAGTTCAAAGCTCTACAAGGAGGAGGAGTCCTTGTGGATACTGATGGCTTTCAGTTGAAACCCTTGAAAGATTGTACCTTAGGGAAAAGAGTGAACTGGTATATCAGCAAGATGGTGGAAGAGGAGGCTCCTAAGTTTCCCTTCTCCCATGGATGCACTGAATATATAGCTACAGATGGATCAATTCTCTCTGAGAGAAATCCAGAAACTAAATAACTCCTACCCATTAGAGGACTGAAAGAATACCCACAACAAAACAAGTAGGAAGAACTGAGACACTGACGCCATAAACCCCACTCTTGAGACAGTGCCTTACAATTGGGAGGGAACCTCCAACTCCTAGATTCTCCCTGAGGAGAGCAAGGTTTTGATTGTACATCTGGCATTCCAACATTTATAGTTGCCACTGGAGGGACTGGCTCCCAAATAACCTAGCTTGAAGAGCCAAGAGGACTTGGCATTCACAAGTCCCCTATCATGACAGAAAATAAACAAGTGGTTTTTAAATGAGTGCATGGGCTGGAAGAAGCACAAGCTGGAATCAAGATTGCAGGGAGAAATATCAACAACCCCAGATATGCAGATGAACCACCCTTATGGCAGAAAGTGAAGAGGAACTAAAAACCCTCTTTATGAAAGTAAAGGAGAAGAGTGAAAAAGTTGGCTTAAAGCTCAACATTCAGAAAACAAAGATCATGGCATCCGGTCCCATCACTTCATGGGAAATAGATGGGGAAACAGTGTCAGACTTTACTTTTTTGGGCTCCAAAATCACTGCAGATGGTGATTGCAGCCATTAAATTAAAAGACACTTACTCCTTGGAAGGAAAGTTATGACCAACCTAGATAGCATATTCCAAAGCAGAGACATTACTTTCTCAACGGTCCATCTAGTCAAGGCTATGGTTTTGCTGAGCACCGAAGAACTGATGCTTTGAACTGTGGTGTTGGAGAAGACTCTTGAGAGTCCCTTGGACTGCAAGGAGATCCAACCAGTCCATTTTAAAGGAGATCAGTCCTGGGTGTTTTTTGGAAGGAATGATGCTAAAGCTGAAACTCCAGTACTTTGGCCACCTCATGCAAAGAGTTGACTCATTGGAAACGACTCTGATGCTGGGAGGGATTGGGGGCAGGAGGAGAAGGGTATGACTGAGGATGAGATGGCTGGATGACATCACGGACTCGATGGACGTGAGTCTGAGTGAACTCAGGGAGTTGGTGATGGACAGGGAGACCTGGCGTGCTGCAATTCATGGAGTCGCAAAGAGTCGGACCTGACTGAGCGACTGAACTGAACTGAACTGATGGGCATTTCTCACAGGTATCCCCCTGGGCTCAGCACAGAGTGTATGTGTGTGTTTGTTGCTCAGTCGTGTCTGACTCTGCAACCCAATGGACTGTAGCTCATCAGGCTTCTCTGTCCATGAGATTCTCCAGGCAAAAATACTGGAGTGGACCCCTTCTCCAGAGGATCTTCCTGACCCAGGGATCAAACCCTGGTCTCCGGCATTGCAGGCAGATTCTTTACCATTTGAGCTACAGGGAAGTCAGCACAAAGGGAACAGGCAATAAAGCCTAGCTCTGTTTTTGCCTAGAAGGGATTTGACTGCATACTTCTCCAGCTGCTGTCCAAGATTCAGACTTCTAATTAGCTTGTGTCTGAGAGCTGACTGTGCTCTTTCTGGAGCTTGAAAGGGCTTGTGGGCACTTCCCTTGTCTTCTCTCTCTAGCTTGCTACAACAATAAAACCACCTTTCCAGCTTCTGCCTGGGAGGAACTTCTCTACATATCTAATGCTCTAACTTTTACAGCTTCAACCCGAGGGACAGGCTCCCCAAACACCTAACTCAGAGATCCAAAAGGGCTTGCCATTCACATGTCCCCCAGGACCACAGAAAAGAAAGAAGCAGTTTTTAAATGGGTGCACAGGCACTTTCGACAGCTATTCCCCTGGGCTCAGTGCAGAGGGAGCAGGCAAAAATGCCCAGCTTCAGTTTCTCCCTGGAAAGTGTTTGACTGCTTATTTTCCCCATCTGCTGGCTGAGGGTCAGGCCTCTAAACAGCCTGCATCTGGGAGCTGGCTAGACTCGACCTGGAGTCTGAAAGGGCTTTGGGATACATCTTCTACCTTATCCTCGTCACTCCAACAATAAAACCAAGTCTCTAGTTTTTCCCTGGAAGGAACTTGTCTGTACATCTAGCACCGCAACTTTTACAAATTTTACCTGGAGACTGTCTCCTAAATTACCTAGCTCTGGGAGCTGACAGGGCTCAGCATTTCTGATTCCCCTGGGACCACAGAGAACAAGTTTTATATAGTTTCCCAGGTGGCTCAATGGTAAAAAAATCTGCCTCCAATCCGGAGATGAGGGTTCAGTCTCTGGGTCGGGAAGATCCCCTGGAGGAGGAAGTGGCAACCCACTCCAGTATTAATGCCTGGGAAATCCCATGGACAGGGGAACCTGGTGGGCTACAGTCCATGGGGTCACAAAGAATTGGACATGAGTTAATGACTAAACAACAACAACAAGTACTTCCAGCAGCTAGTTCCCTTGGATCAGTACAGACTGAGTAGGTAAGACCACTCTGCTCCTTCTCTCCCCTTATCTCCTTGATATGGGCAAGACTGCATTCCTAATATCCCTTCTCAGCAGCTTCCTGAGGATCCAGCTTTCAATTAGGATACATCTGGGAGCTGACCAGGCAAGCAATTAACTCTTCTTCAGGAGCCTGAACAGGCATGTGGGCACTGACCTAACTTTGAGGGAACTGATCAGACTTCAGTTCAGTCGCTCAGTCGTGTCTGACTCTTTGTGACCCCATGGACTGCAGCACACCAGGCATCCTTGTCCATCACCAACTCCTGGAGCTTGCTCAAACTCATGTCCATTGAGTCAGTGATGCCATCCAACCATCTCATCACTGTAGTCCCCTTCTTCTCCTGCCTTCAATCTTTCCCAGCATCAGGGTCTTTTCAAATGAATCAATTCTTCTCATCAGGTGGCCAAAGTATTGGAGTTTCAGCTTTAGCATCAGTCCTTCCAATGAATATTCAGGATTGATTTCCTTTAGGATTGACTGGTTTGATCTTGCAGTCTGAGGGACTCTCAAGAGTCTTCTCCAACACCACAATTCAAAAGCATCAATTCTTTGGTGCTCAGCTTTTGTTATGGTCCAACTCTCACATCCATACATGACTACTGGAAAAACCATAGCTTTGACTAGACGGACCTTTGTCAGCAACATCTCTGCTTTTTAATATACTGTCTAGGTTGGTCATAGCTTTTCTTCCAAGGAACAAGTGTCTTTTAATATCATGGCTGCAGTCACCATCTGCAGTGATTTTGGAACCCAAGAAAATAAAGTCTGTCGCTGTTTCTATCATTTCCCCATCTATTTGCGATGAAGTGATGGGACTGGATGAGACCTGGCACCCACTAATCTCATGGAAGCACTAAAAACAAAGATGGTGGTATAGGTTTGACAATCAGAAGGGTTTGACAGGCACTCATAATTTTGGGCTGATTGGCAAAGATCGTCTCCTACACATGACCAGTCTGTTAAGACTGGGAGAGGTGACTATTTTATCTACTGTACAGAAACCAATATAGAAAGTCAAGGAATTAAAAGTAAAAAGTAAAACACAACTATATGCTGCCTACAAGAGACTCACTTTAGCTTTAAGGACACATAAAAATTGAAAATAAAGACATGAAAAAGATCTTTCATGCAAACGCAAACCAGTAGAGAGCAAGGGTAGCTATACATATATCTAACAAACTTTAAGTCAACAACTATTACAAGAGACAAAGAAGGTCACTATAAAGTGATAGAGGGGTCAATTCAAGGGGATATAGCAATTGTAAACATTTATGCACCCAACATTGGTGCATTTAAATATATAAAGCAAATAAAATATATCTGAAAGGAGAAATAGACAGAAAAACAACAATAAGGAACTTCAGGACTCCATTTTCAACAATGGATAGATCATCCAGACAGAGAAATCAGTAAGAAAATGTAGGATATGAACTACACTTTAAATCAAATGACCCTAACAGGCATATATGAAAAATTCCATCCAATGGCAGCAGAATACATGTTCTTCTCAAGTGCTCACAAAACATTCTCTGGGATAAATCATATATTAGACCAAAGATTAAGTCTTAACGAATTTAACTTTGAAATCATGTCAGTAATCTTGTCTGACCATTATAGTATGAAACTAGAAACCAACAAGAGAAGAAAAGCTCGAAAATTGAAGAATGTGCGGAAACGAAACTACAAACTCCAAACAACCAATGAGTGAAAGAAGAAAGCAAAAGAGAAATAAAAAATATCTTGAGACAAATGAAAATGAAAACACAACATACACAAACACAACACCAAAAGCAATGCTGAAAGAGAATTTTATGGTGATGAAAGCCTACATTATGAAAAAAGAATGATCTCAAATAAACAATCTAACTTTACACCTCAAGGAACTAGAAAAACAACTGATACCACAGACATACAAGGCATCATAAAAGAATAGTATGAACAATTATATGCCAATATATTGGATAACTTAGAAGAAATGGATAAGTTTTTGGAAACATACAACCTACCAAGGCTGAATCCTGAAGAAATACAAAATCTAAACACACCAACTATGAGTAATATTGAATAATTGGTAGTTTAAAAATTTCCCAACAAACAGAAGTTCAGGATTAGATGGCTTCACTGGTAAAATATACCAAACATTTGAAGAAGATCTAATATCCGTCTTTCTCAAACTCTCCCAAAGAATGGAAGAGAAAGGAATTTTTCCAAACTCATTTTATTAGGTCAGCATTACCTTGGTATCAAAGCCAAACAAGGACTCTATAAGAAAACTACAGGCTAATATTACTGATGAACATAGATACAACATTCCTCAACAAAATATTAGCAAATCAAATTCAACAGCACATTAAACTGCACACCATGATCAAGTGGGATTAATTCCTGGAAAGCATGGATAATTCAACATACAAAAATCAATCAATGTGATATACACATTAACAAAATGAAGAATAAAAATTATATGATCATATAGATACAGAATAAGCATTTGACAAAATTCACCATCCTTTCATTATAAAAACTGTCAACAAATTAGATGCAGAAGGACTGTATATCAATATGACAAGCCCACAGCAAACATAATATTCTGTGGTGGAAAGCAGAAAGCTTTTCATCTAAGATCAGGAATAAGACAAGGATGCACATTCTCACCACTATTATTCAACAGAGTACTGGAATTTCTAGCCAGAACAATTAGACAGGAAAAAGAAATGAAAGGCACAATTAAAAGGAAGAACTAAAATTGTCTCTTTTTGCAGATGACAAAATCTTACATAAGGAGACGCTGAAGACTCTACTAAGATATTGTTAGAACTGATAAATGAATTCAGTAAGTTACAGGATATAAAATCAACATACATAAATCAATTGTGTTTGTAAACACTAATGATAAACTATACAAAAAAATTAAGAAAAAGAACCCCATTTTCAATAGTATCAAAAAGAATAAAATAGTTAGGATTAAATTTAACCAAGGAGGTGAAAAATCTGGGCATTGAAAACTATAAAATGTTGTGCAAAAAATTAAAGAAGATATAAATAAATGGAAAGATATCCTGAGTTCATGAATTGGAGGAATTAATATTAAAATGGTCATACTACCCAAAGTGATCTCTAGATTCAATGTGATTCTTACCAAAATTCTAATGTCATTTTTCACAGAAATAGAAAAAAAATCCTAAAATTCATATGGAACCACAAAAGGCCCCAAATAGCTAAAGCAATCATTCACAAGAAGAGTAGAGCTGGAGGCATCAGACTTTCTTGTTTCAAATTATATTGCAAAGCTATAGTAAGCAAAACAATATGGTATTGGCATAAAACAGATATAAGACCAATGGAATAGAATCAGGAGCCCAGAAATGAACCCATGAATATATAGTCAACTAATACTTCACAACAGAACCAATAATCCTCAATGTGGAAAAGATTTTTTTTTTTCAATAAATGGTTCTGGGGAAACTGGTAATCACATGTAGAAGAGTGAAACTGGATTCCTGTCTTGCACCACTCAAAAAATTAACTTGAAATAAAATAAAGACTTAAATGTAAGACCTTAAACTGTAAAACTTTTAGAAAAAAAGGTAATTTCCTTGACATTGATCTTGGCAATTATTTTTTGAACATCATACCAAAAGCACAAATGACAAAAGCAAAGCAGAAGTACATTAAGTAGGAGCACATCATACTATAAAGCTTCTGTACCACAAAAGATAGAATTTTAAAACATGAAAAAGCAACATACAGAATAGGAAAAAATATTTTCAAACCATCTATCTGATAAGGGGCTTAATATCCGTAATATACAAAATACTCATACAGCTCAAAGAATCTAATTAAAAAATGGACAGCAGATCTGAATTGACATTTTTGCAAAGACATACAAATGGCCAATAGGTACACGAAAAGTTGCTAAACATCACTAATCATCAGGGATATGAAAATCCAAACCACAAAGAGATATCACCCCATTGCTGTTAAGTTGCCTATTCTCAAAAAGTCAAAAGATAACAAGTGCTGGTGAGAATGTGTTCAAAGGAAATAAAATCCCTATCTTGAAGAGATACTTGAACTCCTATGCTCATTGTAGCATTATTCACAAATAGGCAAGACATGGAAACAACCTAAATGTCTGTCAGCAAATGAATGGATAAAGGAAATGTGATACACACATGCATACACATATACACACATCCACCCTGCCATCTGTGATAATATGCATGATACACATAATACACATAATATGTATGACATGCATGTAGGATATTACGATATGTGAAATAAGGCAGACATAGAAAGCCAAATGTTGCATGGAATTAAAAAAAACTCATAGTATGGACAGTAGAATAGTGGTTACCAGAGGATGGCACGTGTGGGAAAAGAGATTTTTTAAAAAAGAAAAAAGAAAGTAGAAGTAAAATGGTAATTGCCATGAGCTGGGGGAAAAGTGTCATGGGGAGTTATTACTTAGTTGGTATAGAGCTTCATTTTTGAAAGATGCAAAGAGTACTAGAGATGGCTGGTGAGGATGGTTGCATGACAGTATGAATGCATGTAATACCACTGGACCATATATTTTAAAACAGTTAATATAGTGAGTTTTATATTACATGTATTTTGCCACAATAAAAAAAGGGTAAACAGTTAACGCGCCAGCTCTCACTACAATTTAAACCAAGCTTCAAATCAGCTTAATCCCAGACAAAAGTAAGACAATTTGCCCCTATCTTAACTTCCTGTCAGAAGTAAAAGGAGATCATCTCTGGAGGAAGATAACATTTTAAAGCCTCAAAGTATCTTCTACCATTTCAAAAATACAACGTTCAGTGTTCAGTAAGTAAAACTGCAACTAAGTATGACCATTCGTCCATTCATCCCATGCTCAGTCGTATTCAACCCTGTGGCCCTATGGACTTAGCACACCAGGCTCTTCTGTCCATGGGATTTTCCAGGCAAGGATATTGGAAGCGGTTACCAATTTCTCCTCCAAGGGATCTTCCTGGCCCGGGAATTGAACCCCTGTCTCCTGCATTGCAGGCGGATTCTTTACTGCTAGGGCCATTGGGAAAACCCCCAATAAGTATGATAAAAGACAACAATTTATTAATACTTAAAAAGGGGAAAAATCAGGAAATAGAAACAGACATACTAGAGACCCAGATATTGAGTCATAGGTTTAAAATAACTGATTAATATGTTTGATAAATTACATGACAAGAAGAGAAATTTCAGCAGAAAACTGGAAGCGGTAAGAATCAATCAGAAATTTTAAAACTGAAAAATATAAACACTGAAATTAAGAACTCAGTAGATGGGATTTATACAATAGGTTTAGAATTTGTTGAATTATATATATTCCTTCCAGCTCAGAAATGCTAATATACACAGAGGATAAAATAACTTCTTTTGTTTTAGTTCAACTGAAAGAATCCTATTTTAGAGTGAAACCTCTGAGTGTTAATTTTCCGTCTTTTGAACATTGGAGGTAATTGTGTTAATGCAGCTTTCCTTGAGTAGAATAATAAAATGTATAGTCATAAACACATTTACAAATTACTATGTTCTTTATCAAGACTTCAGAGGTTTAGCTTCCCTGTCTGATGTTTTGCAGTTGGTTTTAGCCTAGAAATTTGAATTAGTTCACACAATGCCACTGCAATGCTAACTCTTCATGATTGCTGGATTCATTTCCATTATCTTTGGCAAGAAGAGAAAATTATTCTTGCTAACACTAATTGATAAGGAAGGTAAGTGTGAGCTCTGAACCTTGAAATCAGAATTTTTTGAAAAAAGGAATTTACCTTTACAAACCTTGGTGAAGCATGGTTTTCCAAAATTACTTTTGAAATGAATTCATTTATTCTATTAATATTTTTTTCCTAATTTAAAAACTAGAACTCATGAATGATTTTTAAATCAAAGGTATGTCCAATACCTAGAATCTTCAGATTCAGAATTTATTTTACCTATTAAACCAGTCTTGTAGACATAGTATCAAAATCATACCATCCTCTCTACTTTTCTGCCTCTAGTTCACATTTTCTAACGTCAACTACCTAAATCTGTTGATTGTAAGTGACATACTCTATTAGAGGCTTATAATCTGATTGAAGATTATGTACAAGATTTGAGGCACATCTTATTTAATCCTCAAAACAAACCTGAAAATTAAGTATTATTATCCTCATTTTGAGAATGGGAAAATGGAGAGGTTCTAGACATTCTTATCATTCCCAATGACACCTAGCTAATAAGACATAAACCTGGGATTCAAACCTACGTGGGAATAACCCCATGGACTGCAGCCTACCAGGCTCCTTTGTCCATGTCTGGAAAATCCCATGGATGAAGGAGGCTGGTAGGCTGCAGTCCATGAGGTCACTAAGAGTCAGACACGACTGAGCGACTTCACTTTCACTTTTCACTTTCATGCATTGGAGAAGGAAATGGCAACCCACTCCAGTGTTTTTGCCTGGAGAATCCCAGGGACGGGGGAGCCTGATGGGCTGCCGTCTATGGGGTCGCACAGAGTCGGACATGACTGAAGCGACTTAGCAGCTGTAGCAGCAGCACCCTTGTGCTTGAA
The DNA here is from genome assembly GCF_023091745.1 of Budorcas taxicolor. Taxonomy (NCBI): domain Eukaryota; kingdom Metazoa; phylum Chordata; class Mammalia; order Artiodactyla; family Bovidae; genus Budorcas; species Budorcas taxicolor. Next base: position 123,972,797 of record NC_068935.1, on the reverse strand, counting down.
TGCCCATTTCTACTCCACTGTCAGTTAATCACTGGAAACCTTTTTCCTCCTGGCATCTGTATTTCTTAGAGGAACTTTAGGTTTCTTTTTATAATGATGGATGCAATCCTAAAGAATACAGTTCTGCAGGCCATGGTTTTATTTTAAAAACCATTTTTGGTCTAGAAAGCCAATTTGAATGACTGTGTTGCTTTTCTAATGGTTTACAGTAATCATAGAGAAATCATTCAGAGCTGAGCAAGTTACATTGCCTCAGGTGTATAACTTTACATCAGCGACCTGGTAGGCTGACAGGGAGGACAGAAATCTGTTAGAGTAAATTCAATCACTGTCCTCAAGGAAATTGCAAGATAGTAGACAGATTATTTTCAAAGTACATACAGAAAAACACAGAAATACAGATTTAAACACATAACCTAGGATCATTTTTAGTCCAGTTTATATCTTTACTTTGTGGAATCCAGGGCTTCTTGAGATATAACATAGAGGCACAATTTACATGAACATTAAAGTCACAAAGGGGTTTTGTTAGCCATATCTCTACACACACCCAGCATATATTTAGATCAAGAAATTCCCCAGGAGGCAATAACTGACATGTTGTTCCTGCAGAGAGACTCTTGGGATTATCTAAGAAATGTGCTCAGGCATTTGCTGCTTAGGGACTTAACTCTGGTTTCTTCCTAAGTAGGGCCAGCGCTAGTGGTAATGAGCCCGCCTACCAAAGCAGGAGAAGGGGGTTTGATCCCTAGGTTGGGAAGATCCCCTGGAGGAGGGCACGGCTACCTACTCCAATATTCTTGCCTGGAAAATCCCATGGACAGAAGGGCCTGGCAGGTACAGTCCATAGGGTTTGCAGAGTCAGACATGACTGAAGTGACTGAACGTGCATGCACAGGGCCATTACTGAAAGCTTCCTCAGCACTGAACCATGCATTCTTTAATTTCCTCAAAAGAAGACACTGCAAAAATCAAACTGTGACTTAAACTCAGGGATGTGTTTTTAAAGACCAGTAATAAACTCCAGGGGCAGTGGCCTGGAGTGCATCCTAAAATAGTCACCCCAGAAGAAACAGCTATGGAGGAGGTGTGTGTGACTTGTAAAAAGGGTCAAACAGGTAAGCTTGATAGAATTGGGGTCCCTGTAATCTAAGAGGGGGAATAGAATGAAACAAAAGCCTTTATTATTTGCGTGTTAGACTTTTCAGCAGCTGAGGCTAAGCTTCTTCAGACGTAAATAGGCTTTTTGGGAAACTGTTCAGGAAAAAATTTCTGGACAATCTGAGCCCTCAAATATAACATGGCAGACACAAAAGAAAGATCCTGCTTCATATACTGACATCTTGTGCAGAAGTTCAGAAAAGGGGAGAACCAAAGGCCAGGAGCAGGAAGAAAGAAGACTTTATTGCAGCTAAGAGCAGCCAGCTAATGAGGCAATTCCATGCGGGCAGGCTGGATGCAAGTACCTGATGTTTACATTTGTTCAAAGAGCCTCAAAGAACCATTTGCGGTTTTAAGGTGCAAATGATAATAGGTAAGAAGAGATCAGAGGCATGAGATAGACAAGGAGATCCCTCTCTGATAATTGCTGTGTCTTATCTATTAAATTCTAAATAACTACAAATTTGGAGCTAGAATCTTCAGGTTTAGAATTAATTTTATCTATTAAATGTCTTAACATAATTTCAAAATCATATCACCCTCTACATTTCCCCCAATATAATGACTTCAGTTCAGTTGCTAATGTCAAGAGAGAAATGATATGTTTTCAATTTTAATTAAACAGTAAAGAAAAAGGAAAAAAAAAAAACCCTTCCACTTCAAGCCATTACAAAGTAACTGACCCTTGACTGAGTCTCCTGTCAGTAACAAGTAAAAATTAGACAAAATATTATGTGGCAACTACTCTCAGGCAATGAGCAGTAGGCTGTGCAGTACTGTAATAATCCTTGAGGAAATGAAAATACACAAAATGAGCCCCACAGTTATGCCAGCTTTTTGCCCAAGAGTACTTCTTTGTCTCATACTGAGAGATGGAGCCCAAGTAGAACATCTTCCTTAAAAAGCCAGAAATTGGGGTTCTGGGCTGTTGAAGAGACTGAAATGTGTGGACCTGAATACCAGGGAAAGTGGAGCTTTGGAGAAGTTTACATGGTTGGAGGTTCAGGGCTGGGCTGCACATAGGCAGGGATTGTCTCTACTAGGCTTATCAGAGATTGTATATTATTGGGTTGATTGCTACATGGAGACACCAGAGGTTATGCACGGTAAAAGACTGGAATTCTGGCTGCAGAGGAGAGATCCCACCGAGGACCTCAGGCATTCAGTTGAGAAGCCCACACCTCAGGAGAAAGGACCATGTCCTAGATAAGAGACAGGAAGTAAAGACCCACTCGAACAGAATAAAACTAAGTCCAACAGGACCTAGAGATTTCATTAGTAATTCAAGAGATTTTTTGGAACAACACTCAATGTTGTTCTTTAAAATAAGATGATGTAATCTAGACCCTACAATTAATCATTTACAATATTTATTAATAGCATACAACCTTCATCCCCACCCCCACAAACAAAATCTCCTCAGGCATACAGTAAGTACAGGCCAGGGATGCTGCTAAATATTTTACAATGCACAGGACAGCCTCCACAACAGAAAATTATTTGACCCAAAATGTCAGTAGTGCTGAGGCTCAGAAATCCTGCTCTAAGACAAGCACTAAGAAAGATACAAAGAGGTATTATATAGGAATTAAAATGGAATTATAAAAAATATTTGGTAGTCCAAAAGAAGTCAGGAAGTGAAGAATAGAGAAACAAAAAGCAGACTGAACAATTAAAAAAAAAACCAGCAAGATGGTAAGCTCATCCAAGTCTCATTAATAATTAGGCCATATGCAAACAGTAACTCAAGTTGTGTCACAGATGTGAACATGAAAGCTAAAACAATAAAATGTCTAGAAAAATGCTCCTAGAGAATATCTTTGTTATCTAAAAGCAGGCAAAGATTTTTAAAATAGAGCACAGAAATCAATAAATATAAAAAAATTGATAACTTCATCAAAATTTAAACCTTTTGCTTATTAAAGTAGACAGGTGAGAAAATGCAAAGGCAAGCCAGAGACTAACAGAAAATATTCACAATATAGATATCTGATAAAGGGTTTACAGGAAAGGTATACGAAGAATGCATTCAATGCAACAACATAAAGGCAATCAACTCTATTAAAAATGGTGAAAATACTTGAAGAGACACCTAAGAAAGGAAGACATATAAATGCCCAATAAGCACAGAGGAAAGGGCTCAAATGTATTCTCATGGAAATAGAAACTAAAATCACAATGAGCAGTTAAGATCTCAATTCAACCACTAGAGTGACTAAAATTAAAATGACTGCCAACACCAAATTTTGTTGAGAATATGGAGCAACTCGTATATTGCTGATAAAGTGGAAAATGATATAGTCTTTCATACTATATATCCAGCAATCCCACTCCCACTCATAACCGACAGAAATGAAAATATAACTCCGCAAAAACCATTTGTACAAGAATGTTTATAGATGCTTTATTTATCATGGCCTCAAACTGGAAACACTTCCAATTGGTGGCATCATTATACAATATTCCTCAGCAATAAAACAGTGTGAATGAATATCAAAATCATTATATTGAGTGAGAAAAGAATACATTCTTTATGTTGCTAACAGATAAAATTAATCAAGAATGATCAAAATTAGAACAGTGCTTGTCTATGGGAATGTAAAAATTGAAAGGGGGCATTAGGGAATTTTCTAAAGTGGTGGAAGTGTTTTGTATTTTGATTGAGGCATTAGTTACATGGGTGTGTACATTTGTCAAAACTAATTAAATTGTACCCTTTATATCTGTGCACCTAACTGTATGTAAATTTTACCCCAATTAAAAAAAAAATCTCAAAGGGAAAATCATTTTAGGGCCAGATAATGATCAATCTTGCAAGCCAGGTTAATGACTTTAGACTTTATTTTGCATGCAACAGGTCTTCAATAGAGATTTTTAACCAGGGACTGAATATATTTATTTTTTAAGGGACATATTTTTCACAAATATGTAGAAGACAGATTGGAGAAATGGAAACGTGTGGTGGGGTTGGAGAGAGATAAGGAAGAGTTGAAGATGGTTGCCGTTTGCCAAGGTAAAGACCATACTTTTTTTTAATAGGGCAAAGTGAATGAAGAGTCAAAGGGCCAAGAAACTGGTTCAGTTACAGATGAGGTGAAGCTGCCTGCAGGGAATCTATACTGAGTTTTAAACCAGCACTCGGAGGTATGGATTTGGAACACAGGAGAGTGATCAGCACTGGAATCAGAGCTAGGATGAAGATCAGGTGGCCTGAGAAAATAAGCAGAGTAGGAGCGAAAAAAAAGTGCTAAAGGTAGTATACAACACTTGGGAACTCAGAACTGATAGCTTGTACCGAGAATTCAGAAAAAGCGTGTAAAGCTTCTAAATGCTAAAAATATGACCTGCTCACTTTCATAAACCCCAAAGTGCCCTCCTGCCTTAGTCCTACAGTCTTACACGCTACTTATCACTGATAACATACAAGAGGGACAAAGGAAGGTAGGTTTGATAATTAACTAATTGGTGCCAATTTTCAACACCCTGTCAGGAGCCACCTTTGGCTTGAAGGAATGTCATAGAGATCACAACACAGGGCAGTAAAAGTGGCATATTTAACCAACCTTGGGAGCTTGAAACTGAGTTGCAGAATGTTCAGCAGCAGGTAGCATTCCTGCTATTCTTGTATTTTAGTAATATATTATTAGTCATTTGATTATCAGATAAAAAAAAACCCACATAAAAACCTTCCTGCTTCTCTTTCAATGGACAGTTGTGGCAGCAGGTGGTGGTAGCGAGTCTTTAAAGTGACATTCTTGGTGGCAATGGCTGAATGTGTTCCTGAGCTTCCCAAGGCTTTCAGGTAGTCCCTCTCCCCACAACTCTGGGTTGAAGCAGCATCCAACAGACAGAACATACAGAACAGCTAACTTTAAGATAAAACCAGGGGAGAGGCTCCAGTTCAGTTCAGTTCAGTTCAGTCACTCAGTCGTGTCGGACTCTTTGCGACCCCATGAACCGCAGCACCCCGAGCCTCCATGTCCATCACCGATGCCCAGAGTCTACCTAAACCCATGTCCAATGAGTCGCTGATGCCATCCAAGCATCTCATCCAATGAAGCCTAAAGAGAAGAGATGGGAGAAAAATGAGAAATGAGGAAAGAAGAAAAGCCAAGGGCTAGGAATAACAACTGGAGAAAGCAATGGCACTCCACTCCAGTACTCTTGCCTGGAAAATCCCATGGATGAAGGAGCCTGGTAGGCTGTAGCCCATGGGGTCGTGAAGAGTTGGACACGACTGAGCGACTTCACTTTCACTTTTCACTTTCATGCATTGGAGAAGGAAATGGCAACTCACTCCAGTGTTCTTGCCTGGAGAATCCCAGGGACAGAGGAGCCTGGTGGGCTGCCGTCTATGGGGTCGCACAGAGTCGGACACAACTGAGCGACTTCACTTTCACTTTCCCACAGAGTTATGAAAGTCAGACTGCAGGGAGCTGAAAAGTAGAAGGATAGATATAAAGTGTAGGCATCAAATACACCTCTTACTTTGAAATAAGAATGGGTGGGTGGGTGGGGCAGTAGCTTGCATAAGAACCTGAATTTGGAAAGATTTGTTTAGGAAATAAAAACTTAAGCAACTTTGATGGATAAAGTAAGGATCAAGTGGAAAAGAAGGCAGAAACTGAAGAGAGGGTAAAGGATAAACAGAAATGAGTGAGGCAGGAAGCAGAAGAAAGAATAGGAGAGCCAACGTACACCCTGCCACTAACATTCCAGGCACATTATGGACCAAGACATGTGGAAGCTATTTTTCTTAGCAAGCTTCAGAATTTTCCTAAGCTCCCTTTTTCTCTCTAGGCTACACTTAAACCAGTGTGCTGCTCAGTTACACATGAGTGATCCACATTCACTCTCAAACTCAACATACTCATAAATCAACAATTTCTTCCTTCCAAAACTTATTTTCTCTCATGCTTTTCCTATTTCATCTAACCTTTCTGCTACACTGGTAAATAAGGCCCTGCATCTGTATGGCATACCAGGAGTATTCAAGGTTAATGAGAAGATACTGAACTTGAGTTCGATAATAAGCATTCACAACACATAGGCCCTCTGATTCATTGGCTTGACTTCTACCCACTCCCAAGGAGCCAACAGCCTAGAACCTAGATCCTCTCCTGTACTCTTCAAATCAATGCAGACCTCAGCTTAACACTCCAGAAGGTGGAATTTTCCCCCATTGACTTGAGTTGTCTCTGGATCTTGATTGAGGCTTGGGTGCTTATCCCTTCCCCCAGTAGAATGATTAACTTGACAGAATTATAGACAGCTACATCCACATATCTCTTTATCCCTATTATCCTTGGTCACCTTCCCAATATATGAAGCCTTAAGTTTTCTGACCATCTTCTGCCACATTCACATTTCCAGAATTTTCTGTCTTCTCACTCCCATTCCAAACTCCCATTGATTCGCACCTTCCAAAAACTTTCCCCTTAACTTTCAAGAACTCCCTTTTCTATGGTCATATCAACTAAAAAAATATGCACAACCTAAAAGTTGACAGTTATGTTTTAATTAGTGGACATTGTAAGGACTTCAGGCCTGGGAAGTGGTATTTCAAGTAACCCAGAGAAAACTGCTCTGAGGAGGTGAGGGGAGTTTTGCAACAAATGGCAGGTAATAGGAACAAAAGATTACTGTTAATAAAAGAAAACTAGATATCTCAAGTTAAGGAATTTAATGCTTTTCTTTGTATGGGAAGATGGGAGAGTCTGGGCTCACTGAAATCATTCCTTTGATATGCACCTCAGCTATCTGGACTCAGCTATCTTGGACTTCTCTGGTGGCTCAGACAGTAAAGCATCTGCCTACAATGCAGGAGACCCAGTTTCAATCCCTGGGTCGGGAAGATCTGGAGAAGGAAATGGCAACCCACTCCAGTATTCTTGCCTGGAAAATCCCTTGGATGGAGAAACCTGGTAGGCTACAGTCCATGGGGTCGCAAAGAGTTGGACACGACTGAGCGACTTCACTTTGCTTTTTCCTTTCAGCTATCTGGGGCCAGTATCTTGCATTTTCTCATCCTGAGTTCCCTCAGGGTTCACCATGGGGTGTGACAGTCTGATGGCTGCTAGACTGCAGGGATTCTTTATTTCTTTCCTGCATTCCCTCGGGGCTCACTGCTGTGGACTGTGACATCCTTTGTTTACTGATAAGGCAGGTAATAATATTTTATTTCTCAGTTACAACCTTTCCATATTCACCTCCTCTTCTTGGAGATTCCTTTCATCTCCTTTTGAAACTGAAAGCAAGAGATCCCCCACAAAGCTCAGCTTCACCAAAAACCCTCTTAAGTGAGGGTTACTCTTTTCCCTACACCTCTTCAGTTTCCCCTGCTGCTTTTAGGACATTGTTCTTCCATCTTCTTGGAGAAAAACAACCCACTGATGTTTATGCCATTGGCTTGTTATGCAATACTGAAGGAAATTCAGCCTTGTTTTCAGTTATTCTGTATAGTCATCAATTTTACATAGAAAATAACTTCTACACAAGTGCTCTTTAGACATGTCCCTAACTTAAGAGAATCTGCATAGACTTTTATACTGGCTAAGTAAGTAAAGCTAGATCAGTACAGTCATAGTTAGCACATTAATTATTCCAAGGATGATGAGTAAATTCAGCCTCCAGTGGTTATTCAGTGTTAAAGTAGCCTCCATAGTTCACAACAATTCAACCTCCAGAGTTCACAACTTTGAGTGAACAAATCCTGCTTTCTATGCAAACATCTTAACAAATGTAGTTTTTGATAATAAACATTGATTGTCTCAAGTTTACAAGTCATCAGTTCTTAGAACTACTTTTTAAAAATCTCTCAGTGTTATAGGAAAGTTCTCTGTCATTTTTAGTAATTAGAACTAGACAGAAATTTAACTTTGTGATGAGAATATATTGCATATATTGATTTGACTCAAATTTTCTGCTAGCTTCCCTTGTGGCTCCACTGGTAAAGAATCCGCCTGCAGTGCAGAAGACCTGGGTTTTATCCCTGGGTTGGGAAGATCCCCTGGAGAAGGGAAAGGCTACCCACTCCAGTACTCTTGCCTGGAAAATCCCATGGAAGTCCATGGGGTCGCTAAGAGTCAGACAGGACGAAGCGACTTAGCAGCAGCAGCAGCAGAGCGACTTTCACTTCACTTATGCTGCTGCTGCTGCTGCTAAGTCGCTTCAGTCGTGTCCGACTCTGTGCGACCCCATAGACAGCAGCCCACCAGGCTCCCCCGTCCCTGGGATTCTCCAGGCAAGAACACTGGAGTGGGTGGTCATTTCCTTCTCCAATGCATGAGAGTGAAAAGTGAAAGTGAAGTCGCTCAGTCGTGTCCGACCCTCAGCGACCCCATGGACTGCAGCCCACCAGGCTCCTCCGTCCATGGGATTTTCCAGGCAAGAGTACTGGAGTGGGGTGCCATTGCCTTCTCCGTCACTTATGCTAGTTGGTATGTAACTCTTCCCCAACCTTTAGTCTAAATAAAAACTAATGGCTAACCTAGTGCATCATCTGCACACACTACTTGGGTCCACAGTTGTTTTACTTAAAGTTCTCCATTAAGAACTTTAAGCCCGTGTATAATTTTATTATACAGGCTGAATCAAGTTAATGTAATAATTACTCCTTTAATTTCCAAAGACTAAACCACTCTTTTCCTTTTTTTATTGCTATTGCTATAATCTACCAACCCCCTGGTCCTCCTTTTAATCCTTTTCAGATAGTAATACAATTACAGCTGATTTCCTATGTACCCAAGTATCTGCCATTATCCTGAATAGTACCTCAGCCACAAACAAGAGGTGTTAACAGGCTGAATTGTCTTCACCCAAAATTCATGTTAAAGTCTTAACCTCCAGTACCTCACAATGTGACTGTATGTGGAAACAGGGTCTTTAAAGAGGTAATTAAGATTAAATGAGGTCATTATGGTGGGCCCTAAGCCAATATGGTATCTTTATAAGACGAGGAGATTAGGACATAGACACACATAGGAAATCATGTGAAGACACAGGGAGAAGACGGCTATTTACAAGCCAAGGAGTAAAAGCTCAGCAGAACCTATCCTGCTTACCCCTTGATTTCAGACTTGTAGCTTCCAGGACCGTGAGAAAATATATTCTGTCATTTAAGCCACACAGTGTTTGGTGTTTTGTACACACAGTATTTACTATGTACCAGGCATGGTTCCAAGTGATTTACCTCTATTGAGAGTTGGACTATAAAGAAAGCTGAGCACCGAAGAATTGATGCTTTTGAACTATGGTGTTGGAGAAGACTCTTGAGTGTCCCTTGGACAGCAAGGAGATGCAACCAGTCAGTCCTAAAGGAAATCAGTCTTGAATATTCATTAGAAGGACTGATGCTGAAGCTGAAACTCCAATACTTTGGCCACCTGATGTGAAGAACTGACTCATTTGAAAAGACCCTGATGCTGGGCAAGATTGAAGGCAGGAGGAGAAGGGGACAACAGAGGATGAGATGGTTGGATGGCATCACCTACTTGATGGATATGAGTTTGAGTAAGCTCTGGGAGTTAGTGATGGACAGGGAGGCTTGGCATGCTGCAGTCCATGGGGTTGGAAAGAGTTGGATGCAACTGAACTGAACTGAACTCATTTAATCCTCATAGGATCTGTTTGAAATTGGCACATGAGGAAATGAGGTGCAAGGAAATGAAATAATTTGCTAAGCTTACACAGCTTAGCAGAGACAGAAGACAGTTTGTCAGATTCCAGTAAAGAATCTATAACAATGATTCTTGGATCCTACAAAGCACTGGGTATGCCATTAGCCCGGTTTTAAATGGAGACTCATAAAAGTTAGAGACTATTTACATGTTACCCACTGTATTCTACTCTGTTGAGTTACCTTAATATCCATGTGGCTATTTAGCCCCTCATTTCATCACCGTAAGTCCACCTATGGCTTCTGTTCTATTACTCATCTCTCATCCAGGACCAAAGAGTTTTCAAAGTTACTCTCACTAGAATGTCTCCGTTCACTTCAGTAATACTCTTTAGTCCATTACAAAATGGTTACTACACCTACCATGCCTGTGAAGCAGCCAGTACTAAGGTTATTTGCTATCTCCTTTTTGCTAAATACCATGAAAAGCATTCATCTTATTTGTTTTTGTAATTTTGAATAGGTAATACGCACATATGAATGTTTTCGAAGTTCAAAAGAGGGGACTTTCCTGGTGGTCCAGTACTTAAGACTCTATGTTTCCAATTCAGGGCACACAGGTTTGATCCTTGGTTGGGGAACTAATCCCACACGCCACATGGTGGAGTCAAAAAAAAATTTTTTTTTAATGTTCAAAAGGGTAAAATGAAAAAGAAGTCTCTCTAAACCCATGTTTTCCTGCTTAGTTCCCTTCTCAAGAAGCAACAGCTATCACCAGATTTTTTTGTATGTTTCATTCTAGAGATATTTGCAAAAAAATTAGTAAAAGTCTTTTTTTTAAAAAAAAATCATAAATTGGAGTATACTAAAACACTGTTCTTAGAGATCATTTCACATTAGTACATAGAGAACTGATTTGTTCCTTTGAACAACTGAATTCCCCCTTCTTTTTGCTGTGTTTTGAATATTTCTTTAAAACTTTTTTGCTTTAAGCAGTAAGCGCTTTTGAGATTAAGGAGAAAATGAGGGATTCCTAGGAAGTGAGTGTTATGTTAGCTCTAGGTGAGTCATTGTTATGTAGTGAAGGAGGAGGAGAGTCTTGAAGCTGATTACAGGCTGTCGAGGGTGGCAGCACATGAAGATGATAACAAAATTCCTCTTCCCTTTTGCATTTGTAAGAAAAGGAACATATTATGATATGATATGGCACATAAATTTGAAATAATATAATCCCTGAGCATAGATTTGCTAAAGAGCTCAGAATATACAGTTACTAATTATCATATTATGTCATGGTTTCACAATGTTATACGTTAAGGATATGTTTCAGATAGTTTCCTTGCATTGTTTTTTTAGCACTGCAGGTTCTGTGATTAATAGTCAAAGCTGAAATGAAAAAGGAAAATATTGGTCTTAAAGTCTCTTAAGAGATTTTGAGAATAACAGCTTACATTTTGTTTGCCTGTGATCAAAACAGTATTAGATTAAAAACTCTCTGAATACAAATCATTAGTACAGTTTCTGGAATTTGTCTTTATTTTATAGGCTAGGGCTCTAAAGGTTACTATTTATGCTGCTGTAATATTTTCTTAGACACCAGAATGACCCAAATTTGGATAAGCTGTCATAAGAAGTAATGTCCATCTAGTATAGCCATATTCAAAGGGTCAGATTTTCAGTCACCTTGTTAACTAGATTACTATTTTAGATCATATACTTTACGTATTTGTGCCTTTTATAAAAATATAGTTTCTAAAATCCAAGTAGCAAGGGTTAATACTAATAAAGTACTCGATTATCATAAATTTATATCTGAACAAGCTTTGATATCTTAATCATTAATCATTAGTCCCTAAAATCTATTGCTTAGTTTTATCCTCAAAAGGCTATAAAAATCAATACAAAGAGAATGTTTTCTTTGAGTTAGATGACTTCCAGACATAGACATGCATTTGACTCTGCTTTTGTTGTTGCTGTTCAGTCACTAAGTCATGTCTGACTCTTTGCGACCCATGGACTGCATCACACCAGGCTTCCCTGTCCTTCACCGTCTCCTGGAGTTTGCTCAAACTCATGTCCATTGAGTTGGTGATGCTATCTAACCATCTCATCCTCTGCCACCCCCTTCTCTTCATGCCCTCAATCTTTTCCAACATCAAGATCTTTTCCAACAAGTCAGTTCTTCACATCAGGTGGCCAAATTATTGGAACTTCAGCTTCAGCATCAGTCCTTCCAATGAATATACAGAGTTGATTTCCTTTAGGACTGACTGGTTTGGTCTCCTTGCTGTCCAGGGGACTCTCAAGAGTCTTTTCCAGCACCACAGTTTGAAAGTACCAATTCTTCAGCGTTCAGCCTCCTTTATGGTCCAACTCTCTCATCTATACATGACTAAAGCATTTTTGAAGGTTTCGAAAATCTTGATTTGAAAATTACTGCAAGTGAATTTACTTCCTTTACTTCATTTTATTTGCTTTTAAAATCTTCTCATTCTGCAAATTGACACTTTATATATAATTATAATTATTTTTATACATGATATTTTATAATTGACTCTTTCATAAATAATTTTTGTATCATTCTTTCTTATTTCTTTTTTTTTAATTTTTAGTTTTACTTTATTTTACTTTACAATACTGTATTGGTTTTGCCATACATTGACATGAATCCACTTCATGTATCATTCTTTCTTATTTCATGGGTGTGCAATCTTCTCTTATTTTCTAGGATATTATGACAGTTTATTGAAATTCTGTTTGCATAGTGTATGGTTTTGGGGGTTGCATTTTTCCTGTTTGGTTTTGGTCTCTCTCTTCCATATTTAAATTCTAATTTATTTTTTCTCTAAATATTCTTTTATTTTTTCCTGTAAAAGTTTGGCCTTTCAGTTTTAAATTCTTAAGCTATCTGGAATGGACTATGAACAGGAGATCCAATTGTATTATTTTTCCATGTGGATGTTAAACTTCCTTAGCATATCTTTTTCAGCCTTGTTGAAGTATAATTGATAAATTTAAATTGTATATATTTAAGATGTGCAACTTGATATTTTTATTTTCAAATTCAAATTCTTTTCAGAACTTGCTATATTTTTTATTGTTAATTCGTTTGCCAGAGGGGAGACCAAAAAGCCAGTTGGGAGGAGTTCTGTTTCTAGAAATAATTTACTAGTTTGTTTCAGAACAATCAACCTGAAAAGAAGATCTAGCAAAACTGGATGAAACATGAGAGAAACATTTTTTTAAGGCATCTGAGTCACCAAGACAGAAAGAAGATACAGAGCTAATATACCAGGGAGAAAATAGGCCCAGAAAGGGAAAATAGAGGTTGTGGTAGTTCGGTGGACAAAAAAATAGAGTGTAAGAAATCCAATGAAGGTATAGCCCAGGTAAACAGTTTGACCTTATGTTCTGACCACAAATGACCAGCTAACAGTTAGGGTATGTCAGACATAGAGCAGCTCTTACAAAGTCAAAAGTTCAACTATGAATCAGATATTGAATAAATCTTTGATTGGATTAAAGTGGTCTTTTTAGATTACCAGAAGCAAGACTAAATTCTCTCTGGATAAATATAACATCATCTAAAGCATCAAATTATCTCTGACTGTTTTATACATAATGCCTAGCATTCAATGAAAAAATAACCAGTTATGCACCCAACATAAATTGACCAAAGAATAATAGAAACATAAATATATATGAAAATTGAAAAAAAGTAGTTACCAAGCATGGACATTAAAATAGTTGTGATTAATATTTTCCAGGATTTAAATGGCAACTTGAATTTTAAGAGGGTACTGGAAAATATAAAATATCATCAAACGGAAATTTAAGAAATTGAAAATGAAATATCTGAAATTAAGATATGGATTTAGTAGCAGAATAGATACAGCTGAAAACAGAATAATAAATTGGAAGATAGAAAAGATAATACCTAAGCTGAAGCACATAGAACAGAAGGATGGAAAATAGACAAGAGCATAAGAGCTATATGGAACACAATGAAATAATCTGACTTTTCACTGATTTCATTTTCAATCAATAAATATGATTGAAGTTCCAGAGGGAGATGAGAGAGAAGACAGAGCAGAAGTGACAATAGAGAAGATAATTTTTGAAAATAGATAAAAGGCACCAGATTGTATATTCAAGAAACTCAAAAGTCCAAAGCTGGAAAAGTACAAAGAAATCATTCTGAGGCATATAATAGTAAACCTGCTGAAAACCAAAGTCCTTGAAAACATAATGTTTGATGTGATTCAAAACATAATTAGAATTAAAATATATAACAACACAAAAGCTGGGAAAGGGGTAAATGGAGTAAAACAGTTTCATGGTCTTATTTTCTGGGAAGTGGTACCACTTTCGTTAGACTGTAATAAGTCAAGGATGTATGTTGTAACTTCTAGGATAAACACTAATAGAGTGTGAGAAGAATGCTAATGCTGCTGAAGAACAATAAAAGAAAAAATAAAAATACTCAATATTAAAGAAAGTAAGAAGGAGAGAAAAACATAAGATATATGGAATATACAGGAAACAAAAAGAAGGATTAGACATTAAGGCTCATGTCACCATCTTTTCTGGAAGCAGAGGTTCCTTTTGGTGAAAATCTCTGATGCAACTTTATTCTTTTGAAAAAATATTTGTTAATCTCACAGTATCTCTAGAATGTTTGTATAGTTATATAATTATTCAGTTCAGGTCAGTCACTCAGTCATGTCCAACTCTTTGTGACCCCATGGACTGCAGCACGCCAGGCCTCCTTGTCCATCACCAACTCCCGGAGTTTACTCAAACTCATGTCCATCAAGTTGGTGATGCCATCCAACTATCTCACCCTCTGTTGTCCCCTTCTCCTCCAGCCTTCAATCTTTCCCAGCATCAGGGTCTTTTCAAATGAGTCAGCTTTTCTCATCAGGTGGCCAAAGTATTGGAATTTCAGCTTCAGCATCAGTCCTTCCAGTGAATATTCAGGACTGATTGCCTTTAGGATGGACTGGTTGGATCTCTTTGTGGTGCAGGGGACTTTCAAGAGTCTTCTCCAACACCACAGTTCAAAAGCATCAGTTCTTCGGCGCTCAGCTTTCTTTATAATCCAACTCTTACATCCATACATGACTACTGGAAAAATCATAGCTTTGACTAGATGGACTTTTATTGGCAAAGTAATGTCTCTGCTTTTTAATAAGTTGTCTAGGTTGGTCATAACTTTCCTTCCTCATGAAATTATAGTTATTTGATGTTTATTGGTATTTTTGCCCTGAATACTCATCATATTCAATTTGAAAGGAAAGGATTGGAAGATAAGCCTTTACATTTTAACCTTATTATTTTTTTTGAAATCTGGTTTACTTTAAAAGGATTCATTAGGACCCAATTGTTACCTGAAGCTGTAGGTATGCTTTTTGAGGCTTCTTCCATATAGAGCAAGCATTCATAAAATAATCTCTCATATAGTCTAGATCAGGTTTATCCTAATATCTTGCACTCTGACATTTCCCTATAACAGAAATAGCATCTCTAATGAATTTATATATTTATTGGTAACCCTGTAAGAGATGTTTTTAAAATATCTTTTTCAAATTTGAAAAAAAAATCCCTTATTGTTGCAACTATTCTAAGGAAAGGAAATGTATTCAAAAATGCCTTTCTAAGTTATATGAATGTTTCATTATAATTAGTTTGCAAAAACTGGGGTGTATAGTATGTTGTCATGTGTTCTACAGTTCTTTTTCCAACATATCTACAAAACAATGAAAATTGGTATTTGTAATAATGACCCTGAGGTCATTTTGAAGAAAAAAATCAAAGCATGTTATTTTGCTTTTAGTACTCTGTGTATTTTGTTATAGAATAATTCTTTTAAAATTTATTGCCCCATGAAGTGATTATTATGCCAAAACTCCTTTTTTTTTCAATTAAAAAATTTTTTTCTTCTCGTTGTGCTGGGTATTTGTCATCGCTTTGCGCAGGCTTTCTCTAGTTGCAGTTAGCAGGGCTACCCTTGTTGCAGTGTGCAGGCTTCTCGTTGCAGTGGCGTCTCTTGTTGCAAAGCACAGACTCTAGGCATGTGGGCTTCAGTAGTTTTAGCTCATGGGGTTAGAGCACGGGGCTCAGCAGTTGTGGTACACAGACTTAGCTGCTTATCTCTGACCAGGGATCAAACCCACTCCCCCTGCATTGGCAGGCAGATTCTCATCCACTGCACCATCTGGGAAGTCTCAAATCACACTCCAGCCAGAGATTGTACGGCATTATCATTTGTAGTTATTCTTGAGGATCTCATAATAAGGAACTTTTTTTTTTTTTTTAACCTCGGGACTCTATCTTTTAACCAATGTCATAAAAACTCAGTACCTTAGCATAGGACTGATATTCAATCAGTATTCACTAGTATGGCTGTGCTGATTGCTAGAATAGTGAAATATTACTACTACTGGTTAGCAAATGACCATGGCTCAGAAACCAACTCTGGTCAGTTGCTCCTTCTCCAACTGTTCTGGTCCCACAGTTTCTGACATCTTTTAGGACCCTGCTCCAGGGTTTATGTGATTATAGTTTGCACACTTTTTGCGTATTGTCCCATATAAGGATATTAACATTGCTCAAGATAGACTATGAACCACCCTTAGCCACTCAGGCAAACATATATAACAAGAAGAAGCTCCAGGAGATTTCTCACAAGTTTCCCCATCCCAATGCTCACAGATGACAGATGATCACTTTCAATGTAGCTTTTCATACTAGTCTCCATTGATTTGATCACAGTGCATTTGTGACTCTAGAAGTGGTGATTTTGGTTTAGTCAGGCATCATAACTGGTGTTCCTCCAGAAGAACAAGGATTCTGGCACAAACACTTTATTAGGGAGGTGGTCTCAGAGGACAACAATAAAGGAGTAGGGAGGAGAGACAAGGAAGGAAAGGCAGCCAGTAAGGTGTGTTTTATTAAGTAGGACACCATGGTGCAAAACTAGTGCTTCATCCCATTGGAGAACTCTGGAAACCAGTGCAGGATGCATACCTTAGAGTCCTCTCACACAAGATTTAGAGATCTGGGGACTAAATCCTCCAAGTCCTGTTTGTCATGGACTGAGGACTGTTTCAAGGGTATTAATTCTCTAGCACTTCTGACCTGCTGGGCAGTAGGCAGAGCTGGCCCAAGTTGCTAGAGAAAGCTCTCTGGCAAAGAGATGCAGATGCTAGTAATAGAATTCATTCAGGGAGGGCTGTACTAAAGGTGTAAGGCCCAACAATACCTGCTAATCTAGAGAGGCTTTAGCCAAGAGAAGCTCACAGCAAATTCCTACTGTCTCCATCATTATCACCTCACCTTTCCTCAAAGCAAAGGAGTGTGTTAAGGACTGATGAACTTCAAGAGGCATAATTTCTCAGCCAGACCCATTTTTCTAGGGGGTGAAGCCTTAGAAGGAGGGGAATAAATTAGCTGGCATTGGAATAATATGTCCAACATGTTTTAAAATAATCATCTTACAGTTATCTTGACACAAGTGAATTGGGGCTGTATTTCTCTTAGGGGAAATCTCAACCATCATATTCTTTTTGGGTACCTATATCAGCTCTTCAAAAGCATTTTCTTCCTTAGAGGAAGAGTGGTCATGGGTACTAAGGAAGCTGCCACTTGGGGAAAGGCTCAGCCATCTTTTTCTCTCGTTGAATCTCTTTACTCTTTCCTGCCTGTGGGCAAGAGAGGAGGGTGAAAAGTTTGTATCTCACTCTAGAAAAAAGCTGAAGAGTATCCCCACTCTGGAAAGGTCTGAAGTAAACTGTCTACGCATCTTTTTCTAGACACTGGGGCACTCTGCTTCTGGATCTATGCTTTTGAGTTTGCCACTTTTTGATACTAGCCATCCAGTTACTAAGGTTTGTGATTTGGCTAGTGTCTTTGTGGAAAATAAAGAAAAGTAAACCATTTGACCAGTTTTGACTCTAGGCCTTGGGTTGGCCTTTAGCTTAGATAAAATGGGCTTCCCTTGTGGCTCAGCTGGTAAAGAATCCACCTGTAATGTGGGAGACCTGGGTTTGATCCTTGTGTTGGGAAGATCCCCTGGAGAAGGGAAAGGCTAACCACTCCAGTATTCTGGCCTGGAGAATTCCATGGACTGTATAGTCCATGAGGTTGCAAAGAATCAGACACGACTGAGTGACTTTCACTTCACTTAGATAAAATAATATGAATAAGAATTATTGCTGTTATAGTAGTGTTAGCTTCTGTGCCCTAACTCTGTGGTTCAGTAGTATGTGTTTTGTATGGATTGGTTTATTTAACCTTTACAACCACTCTCTGAAGTAGTTACTATTATCATGTCCATTTTATAGACAAGTGCTTCCTTGGGTCCACCAGATCTCTCCAATAGAAGGAAAACTATGTACAGCAGAAACTAACACAACATTGTAAAGCAATTATACTCCAATAAATGAAGAAAATCCTTCTCTGTAATTACTGAGTAATCCAAGGATCATATTTTTACACCATGCAAAGATCCTGTTCCCCAATAATCCTTTATCCAATGACTTTATCATTCTTATATAAACCAATTATCACATTATGGCTGCATAAGGGTGATTTTCTCTTTTTGTCAGTTCTGTATTTATTAGCTTACATCTTTCAGCAGAAAAGAGCATTTCCTTCCCTCTTTCTTTTCCCTGAGCATCACTTAGGCACATTGATTTTTATTTATTTAGCATTATAATAATTTATGGCCATTATTCTTTTTGATGCTCAAATCGTCTCAAATTTACCCAGTAGGAGCTCCTTCAAATTGGCTCTCATGTCCTTACAATACTCTTTAAGTGTTTTCTTGCTTTCTGGCACAGCAAACTATTTCAGGTTCACTCCCATACTCTTCTTGCCCCAGACTTATAACCAGCCTTTTCTCTAAAGAACTCTGTTTCCTCTCAGAGAAGAATGACATTTAGATATCAAATTTGAATATCAGATAAGTTCAATGCCACTCTGTGTGGTGTCATCATCTCCAGACTCCTCCACTGGACAGAGCCAGAAGAGTTTTTTTTTAGAAAATAATGAACTGATTTTGATATTTCCATTTTCATTACTCTGATGGAGAGTCAAAAGAATTGAATTTACAGCTGTGCCTCCAATTCTGTGTCCTTTGCGAGCTCTCTGTTAGCCATTGGAAGATGCTGCTATCTGCAATCTAACCTCTATCTCTTCCAGATTTTCTGACACCCACCTTTGATTCCAGAGAAGACTTAAATGACTGTTTTCAGGCTGACTTTTTCAGATGCTATTATTTGCCTCCATTTCACATCCAGGCTAGGGCTGGATACCAAATAATACCCTGTGCCATCTCGCTGTGCCATATCCTTAGTTGTTAAGAAAACATCATATTTTAAGGACATAGTTTGACTATTTGAAAGGTGTGGAACTTTCATTAGCTTCTAGCCAGAATTGTTTTCTGTTCACAGGCAAGATAGAACTTTATTATTCTCAAGGGTTCTCTTGTAAAACTACATCTTTTCCAGCTTCTCCTTATCTTGCTTCTGTTTTGTTTTTTTTTGTAGACATCTTGTGTGCATTTGAAAATTCATTACCAAAAAAAGGTGAGTGTGAGAGTGAAAGTCACTCAGTCCTGTCCGACTCTTTGTGACCCCATGAACTATACAGTTCATGGAATTCTCCAGACTAGAATACTGGAGTGGGTAGCTTATCCCTTCTCCAGTGGATCTTCCCCACCCAGGAATCCAACCGGGGTCTCCTGGTTTTCTTACAATATTTCTCACATTCATTTCCTTGGTGAATCTCTTATCCTGTTTCCCATCAACTATTTCCTCTTTCTCTCTCTAGCATGGTGGTTAAGACTATGGTTTCTGGTCTAAGGCCATACCAAAAAAAAAAAAGAGTATGGTTTCTGGAGATATAGTATCTAGCTATATAGCTTTAGGCAGGCTACTTAATTTTTCTGTCTTATGTTCTTATCTGAAAATCAAGGATAATTTAACAGTACCTACCTCATAATGTTGTTCTGAAATTAATTGAACAATATGTGCAAGTCATGTAGAATAGTGCCTCACATGAAAAAGAAGTTTCAATAAGTGTGAGCATCTTTTATTAGTTACTGGTGCCCATAGCCTTTATGGGCTTACCTGGTGGCTCAGTGGTAAAGAATCCACCTGCTATGCAGGAGAACCGGGTTCGATCCCTGGGTCGGGAAGACCCCCTGGAGGAGGGCATGGCAACCCACTCTAGTACTCCTGCCTGGAGAATCCCATGGACAGAGGAGCCTGGTGGGCTACAGTCCATGGAGTCACAGAGTCAGACACGACTGAGCAATTAAGCAGCAGCAGCAGCATAAGCTTTGTATGTAGATGTTTTTATCATCATGAAAAAGACATCTGTTTGCCTCTAGGACCAAATATCTGTCCCTCATCCTTCCACTATTCAACTCAACAGATTCTTACCACCTCCATTTTTCACATAGAAGGCAAAGGTGTTTCAGCTGAGTCGACGAGAAGTGGGAAATACAGGAAACGAGGGGAGAGGGGAGTGCGAATGGACCACTGCTCCTCCCAGACATGCTGAGTTTGTTGCCTCTGGCATGTTTTTCTGTAGATGGAGTTGACAGATAAAATACAGTAAGATGAGTTCAATTTGAATTTTAATAAACAACAAATCATTTGTTGTCATGGACATACTTATACTGTATGGTAAGTATTTTTAATTTTATGTACATTATGATGTTTTGACATCCTAATAAGAAACCTTTCTGGCTGGGAAGAGGTTGCCCCTTTCCAAGCTAGCCACTTCTTAGACATTGCCAAGGACCTAGGCAGAGTGTGGTTTTGATGTATAAACTAAGCAATTCAGAGCCATCACTCCCGTATCTTGCCTGTACACACCACAGGACCATATTCCTCTGCCTTAATCAGCCCAGGCCAGATGTTAGGCAACGAAGTACTACTCCTATAGCTCAAAGCCCAGCAAAATTTTTCAATCTAGGCAATCCTAAACTGTTCACTCTGCCCCACTTTGCCTTTCCTGTGGAAACCCCAATAAAGGCTGTGACCTAAACCTTTCCTTTGCTCCTGACTTCTGCCTCCTGACCACTCTGATATCTTTCCTATGTGGCCTTGACCAGTGTACCATGCCTCCTGACTCTAGAATCTGTGAATATAATAAATGCCTCCTGTCCTCTCTTATAACCACACCTGACCGACCATGTCATAAAAGAATACAAAATGTATACTAATGAGTGATTTGTTGTTTATCTGAAATTAAATTAAACTAGGCATCCTGTGTTTTTATTGGCTCAGTCTGGGGACCCTAGCTGGCGGTCCCATGCCAGAGACCAATATAACATGCTGTCTGCTCTGTCATGACTCAGCACAAAGGGGGACTATTGCAGATGCTGCTGGTCTGCTGCTCTCTCCTTTGGACTGAACTGGCTAGCATGCTCCAGCCCACTTCCAGCTACCAGTGTCTGCGTCTCTAGTCCTGGGGGCTTTTTCTGAAACTGGAAAGGCAAATCAGAGACATTGTTGAAATAGCTACTGCCTCTCGACTCCCTCAGTAGCCTTCAACCAATATTGCCAGAAGTTGGGGTACAAAAGCCCCAGCTCCCTTGGTCCCTGGGTATGATAATTCTGAAGCATACATTTTATAGCATTTCCTGAGTCTTCTCTCAGGATACCCACTGTGATAGTTGACTTAAGAATAAATAGGCTTTCTCCTTGAAAGGGTTGCCTTTCTTTTCCCATATTCCTTTCACTCTATCAGTGGTCCTTTGACTCCCAGATACACAACTGGCGATAGAATCCTCGTGGCAGGCTCTGATTCTTGGAAATCCAACTAAGATATGAGCTTTTGATTTATCCTCTGTTTTCAGCATTTTGAATGTCCATGTATGTTGGCCCTTTTGGTCAATGCTACTACTTGAGAGGAATGAAGTATATGGCTTTTGTTCTTAAAAAGAAAATAAAAACTCTCTCCAATTGCCATATTGTTCCAGAAAAGTGTTTCATTTTTCATACTTGGCTTACATTTTAGCAATTGTCTGCTCTGCTTTTTTGACAACAAATAATCTGTTTCTTTCTCCAAGATGCCAAGAGATTGGTTTGGAATTGGCTATTAAAAACAGCTCTGGCACAACAAAGGAAAGACCTTCCACTGATGCTTGCGAGGAACTCTAACAAAGGTAGGATAATATGCAGTGAAATTACTTGCCTCTTTGAGTTGGCAAAGAATATAATTAAAATAAAAAATGACATCTTATGTGACAGAGTCTGAGTAGGAAGCATAGCGTTTATCACCTTCTGTTCACTAGCTTTTCTTTACGGAAAAAAAAGTCAGCAAGATTTTATCTTGGATGACGCCTACTCACCTGGCTTGCCTTAAGCTAAAAAAACATGAAAATGGTGGGGTGTAAAATAATGTGCCAGATATGCAAGTTGGCTTAAACACTAAAGCCAAATTTTACTTCCCCAAAAAAGGGATGATCAGTAAATCCATACTATATATTGAAAACTAATAAAGGTGCAAATACTGTTAAAGAAAGTGAAGCACGGGTTGTTGTCACTACCTAAGTGTGGGGAGAAGAAGCAATGCCTGCCCATTCAGGATTATATCAGGAGAGTCCAGAAGGCTAAAACTCAATATGTATCCAGATTCTTAGGAAAAAAAGCTTATTGTGTGAAGCACGATACATGCAATTGATGAAGCAGGTCATATAGGGATTTTATGCATCTTATAATAAATATTTTTTTATCTCTAGTAATTACCACTAAAGGAAAACTTCCTGAAAACTGACCCAACCTCACTGAGGAGTAAGAATTAAATCTGCTGAACTCTGGAGTCTTGCTGAAGAACTCATCTAAGAACTCAAGATCACTCAAATCTAGGCCTCATCTCAGACCACAGCATCCTTTCTTTCCTAAATACAGTATCTGAGTGGGAGGTTCTCAATGTAGTACTGACGTAGGTGTGAACATTCAGTGTTTAAAGTCATGGAAGCAACTTAAATTAAATTGCCTTGAAGTTTTTCAAGCTTTGAAATTTCTATTTTGGATTTTTTAAAAAGGAGGAGTGAGGAGTGAGAAAGAGAAACAGCTTGTTCACTGGATAGCTTTCTGTCCACCCGCTTCCCCAACCCCCCAACTCTAGAAATCAGCAGGCATTTTACTGGCACTAGTACAAGTCTGTCAGTACTGGAGAGAATGTACATTTTGGTGTGTGCTTTTTGTATTGGTGACTTTAGTGAAAAAAACCCTTTCAGTAAGGTCTTCTCTTTACCAGGTAGAGTCACAGCCATCACCAAGAGAAGCTATATTTACAAGACCATGTTCCCTTGCAAGCTTGCTTGTACAATCTGCTCCTGAACATTCCATCTGGCATGGAAGGAAGAGATTCAAGACATGGGCTTACTTAAAGCAATATATAGTTTTTAAAATCAGAGATTCACATTCCGAGAAATAAAAGGAATAGATTCTACTCTTGCTTCTATTAAGCTTTCACAATTCTTTTATTTAGGCTATTGATCTGAATTGATTTTGGTGTCCAGAAAAACAGCAACAAAGATGTAAAATCTAAAGGAAAATTAAACTGGCCATCAAGCTGTCCACAAATAATGTTTCTCAAAAATAGTATTAGCCAAACCTCAAGTTTATGTGGATTTTCTTTATGTCTTGATTCTGCTGGTTGTTTTGATTTATGCTGATCAGTGAATGCAGATTGGTTCTGTGTCCTTAAGTATATAATGTTCATTTGGGAAGTGAGTGGCAGCAGTACTAATGCCTGGCAAGTAGTGGGTGCTAAATGAATATTTATTGAATGAAAGAATACTTTACATTTTAATAGCATTATGCAGTTTTTCAAGCACTGCAATAATCACTGTTTTATTTGATTCTCACAAGTATAATAGCCAGAGAAGAAACAGAGGATCACTGATTCGACATCCCTGACTAAGGTCAACCAGCTGGCAAGAGGTTAAGTTAGAATTTAAACTCAGATTACATAAATGGAAGATCATACAGGAAAGACAAGAGATCTCTTCAAGAAAACTAGAGATACCAAGGGAACATTTCATGCAAAGATGGGCTCGATAAAGGACAGAAATGGTATGGACCTAACAGAAGCAGAAGATATTAAGAAGAGGTGGCAAGAATACACAGAAGGACTGTACAAAAAAGAGTTTCACAACCAAGATAATCACGATGGTGTGATCACTCACCTAGAGCCAGACATCCTGGAATGTGAAATCAAGTGGGCCTTAGAAAGCATCACTACAAACAAAGCTAGTGGAGGTGATGGAATACCAGTTGAGCTATTTCAAATCCTGAAAGATGATGCTGTGAAAGTGCTGCACTCAATATGCCAGCAAATATGGAAAACTCAGCAGTGGCCACAGGACTGGAAAAGGTCAGTTTTCATTTCAATCCCAAAGAAAGGCAATGCCAAAGAATACTCAAACTACTGCACAATTGCACTCATCTCACATGCTAGTAAAGTAATGCTCAAAATTCTCCAAGCCAGGCTTCAGCAATACGTGAACTGTGAACTCCCAGATGTTCAAGCAAAGAAAAGGCAGAGAAACCAGAGATCAAATTGCCAACATCCGCTGGATCATGGAAAAAGCAAGAGAGTTCCAGAAAAACATCTATTTCTGCTTGATTGACTATGCCAAAGCCTTTGACTGTGTGGATCACAATAAACTGTGCAAAATTCTGAAAGAGATGGGAATACCAGATCACCTGATCTGCCTCTTGAGAAATCTATATGCGGGTCAGGGAGCAACAGTTAGAACTGGACATGGAACAATAGACTGGTTCCAAATAGGAAAAGGAGTACCTCAAGGCTGTATATTGTCACCCTGCTTATTTAACTTATATGCAGAGTACATCATGAGAAATGCTGGGCTGGAAGAAGTACAAGCTGGAATAAAGATTGCTGGGAGAAATATCAATAACCTCAGATATGCAGATGACACCACCCTTATGGCAGAAAGTGAAGAGGATCTAAAAAGCCTCTTGATGAAAGTGAAAGAGGAGAGTGAAAAAGTTGGCTTAAAGCTCAACATTCAGAAAACTAAGGTCATGGCATCTGGTCCCATCACTTCATGGGAAATAGATGAGGAAACAGTGCAAACAAGGTCAGACTTTATTTTGGGGGGCTCCAAAATCACTGCAGATGGTGACTGTAGCCATTAAATTAAAAGATGCTTACTCTTTGGAAGGAAAGTTATGACCAAGCTAGTTAGTATATTCAAAAGCAGAGACATTACTTTGTCAACAAAGGTCCGTCTAGTCAAGGCTATGGTTTTTCCAGTGGTCATGTATGGATGTGAAAGTTGGACTGTGAAGAAAGCTGAGCACTGAAGAATTGATGCTTTTGAACTATGATGCTGGAGAAGACTCTTGAGAGTCCCTTGGACTGCAAGGAGATCCAACCAGTCCATTCTGAAGGAGACCAGTCCTGGGTGTTCATTGGAAGGACTGATGCTAAACCTGAAACTCCAATACTTTGGCCACCTCATGTGAAGAGTTGACTCACTGGAAAAGACTCTGATGCTGGGAGGGATTGGGGGCAGGAGGAGAAGGGGACAACAGAGGATGAGATGGCTGGATGGCATCACCGACTGGATGGTCATGAGTTTGAGTGATCTCCGGGAGATGATGATGGACAGGGAGGCCTGGCGTGCTGCGATTCATGGGGTTGCAAAGAGTTGGACTTGACTGAGCAACTGAACTGAACTGAAGTGAACTGACCTTGACTCTATCTGGCATGTAGGCATGGAATGCAAGTCACCTTTGTGGAAGAACAATTAGTTTAGTTTGAGGGCAGTTTAGGAAACATTATGTAAGGAGCTGATAAGACTCTATTATGGAATGGTAAATTTGGATCATCTTGTAGAAGACCTTCAGTGGCAGGTTAATATGTTTGGACCCTACCTCAAAGTCAGTGGATTAGTGTTGTCCTGTAAGCAGATTATCTTTTTCCAAGATGGACTGGGGCATGGTGAGAGTGATAGCAAGCCGAGATGTTTCTTCCTCAGAAAAAAGAAAAAAAGGAAGTTGAGAAGGCTTGAAGTGGAGGGGAGGTGAAGTTGGGATGCTGTGCTCAAAGGTATTGGCCTTTGTAGTCTCACAGTATGATTCCTAGTATGAGTGGAAGTAGGGCAGGACAGAAGATCTGTGGAGGCACTTTAGAACCTCTCATATGAACAGAAAATAAAAGAGCTTGTAGACAGCAGTTGAGGTTTATCTTAAACTAGATGTCACAAATTGTGGTGGACCCAACTGGGAAAGTGTTGAGCTTTTAGCAATACAGTCAATGGAGTGGGAAAAGTAGAAAATACAGATATTAAAGGGGAAAGACATTATCCATTTGCCGTTTTTGCACCTAAGACGTACACAATTAAAGTTGTTAACTAAAAATTAGGGTGACAAAGTGAAAGAATTGAAAAGCATAGAAGACCAGGAAGTAGTCGTGAGAAGATTAAAGCTCTGACTCATTATGTGTGAGGATGCTGGAGAGGGGATTGTGGAGCCAGAGGAAGAATTTGAGAGAAATGAAAATTTCAGAAGCGTAATGAGTGACTAAAATGCAATGGAATTGGAGGTCACTGGGCTTTAGGAAATCAGTATAACAGAGGCCAGTCTAATAGGAGAATCATCCGCAAGGATGGTGACCTCAATGAGGAGAGTGTAAAGAAAAGGACCAGAGAAGAAATACAGTGAAGCGAAATGAAAGACCAAATCAAATTGAATTTCTTCATATCTGATTATTCATCTATCCTCCTGCCCTAGCCTACCCCACCTTCAACACTCATTTCCAGGTTACATTTCCAGGTCTTCAGTGAACAAAATTCACACTTAAACACAGCCTTTAAAATTATAGGATAGCCTAAAAAAAATTATAGGATAGTCTATATGCTATTTATAGGGAAGAAGAAAACTTTGCTGTTTTCATGAATGAATAGAACAAGGCTGAAAAGTGCATTAATACAATTCTTGGCAGGGAGGAGACTGAGGTATAGCCAACAGCTGTGAAACTAGAGTAAGCACAAAGATAGGGAAGGGGCAAACTGGACGGGAACAAATGCATTTAGACTTTGCTGAGGAAATGCCAAGGGTTATTTCTTGAGTAATCTAAACTTGCTTAAAATTCATTTGAAAAGAAATAAGTGAATTGTAGGAAAATCATAAATAATAGCAGAGTGGCTAGAGAGAATTTCAAAGTTTAGATAATGATTCTGTTGTAAATTAATGTGGGCTGCAATTTTTTTGGTTTGTTTTCCAGCAAGCCTTTCACTGGTATCAGTGCCAGTCTCCATGGTGCTGAGTTCATTCTCCTAAAGTCCTGAACTCCTTCTTTGCTTCCCCTGTCTTCCCAACACACTCACTCTTATCTGACTTTGTTAGGAAAGAACAGAAATCATACATTGCCAGCTTCTTCAGCTTCCCTCCGTTCCATCTCACATTTCCTCTACATCATTAGCCTCCTTCAACTTCTTCGCTCCCTTCCACTTTGGAGACAGAAGGTTTGTGCCTCTTTGCTAAGGGAGTGAAGGCTTACTTTCCATGTGTATCCCTCTTATTTCCCCTCAAGGCTCCTCCATATTCATCAGCTAGTTCCTCATTCCAGAACTATTAGTCTTTCTCTCTGCCATGTCTATTTAGTAAGTCTCTTGAAAGCTATTCCATATCTCATAACTTTATTTCCTCCCTATTGTTCACCTCCCAACTTATATATTAGGCTATGGCTCAAGGAATTCTGACATACCAAAGGCAACCAAAGTGAACAGATTCATAACTAAGGCTGTGTAATTCCCTACTTAAAAATAGAGACTAACATTGCCCAAGACAAGTTGATATTTGTCTCCTTATAACTGCAACTAACTATTGTGTGTGTGTTGTGTATATACATATATATACAAAATAGTTGGTTGCATATATAGTATATAAATATGTTTATAGATAGTATATACAGTGTGTATATACTACCCACTCCAGTATTCTTGCCTGGAGAATCCCATGGACAGAGGAGCCTGGCAGGCTATAGTACATGGGGTCACAAAGAGTCAGACATGACTGAGTGACTAAACAAGAATAACAATGCTATCTGTATACCATTTATATATATGGTATATAATATATATTGTATGTATTATATACAGTCTATACTATATTCATGTTTACTATATATGTATATAGTATATACTGTCTATACACTGTTGTGTATATACATATATATATACACACAATAGTTGGTTGAATATGTAGTATATAAATATGTATAAAATGAAAACCAGATTTTAGTTTTGAACAGTTGTGAATTTTCATATACATTTTATTATTGAACTCCATTTAGCAGTATTCCAGATAAAAATAACTTCTTGTCTAGGGTGAATTTCACTTCAGCTTTGGCATCGGAATCAATCTGAAGAGGGTTATTTTCAAGCTGGAAAAGTCCTAATTGCTTTTGTAAAAACTGAGAGTGTTCATACAGAATAAGTCCTCACCTCTCTGGCAACTGATAATTGGAAACCAGAAGTATTTTCCATATTGTGGTGAAGACTGTTTCTAAAAATTCTATTGCCCGAGAATGGAGATAAGAAAAATTGGGGGAAAGGTGGTTAGGAGGTGTATTTTTTGTTTGTTTGTATGTGGAGCCAGCTCAACTGATATCTCACAGTGAAAATACCAAAAATATTGGAGCATTTGACAAATAAGTGGTAAGCTTCCCTACCGCTGAAGTTAGAATGACATGATGATGGCAAACATATTTTTGGTCTGGTAGACAGTGAAAATCAGGGAAAAAAGGGAAATATAGCACTCTTAGGAGCAGATGGCAGTGCTTTCAAAACTTTTTGAGCTTTTTCTTTGCCTTTTTCAAACTTGTGTAATGTAACCAGTTAAAATAACTAAAATCAGATGCTATAATGATAGTGAGCACTATAGCACCTAGCAGACTGATTGGATAGATAAATGGAGCAATACTAATGATAGATTCCGTTAGTTAAGAGTGGATAAAGGGAAATTAGAGGTGATTCCAATGTAAGTCACATTGTCTTGACTTCTATTTTGGCCACTTTACAATGTGTCTCTATTTACTTAACTCTGAAAGATACCCATTAATATTAAGGGGGCATCTGATTTTTTAGCTTATTTTGAGCTAATATTAGACTCTCAGAAAAGCTAATTTTGGATTTACCAGGAAAACTAATACAGTGTGTTTTCATATAACCCTTACCCAGCTTTTCTTAGTGTTAGCATCTTATGTAACCATGGTACAATTATCAAAACCAGGAAATTAAAACTGGTACAATAACTTTAAACTGCAGACTTATTCAGATTTCACCAAATTTTCCATTGAAGTCCTTCTTATGGCCTAGGATTCAATCCAAGATCACAAATATCATTAAATTGTTATGTCTCCTTGGTCTCCCTTAATCTGTGATAGTCCTCAGTCTTTCCTTCCCTTTCATGACCTTGACACTTTTGAAGAGGACTGATCAGTAATTTTCTAGAATGTCTCTCAATTTGTGTTTGTCTGGTGTTTTCTCCTCATAAGATTGAGGTTAGAATTTTTGGCAACAATGCCACAGAGATTTGTTGTGTCCTTCTTTGTTTTATATCAAAGGGTTCATGGTGTCATTACGTCCCATTACTGGTGATGTTAATTTTTACTGCTTAGTTAAAATGGAGTCTGTTGGTTTTCTCCACTTCAAAAGTGCCATCATTCCCTTTGTAGTTAACAAATATCTTGGGAGACTTGATTTTTAACAGTGAAGTAGGGCAAGATTGCTCATATGTTTTCAAATGACTGGGCAACCATGAAGGGTAGGAAGACTGGTAACGTGACTTTGAATACAGACAAATTTGTTAAGGAGGAAGAAGTACTTTCTCTACAGCAAAATCTTCATGCCTCCTTCCCTCCACATTTCCCACTACCATTTGCAGCTAATAAAAGAAAACCTACATATTCAACCCCTATTTGGGGAAATGGTAATTATATAATTTATCTTGGTTCTACAGTTATACATTTCAGGTATGGCATCAGATAAAATCTCTTGGAAGTCCTTGGTGTTAGTTAGAGGTTTTGCTTGTTTCTATTTCTTATCTTTTCTTAAATAGTCATAATCTCTTTCCCTGTATGTGTAGGGAAAGAAAGACTTTATCAAAAAAGTCATCAGTTTTTATTTTGGATCACTGACAAGTCTGAGCTTAATTAATTATAACAATATTAGTCATGCTGACCAAATATCAAAATCCTCTTCTAATAAAACAGTGGAATGGCATAATTACTTGAGTTACAATTTCCAGGTTGACTGTGTCACTGACATCCTGTTCTTTAATCTCTCCAACTAATTTCTTTATTCCTTTGTTTGTTTATTCATCCATTCTTCATTCACTCAAGCACTTACACACTAAGTACATGCTGAGTACATACTAAGTAAAAGGTATTATTACATTGAGTGATTCAGGAGATAGAAGAGTAAGACACTATACCTGCCCACAGGACATTTACTGTTTATTATTCTAGTGGCAAAAGAGCTATCATATACTACTAAATTATGATATTCACCCCTCATTCATGGTTTCTCTTCCATGCTTTTCACTTACCCACATTCAACACAATCTGAAAATATTAAATAGAAAATTTTAGAAATAAATGATTGATAATGTTTTCTTTTTTTTTGCTTTTTCTCTCAAAAAACATAGAGTATCTTAATAATATGTACCATGTTAACAATTTTTCTTCTTGATCATACAAGGATATAATGACAAAGTACCTTTCAATATTAAAACCATGTCATATTACTGTATATTAAAACCAATTAAACTTTTTCAGAGAAAAAGGAAACTAACAATCCAAATAAAGAGAAAAAGGAAACTAACAATCCGAGAAAAGATCATATCTATGCTATGCAATTGACCCAGAAAGCAAAGTACGCATTTTTGATTGAAAAAAGCTGCAGGGTTTTCTTCTTTATTTTGGTGTTGCTTGATACAGCATTGTGATTTTGATTTGCATTTCACAAACAATTAATGATGTTGCACATCCTTTAATGTGCAATTTATTTGCAATTGTGTATCTTCTTTGGAGAAATGTGTATTTTAGTCTTTTACCCATTTTAAATTTTGGTTGTTTTTTCCTAAGTTGTAGGAGTTCTTTGTATATTTTGGGTATTAACCTCTTATCAGATATAAAATTTTCCAATTCTGTGTGTTGCCATTTTATTCTGTTGATTGTGCCCTGTGATACACAAAAGTTTTAAATTTTGATGTATTCCTATTTATCTATTTTTACTTTCATTGTCATATCTAAAAGATCATTGCCAAATCTAACATTACAAAGATTTCCCCTAAGTTATCATTAAAATTTGTTTTTTTCAATTTTTAGCTGGACATTAATTGCTTTACTGTTCTTATATTATCATTTAAGTGTTCTATAGTTTTAGCTCTCATGTTTAGGTCATTGATCCATCTTAAGTTAATTTTTCTATGTGGTGTAAGATAATATGTTGGACTTTATATTTTTTTACCTGTAGATTTTGTTTTCTCAGCTCCAGTTCTTGAAAAGAGTATCCTCTCTCCAGTGAATGATCTTGGACACTCTTGTCAAAAATCACTTGAATTTGCACTTGAGAGTTTATTCCTGAGCTCTCTATTTTATTCCATTAGACTATATGTTTGTCATTATGCCAGTACCACACTATTATGATTACTGTAGCTTTTATAGTAAGGTTGGAAACCAAAAAGCATGAGACTTCCAACTTTATTGTTCTTTTTGAAAATTGGTTTGGCTTTTTGGTTTCCTGAAATTTCATATGAATTTTAGAATGGGCTTTTCTATTTTTGCAAAAACATTATTGCATTTTGATACAGATTGCATTAAATCTGTAGATCACTTTGGGTAGAGGGAGTATCTGCTTATGAGGATTATAGTTTATCTATTCAACCCTATGAGGTAGGCACTATTTTTATTGAAGTATAATTGACTTACAATACTATATTAGTTTCAAGTATATGACATGGTAATTAGATATTTTTATACATTATGAAATGATCAGCATAAGTCTAGTTACCATCTGTAATCATAAAAAGTTATAATATTATCAACTATATTCCTTATGTTATATATTACATCCCTGTGACTTATTTACAGTTAGCCCTCCAGATCTGTAGGCTGTGATCTGTGGATCACAATGACCCAACCAACCACAAACTGCAATCTGCCATTGGTTCAACCCTTGGATGAGGAGCCTGTGAATATGGAGAGACAACTGCACTACATTATTTTATATACAGGACTTGAACTTCCACCAATTTTGGTATCTGCAGGGGTTCCCAGAACCAATTTCCTGTGGAGACTAAAAGACAACTCTATTTTTTAACTGGAAATTGGTACCTCTAAAAATCCTTCACCTATATCACTTATCCCCTCCCTCCTCTGTGGCAACCGCCAGCTTGTTCTATATGTCTATGAGTAGGTGACAATTCTGTTATATTTGTTCATTTGTTGTATGACTTCTTTTTGTATATTTCCATTATTCTGTCTTCTAGATGGCTAATCTGAGCCTTCTCTAATGGCTCAGTAGGTAAAGAATCCACCTGCAATAGAGGAGACCCAGGTTAGAGCCCTGGGTTGGGAAGATTCCCTGCAGTAGGAGATGGCAATCCACTCCAGTATTCTCGCCTGGTAAATTCCATTGACAGTGGAGCATGGTGGGCTACAGTCCATTGGGGTCACAAGAGTCGGACACGACTTAGTGACTAAACCACCACAGATGGCTAATCCAGTCTTCCATATCATCTAATCTACTATTGATTCCCTTTAGTGTATTTTTCATTTCAGTTATTATATTCCTCAGCTTTGATTGGTTCTTTCTTATATTTTCTAACTTTTTGTTGAAGTTTTCACTGTGTCCCTATTCTTCTCCTGAGTTTAGTAAGCATCTTTATTGTCATTACTTTGAAATTTTAACAGATAAATAACTTATTTAGGATTTTTTCTGGGTTTTATCTTGTTTTTTTCATTTGGAGCATATTCCTCTGTCTCCTATTTTTTGACTTTCTGTGTTAGTTTTGATAAATTAGGTGAAATAGCTACCTTTCCCAGTCTTGAAGGGGTGGCCTTGTGTAGAATGTCCCCTCTATAGACTGTGCTGGGTGCTTTTGGTGGGCCAACATGAGATGGAGTTGGTTCAGGCCAGTGGGTACAAAGATGTTGGTCAAAGGGTACAAACATGCAATTAGAAGATGAATAAGTTCTGAAGATGTAATGCACAGCATTGTGATTATAGTTAACTTTCTTTCTTTCACTCCTCTGGAAGACGGAAGGTCACCATTTCATAACTGTCAATATTCTTGTTTCCAATGTACATGTTGACCCTGTACCCAAATACCAAACATACCATCAAATAACCTTCCAGTTTTAAATAGCTTCTTAATTCGAGAGACTCCCAGAGAGAATCAATATGGCCTTCTGTTTTCATTTCCACTTGCATCTCCTAAAAATGTGCAGAAAAGTATAAACTTTGTATAGATTCTCGTCACAGCATGTGGCGTTTAATACCCACCCACCACCCCAGCCGCAAAAGCAATAGCCATACAAGGAAGTGGAATGAGCCACTCAGCACCGCTCTATGAGCAGTTTAAAATAACAGCTTTGTAGAACATATGTGAGCTCAGAATAAAGACCCCTGGTAAATTCATGCAATATGCTTTGTACACTAATAAAATTCATCATGGCCTCTTGCAATTCAATGATTATTCATGTTCTCCTCATTCTGATTTTTTTTTGGGGAAGGAGGAGAACAAATGGAAATAGTGCTATATAGCAGTATGTTGAGATGAAGGCAAATGGGATGTGATTTTTCTTAGGTGTGTAGTTCAGTGACGGAGCACAGCCTGAATATGAAGGTCGGCAGCAGTATTGCTTTTTCCTGTCAGAGCACTGGAATTAAGTGAAATGGATTTGAAATAGAAGAACATATTGTACTGTACTTCTTATGGAAGAAAACATATCCCTATAACACTTTGTACAAGCTAACATTAGACATGGTAATTAAATTCAGTGGTTGTTCCAAGATTAATAGATGCTTTCCTTCAAGTACTTTGCTAGCAGAACAGAATCAGATGGAAGCAAAATAAGAGAAAAATGATTCTCATCCTTTTCATTTCATTGAGCTTCAGAAAGCACTTTGCAGCTAACCCTTCACAAAGACCCAATACGTAGTCTCATGAGGTGGTCTCCTTTCCCTCTGATGCACGTAATATCCTGTAAAGCAATATCCTCTGACAAACAGCCAAGTTCCATCTAGGCTTTTGACAGGACTTATCATTGTGCATATTAGTGAATGTGAAAGTCACTCAATCGTGTCTGACTCTTTGTGACCCCATGGGGTATAGTCCATGGAATTCTCTAGGCCAGAATACTGGAGTGGGTAGCCTTTCCCTTCTCTAGGGGATCTTCCCAACCCAGGAATTGAACCCAGATCTCCCATACTGCAGGTGGATTCTTTATCAGCTGAGTCACAAGGGAAGCCCAAGAATACTGGAGTGGGTAGCCTATCCCTTCTCCAGCAGATCTTCCTGACCCAGGAATCGAACCAGGATCTCCTGAATTGCAGGCAGGTTCTTTACCAACTGAGCTGTCAGGGAAGCCACATATTAACTATCACCAAAATTTAAATCTGAATTCAAAACTCTCAGCTCATGTCAATAAAGGTGGTGTTAAATAAGTTATGTTGACTAGGGACTGACTTTTGTTTTTCAAAGAAAATACTATATTTAGGTTAGATCAGCTTACTCTTTTGCTTACATATGAAAAAGCACCAAATTGAGCAGCATATTTTATTGGTAAATAAACTTCCTTTTACTAGATCTTTTTTTCTAGTGAAGATACTCTCTAATCACTTTAAAATTAGACAAAATAACAACATACACTTCCTGATGGGATGTTCTGAGAAGAATACAACACTACCTTTTGGGTATTACTGTCAAAACACATAATCTGAACACGATCATTAGAAAAGCAGACAAATCCAAACAAAGGGTCATTCAATAATTCTTTGAAAATGTCAGTGTTATAAAAGACAAAGAAAGGCAACAGAACTGTTTTGGAGTAAAGGAGACTAAAACAATAAAATGATTAAATGTAATATGAGACCTTGGACAGAATCCTAAATTTTAAGGGAATTGCTATAAAGGGCATTATTCAACTGGCAAGATTGAAATGTGGATTAGAGATTAAATAGTAGTACTGTATCCATGCAAAATTTCCTGATTTTGGTAATGTAATTATGTAAGATAATATTCTTGCTCTTGGGGAATATAGATTTATATATCTAGGAGTAAAGAGGCATTATTTCTGCAACTGACTCTGAAATAATTCAGAAAAAATATATCAACATCTATCTATCCTTCCATCAATCCATCCAGAGGCAGAGAGAATGATAAAATAAATGGAGAAGAATATTAACAACTAATAAATCTAGATAAAGAGTACATGAAAAAGAGTTATTTTTTCATATTACTTATGCAAGGTTGCAAGGTTGCAACCTCTTATGTAGGCTGAAGTTATTTCCAAATAGAAAGTTTTTTTTTAAAGATATGTTTTAAAGCTTTAAAAAGATATTTTCTATACTTGGCATTAAGCATCAGTAGTCTCAAAAGTCTTGTCTTGCTTTCATCTCATATGCAATGAAATTATTACCATTAACAAAAAATTCTTAGCAGTGTCAAAGAACTGCAAAAAATTATTACCTGTTTTAAATTATGCAAAATTTATCTAAAATCTGTTGGATTTGAAATACAATTCATTGGTGTCAGTTTCAGAGATCTAGCTTACATACTTATTCAGTGGATACTGCAAATATTCCTTACTATTGTTGTGTGGGAATTTTTGGTTTGGTTCTTTAGCTTAATTCAACGTGTCCCATTTTGAGGAAGGTTAATAATGGAAATGTTTTATCTAAGTATCATGTTTTAAAAGAACTTTTAGTTTGATTATTCGTAAATGACATCACTTCAGACAGCTGCTATTTTTAAGGAAATTTGTGGGTGTACGGTCCCAGTGTTTTGGGGGGAGCATTACTGACATGTAGTAGGAGGAGGTCAGAATTGATAGACAGTGTGTGGGATACACCTAACTCATGAAAAATTGTCTTTCTTCCTGTACTATTTTAAATGTCCCACTGGACATTCTTCATGGCAAAAACCTGTTGATAATTATTAAATGTAGACCATAATTCCTTTTTTAAAAATAATTTACACAATTTTAATAATAACTGTTTTCTAGGAATGTAAATGTTTCTAAACACTGAAGAAAGAGTGAACTTACTCTTTTTTAAAAAAATTCTATCATAAAGTGTTTACCAATCTGAAAAATCGTGCCATCAATGGCAATGTCACTCATATTTGAGTGACCAACACATCTAAATCGGTCTGCATTATGAATCTGTCCCCACTATTGAGATCTCAGTTATATACACAAATATAACTATTTTGCCTTTATTTTAAAATATCAAAATTTAAAAGTTTCAACAACATTCAATTGCATATTGTCCAATTTCTTTATTTTAATTGAAAATTATCTGGTTTGGGCTCTTGGATATTATTGTTGCTAACTATCAACATTATTTTTTAGACCAGTTTCAGGTTCACAGTAAAGCTGAGCAGAAAATGCAGAGAATTCTCATATACCTCCTCCTCCCTACTAACAAAACCCAACATTAGAATGGTACATTTGTTATAATTGATGAACCTACGTTGACACATCATTATCGCCCTAAATGCTTGATTTATATTAGGATTCATGGTAATGCACATTGTTCTATGGATTCTGACAAATGTATAATGACATGTATCCACAATTACAGTATCATACAGAAAAGTTTCGCTGGCCTAAAAATCCTTCTTTCCACCTATTAATCCCTTTCTCCCTTCTAACCTCTGGCAATCATTGATCTTTTTACAGTCTCCATGGTTTTGCCTTCTCCAGAATGTCATACAGTTGGAATTAGAACCCTTAACACGTACTGAACATAGCCATTTCAAATAGGTTTGTTTCACTTAGCAATATGCATTTAAAATTTCTTTTTTTTTATCCAAATTCATTTATTATAAGTAGAAGTAAGCATCTGACTCACTGCAGTATGATTGTGCCCAAACATTTACTTAAAATATATTTTATATTATAAATTCAGTTCAGTTCAGTTAAGTTCAGTCGCTCAGTAATGTCTGACTCTTTGCGACCCCATGAATTGCAGCATGCCAGGCCTCCCTGTCCATCACCAACTCCCAGAGTTCACTCAGACTCACATCCATCAAGTCAGTGATGCCACCCAGCCATCTCATCCTCTGTCGTCCCCTTCTCCTCCTGCCCCCAATCCCTCTCAGCATCAGAGTCTTTTCCAATGAGTCAACTCTTTGCATGAGGTGGCCAAAGTACTGGAGTTTCAGCTTCAGCATCATTCCCTCCAAAGAAATCCCAGGGTTGATCTCCTTCAGAATGGACTGGTTGGATCTCCTTGCAGTCCAAGGGACTCTCAAGAATCTTCTCCAACACCACGGTTCAAAAGCATCAATTTTTTGGTGCTCAGCTTTCTTCACAGTCCAATTCTCACATCCATACATGACCACTGGAAAAACCATAGCCTTGACCAGACGGACCTTTGTTGGCAAAGTAATGTCTCCTTTTATTTCTCCTTTAGATCTTAGGATATTATATAGATTTTAAAAAATTACTAAGAAGTTAGGTTATATTACCATTGAACTTCATCTCAGTGGAGCACAGAGGATGATATAAAATATTTCTCCTTCTTTTTTAATTTTTCCATTTTATTTAAAACATTTCACAGCTTTATTGAGATATAATTGATAAATAAAAACTGTATATGTTTAGGTTGTAGAACATTTTTTTTTTGTTACGGTATACAATCTGATGTAGAATCTAAGAGTTGATCTCAAAGACCCAGATTAGAGTGGTGGTTGACAGGGGTTAGGGTTGGAAGAAATGAGATGTTGGTCAAAAGAGAAAAACTTTCAGTTATATTCAGGTATGACCTAAATCAAATCACTTAGGATTATACAATGAAAGTGACAAATAGATTCAGGGTATTAGATCTGATAGATAGGGCCTGAAGAACTATGGACAGAGGTTCTTAACATTGTACAGGAGGGTGTGATCTAAACCATCCCCAAGAAAAAGAAATGCAGAAAGGCAAAATGGTTGCCTGAGGAGGTCTTACAAATAGCTGAGAAAAAGAAGAGAAGCTAAAGGGAAAGCAGAAAATGAAAGATATATCCATCTGAACACAGAGTTCCAAAGAATAGCAAGGAGAGATAAGAAAGCCTTCCTCAGTGATCGATACAAAGAAATAGAGGAAAACAATACAATGGGAAAGACTAGAGATCTCTTCAAGAAAATTAGAGACACCAAGGGAACATTTCATGCAAAGATGGGCACAATAAAGGACAAAAATGGTATGGAGCTAACAAAAGCAGAAGATATAAAGAAAAGGTGGCAAGGTGTGGTCCTAAGATGGTGGAGGAATAGGATGGGAGATCATTTTTCCCCCCACAAATTCATCGAAAGATCATTTGAATGCTGAGAAAATTTCACAAAACAACTTCTGAACACTGGTGGAGGATACCAGGCACCCAGAAAGGCAGCCCATTCTCTTTGAAAGGAGGTAGGACAAAATATAAAAGATAAAAAGAGAGACAAAAGAATTAGGGATGGAGAGCCACCCCAGGGAGGGAGTCGTGAACGAGAAGTTTTCAAACACCAGGAAACCCTCTCACCGGTGCATCTGTGGGGAGTTTTGGAATCTGAGAGGGCAACATAACTGGGAAGAAAACAAAAACAAAAATTATGCGCCTAACTGCAACTCCCAAAGGAGAAGTAGCCCAGATGCTTGCATCTGCCAGCAGCGAGCCGGGGCTGAACAGGGAGGCACGGGCTGCATGCTTAGGGTAAGGACCAGGCCTGAATGCCCTGAGGACAATCTGAGGGAGCTAATGTGAGACAGCAACCCGAACTGTGGGATAGCCAGAGAGAAAAAAAAAGGGAGAGAGAACTTTCCCACAAAAAGCTCTAAGGCACAGCCTGATCTGCTCACAGAACAAAGGATTGAGCAAACACCAGAGGAGAGCT
This sequence comes from Budorcas taxicolor, assembly GCF_023091745.1. Lineage (NCBI taxonomy): Eukaryota > Metazoa > Chordata > Mammalia > Artiodactyla > Bovidae > Budorcas > Budorcas taxicolor. The sequence goes on along the minus strand of NC_068935.1, from coordinate 123,933,871 downwards.
AGCCGGCAGTGAACTGGCCCCTTCCCCCGCCGGAGGTAGAGAGTCAGGCAGGCGACAGACAGAGCCGGAAGGCAAGGGGCAATCTCGGCTTCAGAGATGGCATCCTCCACCAAACTATGAGCAGGCTCCCAGTTACTAACCAAGTCTTCCTGGGATTCTGGACAGTTGACATCCACCAGGGGAGTCAGAGCTCAGCTTCCCAGAGAAGACACATGCCACACCTGAGGCAGTGCTCTCATTGTAAACCCAGGAATCTGAGCGGCTGGGACCAGGGAGGTGATAATATGTACCATCCAGCTGGGAGAGTATGCTCGCCAAGCCCCTGGTCACCTGAGCTGCTCAGACCTGGGAAGGGCACAAAACGCAGGCCCAACCAAGTCTGTGCCTTTGTGGAGTACCCAAGAACCTGAACCTGAGCAGCTTAGACCTGGGAAGTACACACAACCTATGGCCCGCTTTAGCCTGCTTTAGACAGAGCCCCTACAGAGCAACCTGGAGCCTGAGCAGTGTAGACCAGGAAAGCACACACGTCACGAGTTGGGGGCAAATCCAGTATGGCCCAGACACTGCAAGCACACCCCACAAATGCCAGTGATATTTGTTTGCAGTGTTCCTGCCTCCCACAGCACAACTGAACAAGTTAGCCTAAATAAGTGACCACCTTCACATCCTTGTGTCAGGGCAGAAATTAGACACTGAAGAGACTTGCAAACAGAGGAAGGCAAAATAAACAAAAGAGGGACCCACTTTGGAAGTGACAGGTGCAACAGATTAAAACCCTCTAGTTAGCACTGACCACATTGGAAGGGGCCTATAGACCTTGGGAAGAAGTATAAGCTGGAACAAGGAACTATCTGAAACTGAGCTGACCCCGCACTGCCCTCAACAGCTCCAGAAAATTCCTAGATATATTTTACTATTATCATTTTTAAATTTTTTATCTTTAAGTTTGTTATTACTCCTTTAATTTTCATTTTCTAACCTACAATTACCTTGCAAAAAAAGACCCTATTTTATATATTTATATTTTTATTATTTATATATATTATATATATATTATAATTTTTGTGATTTTGTTTTGTTTCTTTAATATTGTGTTTTTGAGAGTTTAACCTCTATATTTTTAATCTTTGCTTTTGGTCTGTGTTATCAATTTTGTACCTTTAAGAATCCAATCTTCAGTACCCATTTTTACTTAAAAATCTGATTACTGGTTTGATTGCTCTCTGCCCTTTTTGACTCTCCTTTTTCTCCCCCAGGTCACCTCTATCTCCTCTCTCCCCCTTCTCTTCTCTACACAAATCTGTGAATCTATTTAGATGTTCTGGGCTGTGGAGAACACTTAGGGAACTGATTACTGGCTAGATCTGTCTCTCTCTTTTGACTCCCCCTCTTCTCCTCCTGGTCATCTCTATCTCGTCCCTCCCTCTTCTCTTCTGTATGTAACTCTGTGAACCTCTCTGAGTGTTCCAGACTGTGGAGACACATAGGGAATTGATTACTGGCTAGATTACTCTCTCCCTTTTTGATTTCCCCTCTTCTCCTTCTGGTTACGTCTCTCTCCCTACTCCTCCTTCTCTTCTCCATGTAACTCAGTGAACCTCACTGGGTGTCCCTCACTGTGGATAATCTTTTCACCATTAACCTAGATGTTTTATCATTTGTGCTGTATGGATGGAGAAGTCTTGAGGCTACTGTAAAATAAGACTGAAAGCCAAAGGCAGGAGACTTAAACCCCAAACTTGAAAACACCAGAGAACTCCTGACTCCAGGGAACATTAATCGACAAAAGCTCATCCAAAAGCCTCCATACCTACATTGAAACCAAGCTTCACCAAAGAGCCAACAAGTTTCAGAGCAAGACATACCAAGCTAATTCTCCAACAACGCAGGAACATAACCCTGAGCATTAAAATACAGGCAGCCAAAAGTCACACCAAACCCACACACACCTCAAAACTCACTACTGGACATTTCATTGCATTCCAGAGAGAGGATATCCAGCTCCACCCACAGGGAGAAACCTCCACAATAAAGAGGAACCACAAACTTCCAGCATAAAGAAAGGCCACCCCAAGCATAGCAATCTAAACAAGATGAAAAGGCAGAGAAATATTCAGCAGGTAAAGGAACATGACAAATACCCACCAAACCAAACAAAAGAGGAGGAGATAGGGAGTCTACCTGAAAAAGAATTCAGAATAATGAGTGTAAAAATGATCCCAAATCTTGAAAACAAAATGGAGTTACAGATAGTCTGGAGACAAAGATTGAGAAGATGCAAGAAAAGTTTAACAAGGATCTAGAAGAAATAAAAATGAGTCAATCAATAATGAACAATACAATAACTGAGATCAAAAGCACTCTGGAGGGAACCAACAGTAGAATAACTGAGGCAGAAGATAGGATAAGTAAGGCGGAAGATAGAATGTAGAAATAAATGAAGCAGAGAGGAAACAAGAAAAAAGAATTAAAAGAAATGAGGACAACCTCAGAGACCTCTGGGACAATCTCAAATCCCCAACATTCAAATCATAGGAGTCCCAGAAGAAGAAGACAAAAAAAAAAAAAAAAAAAAAAAAAGCCATGAGAAAATACTTGAGGAGATAATAGTTGAAAACTTCCCTAAAATAGGGAAGAAAATAGCCAGCCAAGTCCAAGAAACCCAGAGAGTATCAAATAGAATAAACCCAAGGTGAAACACCCCAAGACACATATTAATCAAATTAACAAAGGTCAAACACTAAGAACAGATATTAAAAGCAGCAAGGGAAAAACAACAAATAACACACAAGGGGGTTCCCATAAGGATAACAGCTGATGTTTCCACAGAAACGCTTCAGGCCAGAAGGGAATGGCACGACATACTTAAAGTGATGAGAGAGAAAAATCTACGACTCAGATTACTGTACCCAGCAAGGATCTCATTCAAATATGAAGGAGAAATAATAAGCTTTACAGACAAGTGAAAGCTCAGAGAAGTCAGCACCAATAAACCAGCTCTTCAACAGATGCTAAAGGATCTTCTCTAGACAGGAAACACAGAAAAGGTGTGTAAACTTGAACCCAAAGCAACAAAGTAAATGGCAATGGGATCATACTTATCAATAATTACCTTAAATGTAAATAGGATGAATGCCCCAACCAAAAGACAAAGACTAGCTGAATGGATACAAAAACAAGACCCCTATATATGCTGTCTACAAGAGACCCACCTCAAAACAAGGGACACATACAGACTGAAAGTGCAGGGCTGGAAAAAGATATTTCACGCAAATGGAGACCAAGAGAAAGCAGGAGTTCCAATACTCATATCAGATAAAATAGACTTTGAAATAAAGGCCATGAAAAGAGACAAAGAAGGACACTACATAATGATCAAAGGATCAAGAAGATATAACATTTATAAATATATATGCACCCAACATAGGAGCACTGCGATATGTAAGGCAAATGCTAACAAGTATGAAAGGGGAAATGAACAGTAACACAATAATAGTGGGAGACTTAAATACCCCTTCACACCTATGGAAGGATCAACTAAACAGAAAATTAGCAAGGAAACACAAACTTTAAATGATACAATGGACCAGTTAGACCTGATTGATATCTATAGGACATTTCACCCCAAAACAACGAATTTCACCTTTTTCTCTAGTGCACATGGAACCTTCTCCAGAACAGATCATATCCTGGGCCATAAATCTAGCCTTGATAAATTCAAAAAAATTGAAACCATTCCAGGCATCTTTTCTGATTACAATACGGTAAGATTAGATGTCAACTACAGGAAAAAAAAAACTATTAAAACTACAAACATATGGAGGCTAAACAACACACTTCTGAATAACCAACAAATCACAGAAAAAAAAAATCGAAATATGCATAGAAATGAATGAAAATGAGAACACAACAACCCAAAACCTATGGGATTCAGTAAAAGCAGTGCTAAGGGAAAGGTTCATAGCAATACAAGGTTACCTCAAGAAACAAGAGAAAAATCAAATAAATAACCTAAATCTACACCTAAAGCAATTAGAAAAAGAAGAAATGAAGCACCCCAGGATGAGTAGAAGGAAAAAAATCATAAAAATTAAAGCAGAAATAAATTGGTTGAGCTCATTGTGTAGTTGTTCACTGAGCACTTATCCTACTGTCAAAAGACTTGATGTGGATACGTGGTGATCCCAACAGCCCTGCTGATGAAGGAATCACCTCCAACCAGTTTTTCTTGGAGACTTAGCACAGCTCCTATCTGACTCACAGCTGAAATCTTACATCACATCCACATTTACCACTTTCCTGTGAGCACCTCTGCTCCAAATGAGCAGTATCCTAGCCATTCTGCAGCCTTTCTCTGAGACCTGTTGGCATAGAAGGGATCTATCTTTCCATATGCTTCAGAAAGTGAAAACTGGGGACTTGAATGGTCAGATATTTTTTAAGAGACATTGTCTCTTACATATCTCACCTCTGCTCAATACCTTTAGGAAGCAGAACAATGTGACAAATGATAAAGATAAAGCTCTTCCTTATAGACCTACCCAAATATTGATTCAGTTCAGCTCAGTTCAGTTCAGTCACTAGGTCGTGTCCGACTCTTTGCGACCCCATAAACTGCAGCATGCCAGGCCTCCCTGTCTATCACCAACTTCCGGAGTTCACCCAAACTCATGTCCATCGAGTTGGTGATGCCATCCAGCCATCTCATCCTCTGTCGTCCCCTTCTCCTCCTGCCCCAAATCCCTCCCAGCATCAGAGTCTTTTCCAATGAGTCAACTCTTTGCATGAGGTGGCCAAAATATTGGAGTTTCAGCTTTAGCATCAGTCCTTCCAAAGTACACCCAGGACTGAACTCCTTTAGAAGGGACTGGTTGGATCTCTTTGCAGTCCAAGGGACTCTCAAGAGTCTTCTCCAACACCACAGTTCAAAAGCATCAATTCTTCAGTGCTCAGCTTTCTTCACAGTCAAAATCTCACATACATAGATGACTACTGGAAAAACCATAGCCTTGACTAGATGGACTTTTGTTGACAAAGTAATGTCTCTGCTTTTGAATATGCTATCTTGGTTGGTCATAACTTTCCTTCCAAAGAGTAAGCATCTTTTAATTTCATGGCTGCAGTTACCATCTGTCGTGATTTTGGAGCCCCCCAAAAATAAATTCTGACACTGTTTCCACTGTTTCCCTATCTATTTCCCATGAAGTGATGGGACCAGATGCCATGATCTTCATTTCCTGAATGTTGAGCTTTAAGCCAACTTTTTCACTCTCCTCTTTCACTTTCATCAAGAGGCTTTTTAGATCCTCTTCACTTTCTGCCATAAGGGTGGTGTCATCTGCATATCTGAGGTGATTGATATTTCTCCCAGCAATCTTGATTCCAGCTTGTGCTTCTTCCAGCCCAGCATTTCTCATGATGTACTCTGCATATAAGTTAAATAAGCAGGGTGACAAGATACAGCCTTGATGTACTCGTTTTCCTATTTGCAACCAGTCTGTTGTTCCATGTCCAGCCCTAACTGTTGCTTCCTGACCTGCATATAGGTTTCTCAAGAGGCAGGTCAGGTGGTCTGGTATTCCCATCTCTTTCAGAATTTTCCACAGTTGACTGTGATCCACACAGTCAAAGGCTTTGCCATAGTCAATAAAGCAGAAATAGATGTTTTTCTGGAACTCTTTTGCTTTTCCATGATCCAGCGGATGTTGGCAATTTGATCTCTGGTTCCTCTGCCTTTTCTAAAACCAGCTTGCACAGCTGGAATTTCATGGTTCATGTATTGCTGATGCCTGGCTTGGAGAATTTTGAGCATTACTTTACTAGCGTGTGAGCTGAGTGCAATTGTGCAGTAGTTTGAGCATTCTTTGGCATTGCCTTTCTTTGGAACTGGAATGAAAACTGACCTTTTCCAGTCCTGTGGCCACTGATGAGTTTTCCAAGTTTGCTGGCATATTGAGTGCAGCACTTTCACAGCATCATCTTTCAGGATTTGAAATAGCTCAACTGGAATTCCATCACCTCCACTAGCTTTGTTCGTTGTGATGCTTCCTAAGGCCCACTTGACTTCATATTCCAGGATGTCTGGCTCTAGGTGAGTGATCACACCTTTGTAATTATCTTGGTCATGAAGATCTTTTTTGTACAGTTCTGTGTATTCTTGTGACCTTTTCTTAATATCTTCTGCTTCTGTTTTATACATACCATTTCTGTCCTTTATCAAGCCCATCTTTGCATGAAATGTTCCCTTGGTATCTCTAATTTTCTTGAAGAGATCTCTAGTCTTTCCCAATCTGTTGTTTTCCTCTATTTCTTTGCATGACCAAACCAGTAATGCTGAAGAAGCTGAAGTTGAAGGTTTCTATGAAGACCTACAAGACCTTTTAGAACTAACATCCAAAAAAGATGTCTTTTTCATGATAGGGGACTGGAATGCAAAAGTAGGAAGTCAAGAAACACCTGGGGTAACAGGCAAATTGGGCCTTGGAATACAGAATGAAGCAGGGCAAAGGCTAATAGAGTTTTGCCATGAGAATGCACTGGTCATAGCAAACACCCTCTTCCAACAACACAAGAGAAGACTCTACACATGGACATCATCAGATGGTCAACACTGAAATCAGATTGATTATATTCTTTGTAGCCAAAGATGGAGAAGCTCTATACAGTCAACAAAAACAAGACCGGGAGCTGACTGTGGCTCAGATCATGAACTCCTTATTGCCAAATTCAGACTTAAATTGAAGAAAGTAGGGAAAACCACTAGACCATTCAGGTATGACCTAAATCAAATCCCTTATGATTATACAGTGGAAGTGAGAAATAGATTTAAGGGTCTAGATCTGATAGATAGAGTGCCTGATGAACTATGGAATGAGGTTCGTGACATAGTACAGGAGACAGGGATCAAGACCATCCCTATGGAAAAGAAATGCAAAAAAGCAAAATGGCTGTCTGGGGAGGCCTTACAAATAGCTGTGAAAAGAAGAGAAGTGAAAAGCAAAGGAGAAAAGGAAAGATATAAGCATCTGAATGCAGAGTTCCAAAGAATAGCAAGGAGAGATAAGAAAGCCTTCCTCTGCAATCAATGGAAAGAAATAGAGGAAATATTGATTAGTTTTCTCAATAATGAAGGAGTAACCAAGAGTGACTCCCTTCTGTTTTCCTCAAGAAGGTGAGGTGAAGGGATAATCTCCCGATAGGAATACAGGAGGAACACAGGAATACATGAACTGTGCTCACAGTTTGCAATCATATTTCCAAGGGCAGATGGACCCTAGGCATACCTCCAAGAGAACTGCTCTCTTTCCTCTCAGTAACCCTGTTTTTTTTTTTTTTTTTCTTTACTGAAAATGCAGGTGGCATGGAATCTTTGAGCCAAAAACTAAGCCATCTCCAAATCCAGTCCAGGAAAATTTGTCTTTGTTCTAAATAAGGCTTGATCTCAGCTATGTCTACTTTATTTTACAATCTCTATAGGAAAAAAAGGTCTCAAACGTTCTCTCATGTCACTCTACCACACAAGCCTCACCTACAGTGTTTCCTTGCAGATATGTACCCTTCATCTGATTTGTGCCTACTCTTGATAGAGGCTGCCCGAATTTCACGCCCTCTACCCCCACCGTACATACACTCATATCCTGGCTTTCACAGTTTTGGCTCCAGTTTTTTCTTTAGACTAGCCATTAGTCTGATCTTGCTTTAGACTTCAGTTTCCTGCACTGATTCATTCATTCATTTAGTCACACAAAAACATCCTTGTGTTGGATGAGCTTTGCTCTAGGCTGGACAATCTAGAAACCTTGGCTGCAGCAGTTCTGATTCACATGTCTTTCATCCTACCCCGGGAGCCTCAAAGTGTCCTTCTCATGGAGAAAGCGTAAGCACAAGAACGAGGAAGAGAAATCCGGCATGTATTTTTCACAACTCTGTTGTATTTGCTAATCCCATTGGTCAAAGCACGTCGCTGTAACTAAAGCCAGGGTAAGGGATTGTGTCCCAGCTCTGCTGGAAAGGACTGCAAAGGTATATGACAGAAGATATGGATACAAGTAGAAGTGGAGAACTGGGGTCACTGATACAATCGTCTGCACTTCTTGTCTCCTCCACCTCACCACTTCTGCTGTCTTATTTCTCTTGGACTGCATCCACATTATCTGCCCAAATCCCACTTCAGTTTGCCATGCCTTTTGGGCATTGTTAAAGGTGACTTTAATAACCTCAGATATGCAGATGACAGCACCCTTATGGCAGAAAGCAAAGAGGAATTGAAGAGCCTCTTAATAAAATTGAAAGAGGAGAGTGAAAAAGTTGGCTTAAATCTCAACATTCAAAAAAGTAAGATCATGGCATTCGGTCCCATCACTTCATGGCAAATAGATGGGGAAACAATGGAAACAGTGAGAGACTTTATTGTTTTGGTTCCAAAATCACTACAGATGGTACCTTCAGCCATGAAATTAAAACACGCTTGCTCCTTGGAAGAAAAGCTATGACCAATCTAGACAACATATTAAAAAGCAGAGACATTACTTTGCTGACGAAGGTCCATCTAGTCCAAGCTATGGTTTTTCCAGAGGTCATGTATAGATGTGAGAGTTGGACCATAAAGAAAGCTGAGTACCAAAGAATTGATGCTTTTGAACTGTGGTGTTGGGGAAGACTCTTGAGAGTTCCTTGGACTGCAAGGAAATCAAACCAATCCATCCTAAAGGAAATCGGTCCTGAATATTCATTTGGAAGGACTCATGCTGAAGCTGAAGGTCCAATCCTTTGGCCACCTGATGCAAAGAACTGACTCACTGGGAAAGACCCCGATGCTGGGAAAGATTGAAGGTGGGAGGAGAAGATGAGATGGTTGGATGGCATCACCAACCTAATGGACATGAGCCTGAGCAAGCTCTGGGAGTTAGTGATGGACAGGGAAGCCTGATGTGCTGCAGTCCATGGGGTCACAAAGAGTTGGACACGACTGAGTGACTGAGCTGATCTGAGTAACTTTTCTCTCAATTTGCATTTAGGCTGCTCAAATTCAGTTTGTTCACCTCACAATCATGTTCACATCTTTGTCCTGTATAGAAAAATGCCAAAATACAGTCAAAGATTTTTGTTAATCACATAAAGTTGTTTTAGGACTAGAAAGCAGCTTGTAGAAATATAATCACTAAAGATAAGTGATTATTAAAAGATATTCTAGATCTGAATTTTAAAAATTACTTAAGTGCTACTTGATCAGTAGATGGTCTTCTTGCCCAAGCCTGCACCTCTGAATCAGGTTTGAGAATGTAAACAAGCCCAGGACACTGTAGGGGATGTAAAAATTTAAATGATGGGGCTCCCTATGCATTCTTTCATTGAGTGGTGATGAAAGAACTGATAATTCTGAGATGGTGTAGGCAGTTGACATGAACTTGAAGTCTTAACTCTTGCAGGCTGATTCAAATAAGTTCACAGAACACCTCTGTATTAATGCTCTTGGTGGCTTGGCATGAAATATTTTTGTGTTACAAAGACAGTGGTAGAACCAAGTGTGACCTCAGGACTGTGATATGATGGAAAGATCACTGAACTGGTAGCTTGGAACTCTGAATTCTAGACCCTGATAAGCCACAACATTAGCTACATATACTTAGGTGAGTCTCTTAACCTCCCTGAATCTTAACTTCCTCATTTGCAAATATAGACTTGTATTAGATACACTTAAGGTTTTTGCCTAGCTCTAAGAGACCTGCCTCTTGAGAAATCCATATGTAGATCAGGAAGCAACAGTTAGAACTGGACATGGAACAACAGACTGGTTCCAATTAGGAAAAGAAGTACGTAAAGGCTGTATATGGTCACCCTACTTATTTAACCTATATGCAGAGTACATCATGAGAAACACTGGGCTGAAGGAAGCACAAGCTGGAATCAAGATTGCTGGGAGAAATATCAATAACCTCAGATATACAGATGACACCACCTTTATGGCAGAAAGTAAAGAGGAACTAAAGAGCCTCTTGATGAAAGTGAAAGAGGAGAGTGAAAAAGTTGGCTTAAAGCTCAACATTCAGAAAATGAAGATCATGGCATCTGGTCCCATCACTTCATGGGAAATAGATGGTGAAACAGTGGAAACAGTGGCTGACTTTATTTTTTTGGGCTCCAAAATCACTGCAGATGGAGATGGCAGCCATGAAATGAAAAGACACTTACTCCTTGGAAGGAAAGTTATGACCAACCTAGACAGCATATTCAAAAGCAGAGACATTACTTTGTCAACAAAGGTCCGTCTAGTCAAGGCTATGGTTTTTCCTGTGGTCGTATATGGATGTGAGTGTTGGACTATAAAGAAAGCTGAGTGCCAAAGAATTGATGCTTCTGAACTGTGATGTTGGAGAAGACTCTTGAGAGTCCCTTGGACTGCAAGGAGATCCAACCAGTCCATCCTAAAGGAGATCAGTCCTGGGTATTCATTGGAAGGATTGATGTTGAAGCTGAAACTCCGATACTTTGGCCATCTGATGTGAAGAGCTGACTCATTGGAAAAGACCCTGATGCTGGGAAAGATTGAGGGTGGGAGGAAAAGGGGATGACAGAGGATGAGGTGGTTGGATGGCATCACCGACTCCATGGACATGGGTTTGGGTGAACTCTGGGAATTGGTGATGGACAGGGAGGCCTGTGTGCTGCGGTTCATGGGGTCGCAAAGAGTCGGACATGATTGAGCTACTGAACTGAACTGAACTGAAGATTCTATCACCCTAAAAATTATTACATATCTGACAATTGGAGCCCTTCCTAATTTGTCCTAAATACATCATAGTTGCTAAAAGGAAATCAAGTGATTTGGCAGAGTTTTATCCCTGTATGTATTAATTTTATGTGTGATCAAAAGATAATGTGTAGCATAAATAATGTCTTCAGACCTATTGTATCTTGAAGTTAGACAAGAGTATATACCTTACTTAATATGAACTCATCTAACTACTAGAAAGACAGCTCAAAATACTGATAATGGATTAGCATTATCATATTTACATATAAAGAATCCCTTTTCCCATTAACAAATGATATAATAAAGGCCTTGCTAATGAATGGTGACTGGGGTATCTTTTACCACCTTAAGAACTGATTTTAAGCAAACAATGATGGCTTATTTTTCAAATCCCTTGTGTTATTTTGCTCACAAATAGAAAGGGATTGCAAAGATATTTTAATTGATTTGCTGGCAAGTTTACAGCCTCTCTTGGTGATTTATTGGGTTTATATGGCTCTTGGTGAATTTCAGCATCTAGAGTTATCCACTTTTTATTTTCCAGTGCATTAAGTTGGTGGTATGATAGGCTGTCTTCAGATGTAGGCTATGTCTCCCATCTACTTCTTACTACCCTTAGTGAGTTAGATGTTTTTAGATTATCATTACTGCCATTTGAGCTCTTGGAATCCACACATTCACTCAGCAGTTAACTGGAACTCTATTACTGGAAGCCAAGTGTTTTGGACACCTGGGAGTAAAGAGTCATTATGAAAAACAATAATTTTTCCCATATTACTCTATAAATAAATGAGATAACATCAGAGTACTTTGTATATCATAAAACATTTGCAAAAGCATGTTACAATTCTCTTTTTATTTTTTATCTTTTATTGTTGTTGTTCAAAATGGTAAAGTTAACAAAATCTTTGTTTGTCCATACATGACTATCAGCTTACTCTACTTTTCACCACCAGTCTGATGTCCCTAAATGTCATCTTTAATTAAAACACTGAAGTTGCCATATTTACTCTTTGGGTCACAACACTTCTTTCCTGTGTTTAGTCTCTTTGTATGTGTGCACCTCTATAAATAATTGAACTTCACAATGCAAAAGAGCCACCATCCCCTAATTAAAGCCGTTTTTGGTTGCTTTTGTCCTTTAATTAAAATCTCACTCTAGTCAAATGCATTGATTTTTAAGTCAATTTTTTCTTGTCTCTTAAATTTTAAATGACCAAGAGATACTTCTGTGGAAACACCTTTTAAATTTAGTCCTCTTAAAAGTGCCAATCCTAGTCTGAGTCCATAGTCTTGCATTCAGGCTTAGAAAAAATTTTAATGTTACATTATGGAGTCCTCATTCTCTGTTTGATAAAATCCTTCCATTTTTATCCCCCTTTAAGATGTTGCTCTAAAATCACTCCTAGCTTTTGATGTTTCTTTAAATGTCTAAGGAGATACTGCATCATAGAAACATGGTATGTTATTCCGCTCCATTTTTTTTTTTTTCTATCAAACAAATCTATGTTAGGGAAAATTCACTTCTACATCTAACACCCTCAATGCTTCTATTATAGCATACACAGAATTGATGTCCTAATTTATGTCCATCAGCTTAGACGAGGTTTTCTCAGCCTCAGTGCTACCTATGTTTTAAGCCAAATAATACTTTGCTGTGAGGGCTGACCTGTGCCTTATAGAATGTTCAGCAGCATCCTAGGCCTCCACCCATTAGATGCCAGCATCATCTCCCCCAAGTTGTGACAACTAAAAATGTCTCCAAATGCCCTGGGGGGCAATATTGCCCCTAACTGAGAACCACTGACTTATCTATACCAATCAGGCTATTCCTCGGCTCAGTTTTTATGTTTTTAAAGGTGGAAGCTTTGATTTGCTCAATTTAACTGGTAATGCGTGATCATTCTCTCTTACTAAGAGTACAGGAGCTATTCTATGTTTGTAGCAAACTGTTCATCTGTGGTAGAGACCATCTACTTACACAAGCTTATATATATGAAGTGTGTTAGTTGCTCAGTAGTGTCTGACTCTTTGTGACCCTATAGACTGTAGCCTGCCAGGCTTCTCTGTCAGTGGAATTCTCCAGGCAAAAATACTGGAGTGGGTAGCTATTCCCTTCTCCAGGGGATCTTCCCGACCCAGGGAATGAACCTGGGTCTCCTGCATTGCAGGTAGATTCTTTACCATCTGAGCTTACTGTGTGGTATTTATGCTATAAGCACTACTTCTACATTTTCTCATTTAGTTCTGTTTCACATATGAAGAAACAAAGGCAAGAAACCCAATTTCCTGGAAACTTTTTATCCAGATTTCAGAGAAGGCAAATATTCTAGTCCTTTAAAACCCCTAAACTGCTTTTTTTTTTCTTTGTTATGCTCATTTTGTGACTTTAAGCAACTTATTAAACTTCCAAATGCTTTAATTTTTAATTGTATTATTATTATCATTATTACCTATATAAACCATAACAATAAAAAAATTTACTCTTTGACTTAGAATTCTATTTGAAACCTCCTTCAAAAGAAACTTTGAATTTTCATGTAGCTTGTTAACTTGCTATAATACCAGAGTTACTTTTGTCTTCCCTCTTGTTGAAACTGCTAACATACTGGACACACAGACACTCAATAAATCCTTGCCAACTGACTGCATAAACAACCAGGAGTAAGTACAAATTGATTATCTATAGAAATTCAACATATTTTTCCCAAGGATATTAACAGTTCTTGATATTCCACTGTTGATGATCCACTATGAGTATTTGTGTGTTTTGACATATACTAGTAGTTCATTTCTCTAAACCAAAGAGCTCCAATCAGCACTTTTTCCCAAAGTTCTGGGCTATCAGCAGTAGCTATTATTCACTTAGGTCTCAATAGACATTAACTTTAAATCTGAGACAACTTGCAGACAAAGGAGAAGGCGGGAGAACTCAGTCATCAATTTAGTTATGTGGAGCTGGCCTTATGAAACTGAATTTCATCTTGAACCCTTCTGTCTTCACTTCTTCAGGCTGCTGTACGTAGTCTGTTGCTTCAGAGTAGTGATTAATCACCTTCCGAAGGCCCCTGATGTGCAGTCCAAGGCAAATGAGGTATGACTATGTCACCAAAATAGTGAATGGATGGTCACAGGAGGGCAAACAATGGCTGGCAGTATTGGTTACTACTTAATAACTGATAAATGGGACGGAGTGTTTTCTTTTCTCTGAAAGATGAAGGGTGAGGTCACTACAAAGCATTGGCAGGAAAGGTAAACGTTAGGAAGAAAGGTACTGGGAACTTAGGACTGATTTAGGCAGGAAATGAGTTTAGCTACAGTAACATCCACTTTTGACAGCATCTACACAGCATGTGCCTGGCACAGCACATGGAAAGGGAAAACATTTTGACTAAATTTCTTTGAGGGAAAATAAGGAGTATTAGGTTGCATTCTCAAAGGCAGATCTGCAATCCATCTTCTCAGAGGGCCTAATATTTTAATGCTTTTCGTTTAGACTATATCTGAGTTTTAGTGGCTTGGCTTCACATTGAGGATATGAAGGATATTTTCTGTTTAAATGAAACTACTTTTTAGAACTGCATTATTAAATCTGTATTTCCAGATTTGGGCAATATTCATTAAGAAGAGCTATGAGCCTTTTGTCTTCAAATGAGTTAATGCTGTCCCTTAATTTCTAAGAATAAACCATGCAAAGCTAATTGAGATAATGTCCACTCTTCTAGCACAGACAAGCGGAAGTTTTTAGGGTCATCACTAATTATTAGGCAAATGCAAATCAAAGCTATAATGAGGTATTACCTCACACCAGTCAGAATGGCCATCATCAAAACGTCTACAAATAACAAATGCTGGAGAGGGTGTGGAGAAAAAGGAACTCTCTTACACTATTGGTGGGAATGTAAATTGGGGCACTGACTATGGACAACAGTATAGAGGTTCCTTAAAAAATTAAAAATAGGGCTACAATATGATCCTGCAATTGTACTCCTGGGTGTATACCCAGAAAAGATGAAAACTAATTTGAAAAGATACATGCACCCTAATGTCCATTGCAGCACTGTTTACAACAGCCAAGCCATGGAAGCAACTTAAATGTCCATCAACAGATAACTGGATAAAGAAGATAGATATAGATATAATGGAATATTACTCAGCCAAAGAAAGAATAAAATAATGCCACTTGCAGCAACACGGGTGGACCTAGAGATGATCATACCAAGTGAAGTAAGCCAGACAGAGAAAGACAAATGTATGATACTGGTTACATGTAGAATTTGAAAAAAAAAATGACACAAATGAATTTATTTACAAAGCACAAATAGACCCACAGACATAGAAAACAAATTTATGGTTACCAAAGGGGAAGGGGGAGAGGGATAAATGAAGACAATGGGATAAATATATACACACAACTACATAGAAAATAGATTACCAAGGACTCACCATATAGCAAAAGGAACTACA
Organism: Budorcas taxicolor; assembly: GCF_023091745.1. NCBI lineage: Eukaryota > Metazoa > Chordata > Mammalia > Artiodactyla > Bovidae > Budorcas > Budorcas taxicolor. The sequence continues at coordinate 123,918,648 of NC_068935.1, read as the reverse complement.
CTCATTATTTTGTAATAACCTATAAGGGAAAAGAATCTGAAAATTATATATATATATGTGTGTGTGTGCAATTATACACACACACACACACACATATATATATATTTGAAACACTGTGCTGTACACCTGAAACCAACACAACATTGTAAATCAAGTATATTTCAAAAAAACAAAAAAATAATACTATTCTCTCTTTCATATTATAGTAAAGAGATAAACCAAGTCTTATTTCCAGTAGCTTTCCCTTGAGTATTACAGTTATAAACAGGAAACATAAGCCCAAGCACCCATTGAATGAAGAACAGTCAAGATTTCTGGTAAAGAGATGCTCACAGACATGTATTCACATTACAAGCAGTTGTTTATGAAGACACATTTTTCAATCACCTTGTAAATTAATGTTTAAATTCCTTGCAAGAAACACCATATGCTAGTCAAAGCATCTCCTTAGATGGCCTAAAAAGCCAGCTCTGAAAATAAAGCCAGCATTTGTTAAGCCAAGAAACATTAGTGTTAAATGCAAATGCCAAGATTGATCTACAAGACAATCATACTTATGTAAAATTTTCTGATGTGTAAAATGAGAGAACTTTAAAAGATAAAATATAGAATGCTAAACACATGGAATACGAAGTGGTGCTCAATTACTTCAGAAGCATTTTTCCTTTCCCCTAAATATATAATGTTTCATGTATATATATATATGACTTCTGAAGTTGTTTTGGGAACTATAAATATTTGCTATAAAAAAGCCTTCCTTAGTGATCAGTGCAAAGAAATAGAGGAAAACAATAGAATGGGAAGACTAGAGATCTCTTCAAGAAAATTAGAGATACCAAGGAAATATTTCATGCAAAGATGGGCTCAATAAAGGACAGAAATGGTACGGATCTAACAAAAGCAGAAGACATTAAGAAGAGGTCGAAAGAATACACAGAAGAACTGTACAAAAAAGATCTTCATGACCCAGATAATCACGATGGTGTGATCACTCACCTAGAGCCAGACATCCTGGAATGTGAAGTCAAGTGGGCCTTAGGAAGCATCACTATGAACAAAGCTAGTGGAGGTGATGGCATTACAGTTGAGCTGTTTCAAATCCTAAAAGATGATGCTATGAACGTGCTGCACTCAATATGCCAGCAAGTTTGGAAAACTCAGCAGTGGCCATAGGACTGGAAAAGGTCAGTTTTCATTCCAGTTCCAAAGAAAGGTAATGCCAAAGAATGCTCAAACTACCACACAATTGCACTCATCTCACACACTAATAAAGTAATGCTCAAAATTCTCCAAGCCAGGCTTCAGCAATATGTGAACCGTGAACTTCCAGATGTTCAAGCTGGTTTTAGAAAAGGCAGAGGAACCAGAGATCAAATTGCCAACATCCGCTGGATCATGGAAAAAGCAAGAGAGTTCCAGAAAAACATCTATTTCTGCTTTATTGACTATGGCAAAGCCTTTGACTGTGTGGATCACAATGAACTGTGGAAAGTCATGAAAGAGATGGGAATACCAGACCACCTGACCTGACTCTTGAGAAATCTGTATGTAGGTCAGGAAGCAACAGTTAGAACTGGACATGGAACAACAGACTGGTTCCAGATAGGAAAAGGAGTACATCAAGGCTGTATATTGTCAGTCTGCTTATTTAACTTATATTCAGAATACATCATGAGAAATGCTGGGCTGGAAGAAGCACAAGCTGGAATCAAGATTGCCGGGAAAAATATCAATAACCTCAGACATGAAGATGACACCACCCTTATGGCAGAAACTGAAGAACTAAAGAGCCTCTTGATGAAAGTGAAAGAGGAGAGTGAAAAAGTTGGCTTAAAGCTCAACATTCAGAAAACGAAGATCATGGCATCTGGTCCCATCACTTCATGGGAAATAGATGGGGAAACAGTGGAAACAGTGGCTGACTTTATTTTTGGGGGCTCCAAAATCACTGCAGATGGTGATTGCAGCCATGAAATTAAAAGATGCTTACTCCTTGGAAGGAAAGTTATGATCAACCTAGACAGCATATTCAAAAGCAGAGACATTACTTTGTCAACAAAGGTCCGTCTAGTTAAGGCTATGGTTTTTCCTGTGGTCATGTATGGATTTGAGAATTGGACTATAAAGAAAGCTGAGTGCCAAAGAATTGATGCTTCTGAACTGTGGTGTTGGAGAAGACTCTTGAGAGTCCCTTGGACTGCAAGGAGATCCAACCAGTCCATCCTAAAGGAGATCAGTCCTGGGTGTTCATTGGAAGGACTGATGTTGAAGCTGAAACTCCGATACTTTGGCCACCTGATATGAAGAGCTGACTCATTGGAAAAGTCCCTGATGCTGGGAAAGATTGAGGGTGGGAGGAAAAGGGGATGACAGAGGATGAGGTAGTTGGATGGCATCACCAACTCCATGGACATGGGTTTGGGTGAACTCTGGGAGTTGGTGATTGACAGGGAGGCCTGGCGTGCTGCAGTTCATGGGGTCACAGAGAGTCAGACACGACTGAGCAACTGAACTGAACTGAATGATTTGGAAGTTAGTCTATGTGATTCTAAAACAGAAATGCTTCAAGGTAAATTTCCAAAACAGTTGTTCCCAATGCACTGGGTTCTCAACTGTATGTTGGTGATGATCATGTAATGTGTTGGATGAAAAATGTGTCTACATAGATTAAAGCAATGAAGGAATGCTGTTTCAAGATGAACAGATTGGCTATTTGTGATCACTGTTAGAAGCAGGGACAGGCAGCATTTGTTGAGGGCAGACAATATGATATTGTGCTTTATAGATTTTATAATCAGAAGGTAATATTGACATATATTCTCTCTTGTGGATTTACCAATTCTCCACTAATTTTTTGCATGGATTTCCTAGACAAAATGGAAAACAATTAAATTTGTAGTTGGTATCCCCAGATCCTCATTTCTTTCATGATTTTTTCTTCATCCTATGTATATATGTGGTTGAGCTTTCTTATCTAATTTCTTTCTTCTAATTCGAGCCCTTCCTTCCTCACACTGCTCCCCCACCTGCAAAAAAAAAAAAAAAAAAAGCAACAACTTAGAGGAAAGTATTCATATTACAAAAACCAGGCCATCTAAACATGACGCACATGCCTTCATTAGGCTGCCTAGACAATAAACTGGCTGGAATCTGGAAGAGTCCATCTTTTCCATCAATGGAAGACAGTGCTCAAGCTCAGCTTCCAACTACACTGATAGCTTTCTGCCCACACCCATCCTCCTCACAGAGGATTATAACATCTCAAGGGCTCCACAAGACCCAGGTACTGGGGTAGTTAGCATCCTAAATCCAGTTTCCTGGTTCCATCAATAGCATCTTTATTTCACTCAACAAGGTGAGATGGTGATCTCACACTTGCTCTACAAGAAGAGAGACTCAAGAGTAAAATGTTCTCTCCCTGGGAGTCAAACTCAAGCCAGGTCCAGAAAATGCTCCCCAGTGGGTGATGGACAGATCAGAGAACCATGGTCATCTCTGATAGCTGAATTTAACCTTGTGAGTATTTTCTTTCCTCATTGATACTTACTCCTTAACTCAGTATTTTTTTTATTTGTGAAAGTTGTCCTTAACCCATCATATGATAGGTGGCAACCCTGAAAAGAATCCCCTGGTTCAACACTTTCTTATTTATTCTTTATTCACTCATAATTCTAACACAAATATTATGTTTGAAGCATCATGCCTAAGTGTGCAATGAAAGATATTTTTCACATTAGAAAGATATTTTAGTATCAAGTAACATATGAAAGGGGAGTATTTCAAACATTTTTATTAGGAACTTTTTTCTGGGGATTCTAAACTCAAACTACATAAGTAGTCACCTACTGTGTGAGGCTGACCCTGGAAAGGCTTTATTTGGACATTAAGAAATGGAAGAATAGGTATTAGACAGAGTAAATTTCCTTAAAGAAAAGGCATTGAAAACTTTAACATGGAGTAAGTAGCTAGTGGTCTCTTTCTCTCTGTCTCCACCTCTCCCTTCCTTCTTGCTTACAAGCAAATATTTATTATATCCTTCCTTGCTATCTTCCTTCATCATGTTCTCCCTTCTCTGGAATATAAGCTTCACAGGGATAGTATCCTTGTGAGACTGGTATATTCATTCCCAGAACAGTGCCTGTCACAATGTGGGCACTCAATTAAAATCTCTTCAGTGAATGAATAAATGAACATGTACTATGTGCCACTAGAGATACAAGAATGGACCATACTTACACAGTCTCAGTTTTTACAGGTCTTACAGTCCAGGAGTTTTTGCTTTCTATCACTATACACTAGTTTTCAATTTCTAGAATTTTCTATAAATGGAATCATACAGTATGTACTCTTATTTTTGTTTGACTCCTTTCAGTCACAGTAATTATCTTGAGATTCATTCACGCTGTCACGTGTATTAAAAGTACATTTCTTTTTATTGCTGAGTAGTATTCCATCATATGGATATACCACCATTTGCTTATCTATTCACATATTGATGGTTGAGCTATTTTCAGTTTGGGGCTATATCAAGTAAAGCTGCTATGCATGTTTGGTACAAGCCTCTCTATGGGACATATGTTTTCATTTCTCCTATGTAAATATGTAGGGATGGGAATGGCTGGATAATATACTGGCATACGCTTAACTTTTGAAGGAACTCCTCAACTTTTTTCCAAAACGGTTGTACAATTTTACATTCCCACCCTCAGTATATGACAGTCCCATTTGTTTCACATCCTTGATAGCACTTGATATGGCTAGACTTAATTTCTGCCATTCTAATAGGTATGTTCAGTTCAGTTCATGTAGGGGTATATAATAGGTATGTGGTGCTGCAAAAGACTCCTGAAACTTGAGAGTCACTTGGAATGCAAGGAGATCAAACCAGTCAATCCTAAAGGAAACAAACTCTGAATATTCATTGGAAGGACTGTTGCTGAAGCTGGAGCTCCAATACTTTGGCCAGCTGATGTGAAGAGCTGACTCATTGGGAAAAGACCCTGATTCTGGGAAAGACTGAAGGCAGTAGGAGAAGGTGGTGGCAAAGGATGAGATGGTTGAATGGTATCACCAACTTGATGGACATGAATTTCAGCAAACTCCAGGAGATAGTGGAGGACAGAGGAGCCTGGCATGCTGCAGTCCATGGGGTCGCAAAGAGTTGGACATGACTTAGCCACTGAACAACAGCAACAACCGGGTTATCTCATTGTGGTTTTCGTTTGTATTTCTTTGGACTTTGGACATCTTTTCATGTGGTTATTAGCCATGTATGTACTTTTGTTGGTGAAATATCTTCAAGTATATACCCTATTTTTAGTGTAATGTGTAATTTCTTACTATTGAATATTGAGAGTACTTTATACACTGTGGATACAAGTTCATCAGATAGGTGAATTGCAAATATTTTCTTCCAGTCAGTTGCTTGTTTTTGCACCCTTTTAACAGAATTTTGAAGAGCAGTTCTTAGTTCTGATGGAGTTCAACTTTTTTTTCTTATATAGATCATGCTTTTGATATCATTCCTAAGAAATCTTTAACAGAGTCACAAAAATTCTCTTATGCTTTCTTCCAGAACTTTCATAGTTTTAGCTTTAGATCCAAGATCCATTTTACATTAGTATTTGTATATGGTGTGAGATATGAGCCAATTTTCATTTTTTATATAGAGACATTCGATTGAACCAGAAACATTTATTTAAATGACTCTCTCTACCTCCAAATTACCATTACACTTTTGTTGAAAATCAGTTGACTGTATAAGCATGATTTCATTGCAAATCTCCTATATGGTTTCATTAATTTGTCTACTTTTATATCAATACCACACTGTCTTAATTACTATCACTTTAAAATTAGTCTCAGATAGTTCAAGTCCCTTAAATTTATTTTTCTTTCTTAAAGGTACATATGTACATGCATCCTCAGTTGTGTCTGACTCTTTGCGACCCCATGGACTGTAGCCCACCAGGCTCCTCTGTCCATGGAATTTTCCAAGCAAGTGTTACTGGAGTGAGTTGCCATTTCCTTCTCCATTTAAAGGTACAATGTATATGTATTTTCAGGTAGCAACCACCTACAAGATAAAGAATTATTCCATCATCACAAGATCTCTCTCATGCTACTCCTTTATAATCACATCCACCTCTCTACCTTCTCCCCTCATCTCTAACTCCTGATCACTACTCTATTTTCTATCTCTATAGTTCTGACATTTCAAGAATGTTATATAAATAGATCATATAATGTATAACCTTTAGAGAATGGCTTTATTTTCTCATTCAGGACAATTTCCTTGAGATCCATCAAGTTCCTGTGTATATCAATAGTTTGCTCCTTTTGGGGTCGCACAGAGTTGGACACTACTGAAGTGACTTAGTAGTAGTAGTAGTAACATACCATCTTACATGTGTACCAGTTTATTTAACCACTTACCCATTGAGGGATAGTTAGGTTGTTACCAGTTTTTGACTATTGAAAATAAAACTGTGCATGCATGATCAGTCGCTTCAGTCATGTCTGACTCTTTGCAGCCCTCTGAACTGTAGCCCACTAGGCTCCTCTGTCCATGGGATTCTCCAGGCAAGAATACTGGATTGGGTTGCCAGGCCCTCCTCCAGGGAGTCTTCCCAACCCAGGGGTCAAACCCACATCTCTTGTGTCTCCTGCATTGGGACACAGGTTCTTTACCACTAGTGCCACTTGGGAAGTCCAAAATAAAGCTATGTGGACATAAATTTTCATTTTTGGGGGGATGAATGCCTAAGAGTTCAATTCCTGGGTTATGTGGTAAATGCATATTTAGATTTTTAAAGAAATTGTAAAACTATTTGCCAGTGTTGATGAACCATTTTACACTCTAACAAGCAATCTATGAGAGATCCAGTTTCTCTGTATCTTTGCAAACAATTGGTGTCATTAAAAAATTTTTTTGCCATTCTTACAGGTGTACAGCAATAGCTGATCATGATCTTTATTTGCATTTCCTCAATGGCTAGTGATGTTGAATTTATTTTTACATTTATTTGCTGTCCTTTTATCCCCCATGGTAAACTATCTCTCATGTCTTTTGCCCATTTTCTAATTTACTTGCTTGATTTTTACTGTTGACTTTTGAGAGTTCTCTATATACTCCACATGAGTCCTTTACTGATAAAAGACATGTGGTTTGCAAATTTTTTTCCAGTCTGTAGTTCATCTTGTTACTCTCTTAACAAGGTCTTTCACAGAACAAAAGTTTTAAATTATTAAGTTTAATTTTGATTTTTTTTCTTTTATGAATTATGCTTTTGGTGTCATATCTGAAAACTTTTCACAAAAGTTCATCTCAAAGATTTTTCTCCTATGTTACTTTTGAAGTTTTATAGCTTTAGGCTTTATATTTAAATCTATGGGACATTTTGAGTTAATTTTTTTTTTTTTTTTTTTTTTTTACAGTCCAGGTCTTTATTTTTACACCCATCAGGCCATGAATTCATAGGGGATGGGCTCCAACAGTTCGGGTTCCTTTCCATTGGTCCTCACAAAGTGTGCTTCTCTAGGTGGAGCAGGCTGGCGCTTCAGCTGAACCCAAGTCCCTTTCTCTTTGGCTTCCTTCTTTTTCTGATCATTTTCCTTCACACGTTTCAGGAAGCTATCTCGGCTCTTAGAGTGCTTAATATGCTCAATACGCACATTAATTCTCTTGGCAAGAATCTTGCCCTTAACTTGTTTGTTTACAATGATGCCAACAGCATGCTGGGTAACATTGTAGACTCTCCCAGTTTTGCCATGGTAACATTTGTGGGGCATTCCTTTTTGAACAGTACCCATTCCCTTGATATCTACAATATCACCCTTCCTGTAGATTCGCATGTATGTGGCCAAAGGAACAACTCCATGTTTTCTGAAAGGCCTGGAGAACACGTAGCGGGTGCCCCGCCTCTTTCCCTTTGTGTTGGTCATCTTGGCGAATCAGCCTGAGGGGCCGGGGGAGAGACGGGAGGCGGCGGGAACCACGCGTTGGCCTTTACCTGTGAGTTAATTTTTGTATAGGATATGAGGTTTAGATTGAGGTTCACTTGTTTTGCCTACGAATATTCAATTATTTCTGCTGCTGCTGCTGCTAAGTCGCTTCAGGACACGACTCTGTGCGACCCCATAGACGGCAGCCCACCAGGCTCCCCCGTCCCTGGGATTCTGCAGGCAAGAACACTGGAGCGGGTTGCCATTTCCTTCTCCAATGCATGAAAGTGAAAAGTGATGTCCGATTCTTCGCGACCCCATGGACTGCAGCCTACCAGGCTCCTCCGTCCGTGGAATTTTCCAGGCAAGAGTACTGGAGTGGAGTGCCATTGCCTTCTCAATTATTTCAGCACCTTTCATTAACAAGACTATCCTTCCTCCATTGAATATTTTTATTATTTTGCAAAAAATCAATTTTCTGTAATTGTGTGGCACTATTTCTGGTTTTAATATTCTGTTTCATTGATCAATGTGTCTATCCCTTCACCAGTTCCAACAGAGTCTTGATGACTGTTATCAGGTTATAATTCTTGGAATAGGATAGCTTGATTCCTTGCACTTCATTCTTGTTTGTCAAAAGATTTGGCTAGTCTAGTCCCTTAGTCTTTTCATATGAATTTTGGAATATTCTTGCCTGTATCTACAACAAATGTCATGCTGAGATTTTGATAGTGTACATAGATCTGGGATGAACTGATTTTTTTTCTTTCTATTCTGAGTCTTCCAAATCATGAAAATGATATGCTTCTCCATTTATTTACATATTTCATTTCTTTTATCAGCATTTTATAGTTCAGCATACAAGTTCTGTACATATTTTGTTAGATTTATTATCCACATTATTTCCCTTCCTTTAGGGAAATTATAAACATTGTTGTAGTTTTTATTTTGGTTTTCACAGCTCATTCCTAGTCTACAGAAACACAGTTAACATACACTGATTTTATATCCTGTGAAAAGGGTGTATATCTATAGATTCCTCGGGATTTTCTATGCAGACTATCATGTCAACTATAAACAGGTACAGTTTTATTTCTTTCTTTCAGATCTTTATGACATTTCTTTCCTTTTCTTGCTTTATTGTGCTGGCTAGAACTTCTATAGCAGTGGTGAGAGAAGACATACTTGCCTTATTCCTCATCTTAGAACAAAATTATTCAGCCTTTCAAAATTAAGTATAATGTTAGCTGTAAGCTTTTTGTTTTCATTTTGTTTTAGTTGAGAAAATTCTCTTCTATAACTAGTATCCTGAGAGGTTTTAGTCCAAAGGGGTGTTGAACTTCATCAAATGCCTTTTCTGCAGTTAAAATGATCATGTGATCTTTTTTCATTCACTAGCCTGTTGGTATGGTGAATTCCATTGATGCATTTTTGACTAGTGAATCAGCCTTGCTTCCTTGAGACAAACTCTTCTTGGTCATGGTATATGATTATTTTTATGTGTTGATAAATACTACATCTTAATAGTTTGTCAAGAATATTTGCATCTATATTCATGAGAGATATTGGTTTGTAGTAGTTTTGGGTGGAGGGCAGAGTACTGTCTTTTTTCTGATTTTAGCATCTAGTTATTACTGGATTAATAAAATAAATTTAGAATTGTCCTCTGGAGATTTCTTCTGGGGGAATTTTCAACTATGAATTTCATTTACTCAATAATTTTAATCAAAAAATCTGTTTCATAAGGGGAGAATTGTGATAGTTTGAATTGTTCAAAGCATTGGTCCAGTTTACCTAAATTGTCAAATTTATATGGATAGTGCTTTACATAACAGTTCCTGTCATAATATATTTCTGATATTATTAACTTGTATCTTCTTTTCTTGTCAGCTTCTCTAGAGGTTTGTCAATTTTATTGAAATTTTCAAATAACTAGTTTTTTTGTTTCATTATATTTCTTTATTGTTTTTATGTTTTTAATTTCATTAATTCCTATGTTTATTAACTTTTTCCTTCTACTTGCTTTTTCTAGTTTCTTGAGGTAGTAACTTAAATTATTGATTTCAGACATTTCCTCTTTTTTAATTCAAATATTTAGTGATATAAAATTTCCTGTCAATGTTGCTATAGTTTAGTATAGAACAAATTTTGATATGTATTTTTATTTTCCCTTACTTCAACGTATTTAAAATTTTTTTCCCTTGAGATTTTTCTTTTTTTGATTCTTGGCTTATTTAGAAGTGTGTTATTTTGTTTGCAGATATTTGGAGATTTTCCTCTACTTTCTGATTTCTAGTTTGCTTCTATTGTGTTCAAAGATGCACTCTGTATGGTTAAATTATTTTAAATGTTTTGAGGTTTATTTTATGCCTGGATATATGACATCTTGGTGTATATTTCATAGCTCTGGAAAAGAATATGCATTCAGTTGGATGGAGCGTTCCATAAATGCCAGTGAGAAATGCCAGTTGGTTAATCGTGTGTTCTTCTAGAACCACCTTGATTTTTCTCTCTAGTTGTTTTTATCAGTTTTTGAGAGAGAAGTGTTAAAATTATTCAATTACTATTATGAATTTGTCTATTTCTCCTTTCAATTCTGTAAGTATTTTCTTCACATATTTTGATGTTCTGTTATTTGCATATTTACATTTAGGATGGTTATGTTTTGGTGGATTGACTCATTATCATTATGCAATATACTTTTTTGTCCCTAGTAACACTTGTTTCCTCTGAAGTCTAATTTAACTGATATTAACAGGCAGTTGTCCTTTTTCTTAATTATTATTTTCATTCTATATTTTTTCATCATTTTACTTTCAACCTACCTATATCATTTTATTGGAAGTGAGTTTCCTGTAGATGGCATATTATTGGGTCATTTTTTTTAAACCACCATGTCAATCTCTGTTTTTTAATTGATATATTTAAATCACTTACAGATCAAACCTGTGTTTCCTGTGTCTCCTGCATTGTAGGCAGATTGTTTACTCAATGAGCCATCAGGGAAGCCTATGTTAGAGCCCAAGTCTGCTATTTTATAATATTTAGTTTTTGTTTGTTTGTTCTTATTTTAAATTTCTGTTTTCTTTTTGCTGCTCTTCTGTGGATTACTTGAATATTTTAAAAAATCCATTTGTTCCCATCTATTATGTTTTTAGTGTATCTCTTTGTATAGCCTTTCACTAGCTGGTTTAGATACTTTTCTCTCTCTCTCCATCCATCCATCCATCCATCCATCTAAAACCACAGTCTAATGTTGTTATGGACTTAATGCTCTCTTCATCCAAAATGCATATGCTGAAGCCCTAACCCCTAACCTCTAACTGTATTTGAAGAAAGGACCTTTAAGGAAGGAAGTTTAAAAGAGTTCATAAGGATAGGACCCTGATAGAATAGTGTCCTTGTAAGAAATTCTCTCTCTCTGTTAAAAGAAGACAGAAACATTTGGGGAAATGTCATCAAACTGTTTACACATGATTGAAGACAAAGTTGCAGCTGTATTCTAAGAAACAGCTGACAAGTAACAACCAGTAAGTACTATTGTCTTTTAGGAAGTCCTCAGAACCAATTGTAAGAGAAATAGATTTCAGGAAGAAATCTTACTCAGATAGTCAAGAAAGGGATAATTCCAGAAGCCTAGAAAACTTACAATGCTAAGCTTACTTTTCAAAACTCTCTCCAAATGACAATGACTCCAGTTCAACTTTAATTATTTGGATATGTAATCTTTTTGTAAATCAGATGAGAAAAAAGTAAGTTTCTGTAGCTTTTGGTATTTCCTTACCTTTTAGTTGCACATATTTTTTTCACATTTGTTGGTTATAATGCATACTTTATTCAAGAAGGTTTACTGGCCTTTAGAGCTGCCCATTAGAGCTGCCCATTCTTTGAGGATGTAGATATACACATTTTTGAATTTTTTAATGGTCTTCATTAGCTCCTAGTCTTTCTTATTGGATTTTTGGAAAGGCAAATTTTTAATTTTTCCCAGCCTGCTATAGTGAATAGAGCAGAGGCACTGGAGGCAGAGGAACATGAATTCAAATTTGGATCAAGTGACCTTTGGCATCATGAATGTCTTTCTCTAACTACTCTCTAAAACATCAATCTCCTACTTAAAGCAGGCAAATCAGAGCTGCCTTTTCAAATATGGCATTGATATTTGTGGCAAAAATAAAATTCTGGAGAAAAGACTTTAGAATAATGAGGATGTCAGAAAAGCTCATTCTGTGAACCTAGACATCACTCTTTGAAAGTATTTTACTAAAACAATCAGTAATAAAATATGAACACTTCTAAAGACTTCCCCTAAGAAGTCTTTAAGGAAGTTAAAATCAGAAAAGTTCATCTGTGTTTAAATAAATAAATATGAGCTTTACTTGAAAAACTGATAGTTCTCTGCCCTTACCAAAATGTGACACCCTCCAAAAAGCAGACTTATGAAAGAAAAATGTATGTTTGTATCAATAGATGGCTTGGTTTAGCAGCTATGTGGCAAAATACTTTCTGTAAAGGCTGCCTTGACTGTTTTGAAATGTTCAAAACTTTATTTTAGAGGTTTACTGCATGGTATTCACTTCAAAGGATGACACGACATTGTTAATAATGAAGGTATTTAAAATAGGACTCAGGCAAAGCTCACTATTTACAGAGCTGCCTAACTGGCGTGAATCTGCACAGACCTATTTCTGGGCTTTTGTTTGTAATTAATGGTAATTTACAAAGTAAATGGCTCTGGATATGCAAACGGGAACAACAGCTTGTATACATTTCAAGGGGCTAAATGGAAGTTTTCCTCTTTGACACAGGCAAATTGGTGTATGATGAATAGAAGATAGCTTTATTTTTATGCTCTTGTATAAAATTCAATTTAATTGTCTTTGGGTTTTAAATCAACTCATTGATAATATGTGAAAAGGAAGAAAAGAGAAATTAATTAGTCTTTGAGGATATATTTACATTTTAGTAGATGCTATTTGAAATACTGGATTATTTTCTATCATATGTACTGTTACTATGGTGCAGTATGGTGGAAAGGTCACTAAATTAAGTGAATACATGCGTAGAATATGGGCTTCCCAGGTGGCTCAGAGGGTAAAGAATGCACCTGCAATGCAGGACACATGGGTTTCACCCCTGGGTTGGGAAGATCCCCTGGAGAAGGAAATGGCAACCCCCTCCAGTATTCTTGCCTGGAAAATCCCATGTATGAAGGAGCCTGGCAGGCTTCAGTCCATGGGGTCAGACACAACTGAAGCGACTGAGCACACAGGTATGCATGCATATAATGCAAAATAAGGACACATTGATCATCTGTTCAAAATAAGTACACATTGATCATCTGGTATGCCTTAGGCATTGCGCTAAGCAATTTGTATCCATTATTTTATTAATATTTTCTGTACTCCAGTTCTATTTCTACTTACCAGTCATTCACACTTAAGTATATCATTGAAAATCTCTGAACTTTTGTTTTCTCAGCTCTATAGTAGGAACTTTGATATATGTCTTATTTCGCACCTACTAATTTATTGATGCAACAATATGTACAGAGTGCCTATTATATGGCAGTAGTTGTAGTAACTGCTGTGGATACAACAGTGAATAAGACATTGTTCCACCTAAACAGAGCTTACAGTTTAATTTCCTAAACATGATGTATATAGAAATGTAAGCATGTATTTTTTTCCAACACTTGTTCAAAAATATAAAAATACTTTAAAGTGGCATATCTAACAAAATTGTTACTGGAATCAAGTGAGATAATGTACATGACAAGTACTTCATGAATGATAAAAGTATATAAATGTACTTTGCTTCGAAATGATCTTAACAGCAAGTCAACAAATTTCTTATGACAAAACATACTTTCAGGTGAACTTTTAGATTAAATGCTAAAAGAATGCATTTATAACTTCATTAACTTGAACTTCAAAATATTTCTGGGATAATTGAAATATACCTAATACTCATCAAAGGCTGCCACACAGTAAGAGTGGACCTAATTGCTATTTAAAGATATTTTCCAAATGAAAAAGCTTATGTATAATTTGGCTGAAAGCATTTTATTCAAGGAGAGCTAATAATGCTCCATGACAAACTCCTGTGAAAGGAACTTTTAAGTTGGAAGACGTACTACCAAATATATACATTCATTCATTCAATAACAGTTCAGTTCAGTCATTCAGTCATGTCCAAATCTTGGCGACCCCATGACTGCAGCACGCTAGGCTTCTCTGTCCATCACCAGCTCCCGTAGATTGCTCAAACTCATGTCCATCGAGTTGGTGATGCCATCCAACCATCTCATCCTCTGTTGTCCGCTTCTCCTTCTGCCTTCGATCTTTCCCAGTATCAGGGTCTTTTCAAATGAGTCATTTCATCGCATTAGGTGGAAAAAGGATTGGACCTTCAGCTTCAGCATCAGTCCTTCCAATGAATACTCAGGACTGATTTCCTTTAGGATTGACTGGTTTGATCTCTTTGCAGTCCAAGGGACTCTCAAGAGTCTTCTCCAACACCACAGTTCAAAAGCATCAATTCTTTGGCTCTCAGCTTCTTTATGGTCCAACTCTCACATTGTACATGACTACTGGAAAAAACATAGCTTTGACTAGACAGACCTTTGTTGGCAAAGTAATGTCTCTGCTTTTTAATATGCTGTCTAGGTTGGTCATAGCTTTTCTTCCAAGGAACAAACATCTTTTAATTTCATGGCTGCAGTCACCATGTGCAGTGATTTTGGAGTCCAAGAAAGTAAAGTCTGTCACCATTTCCATTGTTTCCCCATCTATTTGCCGTGAAGGGTTGGACTGGATGTCATGGTCTTCATTTTTTGAATGTTGAGTTTTAAGCCAAATTTTTCCCTCTCCTCTTTCACTTTCATCAAGAGGCTCTTTAGTTCTTCAGTTTCTGCCATAAGGGTCGTGTCATCTGCATATCTGAGGTTATTGATATTTCTCCCAGCAAGCTTGATTCCAGCTTGTGCTTTATCCATTCCAGCATTTTGCATAATGTACTCTGCATACAAGTTAGATAAGCAGGGTTACAATATACAGCCTTGATGTAATCCTTTCTCAGTTTGGAGCCAGTCCAATTGGAACCAGTTGGAACTAGTCCAATGTCCAGTTATAACTGTTGCTTCTTGATCTGCATACAGGTTTGTCAGGGGGCAGGTAAGTTGGTCTGGTACTCCCGTCTCTTGAAGAATTTTCCACAGTTTGTTCTGATCCACACAGTCAAAGGCTTTGGCGTAATCAACAAAGCAGAAGTAGATGTTTTTCTGGAACTCTCTTGCTTTTTCAATGATCCAACAGATGTTGGCAATTTGATCTCTGGTTCCTCTGCCTTTTCTAAATCCAGCTTGAACATCTGGAAGTTCTCAGTTCACATATGGTTGAAGCCTGGCTTGGAGAATTTTCAGCATTACTTTGCTAGTGTATGAGATGAGTGCAATTGTGAGATGGTTTGAACATTCTTTGGCATTGTCCTTCATTGGGATTGAAATGAAAACTGATCTGTTCCAGTCCTGTAGCCACTGCTGAGTTTTTCAAATTTGCCAGCATACTGAGTATAGCACTTTCACAGCATCATCTTTCAGGATTTGAAATAGCTCAACTGGAATTCCATCACCTCCACTAGCTTTGTTGATAGTGATGCTTTTTAAGGCCCACTTGACTTTGCATTCCAGGATGTCTGGCTTTAGGTGAGTGAGCACACCATCATGGTTATCTGGGTCATGAAGATCTTTTTTGTACAGTTCTTCTGTGTATTCTTGCCACCTCTTCTTAATATCTTCTGCTTCTGTTAGGTCCGTACCATTTCTGTCTGTTATTGTGCTCATCTTTGCTTGAAATGTTCCCTTGGTATCTCTAATTTTCTTGAAGAGATCTCTAGTCTTTCCCATTCTATTGTTTTCCTCTATTTCTTTGCACTTCATTCAATAACAAACCTTCTGAATCCAAAAATAATTTGGAGTCCAAGGACTGACTAACTTAATTCTTTATCCTTAACAACAGGTAAAAGAAAAGAATGGAAACTGGAGGGCAGTTGGAAGATACAGCAACATGAAACCATTCTCTTTTGTTTTTTAACAGAAACTAGATTTTTGGTTTTCCTTTATTTTGGAGTTTATTTTGTCTTGGTTTTCTTAATTATCACAGATACACAGATATGTTGGTTTTTATTGCTTGAGTTTTGACAGTTGGTTCTCCTGATTTCTACCCTTGACACACAGTACTGGAAGAACATGAGTAACCAGTGAAATTTTCTCTAAAATGAAAAATTATTCCCTTTCATGATTTGAATTTCCCTTAAGATAAGGTTGGCACATTCCAACATGAAATAACTGTAAATTAAAGCAGGGAATGGCAAACTATGGCTCAAGGGACAAATCTAGCCCACTGCCTGTTTTGTAAATAAGGTTGTTTGGAATATGGCCACTCTGACTCACTTCCATACACTACAAAAGCAGAAGTGACTAGTTGCAAAAAATACTTCACGGCTTGCAAAGCCAAAAATGTTTACTATATGACTTTACATAAAAAGTTTGCCAACACCTAAGCTAAAGAGTCAGAGATAGCAATGACAACCCACTCCAGTGTTCTTGTCTTGAGAATCCCAGGGACAGGGGAGCCTGGTGTGTTGCCACCTATGGGGCTGCACAGAGTCGGATGTGAATGAAGCGACTTGGCAGCAGCAGCAGCAAGCTAAAGAGTTAACTGACTTTAAATATATATGATCATTTTACATGTTGCAATTAACATATAACACTTATATAACCATGATAGTTAATTATATCTTTAAATTCTTAAAGCTATTTGTGAAGATTTTAAAAAATCAAAGTGAGTGTTTTCCTTCAAAGGTAGAATTCAATCAAGTCCTCCCTCCCCCAACTTTTTCTACCATCTCTAAAGCAGCAGGGAGTACTGGTTATTTAAACATCTTAATTATAGTACTAAAGAAAGAAAGCACAATCATTTCTCCCCCAATTGTTCAGGAAAATCATTGCCTTTTCAACGAGGATGCTAAAGTAATAGCTACAATGTGATATAAAATAGCTGGTGCATGATATCATCAAATTAAATTATATATTTCACAAATTTAGCAAAACTCAACCTAAAGTTTGATATGGAAACTATGTCTTAAATTTGAAAACCCCAAATCTTATAAGGGAAAGGATAATTCTCATTAATAGAATGTAATTATAAAATTTCCACAATAATCACAAACTATTCTGGGTGAAAAGCATAGTTCTGTTCAATGCTTTCGAAAGAAGAAATGTCAGGATCTTGCTATTCAGACTATAGCTACTCCAAAGATATTAATTTAATATGGCAAAAGCAGAAGTTATTTTAAAATGTGAGGATGTTATATTTGCTGAGTGAATCAATGAATCATAACACCACTTAGTTTAGGTAATTCACAAAGTGACTGCATGATTTGTTTGCAAGAACATGAAGAATCCCGTGGTTCTGAAATATTTTCTGATGTCTCTGTGAACTCAAGTGTGGGTAACATAAGGAGGAGACGTCCTGAACAAAGTGAAATATCTTCTTGACTTTGGTCGTTTATGCTTAGTTATCCTCCTATATCAATAACGTGTTCTAATTTGCTCTCCTTAATCTGCTTATTTTCCTTCTCTCTTTTCCTAAAAGTATTCCCTAAAGTGGTTTCTCAGCACTTCCCCACTTAAAAATGTTGATATAATTTCAAACTTAGAGAAATGTTGCAAGAATAGTACAAGGAATTTCCATACACCCTTTATCTAGATTCACAATCGTTTCACTTTGCTTCATTTGCTTTATAAATCTCTCTCCATAAATAAAAATATATAGTTATGTGTGTGCATATTATTTTCTGAACCACTTAATAGTTGAAGACATTGTGCCACTTGATCCCTACAAACTTCAGTGTGTATCTTCAAAGGACAAGTACCTTCTCTTATGTAACCACACCATAGTTATCAAAGGTAAGACATTCAATAGTAATATGACAGTATTATCTAATCCATGTCCATATCCAAATATCATCAATTGTTTCAACAATTTCCCAATCTAGTGTCATTCCTTCCATTTAGCCATCATATCTCTCAGTTTCTTTACTCTGGTATAGTTCTTCAGTCTTACTTTGTGTCTCTTGACCTGAATATTTGAAAGGGTAAAAGCTAGCTATTTTGTAGGAAATATCTCAATTTGGATTTGTCTTATGTTTTCTAAGCATCCATCATTTTCTTACTTCCAAAACAACCTGTAATTTGGATCTCATCCAATCTACTAACTTCAACATCTTCCCATCTTTGTCCTCATTTCTCCTGTCTTCCCTCGTCTTACAGATATATCGCAGCTTCTGTTTCTGGAAATGCAGCAGCGCATTGGGGGGAAGAACAGCCCTCCAATATAACACATATCGACAGGCTGGAGAAACATCACTTTAAATTCATAGTTGAGCCCACAAGAAAGTAAGGAAAACCAGAGGGGACAAAATACAGTGAGACCTGAAAACATGGGTGGGAAACTGTCTCTGGCCGTCTGAGGGAAAGATTTGGGGTCTGATTCCTCAGTAATCCCTTTTAGGGTACAGAGTCAAAGAAAGCATGAAATAGAAAAAAAGAATCTACTAGCAAAAGAAGTTGACAAATAAAGTTTGTTTACAGTAACAAACTGACCAGGGCTCTGGATACAAAAACAAAATAAATTTTAAAATCTTCTTTCCTGAGAACTTAAAATCATAGGTTTGTTTTTGCCCATTTGCAGTTCATAACTTACGTAATTTAGGAGGCCCCATATCAAAGTAAGAAATGTATAAGGTGGTCCTGAGTTTGCTTAGCAGAAGCAAATTCATATGTCTTCAGAAGGTCATATTCCATTCCTCACAGGATTTCCTTAGATAAAAATCAATCAAAAAGAAGTTCAATATCCAACATTAGAAAACACATGGAGGAGAAAATCTACCAGGAATTAGAGAATCTGATTATCCAAAAATTCAGATGATATAATTTCTGGCTATATGCCACAAAATAAGTATACTTACAGTGATTAAAGAATAAGAAAACTGAAGTAATAACATGATGCACTACAAAATATTTCCAGACAAATTTTTACAAATATAAATAGAACTTCCAGTAATAAAAATATAGTCACAGAAGTAAACAAATGCAATAATAGATGGTTTAACAGAAGAACAGATTCAGCTGAAAAGAGAGAGATGAAAAATCATGATTTCAGCACAGAGTTGCTTAAAGAGAACAGAATAAAATCTAACATATTTCTCAATAACAACAATGGATTAATATCGTCTGTATGTTGAGAGAAAATAACCGTCAGTCTAGAATTGCAGTATATGAAACAATATGCTTTAAGAATGAAGGTGAAATAAGTACTTTTTTTTCAGACAAGAACTGAGTTTACCAGCAAACTTTATTAAAAGAACTTCTAAAGTATATGTTTTAAAAAGAAGGAAAATGTTCCCAAAGAAAGGACTGAATGCAAGAAAGAATGGTGAGCAAAACAGGAAGACATATGGGTCTAAAAAGAAATCGCTGAATAATAGTAACCTTAACTTGAACACATCCTCAACTTGAACTTGCCTAAATTCGACATTCTCATTTTCTTCTACAGGTGCCTGAAACTCCCTTGAAACAAATATAAAAGAATTTTTAAGGCATGAATTCATAAAGGCAATGCAAACGAAGAAGAAAGATAACAATTATGGAAGATGGAAAGCTAAAGTAACTAATTTAGCAGGACTGAGAGAGCTGAATCTAAAGACAAGAGCAATCTGATTGTTTTTACAGAACCCTGAGTTGGAGGTGAGAGTTACCTCTCAAAGCAGATGGGCATGTAGAGTTCAAAATAAGAGGATCTATTGAAAGTCTATTTTTAAAACAAATTCTTACATATTCTCCCTTCTATTACATAGCCAGGCAACTGCCCCTCTGAATGCAGGTCGTTTTTATTTTGGTGAGAGTAAAACCCAGAGTTTCTGGACTTGAAAACAAGGGTACTGTATGAAAAAGTAGTATTAAGTCCAAGTTTACATAAGAAACGTTAAGACCTTCAGTTTTCTTCTCCAATCCAGCACCCAGAATACTGACAAGCAGCCTCCTACTGGAAGTTTCTTTCTGATGTAATCTGACAAGACTGAAAGAAAAGTCCCAAAGATAATGATGTAAGGACTCTGCAAGGAACTGGCTCAGCCACATTATCTTAGAATGAGTTTAAGCATATGAACATGAGGTTTATATAACAAAGGAAAAGTTTGGGCTTTAATTTGTGTTGAGTATTTTGAAAACTAAGCAAAACAAAATGCAAAACAAAGAAAAAAAATTATTAACTTCAGAGAAAACAAAACCTTTTTCAGGAAAGGAAGTGTGATCATGGCATACAATCTGGCCATCAGATAGTAGCATTTGTGTAGTCATAGCAACATAAATGTTGACTATTGGTATAACATCTTGTCTCTCGTACTGGAAAGACAATAGGCAATCTCTAAAACTAAAGAATTAAGAAGCAGTGATATTTACTGTTATATTTAAAATGGATAACCATCAAGGATCTAGTGTATAGCACATAGAACTCTGCTCAATGTTATGTGGCAGCCTGGATGGGAGGGAAGTTTGGGGGAGAAAGGATACATATATATGTATAGCTGAGTCCCTTTGCTGTTCATCTGAAACCATCACAACATTGTTAATCAGCTATGTCTCAATACAAAATAAAAAGTTTAAAAATCTTAAAAAATAAAGCAGCGGTATTTAGCAATGTTTATCAAGAAGTATGGAGGTGAATGCATGCATATGGAGGTGAAACTAAAAGAATGATCTAGCAGCATTAAAGTAGTCCTCTTTGAGGTGCAGAAAATGAGGGGGAAGGGTATAGCAGAGCACAGCTATATTCCCCTAAAAGCCTTATGGATTTCTTGGAAGCCATCTCCGTTGAAAATGTTGATAACAAATGAAACAAATTAAAATTTAATGGTACAAAACCACTTACTGTCTAACTTGCAAATTAAAAACAAGACATAACTAAAATACTGGAGAAAGTAACATGTAAAAAGAGAGGAGTTGCAAGGAATTTAAAATGCTCGTTCTACAGAAGGAGATATTAAATTTAGTCTTTGTTAATAATGCATGTTAAAATTTTAAGGAATGGAAAAAGATTATAATTTCCAAGCCAGTAGAGGAGAAAAATTAAATTTATAAAATGCACACGTATAATATACATGAAAAATATAGAGAGATATCAGTGGAAATGAGATATATATATTGATAGATACAACAGATATAGAAGCACTGCTATCACAAAGTTAGGGATTCTACTATAATACCAACGTTTGAATCATACTCCAAATTTTTACTGACCAGTTAATTTAAAAATTTCCTTTTCAGCTGGGACAAGAGCAGGCTGAATGGATCATTACCATCAATTTTTATGATAATAATAGCAATGAGTTGTGATGTTTGCTCTGAATTTTCTTCCAAGGAAGAATAAGAGATTTTAGCTAAGTTTGTATAATATGAATAATAGTAAAAATATCCCTGAATTAAGCCATAGGCCTAACCTAGACCCTACTAAGGTTAGAGTACATTTGGATAAAAAAACTGATATCAGATGAATCATGCCCCATACATGCATCCTTCTTTTGAAGGAAATCAAAGATTTTTGTTGTTGTTATTTATCATTAGATGTTATTGTACAACAAAATCCTATTGAATAGCGGAGTTATTTCCAGAACAACTCATCAAATCACTTATTTTAGTTCTAACTCAAATTTCAGAATTGTGAAGAAAACTTTAGGAGGGAATGTTCCATGTGTTTTTAATGCAAATTCCATCAAAAATCTGTATATTTTCTGATAAGACCTACTAACAAATTAGGAAGCTGATTGGGAACTTTTGTTTCCTTTTCTTCTTTTCTTTTAATGGACTAAATACTGAAAAACGAAACTGAAAAGCTAAGGTCTAGAAGTACAAAACAAGGAAGTGACTGCATCTTTATTAAATGCCTGGAGTAATGTGAACACAAAACAGTCTCATCATTTTTAATTTGAAAATTGCCTGAAATATTAAATCAAACTGAACAAACTGTCAGAAAGAGAACAGGTTGCATTTTGTGGTTTTATTTTCTTTTTTGTTAAGATTCTGACTACATGTCACCCTTTGTGCTTTTTATACCTTGTATGAGTCTTATCACATAGCAACCATTTGTCAAGTTTCACTTTGAGCAGTAGTTCTTAAACCTAGATGCAACATTGGAACCACCTGGGATGCTTTAGAATCTACCGATACCTACTGATACTACAGGGGCTTCCCTGGAGGCTCAGTGGTAAAGAATCCGCCTGCCAATGCAGGAGATGAGGGTTCAATTCCAGGGTCGGGAAGATCTCCCGGAAGAGGAAATGGCAACCCACTCCAGTATTCTTGCCTGAGAAATCCCATGGACAGTGGAGGCTGGGAGGCTTCAGTCCATGAGACTGCAAAAGTGTTGGACACAACTTCATGACTAAACAACAACTGATACTACAGATTCTGATGTAGTTGGCCCAGAGAGCAACCTGAGTATTGTAGGGGTTTTATTCTCAGATGATTCTAATATATATCAAAGTCTGAGAACTACTGTGTTGGAGGGTCCAACTTAGGCTTCTTGTAATTTCCAAACTCCTGGGTCTCTAAGGGCTTTCTAAATTTTAAAAAGGTCATTTGTTTCTCTGGTTAAAATGAATAATGTTAAACAAAAAAGATCTTTTTTTTCCTTCCTTTAAAGTTAGTGACGCCTGTAACTCCTCTCTCTCTCTCTCTCTCTCTCTCTCTCTCTCTCTCTCTCGTTTCCCACTCACACTGCTTTCCCAATCATTTAAATATTTGCCATGATCGCAGGCAGTAAGTACAAAGAGTGGACATCCAGCCTCACTTCCCTCACCGTGACTCATCCTAAAGGCTGTTTGCCGAATGGGGCTCTGGTTTTTGTTTCAGACTTCGTGCAGGGGCATCCAAAACCCTACACAACAATGCCTGTTCTCTCTCTACTCCCCCTCTGTCCCCGCCCAACCTCCTACTCTCTATTTAAAACCAAGCCAGAAGAAAAACAAGGCATTTGTCCTCAACAGTTTGCAAACCAGTCATGTTTTTCCAACATATGCAGGGCGAGCATTCACCAATCCAGGACTCAGAAAAACTAGTTCCCTAGGCATCTATCAAACATATTTGTAACCCTCTGAGGACATTCAGAATTTCCAGCCTCTGAATGAGGATGGAATAGGGCTTTCATGGTGCTTATTAAAAAGGATTTGTAGGAATTTTATATTTTTCCAAATCTCTAAGCAGCAGAAAGAGGCCTCTTTTAGAGGTATTTGCTAGCCATGTACTCCAAAGTCTCCCATGAGAGCTCAAAATGACTGTGTTGCAGATAGAGTTGCATACTTACTGGTTAACTACAGAGAGGAGGAGCATGGTGAGGGTTTAGGACAGAGGCTGGAGCTAGATTGGTGCACTGGACTGTGGTCAGGATTCCAGTAGCAAGGACACTGACATGTGAACTCCAGGAATCAGAGGGTGACTAAAAGATAATGGGTGGTAGTCCCTGCCTGATATGGGAACTGTGGAGGAAGAAAAGGGGTTGATGGACTTCTGACACACAGCAGAAAGGAATCTAGTGCTAACAGCCTTCTGAGATCCAGGCAGGCCAGCTATCACTACTGGGTCAACTTCCTGGGTGACCCCCACTCCACTCTGTGAGAATGGGATGGGGTCTGAGACGGGTAAGGAGGCAGTGGAGTAGAGGTGTAAGTACGGTACTCTGAGCCTCCAGTGAATTGAACAGGGACCCTTTAAGAATCATTATTAGCATATCTTGATCTCAATTCAAGACACAGCTATGAGTACTTGAGAAGCAACATTTTAAGCCTCAGTTTTCTCGTCTTTAAACTGGGTGAAGAAATACTTGCCTCTCAAGAGGGTGATAAAGATTAAATGACATTATCAATATAAGTGATTAAATGTGGTAGATTTTATGCAAAAAATGGCCCCTGTCATCCCTTTCTCTGTGCCCACACCCCACTGTAAATGTGACTTTGTAGCCCAGGTGGCGCTAGTGGTAAAGAATCCACCTGCCAACTCAAGAAACACAAGAGATGCAAGTTCAATCTCTGGGTCAGGAAGATGCTCTGGAGGAGGAAATGGCAACCCATTCCAGTATTTTTGCCTGGAGAATTCCATGGACAGAGGAGCCTGGTGGGCTACAGTCCATGGGGTTACGAAGAGTCGAATATGACTGAAGCGACTGAGCACAGTTCTTTATACTAAGTGATGAAGTCTCTCTCTTCACTCCATGAGTCTGGACTGGCCCTGTGACTTGCTCTGGGACAATGGAATGCAACATAAGTGTCCCAAAACTAGGCTTTGAGAGGCCCTCTTGCGCTCTTGGAACTCCGCTGCTGCCATTTAAACAAGCTCCAGCTAGCCTCCTATAGGATGACAAGCATGTGGCCTAGTTGCCCTGAACATGTGAGAGGACAGCCAGCCAACCCCACCGAGTGTAAGGATTTAACCAAATGAAAGTTGACTGTAGACATATCAGGAAGCCAGCAAAGACCAGAAATGCTCAGCTGAGTCCAGTCTCTGTTGCCAACCCAAATTTTGAGATAAATTTAAAATAGCTGCCTTAAGCCACTGGGGAGGTTTTTTAAATTTTTATTTTATTTTTATTTATTTTTTTAACTTTTTATTTTTACTTTATTTTACTTTATAACACTGTATTGGTTTTGCCATACATTGACATGAATCCACCATGGGTGTACATGGGGAGGTTTTAAGCAGCAAAAACTAATGGATACAGTATCTGACAAAGATTAAGAGCCCAATGATGATAGCTGCTATTAATAATAATATTAACTGAGTGCAAGATGGAAGACCTGGAGTCAAATGAGACTCACACATACATACTATCTGGTCTAAACATTGGTTGTTGTACAGTATTTGTAAGTTTTCAAGAAAACAATATTTTAAACTCGGGAGACTTTGCATAAAATTCACTATCCAAGGTCTCCTTTCCCAGGCAATGATGGCAGAATCTAAATAGTTTCTGCCCCTTGAAACTGAGCAATTATTCCCTAGATGCCATAGTTTTCACCACTCTCCAAGTTTTCTTTTTTTTTTTTCCAGCTGCTAAGTCATGTCCAACTCTTTGCAACTGCAGCATGCCAGGCTTCCCTGTCCTTCACTATCTCCAGGAGTTAGTTGAAATTCAAGTCCTTTGAATCAGTGATGTCATCTAACCATCTCACCCTCTGCCGCCTCCTTCTGCTTTTGCCTTTAATCTTTCCCAGCATCAGGGTCTTTTCCAATGTGTCAGCTCATCGCATCAGGTGGTCAAAGAATCGGAGCTTCAGCTTCAGCACCAGTCCTTCCAATGAATATTCAGAACTGATTTCCTTTAGGGTGGACTGGTTTGATCCCCTTGCTGTCCAAGGGACTCTCAAGAATCTTCTCCAGCACCACAGTTTGAAAGCACCAATTCTTTGGTGCTCAGCCTTCTTTATAGTCCAACTCTCACATCCATGCATGACTACTGGAAAAACCATAGCTTTGACTATACAGACTTTTGTTGGCAGAATGATGATTCTGCTTTTTAATATGCTATCCAGGTTTGTCATTGATTTACTTCCAAGGAGCAAACGCCTTTTAATTTCATGGCTGCAGTCACCATCTGCAGTGATTTTGGAGCCCAAGAAGATGAAATCTGTTTCCACTTTTCCCCCGTCTATTTGCCATAAAGTGATGGGACTGGATGCCATGATCTTCATTTTTTGAATGTTGAGTTTTAAGCCAGCTTTTTCACTCTCCTCTTTCACCCTCATCAAGAGGCTCTTTAGTTCCTCTTCACTTACTGCCATTAAAATGGTATCATCTGCATATCTGAGGTTGTTGATATTTCTCCCTGCAGTCTTGATCCCAGCTTATGAGTCATTCAGCTCTACATTTCTCATGATGTACTCTGCATAGAAGTTGAATAAACAGGGTGACAATATACAGCTTTGATGTATTGCTTCCCCAATTTGAAACCAGTCAGTTTTTCCATGTAAGGTTCTAACTGTTGCTTTGTGACCCACATACAAGTTTCTCAGAAGTCAGGTAAGGTGGTCTGGTATTCCTATCTCTCTAAGAATTGTTCACAGTTTGTTGTGATCCACAGTCAAAGGCTTTAGCATAGTCACTGAAGCAGAAGTGGATGTTTTTCTGGAATTCCCTTGCTTTCTCTATAACCCAGTGAATGTTGGCAATTTGATCTCTGGTTCCTCTGCCTTTTCTAAACCCAGCTTGTACATCTGGAAGTTCTCGGTTCATGTACTGCTAAAGCCTAGCTTGAAGGATTTTGAGTGTAACCTCACTAGAATGTGAAATTAGCACAGTTATACGGTAGTTTGAACATTCTTTGGCACTGCCCTTCTTTGGAATTGGAATGAATGCTGACTTTTTCCAGTCCTGTGGCCACTGCTGAGTTTTCCAAATTTGCTGACATATTGAGTGCAGCACTTTCACAGGATCAACTTTTAGGATTTTAAATACCTCAACTAGAATTCCATCACCTCCACTAGCTTTGTTCGTAGTTATGCTTCCTGAGTCTCACTTGACTTCACACTCCAGGATATCAGGCTCTATGTGAGTGACCACACCATCGTGGTTATCTGGGTGATTAAGACCTTTTTTATATAGTTCTTCTGTGCATTCTTGCGACCTCTTCTTAATCTCTTCTGCCTCTGTTAGGTCCTTGTCATTGCTGTCCTTTATCATGCCCATCTGTGCATGAAATGTTCCCTTGGTATCTCCAATTTTCTTGAAGAGATCTCTAGTCGCTCCCATTCTATTGTTTCCCTCTACTTCTTTGCACTGTTCATTTAAGAAGGCCTTCTTATCTCTCCTTGCTATTCTCTGGAACTCTGCATTCAGTTGGGTATATCTTTCCCTTTCTCCCTTGCCTTTTGCTTCTCTTCTCTCCTCAGTTATTTGTAAAGCCTCCGATAAACCACTTTGCCTTATTCCATTTCTTTTTCTTTGAGATGGTTTTGGTCACTGACTCCAGTACAGTGTTATGAACCTCCGTCTATAGTTCTCCTCGTACTCTGTCTACCAGATCTAATCCCTTGAATCTATTTGTCACCTCCATTGCATAATCATAAGGAATTTGATTTAGATCATACTGAGAGGTCTAGTGGTTTTCCCTACTTTCTTCAACTTAAGCCTGAATTTTGCAATAAGGAGCTCATGATCTGAGCCACAGCCAGCTCCTGGTCTTGTTTTTGCTGACTGTATAGAGCTTCTCCATCTTCGGCTGCAAAGAATACAATCAATCTGATTTGGGGATTGACCATCTGGTGATGTCCATGTGTAGAGCCATCTCTTGTGTTGCTGGAAAAGGATGTTTGCTATGACCAGTGTGTTTTCTTGACAAAACTCTGTAAGCATTTGTCCTGCTTCATTTTGTCCTCCAAAGCCAAACTTGCCTGTTACTCCAGGTATCTCTTTTTTCATTATTTTAATTTTTTAAAAAACATTTTATATCTCTTGACTTCCTACTTTTGCATTCCAATCCCCTATGATGAAAAGGTATTATTTGGTATTATTTCTAGAAGGTCTTGTAGATCTTCATAGAATCAGTAAACTTCAACTTCTTCAGCATCAGTGGTTGGGGCATAGACTTGGATTACTGTGATCCACTACACCATGGATCTGATCCACTATAGCTTTCTGAATCTTAGTGAAACCATTACATCTGAGAACTATGCTCAGCAAATGGATGAGATGCACCAAAAACTGCAATGCCTGAAGCCAACACTGGTCAACAGAAAGGGCCCAATTCTTCTCTACAACTAAGCTTGACAGCATATTGCACAACCAACACTTCAAAAGTTGAACAAATTGAGCTACGAAGTTTTGCCTCATCCACCATATTCACCTGACTTCTCGCCAACCGAGTATCACTTCTTCAAGTATCTCAACAACTTTTTGCAGAAAATGCTTCCACAACAAGCAGA
This sequence comes from Budorcas taxicolor, assembly GCF_023091745.1. Taxonomy (NCBI): domain Eukaryota; kingdom Metazoa; phylum Chordata; class Mammalia; order Artiodactyla; family Bovidae; genus Budorcas; species Budorcas taxicolor. The sequence goes on along the minus strand of NC_068935.1, from coordinate 123,890,676 downwards.
AAATGCTTTCCAAGAATTCATCAAATCCTGAAGCATGGATTTTTACACTGTAGGAATAAACTAACTTATTTCTCATTGGCAAAAATGTGTTGATTGTAATGACTCCTATTTTGATTAATAAAGAAGTGTTTGAGCCTAGTTACAATGATTAAAAATTCATGATCTGAAACCACAATTACTTTTACACCAACCTAATACAACTCAGCCAAAAACCTATTTAAAGGCCAAAATGAAAATAAAAATAGTATATATATACAAATGTTAAAAGCAGGCATAAAGATTTTCTTCATGAAAGCAACAGCAGAAAATTAGAGAAGCCCCTCATGGGGCATAGAAAGGTTATCATCTTACTTATTGGAGTCATGAAAGAATGTTATCATTGGCCTGGAGAATAACAGTGAGACTTCCATCCATTGCCCTGGGTAAACCACCGATGTGATGGTTGTATGAGAGCATATTTATGCTATGGCATTGCCACATACAAGAAAAATAGCTTCTTTTATCTAAGTCTTGATAGGCAAAATGACCATCATGTGAGTAAATTGAAATTGTAACAGTCTTCGCTGCAACTTTTGTCCCTTTCCCTGTGTCTCACAGGTGTAGGGCACACAGAAAAACTGAGCAGCATCCTGTGCCACTGAGGATCTTTTAGTATTGTACAAAAATAGAACCTTATCAAACAGATGTGCAGTGTGAGGTGTGAGTACTTGTCCTTTAGCTGAGTTTGATATGGAATCTGCCCCATTTTTATAGCATCTCATTCTCATTATTGTTATTTATATTAGATACAGAAATGATTCACATGATTATGTTTCTCTCCCTCTCCTCTCCTCATCCTGGGCGATGGGGCTGGGGGCAATAAAGAATATGCTTATTCATTTTTGAATCCCTTTAATTTTGTAATTCACATCCCACCAAGTCGGAACTAGATTTTTAACAGCTGCTGTGAAATCATTTTAATACCCACAAACAGGCTCAGTGCCTAAAAAAAAAACAAAAAACACCTCTCAAATATCCCCTTTTCCTGGTTGAGTTGAAGATCTATACTTCATGTTGTTTTAATGTGACTGTGCAACCATCCCCTCTAATTTTGTCATACAGTGTGCTCTACAGGAAGCTTCCATTGCAGGAGATTTATGGGACTCCTGGCGAGGGATTCAATCAGAAATTGGGGAATGTAAATGAGCAGTGGGATTGGTGTTCTCTAACTTTACTTGTTTATTACAATTTTCTTGAAAGACCTCTTACTTCACAGTTCCATATTAAAGAAGGAAAAAGAGAATCTGAGGTTTCCTGGATTTTAGGTTTAAGAAAAATTTGTACTGCACAAGGTCTATTTCTCAAAATAATCCCTCTACATTCCTCAGGTGGTTGTATAAGTGCAGATGCCCAGAGGAGGTTTTCTTTCTAGTTATATTGCAGCAGCTTCTTCCTGCTTTACTCACCTCGAAACAATGGCTTGGGCAGAGTCTAGTATGAACTATGATGCAATATCTTAACCATTAAGCTGTAAAAGGTAAAGGTATCCACTTTCCAATGCTCTTCTACTGATAGCTTATGGTGAAAAGTGTTGGATTCGTGATCTCCAAAGAAGAATATTTAACTTCGGGACCAGGGACCAAGTTTGATCTCTCAAGAGCTTCTGCATAGCAGAGTTTTATTAAAGTATAAAAAGGGACAGAGAAAGCTTCTGACATAGATATCAGAAGTGGGGCGGAGAGTGCCCTGCTTTGCTAGTGTTAACAAGGGAGTTATATACTTTTTAAATTGGTTATTACAGTAAATCAAAACAATGTCTCAAGGTTGTAAAGATCTTATTAGACCCACTCCCAAAATTTACATTTTAAGATAAGAGGATTCAGTTCAGTTCAGTTCAGTTCAGTCACTTAGTCGTGCCCAACACTTTGCGACCCCATGAACTGCAGCACGCCAGGTCTCCCTGTCCATCACCAACTCCTGGAGTCTACTCAAACTCATGTACATCGAGTTGGTGATGCCATCCAACCATCTCATCCTCTGTCGTCCCCTTCTCCTCCTGCCTTCAATCTTTCCCAGCATCAGGGTCTTTTCAAATGAGTCAGTTCTTCCCATCAGGATTAGCCAGAAGGTTTTCAGGAAGGAGAAACTGTCCTCAAGCAGGATACATTGTTGTTATCTAATCCTTAGTACAGAGTTTAAACTGAGTTGTTTGTTGTATAATCATCAGTTGTAGGCTTAAAGAAAAAAACGTTTTATGTGACTAAGACTAAGGAATATATATAGAAAAAAAAAAAAAAGATGTTTGTCCTTTCCTCCTCCTTGAGAATTCCAGACCCCTATCTCTGCTTTGAGAGCCCCAGACCCCTTTCTCCTCCCCGGGGACCCCGAACTTCTTATCAACCTGCCGAGGAATTGACTCTCTCACTACTATAATATTCACTTGACTAGGAACTTTACAGCTAGAGTGAGTTTTGTAAGAATTCTCCAAATTTGTTGTTATTATGAGCCTTTTATAGAGGAGGAAACTGAGGCTCAGAGAAATCAAGGACCTTGACCAGAACCACGTGGTGGTTATTTGGTGCCATTAATGTTTGAATCTATTAATAGGTTTGTCTCCTGCTAACACCTATGTACTATGTACTGTGTAACACCTATGTACTTTTCAGTTGTCCACCAATGGAGAGACTTTTCTTCTTCACCTGAGGATGTTTGGAAGTAAGCCATTGAGAAAATATCATGCATCAATAGGTAATGCTGAAAATAACAATGCTTCCAACAGCAAATCTTCCCTTAAGCAAGGATTATCTCTAGAGACAGTTGATGCTCCTTCGGGGTTCCACAACTTCATCATTCAAAAATAGCCAATTCCTTGTTTGAATGCTTCTGTCTGAAGAGGGGGTCAATTTTGATTCTACATTGACATTTTGCACCATGCCACGAGGAGCTCCTCTATTAAATGATGTCACCTTAGCTTGCTACCTCTTTTTTGTTTTTGGTTTCAAAGGCTCTGAATACCACTTACTTTATTTGTTAGGTGTTTGATATCTCATTTTTATCTAATGTTTATTAACACTGTGATTGAAAGTTAATGTAAGATACATTCAAAAATAAAACTTTAATTTCTTACTAACATGTTTAATTTCACACTACCAGAAATGCATTGCGTCGATCCTGCTTCCAACATAATCCATTTATCTGTTTCTTTATGTTGAAGTCCACTGTGGTGATTTACTCTTGCAATCACAATGAACCTCATTTATAAAGAAAAAACTGTTCAGAGACAACAAACAGTAGTTTCTCCTGTGGAAACAGTTTCTCCTCTGCCCCAGACCTTGAAGAAATTGGAGTCAATTAAATTTTAATTAATTACTTTGCAGAAAAGAGTTAATATGGAAGGCCTGTGACTGCTCTAATTTTTAATATAATTTAATTTATTATTATTTTTTGACATCACAGGTTGGTTTCTTTGGGTTTGTTTGCTCCTTGGCTTGATTAAATACTTGTAGAAGATGAACCTACCCACTACAGGATAAGTTTGATGTTGACAAGCTTCTGGTAGCAGTGAGACTATGTCAGCACAACTTCCAGGGTGCAGCTGTTATACCTTAAATGGCCTGTTCTCAAGGTTGGCCTTTGGATCAGGAAACTTGGATTTTGCCAATGTTGCCACCACTCTAACTTATAAGAGTGTGTCACTGCACCTAAACTGTTCGTACAAACAATATGACATATAGAACACACAGTTTACTTCAGAGAGTCTGGAATTTTAATATACACTAGGCAAAGGGTGCCTATTTCACCAGCTTCCAATAAAAACCCAGGGTACTGAGTCTTTAACAGACCTCCCTAGTAAATGACATTTATATTAATCTATCTTCAAGTTCATGGAGTCTACCCTCAAATATGTCCAGTCTATTGATGAGACCATTGAAAGAATTCTTTGTTGAAATTGGCTGATCTTGGATGGGAATTTCCTGGTCCTTCCTCAGTAGCAACCAATCTCTAGTTGCTATTGGATCTTGAGCCCAACCAAGATAACTTTCTCCTCTTACTCCAGGGGGAACAGATTTTTGCTTTCATATTTTCCCCAAGTTATAAGTCTTTGAGGCAGAGACTGCCTGGTCTTTGCATCTCACATTGCAAGACACACAGTAGGTTCTCAATAAGTGACTATTCTATTAAATGATGAATAATCTTGTCAATTACCTATGTTTCTAGAATAATATTAAAAAGAAAAGAAGAAAATAAACTGAATACATAGCCTCTGATCTTAAAGAATGTATACTATTGATGTGCAGATAAAACTAACATGAGTACATTAAATATTATGACCAATTAATATAGTTTGCCTTGCAATGTAAGATTTTCTTGATATGTCAGGTCATTGTGATATTTTGAAAAATATCAGATAATTATTTCTCCAAGGAGTAGAATAGATACAGATCTTTAAATTTATGCCAGAAATAATGAGTAATGATACTTTTCATATTACAAAGAGTTTCTGCTAGAATTTATTTTTTTTAATTAAGAATATATTACATTTTTGACTCAGATTTTCTCAACAACTGTTTCATATTCTCCAAAGGTTTTTTAAGTAGCACAAATTCATTTTACCAAAAGGGATATATATCTCTTCTTAAAGGAGCACATCTTAACAAATTACTTCCATAAACACCAGGGTAATTTATAATGCTTTTTTTATAGATAACATTTTTTTTCTACCACATAAAAAGATGTGCATTTCTAGTTTCTTCAGTTATCTTTGGCTATGTAACAAACCACCCCAAAACCTAGTGGCATGAAACAACAACAATCTATTATTTATGATGACTGTGTTGATTGGAGAATTCTTTTCTTCTACGCAGTGTGAGCTGGGCTCAGTCACATGACTGCATTGAGCCGGTGCCTGGTTTGATCTGCAAGGCTCATGAAGGCTTCACTCTCATATCTGGGCCTTGATATTAATTGTCACTTGGGGTGCTTCAGTTTTACTCCATGTGGACTCTTTCTTCACATGGCAGCTCATCTTCTAGGACCTTGCCACATGTCTTCTGTCTCCACTATGACAAATGGGTTCCAATGAAGCAAAAGTGTAAGCTGCCCCCGACACAGTGGCACTTCTGCTATATTCTATTGGTTAAAGAAAGTCACAGATCAGCCAAAATTCAAGAGAAGGGAAACTAGAGGCTGCCTCTCTATGAGACAAATAGCATGCAAGCATAGAGAAAGGATATATTTTCACAGGCATATTTACAGACCATCTACCATAATTCACTCTTCGACAATTCACATCCCTTACATATGCAAAATGCATGCAACATAATCCTCAACAATGTCATACCATTGTTGCATCAGCTCAAAGTCCAGGATCTTGTCATCTAAAACAAGTTCAGATGCGGATCCTTGGGTGCAATTTTGAGGTTTGCTGTGGGGTTTTTGTTTGTTTTTTGTTTTTGTTTGGTGCAGGTGCTTAAGCATATTTTCCCTCAAAGAAGAAAACTGTGAATTAAAAATATAAGTTATGTGTCTCCCATATACTCATCATACAAAAGTGAGACAAAACTAGGAAAATCAGTTAACATGTCCATTCAAACAGGAGGGGGTGAAGGGTATAACACAGTCACTGCTGTTGCTGCTGCTAAGTCACTTCAGTCATGTCCGACTCTGTGCGACCCCATAGACAGCAGCCCACCAGGCTCCTCCGCCCATGGGATTCTCCAGGCAAGAACACTGGAGTGGGTTGCCATTTACTTCTCCAATGCATGAAAGCAAAAAGCGAAAGTGAAGTCGCTCAGTCGTGTCTGACTCTTAGAGACCCCATGGACTGCAGCCTACCAGGCTCCTCCACTCATGGGATTTTCCAGGCAAGAGTACTGGAGTGGGTTGCCATTGCCTTCTCTGAACACGGTCACTGGCCCATAGCAATTCTGGTCTGCCCAGTGTAACCTCTTTCTATATGGAAGCCCATCCTCCTCAGCCTGTAAAGCCTCTCCACATGTCCTCTTTATCCAGCAGGATAGCCCAGACTTCCTTATAACACAACAGCTGGGTTCCAAGGAAGCAAAGATGAACCCTGCCTCTGAAGGGCTAGGCCTAGAAGTGGCAAAGCCACCAGTCAGCCTGTATTCAAGGGAAGAAAATAGACTCTACCTTTTCATAGGAGGAATGGGAGCGGCATGTGTATGTAGGTTGGGGAGCCCTTGCTGGCAACCATACTTGGAGGCTATCTAAATACCTTCCTTAGCATGTATCCAACAAGGAAGAACTTCAGATTTTCAGTTTTCAAGTTCAGCTTTTCAAAATCTGTGAACACATAACCTAACATATTGCTTCCGGATAGAAACAGATCCATTACACATATATAAATGCTTTTATGGAAATCTTATAATATGTCTGAAATTATTTTTTTGAGATGGAGGCTTTAAATACACAAAGCAGGGAGGCATGAAAGTTTGATTTTGACCTTGGAATTCAGCCAATGTCTTATTTTCAACTTGGATTTTGGTTGCAGCCTTTGAGAAGCTAAATAGCCTTCTGTATATTTTAACATTATTTGAAAGATTATTGTTTGCCATTATATATACTTAGTGTAATAACAACAGTTAAAATAATAATAGTGTAATGACAGTAAGCTAGATTCTCAGAATTTATTGTTAACTTCTGTATATTCACTTTCAAATATAGATATGCATTCTGGGTATAATGTAGAGTTAAAATTTCCTTGAGTATTTTATTTGTTCAAATTATAACAGCCAATTGTAATATAAATGTACATTTATTATTGCAGAAATAAAATTCTATAATAATTAATGATGATAGTGAAAGCCATTAATTTTTATATGTAAAAGTTATTGAAAACTTTCAAATAGCTACATGAATAAGGGAAAAGATTGACAATTACTATAAATATTATGAAAGTATATGAGGAAAATAACTTTAGAAAGAATGAGTTTTTCCTTTTTTCAATAATTATTTATATAATTTGAATAATAAATGAATAACAGTGCTTAGATTACATATTAATTCTAATTTTTGTAGAATTATTTTGTTAACAATTATAACATCAAATATAACAACCTTTTAATAACTTAACTTAAAATGTAGTTATTTACTTCCATTTAAGTAGAGTATTTCAAGAAAAAAAGCCCTATTGAGAATTCATTGCATCTTGGGTGGATGATTTAAAACCTGAATGTCAATTTGCCACCCCAAATTATCACAAGCAGAAAAATACTAAAAAAATAAACTAAAAGTCTACTTAATAAATAACTTTTGACTCTGATAAAATAAAGAATATAGAGAATACAGAGAAAGAAAATGTTAGAGAAAAATGAGGTAGCCCAAGCCTATTTTGTTCTTACCATCAAACTTTAAAAGGATAGACTTTAAAAGAATGCATTTAAGAAGACAATCCCATATAGTTTTAAGTGTTCAGAACTTAAAAATTTTAAATAAAAAGCTTACATAAATTATATAGAATGCCAATCATTTTTATGAGTTGAAGAGAAAGGATTTTTTAGTTTTTTGAATTGGGAAATGTAAAAAATCCCAGGTACAAAGTTTCATCTAGAAAATATATTACTGAGAGAAAAATTTCCTGAATTATATTTTGCTATCAACAAGTTTAGTGGTATTATTGAATATGCAATCTCTGTATCTTGTACATCAGACAATTGGTAGCTCAGAAATCAGCTGCAGCCTCTTTTAAGTTTAGCAAACTTGGTGAATCAATAATGATTTCAACTGTACTTCTGCTTTATTGCTTCGAGGGATTTCTATGTATTATACAATAACCATAGCTCATTTGATTAAAAAAACTATTTGTAGGATAGAAAATTGGTGAATATCATTATCATGTAATTGTCTTTGAGACTTCAATAAATATGAAGAGAGTTATACATAATTCAGGATCCACAATCCTACAGTGTTTTGTCCACTTTGTTTACTTGTGTGTTCAAAAAGAAATTATAGGACATCAGAAAAATAGTGAAACACTTTCCTCATTCTTAAGCAAGGGAAAGATTTCTAGTCATATAAGAGATTTGGGGATGGTATGTTATACAGAGATGCAAGCTATTTGGATGTGCTTTGACAAAAACACAACTTTACAAGATGTAAACAACATTCATGTTTGGACAACTTTACAAGATGAAAGGAACACTATTATATGTCTTAAAAGGCAACCTGAATATAAGAAAGCTTTAATATCTTACTTTATAAATAATAGTAATATAACAATATTTAACAACTGTAGACTGCTTATAGGCAAAGTCATTGTTGCTGAAATCTGCACCTTTGAGAATGAAAGTGTTTCTTATCAAACAGCTGATGAAAAGACACTTCTATCATTCCTCTCTAGTCAGAATGCTGGGAGTGGTATCCAGGCAATGAAAGCTGAAATGCAGATGGAAATTCAGGGAAGATTTTACCTTGAAAGTTACATAGTTCAAAAGTCAATTATTTTGCCCCATTCCAGAAAAAAGGTTTAGAATTTTTTCTTCAACTTATTGTTTCAAATAGCAAATGTATGAAAAATATTAGAAATAAACAATATAATGGGGACATCAGTTATACCTTTACTCCTGAAAGTATTTCGAAAGCTTCTTTGAGTAGCATAGAACATTTTCATTTGTGGGACAGCTTTAATGCATTAGCATCATCACCAGTCAGTCAATCAGCCAATCATCATGACTAGGAGTTAAAAAGAAGATACATCTTTACCAGGGCCATTAGCATAGGGGCTTCCCTGGTGAATCAGTGGTAAAGAATCCACCTGCCAATGCACTATATGCAGGTTTGATCACTGATCTTGGAAAATCCTACATGCTGCGGAGCAACTCAGCCCATGTGCCACAACTACTGGCCCACGCTCTAGAGCCTGAGAGCTGCGACCACTGAGCCTGTGTGCTACAACTACTGAAGCCTGACAGCCCAGAGCCCATGTTGTACAAGAAATGCCACCTCAGTGAGAAGCTCATGCACTGCAACTAGGGAGTGGCCCCTGCTTCCTGCAACTAGACAAAAACTCAGGCAGCAATGAAGACCTAGCATGGCCAAATATAAACAAATAAATAAATACTTTTTAAAAACTAAAGAAGGACAGCATAATGTGGTGGCAACATCCCCATCAGTATCATACGTTGGCAAAACTAGCCAGAGATGATCTTGTTCCTCAACCACTTTATTTGAAAGCGAGAGACTATTTAGCATCAAGGGAACAAACCAGTACTTAGTACATTATCATTCTTGCATTATGTTATCAAGCATTTAAAATCTAACCACTAGAATGCAAACTAGTACAGCCACTATGGAGAACAGTGTGGAGATTTCTTAAAAAACTGCAAATAGAACTGCCTTATGACCCAGCAATCCCATTGCTGGGCATACACACCGAGGAAACCAGAATTGAAAGAGACACGTGTACCCCAATGTTCATTGCAGCACTGTTTATAATAGCCAGGACATGGAAGCAACCTAGATGTCTATCAGCAGATGAATGGATATGAAAGCTGTGGTACATATACACAATGGAGTATTACTCAGCCATTAAAATGAATACATTTGAATCAGTCCTAATGAGGTGGATGAAACTGGAGCCTATTATACAGAGTGAAGTAAGCCAGAAAGAAAAACACCAATACAGTATACTAACACATATACATGGAATTTAGAAAGATGGTAAAGGAGTACGTCAAGGCTGTATATTGTCACGCTGCTTATTTAACTTCTATGCAGAGTACATCATGAGAAACGCTGGACTGGAAGAAACACAAGCTGGAATCAAGATTCCTGGGAGAAATATCAATAACCTCAGATATGGAGATGATACCACCTTTATGGCAGAAAGTGAAGAGGATCTAAAAAGCCTCTTGATGAAAGTGAAAGTGGAGAGTGAAAAAGCTGGCTTAAAGCTCAACATGCAGAAAATGAAGATCATGGCATCCAGTCCCATCACTTCATGGGAAATAGATGGGGAAACAGAGGAAACAGTGTCAGACTTTATTTTGGGGGGCTCCAAAATCACTGCAGATGGTGACTGCAGCCATGAAATTAAAAGATGCTTACTCCTTGGAAGAAAAGTTATGACCAACCTAGATAGCATATTCAAAAGCAGAGGCATTACTTTGCCAACAGAGGTCTGTCTAGTCAAGGTTATGGTTTTTCCAGTAGTCATGTATGGATGTGAGAGTTGGACTGTGAAGAAGGCTGAGCGCCGAAGAATTGATGTGTTTGAACTGTGGTGTTGGAGAAGACTCTTGAGAGTCCCTTGGACTGCAAGGAGATCCAACCAGTCCATGCTGAAGGAGATCAGCCCTGGGATTTCTTTGGAAGGAATGATGCTAAAGCTGAAACTCCAGTACTTTGGCCACCTCATGCGAAGAGTTGACTCATTGGAAAAGACTCTGATGCTGGGAGGGATTGGGGGCAGGAGGAGAAGGGGATGACCGAGGATGAGATGGCTGGATGGCATCACTGACTCGATGCACGTGAGTCTGAGTGAACTCCGGGAGTTGGTGATGGACAGGGAGCCCTGGCATGCTGCGATTCATGGGGTTGCAAAGAGTCGGACATGACTGAGCGACTGAACTGAACTGAACGATAACCCTGTATGCGAGACAGCAAAAGAGACACAGATATATAGAACAGTCTTTTGGACTCTGTGGGAGAGGGCGAGGGTGGGATGATTTGGGAGAATGGCATTGAAACATGTATAATATCATATAAGAAATGAATCGCCAGTCCAGTTTTGATGCAGGATACAGGATGCTTGGGGCTGTTACACTGAGATGACCCAGAGGGATGGTACGGGAAGGGAGGTGGGAGGGGGGTTCAGAATGGGGAACACGTGTACACCCGTGGTGGATTCATGTTGATGTGTGGCAGAACCAATACAATATCGTAAAGTAAAAAAAAAAAAAAAAAGATTTTAAATTATAGATTATAAGATTATATATATAAAAAACTCCATTGCTAACACTAGCAAGGGGGTACTCTTTCTACCCCCTTCTGATGTCTATGTCAGAAGCTTTCTCTATCTCCTTTATACTTTAATAAAACTTTATTACACACACACAAATAAATAAATAAAAATAAATAAAATCTAACCACTAAATTTTTGTCCTAATTTGAAGAGGCAGTATCATTTACAGATGTCTGCCTAGAAGGGCACCATCACAAGTGGATTGCTTTTCCTAACTATGATAGTGAAACATAATAAAAATAAGATTTTACACAGTATTTGAAAGCTTCTGTACATCCTCCCACCCAGAGACAACCATCATTTATAATCTTTGTTTATTTCATTTATTTATTTCTTATGAGATGCCTTCCATTGGATATAATCCAGCTGTTGCTCAGTGCCAGTTCCCTGCTTAGTCCTTATTATCAAATGTGGGGTATAGGAGTGGAAGGGAATTTGAAAGTAACCACTTAGTACTTGCTCAGTTTAATGACAGGAGTTTTTATTTCACAAGAACTCAAAAAAAGGAGCAATGTAAAACTTTCCACTAGAAAGAGACAGCCACCACATCAACATCAGTCTGTTCTAGGGTCCAGCTCCTGTACAGAGCCTGGCTCCTCTCCCTTTCCTCCACTCCTGCCTTGCAGTTGGCTCTGAGCATCTTGCTGCACAGGTTTCCCTCCCTCCCTTCCTGCTTGACTCCAGAAAGTCAAACAGCTTCTTGCTGAGGAACCCTGTTGGGGCAGTGTCACCTTTGGGTCCTGGATGCACGAGGTTGATCCAAGTCCTTGGGAAATTTTTATTTTAAATTGGTTTTCATCAATTTTGCAGTAATGCAAACTTGCATTTTATAAGATTGAAATGTTTGGACTCTATTTATGTCATTAGGATGGATTTGGTGAAAGTCCAAAATTTACTAGGAAGTCATTCATTTCCTTTAGATTTTCAATTTTGCTGCCATGGACTTGCATACCATCTCTAAGTTTTTTCAGTCTTATCCATTTTTGTAGTTATCATATCAATTCCATTCCCAAAAATGGCACTTTTGGTTTCTCTTTTCTGAATTGGACTTGACAGATGTTGGCATATTCGATTTTTTTCAAAGAAAACTCATTATCCTTCCCATTATTTTTTTAAATCTTCTTCTGTATTAAATTCCTCTTCCTACTTTCTCTTGGCTTTTTATTGTTGATTTCCTAAACTGAATCACGTGGTTCATGTATTTGCAATCATTTTTAAAAATAAAAATATTTAAGACTATAAATTTCCTGAATACAGGTCCTATATAAAGTATAACTTTTATTACTTCCTAGATCATTTGTAATTTTCTCTTTGATCTGGGAGTCATTTAGGAAGAGATTTCTTGATTTCTAAGTAGGTTTTTCTGTAATTTTAAGATTTTGTTTAATGTTATTTGATTATGATAAAAAAAAAAGTGTAGCCTAAAAATCTACTTTAGGAAATTTATTAAGGATTTCTCAGTGGTCAACAAATAATTGATTTGTAAGTGTTCTATTACATAAGAAGTGAATGATGACTTTACTTTTAAGTTCCTTATATTATGCAAATGCTGTGTCTTTATTTTTTGACAAGTTTGTCAAAATTTGAAAGAATATTAAAGCCTTCCATTATTACTGTGTTTCTTATAAAGAACTTGTAATTCTGAGAGATTTTGTTTTATATACCTGGCTCTTGTGATATTTGGTTACACATCTCATGAAGTGAAACTTCTATTGTCATAAAATATTGCCCTTTCTCTGTGGTTTAACTTTTTCTAGTAAAGTATTAAAGATATTTATTAGTATTTAATTTTTTGTGTGACAGAGGGGTATATATCATTATTGTATCATCAAAGATGGAAATATATGACTTTGAGACAGAGTTAAAGCTGTTCTAATTTTTACCCTTCTCAAGGCATCACCTCAAATGGAAGTTTATAAATTATCTGTATATACATATATCTTGTTACACTCAGTGTGATACCAAGTATACGAGATAATCTTTCCCCTTTAGTTCTTGTCATAAACATACACAGACTTAATACACTTGAACTAACATTTAACAGATAGCTTCAGTATTAATCTGTTTTTTGTTTTGTTTTTCTTTTCACCTTTTGGTCCATTTTACCATTTCTCCCAACCCCCTCACTCTCCACTCCTGAAAACTACAAGACATTAATGAAAGAAATTGAAGGAGACACAAATAAATGAAGAGATATTCTATGTACATAGATTGGAAGAATTAATATTGTTAAAATGTCCATACCACCTAAAGCAATCTACAGATTCAATGCAATCCCTATCAAAATTCCAGTGGTATTTTTCAAAGAAATAGAACAAATAATCCTAAATTTGTGTGAAACCACAAAAACTCTGAATAGCCAAAGAAATCTTAGAAATGAAGAACAAAGCTGGAGGCATCATGCTCCCTGATTTCAAGTTATATAACAAAGCTATAGTAATGAAAATAATACTGGCATAAAAACAGACACATAGGTAAATAAAACAGAACTGAGAGCCCAGAAATAAGCCCATGAATATAAGTAAATTAATTTACAACAAAGGAATCAAGGATCTACAATGGGGAAAGGATAGACTTTTCAATAAATGGTGTTGGGGGAACTGGACAGCCGCATACAAAAGAATGAAACTTGACCACTATTTTACACCATACACAAAAATTAACTCAAAGTGTATTAAAGACTTGAACACAACAACTGAAACCATAAAATTCCTTGAAGAAAACAGACAATAAACTCCTTGAAATTATATTTTTAATGATAAGATTGCAGAATTATAATAACTAACATCTATCCCAGAAAGTAATTCTATGATGATGATTTTCAGTTTCAAATAATTGTTGATTTTAGAATTAGGACATTTGACATTTTGCAAGATGTTTATTTAGTTTCCTCTGACAAAAGCCAAAATCATGAGGATATAGTGAGCTATTGGGCAGAGAACTTAGTCACTGCAACAGAGTGAGAAGTCAAGGACCAAATCACTGAAAATTGCGATGCAAGCCAGAGGGAGATACCAGCAAAACTACTACATGTATGTGCTACACAGTGTTGAGTACCTGATAAGAAGTTCCTTAGTCAATCCTCCCACAGGCCCAAGTGACCTCAGATAGAACTCAGAAAATATTTGAGGGACTGTAACAGTTATCTATTCCTGTATAACAAACCACCCAAAGTTCAATGGCTTAAAACAACAATCATCTGATTGACTTAACTCAAGATTATTGTAATGGAACTGGATATAAGGAGGGGTGAAGAACCATGGCCATTTTTGTAATCTATCTACCACAGGTTCATTGATCCCAAATATGAGGGCTGGAGGGATCTGGAGACAGGCAGGGCCAGGTAGTTCTCCATAAGACGTCAGTATTTAAACAGATTGCTTCACAACATAGCTGAATTGCTTTAACACAATCCATTCATTCTGAGTGGAAAATTACTTTAAAATCATCATTTAGTTGATGCCTTCAATTGTGAAATCATCTTACTCATGCTTTTGAAGCTCCTCTCTGGTAATTAGTTTATTTGAACATCACAAGTGCTCCACTGAGCATATGTTGTTATACTTATTTCCCTTTTGAGGAAACAGAACTCAGAGCAGTGGTTCTTGAAGTCTGCATTAGAATCATTTTGAAAGGTGGTTTAAAACAGAAGTTTGGGGAGCCACAACCTCAACCTGTTGTATTAGTTAAGATTTCGAGCTGCAAGCAATAGCAGTTGACCCTGGATGATTTAAGCAAATATCAAATGCATTGGTAAGTCAACAGTAGCTCACAGAATCACCAGAAGACAGAATAATAAGGCACAGAAAACAAGCATTGCCAAGGGAGGCTAAGGAAGTATCTGATGAGGACACTACTCTGGCCACTGCCAGACAATGTACTCAAGAGCCTGCACCACTGCTACTGGAAATTCTACACATCAGGCACCACCACGGATCCCTCCCTCCTGCCACAGATGCTCTGGAGATGGGCTGCTGCCACCCCTGCCATCCAGTGTCACAAGATTTAGTGTTCCAGTGCCCCCAGACTCATTGTGTCACTTGCTCCACATTCAATATCTCAAGCAACAGCAACTAATCAATAGAGTCCTACCTGCAAATGAGCTTAGAAAACACATGTCTTCCTTTTCAAGAAAGCAGGCTCTGTTCTTTCCCAAAACTCTTCGGTCAAGGATTTCCTTAAGTATAGGAAGGTGGTCTAGAACCTAGATAGACAGAGAAAGAGAAAAAAAAAGACTCATGTTCACTCTACAATTAGGATACAAATATTGGTTGGAAGATATAGCACACATTATGGTGCCTCATTCTTATCCCTTCAGCTCTCACCTTCATGTGTTGTCAAAGGCAGCTTTACTGCAAAATTCATTACTCTACACAAGAGCTGTTGGTCTGTCACAGAAGCACTTGGCCCGTCCAATAGCAACCAGAAGTGCCATAAAGTGTATACCCAGCAGCATTCCTTCCACTGTGCATGGACAAGGAGTTAAGTAGATTAATATCCCAACTCCCTTGCACTTCAACCAGCATAACTCTGAAACATATTCTTATACCAGCCTGCAGAATTCTTCAGGGGATTGAGATCGTTTCCCACAGTGGGGACTGCTTATTTGAAAGTTTGCAAAAGTGATTTATGTGCTCAAAAATGTGTTTTCACATCAAAAGTTTAAGAACTATTTATTCTGACAAATGGAAAGGCTTGTGCAAATTCCCATTAATGGTTAGGGTTCCATGTCTAACTCTAAACCCAGGTCTCTTCTTTTGGTTCTTGGGCAGTTCTTCCCTCACTAAGTTATATTCATGGCAAAAAAGACATCTGGATTTTTTTTTCCAGATGACTTTATGTAAGGAGAGATTTATGAAACAACCAACATAATCATGCCCAGATAATGTCACTAGTGATTATTCATTTTAAGTATATAAAGACAGTCTTTCCTTTTTGTTTCCTTTTGTGAATGTTTCTGTCTTTGCAAATGCTTTGCATAGAATTCACCCCCAATATTATTGTTTTGATAGATAATTTTATTTCCATTTTAGAAAAGATGAAAGAGACAAATTCAAAATGAAATAGTCATCAAAGAATGAATCTTTTAAAAAAAAGAACTCTTGCTTGAGTATTACAAATATTTAATTACTTTGTATTAATATTGATACTTGAGTATTAATAGTATTAATACTTGAGTATTACAAGTATTACTCTTATAATACTCAGGAAGAGAAATGCACTTGTTACTGATGTAACCTAATGTTAACAACTTGTCTGTATAAATGATATTGTACAACAATATTTGTGAAAGGCGAAACAAAGGCAGAATGAAACTCACAGTGGTGGCCCACAATAATTTACAGAGTAATATAATGAGTACAAAAAACTTTATTATATAAAATTGAAATAGAGCCAGAGATGAATAATTAGAAACCGAATATGAGAAGAAATAACTAATTTAGGATGTATCCTGAGAGTATCAACAGAATGCATTTAGGGTTGTTCTTTTTACACATCAGTGGACTAGAGGAAGTGAATTAGAATCTTCAGTAGGAATGAATGACTCAGGTGTTTGGCTTAGCCGTGTCTATTAGATTATTTCTCTTCGTATATTTTAACCAAGTACCCAGAGATTTTCACTCATGTGAACTGTGTTCTCAATTGTTTACACCAAAGGTTTTCTCAAATGTTCTAGTTGGCAGGGGGACATACATTTCCCATCTTCTCTGAGTTTGTAACAAGTGCTAGGACTTACCATTAATTTGATCTTGGGCTAGAATCCTATAACCTCTCAGAACTTTGGCATTTGCCCTTTATATGACTATATACATAATAGTTTTCATTTTGCAAAGATATTATATAGACCAAATGAGATAATATCTGTGCAAATACTTCATAAAGTAACATACACATATTAATATGTATTATTTGTATTATTATTGGCATTCTTCCCTCGATGAGGCATCAAGTACATATTTAGAACATGACTATGGGATCTGACAGGCTTGGACAAAAATCTTGATTTTTCCCAATGATTTGGTAAAATTATTTAATGTCCCTTAACCTCAGTTTTCTCATCTGGAAAATAGAGATAACAATGTCATTCTCTGAACACAAAATGTGCTTCATAGAAGAGGATATCAATGATGTTCATGGTGATGTTGATGATTTTTTGTTTTTTTAAGATTTTTTTGATGTGAACCATTTTTAAAGTATTTATTGAATTTGTTTTACAATATTGCTTTTATTAAAAAATATATATATTTTGGTTTTTTGGCCATGAGACATGTAGGATCTTAGTTCCCTGACCAGGGATTGAACCCACACCCATTATATAGGAAGGCAAAGTCTTAACCACTGGACTGCCAGGGAAGTTCTGATGCTGATGATTCTGATAATAATCTGTCACAATTGGGGGCCTTTTTCAGTATTTTTCTGCTCTCAGTACTATTTCTTGGATCAATTTTCTTAACTATATTCAAAATCATATAACAGGAATATTTGAGCCCCAAAATATGCACCTAAAGACCTCCTATTGATGAATGCTTTAATATGCTAGCACTGCACATCACTTTGTACTTCTGAAAGGGTGTAAGAAGAGTGGTATCTCTATCTCAAAGTTCCCTATTAGTTCATCACTATCAAAAGCATCAGTCATCTACAGCCACAACAGTGTTGCATAACAAACCATCCTGAAACTCAGAGATCCACAATCAGTGGAGGTGGCTCTACTCTAATTGCTTCACATCCTTTCTGGACCAGTGGGCTAGCTGGGGATAAGAACTTCTTATAGCAATAGTATAGGTTTAAGAAATAAAGTGGAAATATGTATGATTGAGGCTGAAGCTCAGAACTGGCACTTGATGTCTTCCCCATTACATCAAATCAAGTCACATGGTTGAATCCAAAGTCAAGTGGGAAAGGGAAATATAACCTATTTCTTTTAATGCAACATCACATGGCAAAGAAATTGGATACAGGGAAGGGTGAAGTATCAAGGTAATAATGGCAATCAACCTACTGAAATCCTTGAGAAAAGAGTCTAAGCCTCATTCACTGAAGAATCTGTTTCTAAACGAAAGCCTAATGCATTGATTAATTGATCATTCAACAAGCATTTTACTAGAGCTGAGAATATGCAGCCTGAAACAAAGGCCCCTTCACCAATATAAACAAATCCAATGAAGAGTTATCTGAGACTGTAA
The DNA here is from genome assembly GCF_023091745.1 of Budorcas taxicolor. Lineage (NCBI taxonomy): Eukaryota > Metazoa > Chordata > Mammalia > Artiodactyla > Bovidae > Budorcas > Budorcas taxicolor. The sequence continues at coordinate 123,872,529 of NC_068935.1, read as the reverse complement.
TCATAACCTACTTGTAGGAACACAAAAGAGGAAGTGGTAGACACATGTAATAGGTACCAAGGAGGTACTGATCTGTTGTTCCATGTCCAGTTCTAACTGTTGCTTCCTGACCTGCATATAATTTTCTCAAGAGGCAGGTCAGGTGGTCTGGTATTCCCATCTCTTGAAGAATTTTCCACAGTTGATTGTGATCCACACAGTCAAAGATTTTGGCATAGTCAGTAAAGCAGAAATAGATGTTTTTCTGGAACTCTCTTGCTTTTTCCATGATCCAGCGGATGTTGGCAATTTGATTTCTGGTTCTTCTGCCTTTTCTAAAACCAGCTTGAACATCTGGAAGTTCATGGTTCACGTAATGTTGAAGCCTGGCTTGGAGAATTTTGAGCATTACTTTACTAGCGTGTGAGATGAGTGCAATTGTGCGGTAGTTTGAGCATTCTTTGGCATTACCTTTCTTTGGGATTGGAATGAAAACTGACCTTTTCAGTCCTGTGGCCACTACTGAGTTTTCCAAGTTTGCTGGCATATTGAGTGCAGCATTTTCACAGCATCATCTTTCAGGTTTTGAAACAGCTCCACTGGAATGCCATCACCTCCACTAGCTTTGTTTGTAGTGATGCTTTCTAAGGCCCACCTGACTTCACATTCCAGGATGTCTGGCTCTAGGTCAGGAATCACCATCGTGATTATCTGGGTCATGAAGATCTTTTTTGTACAGTTCTTCTGTGTATTCTTGCCACCTCTTCTTAATATCTTCTGCTTCTGTTAGGTCCGTACCATTTCTGTCCTTTATCAAGCCCATCTTTGCGTGAAATGTTCCCTTGGTATCTCTAATTTTCTTGAAGAGATCTCTAGTCTTTCCTATTTTGTTGTTTTCCTGTTTCTTTGCATTGATCACTGAGGAGGGCTTTCTTATCTCTTCTTGCTCTTCTTTGGAACTCTGCATTCAGATGCTTATATCTTTCCTTTTCTCCTTTGCTTTTCACTTCTCTTCTTTTCACAGCTATTTGTAAGGTCTTCTCAGACAGCCATTGTGGTTTTTTGCATTTCTTTTCCATGGGGATGGTCTTGATCCCTGTCTCCTGTACAATGTCATGAACCTCCATCCATAGTTCATCAGGCACTCTATCTATCAGATCTAGTCCCTCAAATCTATTTCTCACTTCCAGTGTATAATCATAAGGGATTTGATTTAGGTCATACCTGAATGGTCTAGTGGTTTTCCCTACTTTCTTCAATTTAAGTCTGAATTTGGCAATAAGGAGTTCATGATCTGAGCCACAGTCAGCTCCTGGTCTTGTTTTTGTTGACTGTATAGAGCTTCTCCATCTTTGGCTACAAAGAATATAATCAATCTGATTTCGGTGTTGACCATCTGGTGATGTCCATGTGTAAAGTCTTCTCTTGTCTTGTTGGAAGAGGGTGTTTGCTACGACCAGTGCATTTTCTTGGCAAAACTCTATTAGTCTTTGCCCTGCTTCATTCTGCATTCCAAGCCCAAATTTGCCTGTTACTCCAGGTGTTTCTTGACTTCCTACTTTTGCATTCCAGTCCCCTACAATGAAAAGGACATTTTTTTGGGTGTTAGATCTAAAAGGTCTTGTAAGTCTTCATAGAACCATTCAACTTCAGCTTCTTCAGCATTACTGGTTGGGGCATAGACTTGGATTACTGTGATATTGAATGGTTTTCCTTGGAAATGAACAGAGATCATTCTGTCGTTTTTGAGATTGGATCCAAGTACTGCATTTTGGACTCTTGTTGACCATGATGGCTACTCCATTTCTTCTGAGGGATTCCTGCCCACAGTAGTAGATATAATGGTCATCTGAGTTAAATTCACCCATTCAAGTCCAATTTACTTCACAGATTCCTAGAATGTCAATGTTCACTCTTGCCATCTCCTGTTTGACCACTTCCAATTTGCCTTGATTCATGGACCTGACATTCCAGGTTCCTATGCAATATTGCTCTTTACAGCATCGGACCTTAGAACTGGACATCAAACAATAGACTGGTTCCAAATAGGAAAAGGAGTACGTCAAGGCTGTATATTGTCACCCTGCTCATTTAACTTCTATGCAGAGTACATCACAAGAAATGCTGGGCTGGAAGAAGCACAAGCGGGAATCAAGATTGCCAGGAGAAACATCAATAACCTCAGATATGCAGATGACACAACCCTTATGGCAGAAAGTGAAGAGGAGCTAAAAAGCCTCTTGATGAAAGTGAAAGAGGAGAGTGAAAAAGTTGGCTTAAAGCTCAACGTTCAGAAAACGAAGATCATGGCATCTGGTCCCATCACTTCATGGGAAATAGATGAGGAAACAGTGTAAACAGTGTCAGACTTTATTTTGGGGGGCTCCAAAATCACTGCAGATGGTGACTGCAGCCATGAAATTAAAAGATGCTTATTCCTTGGAAGAAAAGTTATGACCAACCTAGATAGCATATTCAAAAGCAGAGACATTACTTTGCCAACAGAGGTCTGTCTAGTCAAGGCTATGGCTTTTCCTGTGGTCATGTATGGATGTGAGAGTTGGACTGTGAAGAAGGCCGAGCGCCAAAGAATTGATGCTTTTGAACTGTGGTGTTGGAGAAGACTCTTGAGAGCCCCTTGGACTGCTAGGAGATCCAACCAGTCCATTCTGAAGGAGATCAGTCCTGGGATTTCTTTGGAGGGAATGATGCTGAAGTTGAAACTCCAGTACTTTGGCCACCTCATGCAAAGAGTTGACTCATTGGAAAAGACTCTGATGCTGGGAGGGATTGGGGGCAGTAGGAGAGGGGGACGACAGACGATGAGATGGCTGGATGGTATCACTGACGCAATGGACGTGAGTCTGAGTGAACTCCGGGAGTTGGTGATGGACAGGGAGCCCTGGCGTGCTGCGATTCATGGGGTCGCAAAGAGTCGGACACGACTGAGCGACTGAACTGAACTGAAGTACTGGTCGCCTGATGTAAAGTGCCAACTCAATGGAAAAGACCCTGATGCTCGAAAAGATTAAGGGCAAAAAGAGAAAGGGGTGGCAGAAGATAGGATGTTTGGTATCACTGACTGAATGGACATGAATTTGAGCAAACTTCAGGAGATAGTGAAGGACAGGGAAGCCTGATGTGCTACAGTTTGTGGGGTTTCAAAGAGTCTGACACGACTTACAGACTGAACATCAACAAGGTATTAAGTAAATGAAGGAAAGAAAGCCTTTCATGATGCTAGATTTTGAGAAAACACATAGGAATCAGACAAGCAAGTATACCCAGGAAATAGGGGGGAAATAATTATAATAACTATCATCTTCTCACCTTTTCAGAAAGAACTTGAATTCCTTGCTATATATGGGAACTCCTTGCACATGAGGCCTGCCACTGAGTTTCCCACATTTATAGAAACCCAGGTAAAGAATCTGCCTGCCAATGCAGGAGATGCCAGAGATGCAGATTTGATCCCTGGGTCAGGGAGATTCCCCGAGAACAGAATAGCTACCTACTCCAGTATTCTTGCCTGGAGAATTCCATGGACAGAGGAGCTTTGTGGGCTACAGTCCATCAGGTCACAAAGAGTTGGACATGACTGAGCACACACACAAACATACAGAAGCCCAAAATGCCAGACACACACTTCCCAAGCTTCCTTTGCTGCTGGAGTGTGGCCATATGATTTCCAACCATTTGTACTGCCTCTAGATTCTGAAACTAATGGACAGAAAGGTCAGGCCAATAGGGAATTCATTCCTGAGCAGACAATGTATCTATTTTCCAGGGGTAGCTGTGGCCATAGCTCCAAGAAGTTGTGTTGTGTTCAGCATTGGTGGTGTGGGCTATGCAACCCAAGTGTCTATTATTCGTCACAGTAATAACTATTTTCACACGGCCAGTTCTGGTGTTTTATTCCAGGCATTGATCTTGACTCCAAACTTGGTTCTCTAGTACTCATGGGAAATTCCAATATCCTTTAAATTCCTTGATGGCTCAATTAAAATTCATTTTCATTCTTGTAGCTATATCAGAGGGCTAGACTAAAAATCGAAGGAAAAATCAAAGTCAGTGATCAGGTAAAGTGAGATTATTGTAAATAAAAGAAAGATGAGATGTTAAAACCTCTAGCAAGTGATGGGTGAGCTCAAAGAACCCAACGATCAATGGCAGAAGTCTTAAAAGTCCTTAGCTTCAATCACAACCAATAACTTATATCAGGATTTGGTGGCCCTGACTGCACTTTAAATTATTAGGGTTTCTTTTTTTTTTTTTTTAATCCCAATGCTCAGGTCACATCCTAGATAACTTAGATCAGAATTTCAGATAGCAGTAGTTTTTTAAAAGCTCCCAGATGGCTAAATGTGCAACCAATGCTGAAATAGGATTAGAGGAAGTTTGAACCACAGAGGGAAAATAAAACAGGTGCACCTGGCTGGAGTGAGGGATGAAGGAGAGGAATAAGAATTGATAATGACAGAAAATGAACACACAGATAGGATATACTGAATCATATATGGTGTCTAATATAAACTGCTGATCTCACCATGCTCTATCATTTAAAATTCTATAGTGTTTATGCAAACCACTCTTCTCTTCAAATCTACCTTCTGTCTTAGCTCAGGTCATCATCAGCTTTCATGTGGCCTATTGCTACCACTTTCTAGTTGGCTTTCCTGCATCCATTCATTCTTACCTCTAATCCATCGAATGCAATGCTACCAGACTGGAACAATCTTTCTAAAAAGCAAATTTGATTGTGTTACTATCCAGCTTAACCTAATCCAATAGATCCCTTGAACACTACCAGATAAATCTCAAACTTTTTATGAGTTGAAAATTTTTTTCTGCTCTGTCCCTATTTAAGTTCACAGCCTCATCTTCTGCCTCATTCTGGATCCTCAGCCACTCTCCAAGCACTTGCTGTTCCTCAATGTGCCGTCATCTTTCACTTCTTTATACCCCTTCGTCAATGCAATTGTTCTTTCTCTGAATCATACATAAACATTTGTAAGATAATATTTAATGCATTTTTGTTTACTACTTAGGTATTTTGATCCATGTAACAGTATTCACTAAAAATATCAGAAACTTCTAGAATATAAAAATTCTGATTTCTAGCCTACAAAATGCTTTCTGATAATTCTGATGTGTTCAATAGTGATGAATATGAGGAATGAAAATAGTGCAATAGATGTTACATGTTTAAAAAGGGTCAGGAAGAAGAGAAATTGCCTAATTTTTTGTGTTCCAGGGAGCCATGAATGAGTCTTTAAGAAAATTGGAGAAGGAGGTAATTTTTGAAGTTGTAATGATCACTATTCAGTTATGCCATAAAATTCCAGAATGGATTACCTTTTGTGTCTCCTGAGATAGGTTATTTCACCAATGTGATTATCTCACCCATATTTTTCAATATTAAAATAATGCTTTATCTAACTCAAGTGTTTTACTTATGTTAAGTCCGAAAAGATCAGGTTTAAATAGTCTATCCAGCAAGCAAGAGTGTTTATATATGGAGTCCATAATAATTATCTGATTTGGTGTGATACTTTCCAATTTAAAAGAAATCCAGAGTTTTATTTCTTATAAATCATGAAAGATTCCTAGATTTAGCAAGTTTTCCTCACTTCAAAATGTTTTTCTTTACCTATGCAACCTTCATTATCATTCCAATTTGGTTTCAAAGAAAAATTTTGAATAGCTACATATGGTAATATTAATTCATGTATTAAAATAATTAATATAAACAGTTTATATAGATATGGAACAGGATACTGCCATTCTTCACTATTGAAAGCATCTAATTTTTAAGTTTTGAATACCAGATTTATAATCAGTTTTCTTGCCTATAAGTCTAAACCTGTGGCTGTGATTACCATGGAGGGTACAGTAACACACGGTGACAAAAAGATACAGTGCCTCATCTGGCCTCTGATTTGCCAGCTCTCTTGTCCATGCCTTATAATTCCAAACTTCCAACATTTTTGTTTTTTTAAGGAGAGTTTTTCTCATGTTATGATGCTATTGTCAGGTGTCAGAATATCTAGCCAAAGTTTCAACTAAAACAGCAATTTAACCTTTCCACCATGTGAGGATATATTGAGAACGTCCCAGCTATGAACCAGAAAGAGGGCCTTCATCAGAATTGGACCATGCTAATACCTTGATCTTGGACTTCTCAGCCTCCAGAACTGTGAGAAATGATTTTCTGTTGTTTATAAGCTACCCAGTCTGTAGCATTTTCATATAGCAGTTGGAATGAACTAAGAAAGAAAATTGGTACCAAAAAGTGGGGGTGATGGTGTAACAGATTCCTAAAACCGTGGAAGAGGCTTTGGAACTGGGTATTGGGCAGAGGCATGAAGAATTTTGAGATTCAGGCTAGAAAAAGCCTGCTTTATTGTTAACGGGCATTAAGAGTAATTTTCCAAAGGGCTCAGGAGAGGGGGAATGCTGTAGAGAAATCTTCTGTCTTCTTAGAGAAAACCTAAGTGGTCGTAAACAAATGTTGGTAGAAATTCGGACAGTAAAGATCATTCTGATAAAGAAAGTATCAGATGGAAAAGAGTAACATGTTATTGGAAACTGGAGGAAATGCAATTTTTGTTATAAAGTGTCAAGGATCTTGGCTGAATTGTTTCCTAGTATTTTGTGGGAGGTAGAACTTGAAAACAATGAAAATGAAATTTGACTGAAGAAATTTCTAAACAAAATATTGAAGGAATGGCCTAGTTTCTCTTGAATGCTTGTAGTAAAATGTGAGGAGAGAAATGATATGAAGGTAGAATTGTTCATCAGAAAGGAAGTAGACTGGTTGACAATTTGGAAACTTCTCAATCTATCCATATTGAAAGAAGAAAGAAATCTTGTTCAAAGAGTACACAAAAGGTGTCCTGAATTTGATGAAGAGATTGGTAGGGATTGACCATTTCGGTAGAAGAGAGGAGCTAGTCATCAAGACAATGGGGAGATTGATCGGCTGTCTAAATGAAGCCTGGACTTATTGTCCAAAAAACCCCAGAAGGGTGATCCCCAGGGCATTTTAGAGAGGAGAGGTTATTCCTCCAGGAGATAGTGGAAGACAGAGGAGCCTGGCATGCTGCAGTTCATGGGTAGCAGAGTCGGACTATTTAGTGACTAAACCACAAGTTACCCTTCTCTCCACAGGCCCATAGTGCAAGAGCCTGCAGGGCAGAATGGTTTCAAAGAAGGTGTTCTCTCTGCCAGGTGGTTCCACTCCCTGAATTCTGGCACCAGCTTCTCCTCCATTCCAGCCTGGGCCACAGATGGTCTTGTTTCTGCTCTCCCTCTTGGACTTGAGCCTTCAACATAAGAACAAACCTGGGCCCTGCTGGAGGATGAGGGACTACATGGAATAGAGACAGGCCACACCAGCTCAGGCCATCCTACAGCAGCCTTCCTCTGGCTACAGGGTAGCTGACTAGAGACACATGAGTAAGCCCAGGTGAGACCGGAAGCATTGCTCAGCCCAGTTTGCCAATGGTGAGTTAAATAAGTGGTGGTTTTTCTAAGTCATCTTCTTTTGTGGTGGTTTTTTACACAGCAATAATGAAACGATTTGCTAAAATAACACCATATTATAATTATAAGACATGTACCTAAGTGAAAGTAAAGAGCCTGTTTAGCTTCAGAACTCAAATTTACAAAGCAAAAATGTCATTTTTCCATTTGGGATGTTTCATTATCAATATTTTACTTCTGGTAGCATTCTATTCTTCCATGAGTTTCTAGAGCAATTTTAATTAGTTTTATTACACTGCTTTTTCTACCCTCTCAGAATCCAATTTAGTTCCCTAAATTGGAAAATCATATTCAAGAGACAGAGATTAAGAGGACCTTTTTCCTAGTGTAAATCACAGTATAATGAGGGAGGTAGAAATATGAGAAATGTTTGATTATTTCTGTTAAAGCAGCAAGTCCTAGCTCAAAGAGAAATACACTTTTTCTTATGATGTGAGGAAGAGTTAAAGGTAGAAAAAAGAGGGGTTCTTCTAAGGTTTTTAGTAGCTCTTTGCAAATAATGAAATTATTGTATTCCTAGAAAAATATAAAGAACAACATAATGGTCATTTATAAGCTTGTTTTCCAGAAATAGTTAACACTTTAGCACATTTCTTTCCATGTTTTAGATATAATTTGCATAGTTTTAAAATCTTTTATAATGTATAGTGTTCTTTTTTCCATAAAAATATACATTAAACATTTTCCCATCAAAATTTTTTTCTGCAAAATAATTTAAATGGCTATGTAATATTCTGTTCTCTGCAAAATTCTTAATAACTTTATAATTCAATAAAATGATGTATAATTTAGGTTCTTTTCCATTGCAAACTGATATAAACACTATGTTGATGAACATTATTATGCATATATCTTTGTACATATATTCATGTTTCTGGTTATTTTATTTGGATATATGCCTAGAATTAAAATTATCAGGAAAAAAGGAATTAATATTTTTAAGGCTCTTGAAACATATCAAATTGTCCTATCCAAAAGGTGGCATCTGGCTCTACTGGCTACAGTGAGTAAGAGATTCTTTCTATATGCATTTTACCAGTATGAAAATATATGCTTGTTTAAAAATCTAAGCTATTTTGAAACACATAAAAAAAATCGTATGGCTTAATTTTGTATTTTTATTGCCAGTAGTGTTGACTAGTTTTTCAGGTATTTATTATTAATTTTTATTTTTGATGTTGGAAGAATTTTCTGATCATGTCATTTCCTTCATTTATTGAAAGCGTTTTCATTTTCTTGAGCTCTTTGTAGATGAAGGGTTTTAATCTTTGTCTTGCATATCTTGTATACCCTAGTCCCAGCTATGGTTTGGTTTCTAATTTTGATAGGCAGAAGTCTTACACTGTTAAGTAGACATATCTATTGCAATTATTATGTCACTTTAAAGTTTAAAATACTTTCTTTACTCTAAGATCAGATAATTATACAGCCATTTCCTGTGCTTGTATGCATTTTAACTTTTTTTTTTAGCTTCTAAATATTTAATCAGTGGGTCAGTCATAGCTTCTAGTGATTATGTGTTTGGGAAGAATGAATTATCCCAGGTGAACTGTGGTAGAGGAATATTTCTTATCTTTTAGGGAATATACACTTATGAAATTATAATGAAGTTAAAAGATACTTAGTTTAACTTTGACAGTTGAATTTTTTCTGTCACACTGTTGGGCTTTTTCTCTCTAATCCACAGAGATACAGCACTATCTCCAAGAGAGATGACCTAGATTCATTCTCTGTTTGACAAAAGCCAGTTGAGAGGAATGAGATCTGTTTCCACATCAGTGATCAGCCTGACCATTGTGATGAAAAGTTGGGAACACACATATATTCAAGAGAATGGATGGACAATACAGCATATTGGAAGTAGGCCCCAGTGTTTTTCGTTTTAATAAAATCACTCTAAATTGTGCAAAATTTCCTCTTCTTAATTGCTTCCTGATGACTTTCTAAGATAACAAAGAACTTTATTTTCTAAAGATATCAGCTAGGGAATTCCCTGGCAGTCCAGTGGTTAGGACTCTGTGCTTTGATGAGAACACAGGTTCAGTCCCTGGTTGGGGAACTAAAATCCCACAAGCCATGTGGCTTGGCCAAAGAAGGTATCAGCTAAACCTATCTTTTATTGCAATATGCTAAGTTAATATCACTGTAATAAACTGTGAACTAGAGTAACATAACTTATTAATTGGAGGCTTTTTAGAAATTATTTTGTATTCCCTACCTACTTCCAAACCTAGACCAGTTTACAAAAGCTTAAATACTATGAATCCATCAAATCTATAACTATTAGAGGGGAAGTACCAAGTAATGGGAACAATGATTGGGATGGATATGAGAAAAGCAAGAATGAAATAATTAGAACAGAAAATGGAACCAAGGAAGTCTATTTTTTAATGAATCAAGTAGCTCTAAACTTCCTGGAACCCATGGTAAAAAGGGAAATATGATGGTTACACAAGTATCAAACAAAGGGAGATTCACAGATCACCAGGAGACACCACGCATAGCTCATAAACTCTGGGAGAAACTGAACATATGAGGACTGAACAATACAATGAACAGTATCTTCAGAGCAATTTTATAACAACTACAGAGACCTTCTTTATACGCCCATTTTTATACTGGTTCAATATTTTTTAAACCAAAGTGTAATGTTAATAGTAGCTTTGTGAAGGCATTTATTGAGGAAACAGTTGAGAAAGCAATATTGAAATAAGGGAAAATTCAGAATGAGAATCTATAGCAAAGAAGGATCTGCAAGTAGCTAGTGAGTAGAATTAGGGTTTGTGAAATCAGTCAATTCACCAGCACATTTACAAGTTATCGGAACGTTATAGAAAGAGAGATGAAGCCAAGCTGGGACTGGGAAGAATGAGAGAAAACTGTAGGAGGCTTACATTTTGGCTTCAGAATCCACCATGTTCCTACACGTTCTTTCAAGTCTGCATTCTTAATGACTACCTTTTATCCTCCTCACACTGTAGAGGTAGGTTCCCCTTTCCGAGGGAGGGATCAGGATACGGAGTTGAACTGAACTTAGGTGATGAGAAGTGATTTGTAAAAATGATTATATTTTGATAAAGATGGAAGTTTTAGTTCAGGACCCTCTCTTCTAATTTCCCTAGAATCCTATCTGAATCCATTTCTCTCCATTTCCCCCTTATTTTATGACAAAATTAAATACTGTTACTAGATATAGAGAAATGAGAGAAAATAAAATTTCATAATTACATGACTTGAATCAGGGGTCCCCAATCTCTGGGGCCATGGACCAGTACATCCTGTCAGATCAGCAGCAGCATTAGATTAGAAATAAAGTGCACAATAAATGTAATGCACTTGAATCATCCCCAAACCATCTCCTTCATCCCTGGTCCATGGAAAAATAGTCTTCCACCAAAACAGTCCATGGTGCCCAAAGGTTGGGGATCACTACTTTAAAAGCAATTCTGTATTCAGGTTGGATAATCCCATCATACTGTAGGGGAGCAAAATTAGCTATCCCAAAATGTGTCTCTTTGGCATGAGAATTGTTTTGGGGTAGTTATCTTTGAGGAAAAGAAAACTCATGTAGTTTTTCTTTTTATCTCCCCCTAAACCACCTAAAAGAATTTAAATAGGAAGCCTGTACCCAGAAGAGACCTATTACCAAAGACAATTTCTTTTTACATCAGAAAGGCTTCTTCACTTGGCATGGCAAACATTTGTTTACCAAACATTTGCTCTCTCCCTGTGAATTGTTTTCCTCCCCTTTGATGTCCTAGACCAACACCCACTTCTCTTTAGCTCTGGATAACCTGTCTGTGGAACCACTTGAGTGCCTGGGGGCTTCATATTCTTATGGATATGTAATTTAATTCTTAGCTCAGCCAGTAGTACTTAGAAGGGTATAGAAAAAAATTTTTTCCTCCCCAACAAAATGAATTCCTTTCTTACTTTTTGTCATGGAAAATTTCAAACATATAGAAAGTAGAGAGAAGGGTATAATGAATCCATGAACAGTCTGCACTATTTAGTCATATTTTTGCCAATCTTATTTCATCCCTCTCATTTCCCACTTTTTCCATTTTATTATAAAAAAATTCAAATATAAAGTTGTAAAATGAATCTTCATATGTCCACTATCTAGACTCAACAATTAATCTTTTCCTATACTTGTTTTAAGGGCTTCCCTGGTGGCTCAGAGGGTAAAGCATCTGCCTACAATGCGGGAGACCTGGGTTCGATCCCTGGGTTGGGAAGATCCCCTGGAGAAGGAAATGGCAACCCACTCCAGTACTCTTGCCTGGATAACATATCTATCCATCTCTTTATCCATCCACCAAACTCTTTTACTTTTATGTATTTCTAAGTAAGCAGACATCAGTGTATTTCTCCTCAAAAAATTCGAAGTAGCATATTAGTAACAGACTTCAGCATTTGTTTATAGTCCCTTATTTTGAAGTAAATTTTATATACAGTGAAATGTTGAAATGTGCCATTTGCTGAGTTTTGACATACACATACACTTGTGTAGCCCAAACTCCTATTAAGACATAGAACATATCTGTTACCCTAGGAAAATCCCTCATGTCCCTTCCCAGTCAATTCATGCCTCTACTATGACTTCAAAAGATATTTTTTCTGACATTTTTCACCTTAAATTAGTTTTGTCTTTTTTAGAGCTTCATATAAATGGGGTCATATAGTAAATGTTTTTTTGTAAAACACAATGTTTTTGAGAGTTATCCAGGTGGTTTGTATAAGTAACTTATTTCAATCCTGTACTTAAAATTTTTTTTGATGTAGTATTTTAAAGAAAATCCTAGCCATCATGTCCTTTTGCCCATCCATGCTTCTATTTCATCTTTTTTCTCATTTGTACACAAGTGTAGTCTGCCTCTAGTTTTTCCCATTATAACCTCTTTACTTCCTTTTGTCTGGTAAGCCACAGGTCATCCAAGTTTTGTCTCATTGATTCTATGCTATGAACACATGTAGGTCACCAGATACTTGCTGATAGTAGCATGAATGAGGGAAATTTAACACTTTCTCTTTGCAGTAAACATTTTTTGCTATATTAGTCTTTAATTTTTTTCTATAGAATCATTTTTTTCCTCCCTAGATCTTCCAAGAAATTTTCTGCCCACTTCATTTTCCCACCCCCATCTCTGTTTGCATCACATCACAATCACAGCATTACTCCACTCCTCTTTGCTCTGTAAGAACTATTTTACATGAATGGTCCTATTTTCATGGATCCTTTGATTTTTTCATCAATAGTTGGAGAAAGATACAGTAGCTGAGTAGGGAATCATGGTGGGTTGGTGAGTACAATTTTTACTCTACCTGAAAGCCCCCCCCCTTTTCCTGAATATCTATGGTAAAAATACTAAAGAAGTTGTTTTATGCTTTCTGTCAATTTGCAATTATTTTACTCTCAAATTTCCAGAGATAAGCTGTTGACCTGAACTACCAGCAGTTTAATTGTGGGACTGGGAATGAACAAGGTTAGTCTATGTTCCGCTTCACCACAGATGTCAAGTTAATTAGTAAAAAGCCCAGAAGGAGCAGTTTAGGGATTTGATTTTCATCACCCACTGGAGAGAAAAACATCAGCTACTGAGAGAGTGTTCTCAATTTGTCTGCACCCTGTTATTTCTCCACTTAAAATATGACATCCAGAATAAAATGCACCCTCCTGGGGCATCACATGTGGTGGTAAACACATTTACTTCTTCTTTTGTGAGAAGCAGAAAAATGCAAGTGATTTCTTATTTCTAAAATATGTTGGCACCTAGAATTTTAAGCTAAATTTTATTAAATAAATATAATCTTTGCTTAAATCAAGATTATATTTGAAATGTCTCTTTTATAATTATATATTGTATTATATTATGCAAGTAATATATTCTTTAAGTTAAAAAGTAAGCCTCAATAGTACAGTTATTTGAAAGAAACAATATTTCGAACCAACTCACCACAAAATATAGTAAAATGTCTAATCTGGAGGCACTGATAAAAATTAGCTTTCCAGGACATCATAAGTTTCCTCTTCCTCTATTTGGAAATGGCCACAACAGGGTGTGAAACAGCACATGATTGTTATGATAAAGGCATTCCACTTTGGTATAAAAAGAAATGTGTGTTGAAAATAAAACTTCTCCACTCTCTTTCCATATTTCTGTCCTCTTTCCCACAAAGTTTCTGTTGTTAATCTTGAAAAATTCTTGTTGAAACAATACATGAAAACAAGGAAAAATTGGATGGATTTAATAGTGGATGGCAACTATCATTTAGGGGTTAACAGAATGTTTACATTCATTATAACTTTTGATGTGTTCAAAATTCATGAAGTATGTACAATAGGTAGGGCTCAGTAACATTCACTGATTTGTCCAAGGTCACACAGCTGTGAAAATCAGGACTTGAACTTTGCTCACCTAAGCTTACATCTAGTTTTCCTCCTCTTATATCAGACATCTCCATTAAAGACTGGAAACATACATATACAAATGACTGTAACATGAGACCACAGACAATGAATGATGTGTGTAACATAAGATTCCACACATCATGTCCACGTGGGATTATCAGGAAGCATTTTTGAGTGATGTTGTGTCAGACCTTTCTTACTGTCACAGAAGAGAGAGGCTAAATCTCTCTCCCATTCCAAACTACTTATGGCTTCTGCATTTGGATGCAAATGAAATATGCAAATATTTCAGGTTTATGTGTCTTTTGTAAACACAACTTCCTGTTGGATTTTAGGAAGATCCTAAAATGACTTAAGTGACTTCCTGAATATTAAATAGCTCATGAAGAGCAAGATCTTGATAAATTATGTGTAATCAGAGACATAAATCCAAGACATGAATTTTAAAATTCCCCATCAAACACATGTGCTTCAAAGCAGCAGAAGAAAAGAGAAGTTTACATAAAAAAAGATGTTTGGGGTTTTTCCCAATCTTTAAATGGTCACAAATTCTGTGAAAGGTCAAAGGTCTAACAAACAATATGGCCTGTTTGTACATTTTGCCCTCAGGGTCATTTTTTGAGATTTTAAATCCTTTCAAAAAAGCATTAAGTGAAATCGCTCAGTCGTGTCTGACTCTTTAAGATCCCATGGACTGTAGCCCATCAAGCTCCTCCATCCATGGGATTCTCTAGGCAAGAATACTGGAGTGGGTTGCCATTTCCTTCTCCAGGGGACCTTCCCGACCCAGGGATCGAACCCAGGTCTCCCGCATTGCAGGCACACGCTTTAACCTCTGAGCCATCAGGGAAGCCCCTCAAAGCATTAAGGCAAAGGATAACTAGATCTATCCTAAAAATTATTTCTGAAATAGGGGCTGGGTCTCTGTATCAAGTCCTTCCTTCCAGCATCCATGACGTGATGGCTACTGTGGAATACTGGCCTCCAGGAAGTGAATTCATGGGGTTTCTTCTGCCAGTGTCCTGGTTTTATAGGTTCTCCATATGAGGGCAAAGGAAACAAGAGAAGAACAACACTAACAGAGAAGTGTGGTCAGCCTGGAGTTGTGGCCTGAGGAAGGTTGCTTCCATCACCTCTTTCTCCTCCTCAAAGCGGTGCTCATGGGCCTTTATTATTCTCTACATCCTCGGTAGGATGGCTCAGAACCATGGCAGTTCCCTTTGAAATCACAATCTTGGCTCAAAACCCCCTGGAAAAAGCCTTCCTTCCCCTATACACCAACGCCCCAGGGGCAATGCAGCTTTCTCAGCTCTCTATCAGATGGAGAGCTGACTCTTCAGCTGTTTCTGTGGACCTCAGTGAAGCTTGTGCATGCTGGCAGGCAGTCTTCAAGCCCTTACTCCAAAGCTGGTACACCAAATATGGAAAAGCAAATCAGACAGTTAGAAGAGAGAGAAATAGGAACTCTTAAAATGATGTAGGAATAGTGGTAAGATAATGAGAAATGCCAAGATGTTAGTGAGACAGAAGGAAACTAAACAAAGAGGCTTATGTGGTGAGGAGGAGGTGACATGCTGCTCTCGGGAAAATGTTCCTCTCCCTGTGAGTTCTTCAGAGCCTTTGGGGATGCCCAGGAAACGCTTATTAAGGCACATGCCTCAGTGGAAGAATTTTAGAATATTAGGAGAAAAATATATATTATATTATATTATATTATATATATTATATTATATTATATATATTATTTTTCTCCTAATAATAATATATATATATATGCCACATATATTAGGAGAAAAATAATTTTGCAGGGTACCAAATGATTGAATTCTAAGTCAACAGGTCAGCTTTTTACAACAGAGAAGTATACATTGTATATATGAATTCTAAATGAATACTTTTATGATATCTAAACTCTAAAATTAGCCATCCATCTTTTCCTCCCCTAACAGAAAAAATACAATGAGGTTTGCATGCTTCAGACTGTGTATTTTCCATATTTTTAATCATCTTCATTAGGTATCAATCATGTTGTGGCCAATATTTATATTTTATATAGAATTCTATATTCTATATTGTATATATATTCTATCTATCTATAGAATTCTATATTCTATTTATATATATTCTATATTCTATCATTCTAAAGCAAACAAGAAAAAGATCAAAACTGACAGTATATGTTTGCTGATCTTTATAATCAATGGATTTGACAGGTATGGAATGCATTTATGGATTTTTTTTAATGTTGATGGCATCTCTCTTTATAATGGTCTGTATGACCTGAAATATTACAATAGAAATTGATGCATTCTTGTTTTTCCTCTATATTTGCTGTGAAATTGATATATTCCTTAGGAAAATAGCTTTCAGCATCTTATAAACCCCACTTAAATCCAATGAAAAGCATACTACTAATGGTGAAAGGACCAGAGAGGATTAAGCACTTAGTCTGAGCCAGGCGCTTTTATTAATATAAGCATTTCACTTAATTCTTATACCAATCTCTTTCAATTGGCTCCATCCTCCTTCTACATTTGAGAAAACAGAGCCTTCAACTGCAGTGTAGTTGTAGAAAAGTTGTCTATTTCTAAAGTTGTATATTTCTAATTCTAAAACATGTGCCCCTTTCATTATACCCTATGGCTTTGTTCTATAAAACTGCTTTTCTTGTTTAGAAAACAAAGTTACACACTATGCCAAAACATTCCTACTTTTGGATCTGTCCAGCAGAAGAGGGAGATGCAGCGAATATGTGCTCTAGTCCTTCAAGGTCAACTCCTGTCTGTGCTTCTACTCAAAGTCAAATGGCCATTTAAAGCCCACAAGCATTAACTATTCCTTCTAAAAAGAATTTTCTTTTGAGGTGCTTAACACTCCTAGATAGAAGGTCAACAATTAAACCTTTATTCAGAGTTCACATTAAAAAAGTATATTTATCTGCACTAAAGTACTGTGACTGAAGATTTTTATTATTATTTTGATTTTTGTTTGTGACTTGTTTTGGTCTCATGGGGTTTCCTTTAAGAAGAGCACATTTGTATTACATGTACTAGGTACAAAATGACACAAAATTTTTGAGGGGCTCCTCTGAAGTAAGGTTTCCACTGAGATTTTATGGAAGAAGTAAGTGCAAAATAACAGGAATATTTATAATCCCAAACACTGCAGCCTTAGTTATGAATTAAGTTTCTACAGAAGATTACTATAATGAACAATTCAATAATTGTAGTGTTATACTTTACCTAAAAGCCCAAAAATGGAAAAATAAACATGGAGACTTAAGTAAAGAATACATCTAGACGGTAGCTACCCACTCTATACTATTTTCCTCCTGAAATTGCCTTTCTATACATAACAATTTGTAGATCCTCGCTCTTCTCCAGGGAAAACCTACTTTTCTCTAATAGCAACTCTATTAATACAAAGCTAATTACTGCCACAAAGATATGTGGTGCAGAGAGGATATTGATCTTGACAATCCCTAGAAAATTAAAGCACTGAAACTATTTTGTAGAGAACTATTTGTTTGGGTCAGCTTTGTGTGGCAGTCTTTAAAATATGATATACTAATATGATGCATTTAGGTAAGCACCTCTGGATTGTTTAGTGTGTCAAATACTTTGAAACAGCCAGTTGTCCACCCTTCTGAGTTGAAAGACATAGTATGTCCTTTGTGAGACAGAGGGTTATTCAGCAAATAAGGAATAATTTCTCACATTATAAGCAGACATATGACTGCATTGATTTGAAAATGCTTAACTAACATAGACATTCAGAAAGTGGGAAAATAATTATTCTGGTCAAAGGTTAATTTGCTGTACTGCAATACTTGGCACTGAGAGGAACATTCTAATCATGTTTGGTGCCACAATTGTGTATCAAGTCCAGCAGTGGGTGTGCAGTTGATTGTATGCCAGTGGCAGGCTGCTGAAATACTATTTTAGCTGGGGCCAACTTGCAGTTATTATAATGATTTGACACCTCTGCCCAAATTTACTGTCAGGAAAGTTGAAATCTCATTTTTGAGGAAGAGTATTTGAGGTGGGGAAGTACTTTCTGAATTATCACTTGTTTAATTTTAGAACAAAAGCCACATAGTTATCCTAGTTGTATCACATTCATCCAAATGCTTATAAAGTGGTCACCATCACACACAAAGTTTCTGGATTTTTGTTGTTGTTACTGAGGAAATGATTATATTTGTTTGTGCGATGACAGATTCTAACAATGGTTATTTTGCATGGAGTGGGGGGAGTGCCATTCCATCTTATTACATTTTCTCTCGTATTTATAAAATAGTGATAGGGCTTCCCTGATGGCTCAGTGGTAAAAAATCAGCCTGCCCATGCAGAAGACTCGGGTCCTATCCCTGGTCTGGTAAGGTCCCACATGCTGCAGAGAGCTAAGCCCTCGCACCACCACTGTTGAGCCTGTTCTCTGGAGCCTGGAAGCCATAGCTACTGAGCCCATGAGCCCTGGAGCTTATGCTCTGCAACAGGAGAAGCCACCACAATGAGAGACCCATGCACCACAACTAGAGAGTAGCCTCCACTCACTGCAACTAGAGAAAAGCCTGGGCACAGCAACAGAGACCCAGCAGAGTCAAAAATAAATAAGTAAAATTTTTTAAAAAAGAAAACAGTGATATTCCATGTTCATGAAACCCTATACATTTTCTAAGACAGCACCACCATCTCAGAGTAATTTCAATAGTGTAAACTAGAACCTGTCTTACTTGACAAAGCTCCTTTTCTTGAATTCCTTTTTTGTGAGTTGTTAGACTGCAAATTAAGACCACAATGTACCAGTCTTTTTTCTCCTCCTGGCCCTCCAGCAAGTAATCTTGCAGTTCTCCCCTCAGCCACTTTCTGCTTACCACTCAGGATATTCTGATAAAAAATGCAAATCTGATTATACTCACTTCCCTTACTTTCCAAGCACCAAAGTCTTCTTCCCAAGACAGAGGCTGGGGAGACGAATGGCCTTTGTCTAATAGCTAATTGGAAAATTTCAAGAGGTAATTTCTAGCTTTAACCAGGTCTTTGTGCAGCTAACTGAGTGGTCATTAAGAGGTATATTGTTTAGTAATGGGCCATTTCTTATTCTTGGCAAGCTCAAAGGAGGTACAATTTGAGAGAAGGGGATAATAGAAAAGAACTAACACTGCTTTGCATAATTATGTACTGTACTAACTCCATGTTGAAAGAGGTGACCTTGTAAATTATGGAAACAGGGAACTAGCGCCTTTTCCTTCTTGTGAGATTTGTTTGTACTGTCTCTGTCGAATAATGTTTGTCCTCTGAAAACTATGGGTGAGGGTATGTGGGTACATGTAAGTATGTGTTCCAACAGTTAACAACTGGGTAATCAGAAAAACAGAGACTTTCATATAATCATGCTGGTGGGAGGAGCTCAGAATTAAAACACGAGAGTGATGCCAAGGAGCACTTGGAGGTTTCTAAGGGATGCAGAATGTCAAAGATTACTGCGGATTGTCCCGCTGTACAAGGCCTATCCACACTGGGAAGATGTCCCGAAAGGCCGGTAAAGATTTGTGAGACAGATATTAGATGGTTGTCTTGGAGAGGAAGTGGATCTGAGAACATGAGTGTGAAATTTGGCACCCTTCCCTACATACATACTGGGTCCTTTTTCTTTAACTTAAAGGGGTCAACATATTTGCT
Organism: Budorcas taxicolor; assembly: GCF_023091745.1. Taxonomy (NCBI): domain Eukaryota; kingdom Metazoa; phylum Chordata; class Mammalia; order Artiodactyla; family Bovidae; genus Budorcas; species Budorcas taxicolor. Next base: position 123,852,909 of record NC_068935.1, on the reverse strand, counting down.
ATGTCCTTTTAGATTTTTTTTTGAATTCCCTGCTCCAGTGTAATTTTTAACTATGTAAGGAATTCTAATAGCCATACAGCTTTAAAGGGTGGAACTATTGGAATAAATTAACAGAACAAAAGAAGAAAATGTGTTCTGCCTCATTTCTCCTTCACTGGGGCCAGACAGAGGTGCTGCAGCCCATTAGGGAACTCTGCTTAACGTCTAAGCTACAACGGCAGTGGAGTGAGACAGAGGGAGGCATCATGGAGAGGAGGGCAGCAATTTACAACACTGAGGAAACTTTTCTGTGGACAGCCCAGGAACCAAATCAGACAAGTCCTCCTCCCTTCCCAACATGCAGAAGAAGTGAAGCTTAGTGAGGAATCCAACTGCCATTTGCATCAATGATCCTGTTACTGCCCTGATTGGAATCCTTCAATAGCTTACTACTGCCCTGAGGGAAATGAATGAAGGACTTAGAGTAGTCTACAAGGTGGGCTTCCCAGGGGCTCAGTGGTAAAGAAATTCGTGTGCCAATAAAGGAGACACAGGAGACGCCTGTTCAATCCCTGTGTTGGGAAGATCCCCTGGAGAAAAAATGGCAACCCACTCTAGTACTCTTGCCTGGAGAATCCTATGGACAGAGGAGCCTGGTGCGCTATAGTCCATGGGGTCACAAAGAGTCGGACACAGTTAGTGACCACCAGACTCTGTTACATCCCCTAGTTCAGAACTCCTAGTTCTGCTTAGTTAAGATCAACCACAATTAGTCAATGTTTCTCATCTTTGCTAGACTATGAACGCCTTTGAGACAGCTATTATGTCTGAGGGGGACTAGAATATGCCACCCTCAAATATGCCACTTCAGCATAAGTATTCTTTTGAGCAGAAGGCAAAGAGATCTTTGCTCTCCACTAGAAGCAGAACATAAATTTCCATCGTAAGGGTGTCTCCTTCTCTGTACCAGGAAGAAAAGCACTCCTAGAAACAACTATTAACTCCTAAAATGATTTTTATCTGCATAACAAACCTTACTAAACAACCCTTATCAATCATACATTTCTTCTCCTTACCCTCCCATTCATTAACTTACCATCCCCTCTTCCAGGAATCACCCTAATCATTTTTCCTTTATCTAGTCAAGGTGGTATATAAGCCTCAAATTCTAACCACCTCCTCGAGCCACATTTCTTTGTGAACTTCCATACATACATATATCTGGGCTTTCCAGGTGGCTCAGAGGTTAAAGCGTTTGCCTGGAATGCGGGAGACCAGGGTTCGATCCCTGGGTCGGGAAGATCCCCTGGAGAAGGAAATGGCAACCCACTCCATTACTCTTGCTTGGAGAATCCCATGGAGAGAGGAGCCTGGTAGGCTACAGTCCATGGGGTGGCAAAGAGTCGGACATGACTGAGCAACTTCACTCATACATACATATACAATTAATTTTTTTTTTTTTGCTTCTGTTAATCTGTCTTTCGTCAATTTAATTTATAGGGGCCAGACTGAACCTAAGAAGCTACACAGAGAAAAAAAATTCTTCCTCCAATATGATTCTGTCTTGTCCACTGATCCAGTCCTCAGCATCTAGCCAAGTGCCTGAAATCCATTGTGTGTGAAAGTCACTCAGTCATGCCCAACTCTTTGTGGCCCCATGGACTATAGCCTGCCAGGCTCCTCCCCATGGACTGTAGCCTGCCAGGCTGCTCTCTCCATGGAATTCTTTAGGCCAGAATACTGGAGTGGGTAGCCATTCCCTTCTCCAGGGGATCTTCCAACCCAGGGATCGAACCCAGGTCTCCCACATTGTGGGTGGGCTCTTTACCATCTGAGCCACCAGGGAAGCCCAAGAATACTGGAATGGGTAGCTTATCCCTTCTCCAGGGGATCTTCCTGACCCAGGAATTGAACTGGAGTCTCCTGCATTGCAGGTGGATTCTTTACCAGCTGAGCTACCAATTCAGTTCAGTTCAGTCGTTCAGTCATGTCCGACTCTTTGTGACCCCAGGGACTGCAAGCTTCCTTGTCCATCACCAACTCCCGGAGCTTGCTCAAACTCATGTCCATCCAGTTGGTGATGCCATACAACAGTCTCATCCTCTGTCGTCCCCTTCTCCTCCTGCCTTCAATCTTTTCCAGCAAGAATACTGGAGTGGGTTGCCGTGCCCTCCTCCAGAGGATCTTCCTGACCCAGGGATCGAACCCATATCTCTTATGTCTCCTGCATTGGCAGGCAGGTTCTTTACCACTAGCGCCACCTGGGAGCTACCAGGGAAGCCCTGAAATCAAGTAGGTACTCAAAATTATTTGTGAGCATTTGAATGCATCAGGGCAACAAACAAAAATTTATGTATGAGATTATTCAGTTCAGTTCAGTCGCTCAGTCATGTCCGATTCTTTGCGACCCCATGAATCGCAGCATGCCGGCCTCCCTGTCCATTACCAACTCTCGGAGTTCACTCAAACTCATGACCATCCAGTCAGTGATGCCATCCAGCCATCTCATCCTCTGTTATCCCCTTCTCCTCCTGCCCCCAATCCCTCCCAGCATCAGAGTCTTTTCCAATGAGTCAACTCTTCGCATGAGGTGGCCAAAGTACTGGAGTTTCAGCTTTAGCATCATTCCTTCCAAAGAACACCCAGGGCTGATCTCCTTTAGAATGGATTGGTTGGATCTCCTTGCAGTCCAAGGGTTTCTTCGTGAGAGTCTTCTCCAACACCACAGTTCAAAGGCATCAATTCTTTGGTGCTCAGCTTTCTTCACAGTCCAACTCTCACATCCATACATGACCACTGGAAAAACCATAGCCTTGACAAGACGAACCTTTGTTGGCAAAGTAATGTCTCTGCTTTTGAATATGCTATCTAGGTTGGTCATAACTTTCCTTCCAAGGAGTAAGCATCTTTTAATTTCATGGCTGCAGTCACCATCTGCAGTGATTTTGGAGCCCCTCCAAAAAAATCTGACACTGTTTCCCCATCTATTTGCCATGAAATGATGGGACCAGATGCCATGATCTTAGTTTTCTGAATGTTGAGCTTTAAGCCAACTTTTTCACTCTCCTCTTTCACTTTCTTATTTTTTTAATATAAATTTATTTATTTTAATTGGAGGCTAATTACTTTACAATATTGTATTGGTTTTGCCATACATCAACATGAATCCACCACAGGTGTACACGTGTTCCCAATCCTGAACCCCCCTCCCACCTCCCTCCCTCTGGGTCATCCCTCTGGGTCATCCCTGTGCACCAACCCCAAGCATCCTGTATCCTGCATTGAACATGGACTGGTGATTCATTTCATATATGATATTTTACATGTTTCAATGCCATTCTCCCAAATCATCCCACCCTCTCCCTCTCCCACAGAGTCCAAAAGACTGTTCTATACATCTGTGTCTCTTTTGCTGTCTTGCATACAGGGTTATCACTACCATCTTTCTAAATTCCATATATATGCATTAGTATACTGTATTGGTGTTTTTCTTTCTGGCTTACTTCACTCTGTATAATAGGCTCCAGTTTCATCCACCTCATTAGGACTGATTCAAATGTATTCTTTTTAATAGCTGATTAATACTCCATTGTATATATGTACCACAGCTTTCTTATCCATTCATCTGCTGATGGACATCTAGGTTGCTTCCATGTCCTGGCTATTATAAACAGTGCTGCGATGAACATTGGAGTACACTTGTCTCTTTCAATTCTGGTTTCATCGGTGTGTATGCCTAGTAGTGGGATTGCTGGGCCATAAGGCAGTTCTATTTCCAGTTTCTTAAGGAATCTCCACACTGTTCTCCATAGTAGCTGTACTAGTTTGCATTCCCACCAACAGTGTAAGAGGGTTCCCTTTTCTCCACACACTCTTCAACAGTTATTACTTGTAGACTTTTTGATGGCATTCATTCTGGCCAGCATGAGATGGTACCTCATTGTGGCTTTGATTTGCATTTCTCTGATAATGAGTAATGTTGAGCATCTTTTCATGTGTTTGTTAGTCATCTGTATGTCTTCTTTAGAGATATTTTTCTGGAATTGAGCTGCAGGAGTTGCTTCTTTATGTTTGAGATTAGTTGTTTGTCATTTGCTTCATTTGCTATTATTTTCTCCCATTCTGAAGGCTGTCTTTTCACTTTACTTATAGTTACCTTTGTTGTGCAGAAGCTTTTAATTTTAATTAGGCCCCATTTGTTTATTTTTGCTTTTATTTCCAATATTTTGGGAGGTGGGTCATAGAGGATCCTGCTGTGATTTATGTCGGAGAATGTTTTCTCATGATGTACTCTGCATATAAGTTAAATAAGCAGGGTGACAATATACAGCATTGACGTACTCCTTTTCTTATTTGGAACAAGTCTGTTGTTCCATGTCCAGTTCTAACTTGCTTCCTGACCTGCATATAGGTTTCTCAAGAGGCAGGTCAGGTGGTCTGGTATTCTCATCTCTTTCAGCATTTTCCACAGTTTATTGTGATCCACACAGTCAAAGGCTTTGACATAGTCAATAAAGCAAAAATAGATGTTTTTCTGTAACTCTCTTTCTTTTTCAATGATTTTTCATTGAGATTATTAATTATACAGTTAACCCTTGAACAAGATGGAGAAATCCACATATAAGCTTTACAGTTTCATATCCTCAAATTTAACCAACTACAGGTTGTATGGTTCCAGATGAAAAGCTGGATTTAGAAAGGCAGAGGAACCAATCAAATTGCTAAAATCCATTGGATCATAGAAAAAGCAAGAGAATTCCAGAGAAACATCTACTTCTGCTTCATTGACAATACTAAAGCCTTTGACTGTGTGGATCACAACAAACTGAAAAACTCTTAAAGAGATGGAAATACCAGACCACCTCACCTGTCTCCTGAGAAACCTGTATGCAGGAAAAGAAGCAACAATTAGAACCAGACATGGAACAATGGACTGGTTCAAAATTGGGAAAGGAGTACCTCAAGGCTGTTTATTGTCATCTTGTTTATTTAACTTATATGCAGAGTATATCACGTGAAAAGGCAGACTGGATGAATCACAAGCTGGAATCAAGATTGACAGGAGAAATATCAACAACCTCAGATAGGCCGATGATACCACTCTAATGGTAGAAAGTGAAGAGGAACTAAAGAGTCTCTTGAGAATGAAAGAGGAAAGTGAAAAGGCTGGCTTAAAACTCAACATTCAAAAAAATAAGATCATGGCATCTGGTTCCATGACTTCATGGCAAATAGATTGGGGGAAAAGTGGAAACAGTGACATTTTATTTTGAGGGGCTCTAAAATCTCTGCAGATGGTGACTGCAGCCATGAAATTAAAAGACACTCCTTGGAAGAAAAATTATGACAAACCTAGATAGCACATTAAAAAGCAGAGACATCACATTGCTGACAAAGGTCTGTATAATCAAAACTATGGTTTTTCCATTAGTCATGTACAGATGTGAGAGTTGGACCATAAAGAAGGCTGAGCACCAAATGATTGATGCTTTCAAATTGTGGTGCTGGAAAAGACTCTTGAGAGTCCCTTGGCCATCAAGAACATCAAACCAGTCAACCTATAGGAAATCAACCCTGAATATACATTGGAAAAACTGAAGCTGAAACGGAAGCTTCACTACTTTGGCCACCTGGTGCGAAGAACCAACTCATTGGGAAAAACCCTGATGCTGGGAAAGATTGAGGGCATGGGAAGGGGTCAACAGAGGATGAGATGGTTGGATGGCATTACTGACTCAATAAACATAAATCTGAGCAAACTCCAGGAGATAGTAAAAGACAGGGAAACCTGGCGTGCTGCAATCCTGGGGTCGCAAAGAGTTGGACTTGACCTAGCGATGAACAACAAACAACAGATTGTGTAGTACTACGTGTGTGCTAAGCCTTCCAGGCTCCTCTGTCCACGGAATTCTCCAAGCAAGAATACTAGATTGGGTTGTCATGCCCTTCTCCATGGGATGTAGTAATATAGAACATATTTAATTAAAAAAATCTGCATATATGTGGACCCAGGTAATTTAAACAATGTTGTTCAAGGGTCAATTGTGTTATTATTTAAAACAATAGAGTTTTATGGGAACTTCCCAGGACAGACCCATTCTCCCGTATCCTCTGCTTTAGCTCCTCTCTGAAGTACCTAGATAATAGTATCTGATGCATGCTAAAATCACCACAAAAGGGATGGAATTAACTACTTGATGATCAGGAGCACTTAGACCACAGACCTTCTGGCATCAACCAACCAGAAAATTATGGATGAGCTGATCACATATTTTGGAATATCCTTCCCTTACCTTGCCTTTAAAAATGCTTTGGTGAGACCTTTTGAGGAGTTCAGGGTTTTTGAAAGCGAGGCACTCCTTCTCCTAGTATTGGTGTCTTACAATAAAGCTGCACTTTCTTTCACCACAATCCATGTCTGTAGATTTATTAGCAGGATCTGGCCAGGTACGATAGTAATCGCTTGCATGAGTAGTTACAACGGGAGGTCCTGGTAAGGAACTTGGAATGATAAGCTACCACCAACCAGAAGAAATCAGAAAAAGTCAAAAGGAGAGAGGGGATGCCAATCCATATGTCATACTAACGTTCCAGAAACCTTCTCACTGTAATCCATCTCGGCTGAATGATGCACAAGCCACCAGGAAGGACCTTGAGTCAGAATGATTGACCAGAAGCAACCTGGAACCAACCCTGTCACCATAAAACCAGAGACTGCAAGCCTGTGTGGCACAGGAGTTCTCCTGGGTTTCCTTACCCTGCTGCTCTCCACCCAGGTGCCCCTTCCCAACAAAGTCTCTTGCTTTGTCTCCTCAGACAATTCATTTCCTATTGTTAGACAAGAGCCTACCCTCAGGCCCTGGAAGGAGTCTCCCTTCCTGCAACAGACTGGCCTTACTGAATGTGGGTGGCAGACTCAAGTTTCGTCCAGTAACAACATAGGAAAAATGACTAAATTAGATGTAAATGTTAAAATATTATTTGTCTACCAATCATTGTTTAGCCTATTGATGAAAAGCATTTCAAAGTGTTTTCTCTCCCCAAATATATTGAAAATGTCTCAAGTATTAGAAAGATAATTATCCCCGCACCATCCCCCCTCGCCCTTTTCACTGTCAAGTATAGTAGCGGCATCAGGCTTTTTAAAAGTTTCTGTTTCTTTTTCACTTGCCATTCATTTCAAGATTAACTCCAATTTGGAATCTTTCCCCACTTTTACCATCTACAGTGTCCTCCTAAATCTTTATTCTACTTGACCTCTGCCAAAGTTGACTCTATTGAACTGTTTCACTTTCAAAACTACCATTATTAAAACCTGCTAGGATAACTTTAGAGGTTGAAGAAAGGGTACTGAATGAACTGGAGCAGGAGGAAACTTTCTGTGTTGATAGAATATTCTTCATCTTGATGTGAGTGATCAAGATTTGTACATTTTACTCTATGTTAATTATACATTAAAAAAAGAAGTCTGCTACCATTTAGAAAACACGCTTTAACCAGAGTTTCTCCAGTCTTCATTTATTTAATACCTTCCTTTTTATTCCATGATTTCTGCTTTATCTGACAGCCTGGTGCTATTTTTTAATTAAAGGTAAATTTACATACAGTAAAATGTACAAATCTCAAGTGTATAATTCAATGAGTTTTTTAAAAAATACACATCTTTATATTGTACAGAAAGCATACATGTCTTCCTAAGCACTGTTTTAGTTACATCCCACACATTTTGATATGTTTTATTTTCATTATCATTCATTTCAAAATATTTTCTAATTTCTTTTGTGAATTCTTCTTTGGTCCATAGGTTATTAAGAAAATAATCCCTCAGACAGTTGAAGTATTTCAACATATCTTATTATCACTTATGTCTAATTTAATTCTATTGTGATCAGAGAACAAATAGAACTCTGCATGATTTCAGTCTTATGAAATGCATTGAAACTTATTTTATGCCCTAGACAATGGTTTGTCTTGGTCTTTTTCCCAGTTTTTAATTGGGCTGCCTTTTATTTTTGGGTTAAAAGTATTCTTTATATATTCTTGATACTAGATTTCAACATAAATTTGAAAATAATTTTTTTCACATTCTATAGGTGTCTTTTCACTTTCCTGATAGCTTCCTTTGAAGCATGAAACTTTTTATTTTTATAAAGTGCATTTTATCTATTCTTTTTCTTTTCTTGCTTATGCACTTTCATATCTGAGTCTATTTCCTAACCCCAAACTATAAAGATTTATCCTCTGGGTTTTCTTCTAAGAGTTTTATAGTTTGAGGTATTACATTTAGGCCTTTGATCTATTTTGAGTTAATTTTTATGTATGACGTGAGGTAAGAGACCAACTTCATTCTTTTGCATGTAGATATCCAATTGCTCCAGCATCATTTGTTGAAAAGACTATTCTTTTTTTCTATTAAATAATCTTGGCATCCTTGTTGAAAATCATTTGACCATAAATGTGAGAGTTTATTTCTAGATTTTCAATTCTCTTCCATTAATTTATGTCTATCCTCACGCTAGTATATGTCTTCTTGATTACTGTTGCTTTGTAGTAAGTTTTGAAATATAGAAGTGTGAGTCATCCAACTTTGTTCTTTTTTGAGATGGTTTTGGCTATTTTGGGACCCTTGCATTCCCATATGGACTTTTGGTTCAGGTTACCAGTTTCTACAAAGAAGCCTGATGGGATTCTAGTAGAGACCATGTTGAATCTGTAGATAAATTTAGAGAGCATTACCATCTTAACAATATTAAGTTTTATGATCCATGAACATAGAATTCCTTCTATGTTTCAATATTCTTTAATTTCTTTCAATAATGTTTTGTAGCTTTACACTTACTTTATTAAATTTATTCCCATTTTATTCTTTTTGTAGCTATTATAAATGAAATTGCCTTCTTGATTTCATTTTGGCTTGTTCACTGCAAATGCATAAAAATACAATTGATTTTTGTATATTAATATTGTATCCTGCAAACGTGCTGAACCCATTTATTAGTTCTAATAGCTTTTTAGTGATTCTTTAGAAACTACTATACATAAGATCATGTCATCTGTGAATAGAAATAGTTTTACTTCTTCCCTTCCAATATAGATGTCTTTTATTTCCTTTTCTTGTCTACTTTTCCTATCTGGAACCTCCAGTACAATGTTGAAAAGAAGTGGCATCAGTAGATATTCTTGTCTTATTACTGATCTTAGGAGAAAAATATCAAAACTTTCTTCATTATATATTTTGTTAGCTATAGATTTTTGTAGATGTGCTTTATCAGATTGAGGAATTTTCTTTCTATCCCTGGTTTGTTGAGTGTTTTATCATGAAAGGGTCTTGGATCTTATCAAATTCTTTTTCTACGTCTATTGAGATGATCATGTGGTTTTTCTTTTCTTTTTTTTTTTTTATTCTATTGTTATGGTGTAATACATTTTTGGATGTTAAACTGAGCTTGCATGACTGAGACAAAACCCACTTGGTCATGGTGTACAATTCTTTTTACATGTGGTTCAATTTGGTTTGCCAGTATTCTGTTGAGGATTTTTGTGCTTATATGCATAAGAGATATTGGTCTGTATCTTTCTTTATGATATCTTTGCCTGCTTTTAGTATCAGGGTAATAATGACCTCACAGAGTGAACTGGGAAGTGTGTCCTGCTTGTCTGTTCTTTGGAGGAATTTAAGAAGAATTGGTATTCATTTAAAATATATGTTTGGTCTAATTCACCTGTGAAGCCATCTGGGCTTGGGCTTTTAAATTTGTAGGTAATTTTTTGATTGCTAATTCAATTGCTCACCTTTTTCAAATTGTGTGTATATTGCTGCTGTTAGATTTTTGTTGTTGTTGTTTTTCAGTCCCTCAATCGTGTCTGACTCTTTGTGACCCTATGGACTGCAGCATGCCAGGCTCTCCTGTCTTTCACCATCTCCCAGAGTTCGGTCAGATTCATGTCCACTGAGTCACTGATGCTATCTAACCATCTCATCCTCTGCCTCCAGACTAGAACTCAAATTATGACAGTGAAAGGATCACTGTTGCGTTCAGTCTTCCCCAGCATCAGGATCTTTCCCACTGAGTCAGCTCTACCCATCAGGTGGCCAAAGTATTGGAGCTTCAGTTTCAGCATCAGTCCTTTCAATGTATATTCAGGGTTGATTTCCTTTAGGATTGATTGGTTTGGTCTCCTTGCTGGCCAAGGGACTCTCAAGAGTCTTCTCCAACAACACAATTTGAAAGCATCAGTTCTTTGGTGCTCAGCTTTCTTTATGGTCCAACTCTCACATCTATACATGACTACTGGAAAAACCATGGCTTTAACTGAACAGAACTTTGTTGGCAGAGTGATGTCTCTAATACAATGCCTAGGTTTGTCATAGCTTTCCTTCCAAGGAGCAAGCATCTTTTAATTTCATGGCTGCAGTTACCATCCACAGTGATTTTGGAGCCCAAGAAAATAAAAACTATTAGATGTAATGCTCTAAAAATGTCAGCGAGACACGCCAGTGATATTTGTTTGCAGTGTTCCTCCCTCCCCGCAGCACAATTGAACAAGTGAGCCTAAATAAATGACCACCTTCACCCCCTTGTGTCAGGGCAAAAGTGAGATACTGAAGAGACTTGCAAACAGAGGAAGCCAAAAAAAAAAAAAAAACAAACAAACAAACAACCAAAGTAAAGGGAACCACATTGGAAGTGATATGTGCAACAGATTAAAACCTTGTCGTTAGCATTGGCTACATTGGAAGGGATCTGTAGACCTTGAGAAGAAGTATAAGCTGGAACAAGGAACTATCTGAAGCTGAACTGACCCTACATTGCCCTCAACAGCTACAGAGAAATTCCTAGATATATTTTACAATTATCATTTTTAATTTTTTTATTTTTAAGTTCTTTATTACTCCTTTAATTTTCATTTTTTAAAACCTATTACCTTGCCAAAAAGACCCTATTTTTAAAGCAAATTTCATACATTTTTAATAACTTCTGCGATTTTTTTTTTTTTTAAATATGGTATTTTTGAGAGTCTAACCTCTACTCTAGATTTTTAATCTTTGCTTTTTGGTATTTGTTATCAATTTTGTACCTTTAAGAATCCAATCTTCAGTACCCATTTTTACTTAGGAGTGTGATTACTGGCTTGATTGCTCTCTCCCCTTTTGACTCTCCTTTTTCTCCCCCAGGTCATCTCTATCTCCTCCCTCCCCATTCTCTTCTCTACTTAACTCTGTGAATCTCTTTGGGTGTTCCAGGCTGTGGAGAACACTTAAGGAACTGATCACAGGCTAGATCTGTCTCTCTCCTTTTGACTCCCCCTCCTCTCCTGCTCATCACCTCTATCTCCTTCCTCCCTCTTCTCTTCTCTATGGAATTCCGTGAAGCTCTCTGAGTGTTCCAGACTGTGGAGAGCAAATAGGGAATTGATTACTGGCTAGATTGCTCTCTCCCTTTTTGATTCCCCCTCTTCTCATCCTAGTCACCTCTATCTCCCTCCTCCCCCTTCTCTTCTCCATGTAACTCTGTGAACCTCTCTGGGTGTCCCCCACTGTGGGGAATCTTTTCACCTTTAACTTAGATATTTTAACATTGGTGCCATATGGATGGAGAAGTCTTGAGGCTATTGTAAGGATAAGACTGAAAGCCAGAGGCAGGAGGCTTAAATCCAAAACTGGAGAACACCAGAAAACTCCTGACTCCAGAGAACATTAATCAACAAAAGCTCATCCAAAAGCCTCCCTTCCAACAATGAAACCAAGCTCCACCAAGGGCCAACAAGTTTCATAGCAAGACATACCAAGCTAGTTCTCCAACAATGCAGGAACATAACCCTAAGCATTAAAATACAGGCAGCAAAAGTCACATCAAACCCATGCTTCTGCTGCTGCTAAGTCACTTCAGTCATGGCTGACTCTGTACGGCCCCATGGACTGTAGCCCACCAGGCTCCTCCATCCATGGGATTTTCCAGGCAAGAGTACTGGAGTGGGGTTCCATTGCCTTCTCTGCACCAAACCCATAGACACCTCAAAACTCACTACTGGACACTTCACTGGACTCCAGAAAGAAGAGATCCAGCTCCACCCACCAGAACACTGATGCAAGCTTCCCTAACCAGGAAACTTTGACAAGCCACTTGTCCAACCCAACCCACAGGGAAGAACCTCCACAATAAAGAGGAACCACAAACTTCCAGCATACAGAAAGGCCACCACAAACACAGCAACCTAAACAAGATGAAAAGGCAGAGAAATATTCAGCAGGTAAAGGAAGATGATAAAAGCCCACCAAACCAAACAAAAGAGGAGATAGGGAGTCTACCTAAAAAAGAATTCAGAATAATGATACTAAAAATGATCCAAAAACTTGAAAACAAAATGGAGTTACAGATAAATAGTCTGGAGACAAGGATTGAGAAGATGCGAGAAAAGTTTAACAAGGATCTAGAAGAAATAAAAATGAGTCAATCAATAATGAATAATGCAATAACTGAGATCAAAAGCACTCTGGAGGGAACCAACAGTAGAATAACTGAGGCAGAAGATAGGACCAGTAAGGTGGAAGATAGAATGGTGTAAATAAATGAAGCAGAGAGGAAAAAAGAAAAAAAGAATTAAAAGAAATGAGAACAACCTCAGAGACCTCTGGGACAATCTCAAATGCCCCAACATTTGAATCATAGGCATCCCAGAAGAAGAAGACAAAAAGAAAGGCCATGAGAAAATACTTGAGGAGATAATAGTTGAAAACTTCTCTAAAATGGGGAAGGAAAGAGCCACCCAAGTCCAAGAAACCCAGAGAGTTCCAAACAGGATAAACCCAAGGTGAAACACCCCAAGACACATATTAGTAAAATTAACAAAGATCAAACACAAAGAACAAATATTAAAAGCAGCAAGGGAAAAACAACAAATAACCCACAAGGGGATCCCCATAAGGATAACATCTGATCTTTCAATAGAAACTCTTCAAGCCAGAAGGGAATGGCAGAGCATACTTAAAGTGATGAAAGAGAAAAATCTATAACCCAGATTACTGCACCCAGCAAGGATCTCATTCAAATATGAAGGAGAAATCAGAAGCTTTACAGACAAGCAAAAGCTCAGAGAATTCAGCATCAACAACCCAGCTCTTCAACAAATGCTAAAGGACAGGAAACACAGAAAAGGTGTGTAAACTCAAACACAAAACAACAAAGTAAATGGCATTTCAATTTTCACCATTGAGGATAATGTTTGCTGTGGGTTTGTCATATATAGCTTTTATTATGTTGAGGTATGTTCCTTCTATTCCTGCTTTCTGGAGAGTTTTTATCATAAATGGGTGTTGAATTTTGTCAAAGGCCTCTGCATCTATTGAGATAATCATATGGCTTTTATTTTTCAATTTGTTAATGTGGTGAATTACATTGATTGATTTGCAGATATTGAAGAATCCTTGCATCTCTGGGATAAAGCCCACTTGGTCATGGTGTATGATCTTTTTAATGTGTTGTTGGATTCTGATTGCTAGAATTTTGTTAAGGATTTTTGCATCTATGTTCATCAGTGATATTGGCCTGTGGTTTTCTTTTTCTGTGGCATCTTTGTCAGGTTTTGGTATTAGGGTGATGGTGGCCTCATAGAATGAGTTTGGACATTTACCTTCCTCTGCAATTTTCTGGAAGAGTTTGAGTAGGATAGGTGTTAGCTCTTCTCAAAATTTTTGGTAGAATTCAGCTGTGAAGCCTTCTGGACCTGGGCTTTTGTTTGCTGGAAGATTTATGATTACAGTTTCAATTTCTGTGCTTGTGATGGGTCTGTTAAGATTTTCTATTTCTTCCTGGTTCAGTTTTGGAAAGTTGTACTTTTCTAAGAATTTGTCCATTTCTTCCAACTTGTCCATTTTATTGGCATATAATTGCTGATAGTAGTCTCTTATGATCTTTTGTATTTCTGTGTTGTCTGTTGTGATCTCTCCATTTTCATTTCTAATTTTATTGATTTGATTCTTCTCCCTTTGTTTCTTGATGAGTCTGGCTAATGGTTTGTCAATTTTATTTATCCTTTCAAAGAACCAGCTTTTGGCTTTGTGCCCATCAGCAGATGAATGGATATGAAAGCTGTGGTACATTATACACAATGGAGTATTAATCAGCCATTAAAAAGAATACATTTGAATCAGTTCTAATGAGGTGGATGAAACTGGAGCCGATTATACAGAGTGAAGTAAGCCAGAAAGAAAAACACCAATACAGTATACTAACACATATATATGGAATTTAGAAAGATGATAATGATAACCCTCTATGCGAGACAGCAAAAGAGACACAGATGTATAGAATGGACTTTTAGACTCTGTGGGAGAGGAAGAGGGTGGGATGATTTGGGAGAATGGCATTGAAATATGTATACTATCAGGTAAGAAATGAATCGCCAGTCTATGTTCAATACAGGATACAGGATGCTTGGGGCTGGTGCACAGGGATGATCCAGAGAGATGATATGGGGTGGGAGGTGGGAGAGGGGTTCAGGATTGGGAACTCATGTATACCCGTGGCTGATTTATGTCAATGTATGGCAAAACCAATACAGTGTTGTAAAGCAAAATAAAGTAAAAAAAAAAAAAAAAGTAACTGGCAATGGGATCATACTTATCAATAATTACCTTAAATGTAAATGGGTTGAATGCCCCAACCAAAAGACAAAGTATAGCTGAATGAATACAAAAACAAGACCCCTATATAATGCTGTCTACAAGAGAATCACCTCAAAACAAGGGACACATACAGACTGAAAGTGAAGGGCTGGAAAAAGATGTTTCACAGAAATGGAGACCAAGATAAAGGAGGAGTAGCAATACTCATATCAGATAAAATAGACTTTGAAATAAAGGCCATGAAAAGAGACAAAGAAGGACACTACATAATGATCAAAAGATCAATCCAAGAAGAAGATATAACAATTATAAATATATATGCACCCAACATAGGAGCACTGCAATATGTAAGGCAAATGCTAACAAGTATGAAAGGGGAAATGAACAGTAACACAATAATAGTGGGAGACTTAAATACCCTACTCACAACTATGGATAGATCAACTAAACAAAAAATTAGCAAGGAAACACAGACTTTAAATGATACAATGGACCAGTTAGCCCTGATTGATATCTATAGGACATTTCACCCCAAAACAATGAATTTCACCTTTTTCTCAAGTGCACATGGAAACTTCTCCAGAATAGATCACATCCTGGGCCATAAAACTAGCCTTGGCAAATGAAAAAAAAGTTGAAATCATCTCAAGCATCTCTTTTGATCACAATGCAGTAAGATTAGATGTCAACTACAGGCAAAAAAAACTATTAAAAATAAAAACACATGGAGGCTAAACAAAACACTTCTGAATAACCAACAAATCACAGAAGAAATCAAAAAATATCAAAATATGCATAGAAATGAATGAAAATGAAAACACAACAACCCAAAACCTATGGGATTCAGTAAAAGTAGTGCTAAGGGGAAGGTTCATAGCAATACAGGCCTACCTCAAGAAACAGGAGAGAAATCAAATAAATAACCTAACTCTACACCTAAAGCAACTAGAAAAAGAAGAAATGAAGCACCCTGGGGTTAGTAGAAGGAAAAATCATAAAAATTAGGGCAGAAATAAATGCAAAAGAAACAAAGGAGACCATAGCCAAAATCAACAAGGCCAAAAGCTGGTTCTTTGAGAAGATAAATAAAATAGACAAAGCATAAGCCAGACTCATCAAGAAACAAAGTGAGAAGAATCAAATCAACAAAATTAGAAATGAAAATTGAGAAATTAGAACAGACAACACAGAAATACAAAAGATCATAAGAGACTACTATCAGCAATTATATGCCAATAAAATGGACAACTTGGAAGAAATGGACAAATTCTTAGAAAAGTATAAATTTCTAACTGAACCAGGGAGAAATAGAAAATCTTAACAGATACATCACAAGCACAGAAATTGAAACTGTAATCATAAATCTTCCAACAAACAAAAGCCCAGGATCAGATGGCTTCACAGCTGAATTCTACCAAAAATTTAAAGAAGAGCTAACACCTATCCTACTCAAACTCTTCCAGAAAATTGCAGAGGAAGGTAAATGTCCAAACTCATTCTATGAGGCCACCATCACCCTAGTACCAAAACCAGACAAAGATGCCACACAAAAAAAGAAAACTACATGCCAATATCACTGATGAACACAGATGCAAAAATCCTTAACACAATTCTAGCAAACAGAATCCAACAACATATTAAAAAGATCGTACATCATGACTAAGTGGGCTTTATCCTAGGGATGCAAGGATTCTTCAGTATTCACAAATCAATCAATGTGATACATCACATTAACAAATTGAAAGATTAAAAACCATGTAATTATCTCAGTAGATGCAGAGAAAGCCTTTGACAAAATTCAACATCCATTTATGTTAAAAACCCTCCAGAAAGCACGAATAGAAGGAACATACCTCAACATAATAAAAGCTATATATGATAAACCCACAGCAAACATTATCTTCAATGGTGAAAAATTGAAAGCATTTCCCCTAAAGACAGGAACAAGGCAAGGATGCCCACTCTCACCACTACTATTCAACATAGTTTTGGAAGTTTTAGCCACAGCAATCAGAGAAGAAAAAGAAATAAAAGGAATCCAGATTGGAAAAGATGAAGTAAAACTCTCACTGTTTGCAGATGACATGATCCTTTACATAGAAAACCCTAAAGATGCCACCAGAAAATTACTAGAGCTAATCAATGAATATAGTAAAGATGCAGGATATAAAATCAACACACAAAAATCCCTTGCATTCCTATACAGTAACAATGAAAAAACAGAAAGAGAAATTAAGGAAACAATTCCATTCACCATTGCAACGAAAAGAATAAAATACTCTGGAATAAAGCCACCTAAAGAATCAAAAGATCTATATATAGAAAACAATAAAACACTGATGAAAGAAAAAAAAGATGACACAAATAGATGGAGAAATATGCCATGTTCATGGATTGCAAGAATCAATATAGTGAAAATGTGTATACTACCCAAAGCAATCTGTAGATAGAAAGCAATCCCTATCAAGCTGCCAAAGGTATTTTTCGAGAACTAGAACAAATAATTTCACAATTTGTATGGAAATACAAAAAACCTCGAATAGCCAAAGCAAACTTGAGAAAGAAGAATGGAACTGGAGGAACCACCCTGCCTGACTTCAGGCTGTACTACAAAGCCACAGTCATCAAGACAGTATGGTACTGGCACAAAGACAGAAATATAGATCAATGAAAAACCTAGAAAGCCCAGAGATAAGTCCATTCACCTATGGACACCTTATCTTTGACAAAGGAGGCAAGAATATACAATGGAGAAAAGACAATCTCTAACAAGTGGTGCTGGGAAAACTGGTCACCCACTTGTAAAAGAATGAAACTAGAACACTTTCTAACACCATACACAAAAATAAACTCAAAATGGATTAAAGATCTAAATGTAAGACCAGAAACTATAAAACTCCTAGAGGAAAACATAGGCAAAACACTCTCTGATGTAAATCATAGCAGGATCCTCTAATGACCCACCTCCCAGAATAATGGAAATAAAGGCAAAAGTAAACAAATGGGACCTAATTAAACTTAAAAGTTTTTGAACAATGAAGGAAACTATAAGCAAGGTGAAAAGACAGCCTTCAGAATGGGAGAAAATAATAGCAAATGAAGCAACTGACAAAGAACTAATCTCAAAAATATACAAGCAATGCCTGCAGCTCAATACCAGAAAAATAAGCGACCCAATCAAAAAAATGGGCCAAAGAACTAAACAAACATCTCTCCAAAGAAGACATACAGATGACTAACAAACACATGAAAAGATGTTCAACATCACTCATTATCAG
Source organism: Budorcas taxicolor (assembly GCF_023091745.1). Lineage (NCBI taxonomy): Eukaryota > Metazoa > Chordata > Mammalia > Artiodactyla > Bovidae > Budorcas > Budorcas taxicolor. The sequence goes on along the minus strand of NC_068935.1, from coordinate 123,835,026 downwards.
AGAAATGCAAATCAAAACCACAATAAGGTACCATCTCACACCGGTCAGAATGGCTGCTATCAAAAGTCTACAAACAATAAATGCTGGAGAGGGTGCTGAGAAAAAGGAACCCTCTTACACTGTTGGTGGGAATGTGAACTAGTACAGCCACTATGGAGAACAGCGTGGAGATTCCTTAAATAACTGGAAATAGAACTGCCATACAACCCAGCAATCCCACTGCTAGGCATACAAACTGAGGAAATCAGAATTGAAAGAGACACGTGTACCTCAATGTTTATCATAGCACTGTTTACAATAGCCAGGACATGGAAGCAACCTAGATGTCCATCAGCAGATGAATGGATAAGAAAGCAGTGGTACATATACACAATGGAATATTACTCAACTATTAAAAAGAATGCTTTTGAATCAGTTCTAATGAGGTGGATGAAACTGGAGCCTATTATATAGAGTGAAGTAAGTCAGAAAGAAAAACACCAATACAGTATATATATATATAACGCATATATATGAAATTTAGAAAGATGGTAACAATGACCCTATATGCGAGACAGCAAAAGAGACAGATGTAAAGAACAGACTTTTGGACTCTGTAGGAGAAGGCGAGGGTGGGATGATTTGCGAGAATAGCATTGAAAGATGTATATTATCATTTGTGAAACAGATCGCCAGTCTAGGTGCGATGCATGAGACAGGGTGCTCAGGGCTGGTGCACTGGGATGACCCTGAGGGATGGGATGGGGAGGGGGGTGGGGCAGAGTGTCAGGATGGGAACACATGTACACCCCTGGCTGATTTCAGTGAATCTATGGCAAAAACCACCACAATATTTTAAAGTAATTAGCCTCCAATTAAAATAAATTTTAAAATATAAAAATATCAGTGAGAACAACATCTTTTGTATTCCTGTTGATTTAGGAGAAGGGCTGCTTATTCTGACAACTATTGAGAGGCATGCTAAAATTTCCAGTTCTAATTATTGTTTTTTTTTTCTGTTTTTCCCTTTAGTTCTGTAAGTTTTTATTTCATGTATAGTGAAGCTCTGTTATTAGATGGATGCACATTTGGGATTATTAAGTCTTCTCAATGTATAGACTTATACAATTTCCTTTTTATCCCTGGTAATACTTGTCTTCTACTTTGTCCTGAAGAAATCTACTTTGTCTAAGAGCAATACGGCTACACCTAGGTCTTTTTTGATAAGATACTAGTCAGGTCTTTGGAACACCATGGAATCTTCTTTCTTCAACATGAGAATGAGCTTTCTAGGCAATGTCTCTCTCAGGCTGTGCAGAGCCTTAAGATAGTGACTAGAAGTATTAACCTGATGGTACTTGAATGATGTTTCCTCTCAATAATATTATCTTATGTGTGCTCAGTTGCTCAGTCGTGTCTGACTATTTGTGGTCCCATGGACTGTAGCCCACTAGGTTCCTCTGGCCCTGGAATTTTCCAGGCAAGAATACTGGAGTAGGGTGCCATTTCCTACTCCAAGGGATGTAGGTTTGATCTACATTCCTTGTGTCTTGTGCATTGGTAGGCAGGTGGATACTTTAGCAGTAGTGCCACTTGGGAAACCCCATAATCTTCTAATTAATACTCAAAGTAAATATTTATGAATAATATAGCTTATGGTGAGATTCAGCACCACAAAATGAAGGGCCACGGTAGAGCTCTACTTATTCTTGGTTATTTTGAACAAACAACTATTATCATGATTTGAGGAGGAGATTGATGCTTAGGAAAGTGACTTCAAAAGGTCCTAGAAAAGAAAAGTTTCAATATGTATGCATGCTTTGAATAATGGAAAACAGTGTTTCCGGTCTTAGATCACAAACTTGAGAGTGGTTTCCTTCTGCTTACACTAAGTAGCTTGAAGTCAGATTCACTGCAGCATGACTAATGATGTAGCATTGCAATATAGTATGCCTGCAATTTATATACTTACTGATGTGCAGCCACAAATGAAGGACTCTGATTATAATGATAGCTTCATATCTGAAAAACCTCTCAGGCCTCTTCTGTCTTGCTTGTCATTAGACTTACAGATTCAATTTGTGAATAGCCTCCAATTGGTGCTAAACATTCTTTTCACAAATTGAATCTGTAAGTCTAGTGACAAGTAAGACAGAAGAGGCTATAGAATAAATTTTGAAATATGTCCACAGTTGTATGGATGTAAGAAGAATGATTAGGAGCATGGACATTGGATTAGAAATGGTTTCTTGTCTGGTTAAGTGTCCTTGCACATGTTAGTTAATCTAAGACTTAGTTTTTCTATCTGTAAAATAGAGATGATAATGATATCTGAAGGGTTTTGGTGAGGATTAAAAGATAGTTCATTTAAAGTATTTACCACAGTTCCTGACACACGGTAAACATGCAATGATTTGCAGTTATTACTTTTATTGTCATCACTATTGTTATTACTGCTACTGTGTTTTAATGGTCTAATTACTAATGCCATCATTAAAGGAACTTAGGATGTATTTCCAGGAAAAGGAACACAAAAGGAATGTATGAGATGAAAGAAAGAAAGCTGAGCATATGAAATGGTCAACATGTAGGTAAAATTAAGTATATATTGAAATTAACAGCATAATTTGCAAGGTTAACACTCAAAATAGAATTTATGTGGGTGTATGGTCAATAGAATCTTAGGAGTTGTGAGTAAGGAGTGATTAGCATTTATGTTTTAAGGTCCTTGTATGGTCGTTGTATTATCTGAGAAGACACCATTATTGATTTACTTTAGATTTGATAAATGTGTGTGACAAATCCCAGAGTAATCACAAAAAGCATAGAAATAGAATATCCCTTCCAACCTTCCAGAAGTGAAAAATTGGAATCTGAGGAAATAAAAGCAAAAATAAAACTTAGTCAATGCACATGGAGGTAAGAAGAGAACCCAAAGGCATTATGCCTATGTGTACTACTTCAGCCAAGTGGACAAGATATTCAATAAAGGCATTTTTTGTCTTTGATAGAGTAGGAAATGTTGAGTAAGGTGGTTTGGTTATGAAGTTCAAGAATTAAGCATCTCATATAATCCAGACATCTGATTCATTTGTGATCTAGAACACAAGCAATGATGTACTGCTCCACAAGTTCTCCTTACCTGCCTCTGTGAATTCAACAGATCTTACTCCAGATTTGAGGGAATTAGGCTAAACTAAGTTGGATTCAACTGAACCTGAAGCAGCCTAGAAGGTCTGGTTAGTCTAGGATCATAGAATTCCATCTTCTTAAATGGGTTACTTGTAAGATCCTGACTGGAACCAACTCTGTTGTATAGAGAATCTTAAATATTTCTTCAGATCCAGATTTCCAGGTGTTTCCAGGGCAGCAGACAGGTGGCGAGATAAGATGCCCTAGTTACCCACTAGAATGTGATGCTAGAGCTAAAAGGATCATAGAGAATGTCTTGTTCTATGCCAGTGGTTTATCTGGCCAAGGAGTTAGCCAACACAGTCTCCCTGGATGAGTTTAATCTACATCATGGTTCTGATGGCCACATGGGCAATGAGGCATCAATAATGTATTTCTCCAGCTCAGGCCCCGTATTGGAGTCCCAAACTCACACATGGAAATGTTATTAACATTTCTAGTTAGACGTTTCACAGATACCTAAACACAACATTCCAAATGGTCTCATTAACTGATGCTTTTGAGGGTAATGATGGGAAAACTCACCTATAGTACACTTGATGAACACTATACCAAATCAATTTTTTTTTTTTTGGCTGTCAAGTTCTTTGTGGAATTAAGCAGAGCATACATAATAGAAGAACTACTCTTTTCCTGCAAATTTGTTCTGCTTCTTATATTCTATATCCTGGTTTTTCCAGCCTTCTTTTCTGACTTTATCAAAGGGATTCCCTACTGGTCTTTCTGTCTGTCTTGAGTCCTTTTCATACCTGGTTTATATTTCATAAAGCTGCCAGAAAAAGCACTCTAAAACACATCATTGGTGATGCTCCTAGCCTGTTCTAGCCCTTTTACTGATGACCCTCCACTCTTGAGGAATAAAATCCACATTCCACTGCATGGAAGTCCAGGCCAACCTCTGAAGATATGCCTCTAAATGTTTCTCCTCTCACTTTCTTCAGTTGGATTAAGTCAAATCTCCTGCACCTGACAGGAATGCCCCACACTGTTCTACATCCACATGCCTCCACATGAGCCGTCCTCTTTGCGTGCAAGCCTTGCTCTGATTAATCAAGTTCTATACCCTTCAGACCTCAGTTCAAGTGTAACTAACATCTCTCGGGAAGCCTTCCCGGAACTCACTTTACCCTATTTTTATAGAACCCCCGTACCTTCTATTTTCCTTTGGTATAGTCCTTAGCCCACAGCTGCAGAATTAAATATGTCCAGCCTTTTTTTGTCCTATGATTTCATCAACCACATTGTTTTACATTCTTAGTTCTCCCTAGAGCACCTAGCCAGTGATCAGTAAATCAATACTAACTACAAAAGCCAATATTTATAAAAATGTACTGTGCACTAAATACTAGTCTCCTCACAATAATCCTAGGAGATTATTGTTAAACTCACTTTGTAGAAAAAGAAACTGAGGTTAAGATATATTAAGTATCTTACCCAAGGTCATACAGTTAATAAGAATTGGAGCCAGGATTCAAACTCTGCAATATTTGAGAGCCAGTGTGCTTAAAACCAAGGAGATTCCCATAGAGCAAAAGATTCAAAATGAAGAAAACAGAGTCCCACAGAATTTAAAGGCCATGTCCAAAGCCAATAATGAATCAGTATTAAATATTCCAAGACGGGTTAATTTTAAAGATCAGTGATGTTGTTGGATGATGGTTGTGATTGTAGGTTCCAAGTTCTGACTCTGCCAAAGCAATTAGTATTTCTGATTATTGGGTGATTAGAAGACTTCCATAGGAACTCCTTTTAAAGTGAAACAAACTTTAATAGAATTTTAGTTTAGGTTTCCTTGAAGGACAGCCATTGGGAAAATGCTTTCTTCTGGTTCCAGGTCTACACCTAATTGTGGTAAGTGTGGTTATGCATGTATCACTTAACGTTTAATCTCTTGGGCACATTATGAACTATTTGTGTTAGTTTGGCTTTTGAGGAATACATGCCAAGATAACATTAAGTGATCAAGAAATTTATTAGGGGACATGCTTGTGAGAGAAAAATGGAGTGGCAGCTGTGAGAGGCTGGAAGAGCCATTAAACTGCAAAGCAGGTCTGAACCCAAGTGAAGGGGGCAGAGAGAAGGAAGTGTGTTTGGTGGAAGCATCTTTGTCTACAATGTAGTTATAAGAGAATCTGGAAATACTGGAGGGGAGTCCTTGAGCCTAAGCTGTTCATCAAAGGATCCCTGCATCTTCCAGGAACATTTTTGCTTTAGTACCAATGCTACACTCAGTCAGTAGCTGGGAGCAGCCCTGCAAAGCTGTCATTGCCTGGGAGTTATGGCTTTGAAGCAGAATGCAGATGGACCTCATAGTGCAACATCTGGGCTCCCCAGAGTAGGAGATCCAAGAGCATTCTCATGGCCATCACACAATGTTAATAGCCTAACACCTTTGAAATCATTGACAGTTTGGTTAAACTTTCCTGCTGAGTTACAAAAATGACATACCAGCCCTGTTCTTCCAAGCATCATGGGTTTGTTGGTTGGTTTTTCTGTTTTTCAGAGAAGAAAATATAATTGCTATATTATATTTGTTTTTTTTAATTGTTATAAAAATATAATTGTTTTTATTCATGACACATTAAAATCAAAGGAACTGACTTTCTAATGAGGTGGAGCCGATTATACAGAGTGAAGTAAGCCAGAAAGAAAAAACACCAATACAGTATACTAACACATACATATGGAATTCAGAAAGATGGTAATGATAACCCTGTATGTGAGACAGCAAAAGAGACACAGATGTATAGAACAGACTTTTGGACTCTGTGAGAGAGAGAGAGGGTGGGATGATTTGGGAGAATGGCATTGAAACATGTATACTATCAGGTAAGAAACGAATCGCCAGTCTATGTTCGATACAGGATACAGGATGCTTGGGGCTGGTGCACTGGGATGACCCAGAGAGATGGTATGGGGAGGGAGGTGGGAGGGGGGTTCAGGATTGGGAATTCATGTATACCCGTGGTGGATTCATGTTGATGTATGGCAAAACTAATACAGTATTGTAAAGTAAAATAAAGTAAAAAAAAAAAAAAAAGGACAAAGGAATCACTGTTTCAGAAATTTAATTTGTGTGCCTTTGGGGTAGTTACTTAATATATCTTTATTCTATGCTGTTGGATTTCAACTTAAGTAAAATTATCAAATGAAAATTTGTCTCCAACAGTTGCTAAGGTGAAGGAGACAGGAGAGAGACTGGATGGGGAGCACTGGGAACCCAGTGCTTTCATAAAGACTAAGGAAAATGTCAGCACTTTTTGTTTAAACCAAACCACCTTCTGAGACTTGTCTTCATCTCCCACTCTCCAATTCCCTATTTTATTTCTTCTCTCTCTTATTATGCAAGTACTAAATGTGGAGAACCTTTTTAGAAATGTAGATAATCAAATCAAGCAATATTAAAACAGTATGAAATTCTGTGACCTCAGGATAATCGATGCTAACTCTTTGGTGTGATCTTTCTATTATTTCCAAGTGAAAATACATGAATGCAAAAATTAGAATCATACTATAATTACTATTTGCAATATAATTTTTTTCACTTCTATATAATAAACATTTTTCCATTAAGTAAGCATGGATATGTCATCATTTTTGATGGCAGTATGGTATTCATGCTTTATATGTATGTACTGAAATGTATTGGAACAATTTCCTATTGTAAGATATTCAGATATTTAGATTGTTTCTGTTTATTCATTATTTGTAAACAATGCATCCATAAATACATTCATGTATGTGTCTTTGCTAACTTGTCTAATTAGTTCCTTAAGATTAGGAAATAGAATTTTGAAATCTATTTTGAAATCCTTTCTTGAAATAGACTTGCTGGATGAAAGAGTATGAAATTATTACTTGTTATGATGTAAAGCAAATTGAAGTTATGCCATGAGTTGTGGTCAATATTAGCTAGAAACAGCTTAGTTTGAACAATACATTTCCCATATTTTGAGGCATCCAAAGGTTTAAGGTCTGCTTCATATCATTCCAAAAATGATCTCCCCTTTCTTTTTATGGCAACAGGAGAGGATTCTCAGAACCTCAAGGAGACATGCTTCTTTAGGGTAGAGATAAAATGCCGGGAAAGAACAGAGATGTAGAAAGTACCAAAATGACCATGGGAAATAGAGACAAAGATTGAGGGAACAGAGAAAGAGAAGACACATTCTCCAAGATGTCTCTCAGGCAAATTCTATATATACTAAAAGATAATTCAAACTAAGTGAACACTTACACCTCTTGGTCTCTGTGCATATCTGAACATAAAATAGTTTTTTTTTTTTCCCCAGTGATTATTCCTGAATAAGATACCAGACATAAGAAGCATAACAAAAATACTATAGGTTGTAGAAGACACTGGCTATTTGATCACCAATATCAATGCTTTCTTCCTCCTTATCACATGAATTAACTACATTTCCCTTTCAATTGAATTATGACCAATGAAAGGTAAGCAGAAGTGATGTATTCTTCTGGCTTGACCCCTAAATCTTCCCATGGCTATGTCCTTCCTTTGTCTGGTGCTAGAGCCAAGTGATGGAAGAAGCCATTGGTCAATTATACTCTCTGCAGTTGAAGATGTGAATGGTATATTCTCATAGCCGCCATAAGAGTGAATGGCACATTCTCAGTAATTTTACTAGGTCAGCAAATACAAATGAGAAATGTTCTGGTCAAAGAGGGACATAAGGACACTTATCCGATGGGCCACACTTTAGCAACATAATGAAAGTGAAAGTGAAGTCGCTTAGTCGTGTCTAACTCTTTGTGACCCCATGGACTGCAGCCTACCAGGCTCCTCTGTCCATTGGGTTTTCCAGGCAAGAATACTGGAGTGGGTTGCCATTTCCTTCTCCAGGAGATCTTCCTGACCCAGGGATTGAACCCAGGTCTCCTGCATTGTAGGCAGATGCTTTACTGCCTGAGCCACCAAGGAAGCAACATAACAGTAAAGAGCTTTGTAATCAGTGTGTATATGATATGGAAGCAGTTTTCAAACTAGCCTAATCTAAGTACACTGGTTCTTTGGGCGCCTGATTAATCTCACTAAACTTCTGTTTACTCACTGATAAAATGGGAATATAACTAATGTAATTGCATTGCTAGCTTGCTGTGTGGAGAAAAAATTACATACATAAAGCATACACAAAAATGGCTTAATGATACTATTGGTATTTTTCTTAGTTTATCTGGAGAGACAGTGTGCACTTAACATACCAGCGCCAAATTACACTATGCAACCGGCCCATGAAGTGTCACTATTGCAGAACTGAGGACTCAGATCAGTTTATTTCAGTTGCTCAGTGACGTCCGACCCTTTGCAACCCCATGGACTGCAGCACACCAGGCCTCCCTGTTCTTCACCAACTCCCAGAGTTTGCTCAAACTCATGTCCATTGAGTTGGCAATCCCATCCAACCATCTCATCCTCTCTCGTCCCCTTCTTCTCCCACCTTTTTCAAATGAATCAGTTCTTTGCATCAGGTGGCCAAAGTATCGGAGCTTCAGCTTCAACATCAGTCCTTCCAATGAATGTTCAGGACTGATTTCCTTTAGGATGGACTAGTTGGATCTCCTTGCAGTCCAAGGGACTCTCAAGAGTCTTCTCCAACAAACACCACAGTTCAAAACCATCAATTCTTCAACACTCAGCTTTCTTTATAGTCCAACTCTCACATCCATATATGACCACTGGAAAAACAATAGCTTTAACTAGATGGACCTTTGTTGGCAAAGTAATGTCTCTGCAATTTAATATGCTGTCTAGGTTGGTCATAACTTTTCTTCCAAGGGGCATGCATCTTTTAGTTTCATGGCTGCAGTCACCATCTGCAGTGATTTTGGAGCCCCCAAAAATAAAGTCTGACACTGTTTCCACTGTTTCCCCATCTATTGCCATGAAGGGATGAGACCAGATGCCATGATCTTAGTTTTCTGAATGTTAAGCTTTAAGCCAACTTTTTCACTCTCCTCTTTCACTTTCATTAAGAGTCTCTTTATCAAGAGTTGCTTTAGTTCTTCTTCGCTTTCTTCCATATCTGAGATTACTGATATTTCTCCTGGCAATCTTGATTCCAGTTTGTATTTCATCCAGCCCAGTGTTTCTCATGATGTACTCTGCATATAAGTTAAATAAGCATGGTGACAGTATACAGCCTTGATGTACTCCTTTCCGTATTTGGAGCCAGTCTGTTGTTCCATGTCCAGTTCTAACTGTTGCTCCCTGACCTGCATACAGATTTCTCAAGAGGCAGGTCAGGTGGTCTGGTATTCCCATCTCTTTAAGAATTTTCCACAGTTTGTTATGATCTACACAAAGGCTTTGGCATAATCAATAAAGGAGAAGTAGATGTTTTTCTGGAACTCTCTTGCTTTTTTGATAATCTAGGACGTATTGGCAATTTGATTTCTGGTTCCTCTGCCTTTTCTAAATCCAGCTTGAACATCTCGAAATACACTGTTCATGTACTGTTGAAGCCTGGTTGGAGAATTTTGAGGATTACTTTACTAGTGTGTGAAATGAGTGCAATTGTGTAGTAGTTTGAGCATTCTTTGGCATTGCCTTTCTTTGAGATTCCCTGGTGGCTAGTTCGGTAAAGTGTCTGCCTGCAATGCAGGAGACCCAAGTTTGATCTTTGGGTCAGGAAGATCCCTTGGAGAAGGAAATGGCAATCCACTCTAGTACTCTTGCCTGAAAAATTCCATGGATGGAGGAGCCTGGCGGGCTACAGTCCATGGGGTCGCAAAGAATTGGACACAACTGAGTGACTTCACTTTCTTCTTTCTTTCTTTTCTTTGGGATTGGAATGAAAACTGACATTTTCCAGTCCTGTGGCCACTGCTGAGTTTTCCAAATTTGCTGGCATATTGAGTGCATCACTTTCACAGCATCATCTTTTGGGATTGGAAATAACTCAACTGGAATTCCATCACCTCCATTAGCTTTGTTCGTAGTGATGCTTCCTAAGGCTCACTTGACTTTGCATTCCAGGATGTCTGGCTCTAGGTGAGTGATCACACCATTGTGGTTATCTGGGTCATGAAGATCTTTTCTATTTAGTTCTTCTGTGTATTCTTGCCACTTCTTAATATCTTCTGCTTCTGTTAGGTCCATAACATTTCTGTCTTTTATTGTGCCCATCATTGCATGAAATGTTCCCTTGGTATCTCTAATTTTCTTGAAGAGATCTCTAGTCTTTCCCGTTCTATTGTTTTCTTCTATTTCTTTGCATTGATCACTGAGGAAGGCTTTCTTATCTCTCCTTGCTGTTCTTTGGAAATTTGCATTCAAATAGGTATATCTTTCCTTTTCTCCTTTGCCTTTGACTTCTCTTCTTTTCATAGCTATTCGCTAGGCCTCCACAGACAACCATTTTACTTTTCTGCATTTCTTTTTCTTGGGGATGGTCTTAATCCCTGCCTCCTGCACAATGTCACGAACCTCTGTCCATAGTTCTCAGGCACTCTGTCTATTAGATCTAATCCCTTGAATCTATTTCTCACTTCCACTGTATAATCATAAGGGATTTGATTTAGGTCATACCTGAATGGTCTAGTGGTTTTCCCTACTTTCTTCAGTTTAAGTCTGAATTTGGCAATAAGGAGTTCATGCTCTGAGCCACAGTTAGCTCCTGGTCTTGTTTTTGCTGACTGTATAGAGCTTCTCCATCTTTGGTTGCAAAGAATATAATCAATCTGATTTTGGTATTGACCATCTGGTGATATCCATGTGCAGAGTCTTCTCTTGTGTTGTTGGAAGAGGGTGTTTGCTATGACCAGTGCGTTCTCTTGGCAAAACTCTATTAGCTTTTGTCCTGCTTCATTCTGTACTTCAAGGCCAGATTTGCCTGTTAATCCAGGTATCTCTTGACTTCCTGCTTTTGCATTCCAGTCCCCTATAATGAAAAGGACATCTTTTGGGGATGTTAGTTCTAGAAGTTCTTGTAGGTGTTCACAGAATTGTTCAACTTCAGGTTCTTCAGCGTTATTGGTCGGGGCATAGACTTGGATTAGTGTCATATTGAATGGTTTACCTTGGAAACAAACAGAAATCATTCTGTCGTTTTTGAGACTGCATCCAAATACTGCATTTTGGACTCTTTTGTTGACTATGATGGCTACTCCATTTCTTCTAAGGGATTCCTGCCCACAGTAGTAGACATAAAGTTTATCTGAGTTAAATTCACCCTTTCCCGTCCATTTTAGTTCACTGATTCCTAAAATGTTGATGCTCACTCTTGCCATCTCCCGTTTTAACACTTCCAATTTGCCTTAATTCATGGACTTAACATTCCGTGTTCCTATGCAATATTGCTCTTTACAGCATCAGACTTTACTTCCATCACCAGTCACATCCACACCTGGGTGTTGTTTTTGCTTTGGCTCTGTCTCTTCACTCTTTCAGGAGTTATTTCCCCACTGATCTCTAGTGGCATATTGGGCACCTACCGACCTCAGGAGTTCATCTTTCAGTGTCCTATCTTTTTGCCTTTTCATGCTGTTCATGGGGTTCTCAAGGCAAGAATACTGAAGTGGTTTGCCATTCCCTTCTCCTGTGGACCACGTTTTGTCAGAACTCTCCACCATGACCAGTCTGTCTTGGATGACCCTACTCGATTCATGTCTCAAAGTTTGATTTGCACCACATTAGCTGTAATTTAGGCGGCTAATTCTTAGAAAGGTCGGTGAAGGTGGCAGGAAGCCAAGGGTGAGATTTCTCAGGTGGAAAAGAGAATTTCACTGGGGTGAGAGAGCAGTGGCTGTACGGCACTGGAGCAGCTGTGAGGAGATAACCCACATCCAAAGGCAGAGAAGCCCCAGCAAGACAGTAGGTGCTCGGCTGTGCGGCGGTGGAATGACTTTGAGGAGATACCCCACATCCAAGGGCAAAGGAGATGCCCTGTAAGATGGTAGGAGGGGTGAAATCTCGTTTAGAATCAAACCCCATACCTGCCAGAGACACTCAGAGGGCTCAAACAAACCTTGTGCACCCCAGGACCCAGAGACCCCACAGAGACTGAGACAGAACTGTGTCTGAGTGTCTCCTGTGGAGGTACGGGTCAGCAGTGGACTGCCACAGGGGCAGGGGCTCTGGGGGCAGCAGAACTGGGTACAGCATAAGCCCTCTTGGAGGAGCTTGCCATTAATCCTACAATACAGCCATCAGAACTTACACAGGACTGGGGAAACAGACTCTTGGAGGGCACAAACAGAAACTTGTAGGCACTAGGACCCAGGAGAGAGTAGCAGTAACCCCACAAGAGACTGACCCAAACTTGCCCGTGAGTGTCCAGGAGTCTCTGGCAGAGTCATGGGTTGGCAGTGGCCTGCTGCAGGGTTGGAGCAGTGTGTGCATAGGACCTTTTGAAGGAGGTCACCATTATCTTCATTACCTCCACCATAGTTTAGAAAGTGAAGTCACTCAGTCGCGTCCGACTCTTTGCGACCCCATGGACTGTAGCCTACCAGGCTCCTCTGTCCATGGGATTTTCCAGGCAATAGTACTGGAGTGGATTGCCATTTCCTCCTCCAAGGGATCTTCCCCACCCAGGGAACGAACCGGGTCTCTAGGTAGACAGAAGCTTTACTGTCTGAGCCACCAGGGAGTTCAGTTCAGTTCAGTCGCTCAGTCGTGTCCAATTCTGCGACCCCATGAATCACAGCACGCCAGGCCTCCCTGTTCATCACCATCTCCCGGAGTTCACTCAGACTCACGTCCATCGAGTCCGTGATGCCATCCAGCCATCTCATCCTCGGTCGTCCCCTTCTCCTGCCCCCAATGCCTCCCAGCATCAGAGTCTTTTCCAATGAGTCAACTCTTCACATGAGGTGGCCAAAGTACTGGAGTTTCAGCTTTAGCATCATTCCTTCCAAAGAAATCCCAGGGTTGATCTCCTTCAGAGTGGACTGGTTGGATTTCCTTGCAGTCCAAGGGACTCTCAAGAGTCTTCTCCAACAACACAGTTCAAAAGCATCAATTCTTCGGCGCCCAGCCTTCTTCACAGTCCAACTCTCACATCTATACATGACCACAGGAAAAACCATAGCCTTGACTAGATGGACCTTAGTCGGCAAAGTAATGTCTCTGCTTTTGAATATGCTGTCTAGGTTGGTCATAACTTTTCTTCCAAGGAGTAAGCGTCTTTTAATTTCATGGCTGCAGTCACCATCTGCAGTGATTTTGGAGCCCCATAAAATAAAGTCTGACACTGTTTCCACTGTTTCCCCATCTATTTCCCATGAAGTGATGAGACCGGATGCCATGATCTTCGTTTTCTGAATGTTGAGACTTAGGCCAACTTTTTCGCTCTCCACTTTCACTTTCATCAAGAGGCTTTTTAGTTCCTCTTCACTTTTTGCCATAAGGGTGGTGTCATCTGCATATCTGAGGTTCTTGATATTTCTCCCAGGAATCTTGATTCCAGCTTGTGTTTCTTCCAGTCCAGCGTTTCTCATGATGTACTCTGCATAGAAGTTAAATAAGCAGGGTGACAATATACAGCCTTGATGTACTCCTTTTCCTATTTGGACCCAGTCTGTTGTTCCATGTCCAGTTCTAACTGTTGCTTCCTGGCCTGCATACAGATTTCTCAAGAGGCAGGTCAGGTGGTCTGGTATTCCCATCTCTTTCAGAATTGTCCACAGTTTATTGTGATCCACACAGTCAAAGGCTTTGGCATAGTCACTAAAGCAGAAATAGATGTTTTTCTGTATCTCTTGCTTTTTCCATGATCCAGCGGATGTTGGCAATTTGATCTCTGATTCCTCTGCCTTTTCTAAAACCAGCTTAAACATCAGGGAGTTCATGGTTCACGTATTGCTGAAGCCTGGCTTGGAGAATATTGAGCATTACTTTACTAGCGTGTGAGATGAGTGCAATTGTGTGGTAGTTTGAGCATTCTTTGGCATTGCCTTTCTTTGGGATTGGAATGAAAACTGACATTTTCCAGTCCTGTGGCCACTGCTGAGTTTTCCAAATTTGCTGGCATATTGAGTGCAGCATGTTCACAGCATCATCTTTCAGGATTTGAAAGAGCTCAACTGGAATTCCATCACCTCCACTGGCTTTGTTCATAGTGATGCTTTCTAAGGCCCACTTGGCTTCACATTTCAAGATGTCTGGTTCTAGATTAGTGATCACATCATCATGACTATCCGGGTCGTGAAGATCTTTTTTGTACAGTTCTTCTGTGTATTCTTGCCACCTCTTCTTAATATCTTCTGCTTCTGTTAGGTCCATACCATTTCTGTCCTTTATCGAGCCCGTCCTTGCATGAAATGTTCCCTTGGTATCTCTAATTTTCTTGAAGAGATCTCTAGTCTTTCCCAATCTGTTGTTTTCCTCTATTTCTTTGCATTGATCGCTGAAGAAGGCTTTCTTATCTCTTCTTGCTATTCTTTGGAACTCTGCATTTAGATGCCTATATCTTTCCTTTCCTCCTTTGCTTTTCACCTCTCTTCTCTTCACAGCTATTTGTAAGGCCTCCCCAGACAGCTATTTTGCTTTTTTGCATTTCTTTTCCATGAGGATGGTCTTGATCCCTGTCTCCTGCACAATGTCACAAACTTCATTCCATAGTTCATCAGGCACTCTAAGCCCCAGGTAAATAACAGGGAAGGAACACAGCCCCATCAACAGAAAATTGGATTAAAGATTTACTGAGCATGGCCCCACCTATCAGAACAAGACCCAGTTTCCCCCTCAGTCAGTCTCTCCCATCAGGAAGCTCTCATAAGCCTCTTATCCTTCTCCATCAGAGGGAATTGAGGACTGGATGGTGGCAAATAGACCTCTTAGTCAGAAATAGCTGGCTGGAAGAGTTGAGATTTGAACAATGAGTAGAGCAACCTCACCTCTATCAGAATGGCATTATTTAAGGGACTTGATCAGCTCTTTAACAATACTGGCATTAATGAGTTCTCCAAATTAGGTCAGGATTATTTGCTAGACTAATACAAAAGCCATTAACTGGCTTTTAAATAAGACCCTCCCATCCCTATCCCAAGTTTGAGCAAAAGAAACAACTTTTTGAACCTTTAGAGTATAGAGAATGGCTTCAGATAGAAGGCATTTTTAATCTTCTTGCAAAAAATGTACAAGAAACAGAATTAATAGAATTAGCTATAACTCTTTACATTAAGGATGAAGTTTAGAAACTTCATAGCTCAGTTTAGAAACATAGCTCATTTGGTAAAGAATCTGCTTGCAATGCAGGAGACTCCAGTTTGATTCCTAGGTCAGGAAGATTCCCTGGAGAAGGGATAGGTAACCCACTCCAGTATTCTTGGGCTTCCCTTATGGCTCAGCTGGTAAAGAATCCACCTGTAATGCGGGAGACCTGGGTTTGATCCCTGGTTTGGGAAGATCCCCTGGAAAAGGGGAAGTCTACCCACTCCAGTATTCTGGCCTGGAGAATTCCATGCACTGTATAGTCCATGGGGTCTCAAAGAGTTGGACACGACTGAGTGACTTTCACTTTACTGTACATAAAGGATGAAGTTTAGAAACTAGTTAGAAGTGTCTGGGGGATTTCTTTCTTTCTCTCTTTTTTTTTATGGTAATATGCATAAATTCAGAGAGAACACTTAAAACTCTTATTTTTTTAACAAAAGTCTACTTTTTGTAATGATGTTATAGTTAAGCTTACTCTGAAAACATTTATTCAGTACGCTACTAAACATGACAGATTTTTAGTCTTAATTAGCTAAGATCACCCTTTTTGAACTTGGGTTAATTCCAGCTATTAATTTACCCCCTGAAGAGCAAATCTGCCAAAGATTCTCATTACCTATTCCTGTGAACAAGCAATTCACTCACTAGTATCCTCAACACTCCTACTAACTCGTGGCCTCTTCTTTCCTCCCAGTGATTCAGAGGTGTCTGATGATAAAGGACTTTTTTCTCTAAGCAAGGCTTTATTAGTCTATTTTTAAAACAGCTTTATTGAGATATAATTCACATATCACACAGTTCACCCATTTAAAGTGTACCATAAATGGCTTTTAGTAACCCACACACTGTCAATTAATCTTTGACAAAAGAGGCAAGAATATACAATGGAGAAAAGACAATCTCGTCAGCAAGTGGTATTGGGAAAGCTGGACATGTCAGTGAATGCTGCTATCACACCTTAGAACACTCCCTCACACCATACACAAAAATAAACTCAAAGTGGTTTAAAGGCTTAAATATAAGGCATGCCACCATAAAACTCCTAGAAGAGAACATAGACAAAACATTCTCTGACATAAGGCATACCAATGTTTTCCTAAGTCAGTCTTCCAAGGCAATAGAAATAAAAGTAAAAATAAACAAATGGGACCTAGTCAAACTTACAAGCTTTTGCACAGCAGAAGAAACCATCAACAAAATGAAAAGCAATCTATAGACTAGCAGAAAATATTTGCAAATGATGCACCCAACAAGGGCTTAATTTCCAAAATATACAAGCTCATACAACTCAATAACAAAAAAGACATAAACCAATCCAAAAAATGGGCAGAAAACCTAAATAGATATTTTGCCAAAGAATACATACAGGTGGCCAATAGGCACAAGAAAAGATGCTCCACATCACAAATTATTAGGGAAGTACAAATTAAAACTACACTAAGGTATACCTCACACCAGTGAGAATGACCATCGTTTCAAAGCCTACAAATAACAAATGCTAGATAGTGTGTGTGGAGAAAAAGGAATCCTGCTACACTGTTGGTGGAATATAAGTTGGTGCAGCCACTAAGGAAAATAGCATGGAGGTTTCTCAAAAAACTAAAAACAGAATTACCATATGATCCAGCAATCCCACCCCTGGGCATATATCCACAGAAAACCATCATTCAAAAGGATGCATGCACCCCAGTGTTTCTTGCAGCACTATTTATAATAGCCAAGGCACAGAATTAAGACTCACTGACAGATGAATGGATAAAGATGTGGTACATATATATAATGGAATACTGCCCAGCCATAAGAAAGAATGAAATAAAGCTGTATGCAGCAGCATGGATGGACCTAGAGATTATCATACTACATGAAGTATGTCAGACAGAGAAAGAGAAATACTATATGATATCACTTATATGTGGACTCTAAAATATGATAGAAATAAACTTCTTTACAAAACAGAAACAGACTCACAGACACAGAAAGCAATATATATGTGTACATATAAATATATAACGGAATCACTTTGCTGTATACCAGAAACACAATATTGTAAATCAACTATACTCCAATTTTTAATGGTTTTAAGTATATTCAGAAAGTTGTACATCAGTTACCACAATCAATTTTGAATATTTTTATCACTCTCAAAAGAAATCTTGCACCCCTTAGCTGTCACCCCCAATTCCCTTACCCCTCCCATACCTAGGCAACCACTAACCACTAACCTATTCTATATTTTTAAGGATTTGCCTATTCTTGACATTTCATATACATGGAATCACACAATGTGTGGTCTTTTGTGACTGGCTTCTTTCACTTAGCATAATGTTTTTAAGGTTTATCCATGCTGTAACATGTGCCAGTAATTCATTTCTTTTTATTGCTTAATAATATTCCAGTGTGTGGATATACCACATTTTACTTATCTATTCATCAGTTGATGGACATTTGGTATGTTTCCACTTTTTGGTTTTTATGAATAATACTACTGTGAACATTCAGGTACAAGTTTTTATGTGAACATATGTTTTCATTTCTCTTGGGTATACACTTAGGACTAGAATTACTAAGTCATATGTAAACTCTAACTATTTGAGGAACTTCTAGACTGTTTTCCAAAGTGACTGAAACATTTTACATTCCAACTAGCAGTATATGAGAGGTCCAATTTCTCTAGATCCTTGACAACATTTGTTATTATCTGTCTTTTGGGTTATAGCCAGTCTAGTGGCTGTGAAGTGATATCTCAATGTGGTCTTGATTTGTATTTCTCTGATGATTAGTGTTGTTGAGCCTCTTTTCATTTTTTTTTTCTTTTTAAATCAGTCATTTGTTTACCTTCTTTGGAGAAACGTCTATTTAAATTCTATCCCTATTTTTAGATTGGGTTGTCTTTTACTATTAAGTTGTAAGAGTTCTTGATATATTTGAGATGTTTGTTCTAATCAGATCTCTGATTTGCAAAATTTTTCTCCCATCCTTCAAGTTGCTCTTTCACTTTCTTAATAGTGTCCTTTAAAGCACAAATTATTTGAAATTTGATGATGTCTAGGTGACCTATGTGTTCCTTCTGTTGCTTGCTTTTGATGTCACATCTTACTTAATCTATTCTAAAATAACAAATATTAATGCTTGTTCTAAGAATATTATAGTTTTAACTTTTACAATTGAGTCTTTCATCCATTTTGAGTTAACCTTTATGTATGGCATGAAGTAGTTCAACATCATTATTTTGCATGTACATATTCAGTTGTCTCAGCACTATTTGTTGAAACAGACTATTCTTTTCCTTGGCAGCCTTGTTGAAAATCAGTTAACTGTAAATGTGAGGGTTTATTTCTGGACTTTCAATTGTATTTCATTTATCTATATGTTTATCCTTGTGCCAGTTCCAGACTTTGTTGGTTGTTGTTGCTTTGTAACAAATTTTGAGGCTGTGATATGTGAGTCATCTAACTTTGCTTTTCTTTTTCAAGGTTGTTTTGGCTATTTTAGGTCCCTTTCATTTCCACTTGAATTTTAGGATGAGCTTGTCAAATGTGGCAAAGAAGTCAGCTGGGATTCTTATAAGGATTGGTTTGGCTCTGTAGATCAATTTGTGAAGTACTGCCATCTTACCAGTATTAGGTTTTCCAATCCATGTGCATAAAATGTCTTTCTATTTATTTGGGTCTTCTTTAATTCCTCTCAGCAGTGTTTTGTGGTTTTTCAGAGTATATGTTTTGTACTACTTTTGCTAATTTTATTACTAGTTATTTTATTATCTTTAATGCTACAGTAAAACTAATTTTTTTCTTATAGAGGCTTTTGTTTTTAATTGAAAGTTTCACAAAAGATTGCAGGCTGAAACTCTAGAGAACAAAAATTGTTACAAACATAAGAAAAATATCAATTTTAGCTTACCCACTGCAGAGGACTGCTCAAGCTATGTAGTGTCCCATCACATCTAAAAGACTTGGCACAGTATCCTAGTTGCTAAGAGTGTCACTACCAATTACTGTGTTTGCAAGCAGCTTCTGTTCAGACTCAGGAAACAGGTGTGGTCTGTGCTGGGCTCCTCAACTCCGCTTTGTTTGGAGCTTCAACAACAACTCCCCAAAGTCCTCTGAAGGCATGCCAGCTTTCCTGATATTCCTTGGTTAATCAGAGGCCACCAGGGAGGTCTCCTATCTAGGCTTGCCTTTACTGATAGAATCCTGAATCCCTCACTCTCAACTACCCACCTCCCACCTCAAGCTCTCTGTGTGATGATATTCTTCTTAGCACAGAAGTCAGCATATTAGAGGGTTAAGGCATTGCTTTTGCAAAGACAGTGGCAGACTATGAGGGGATAGCAGGGGCAGGAGAGGTGGCTGTAAATGCATTATCACAGGCAGCAGGGATGTAGGAGGACTTCAGTGAGAAGTGCTGTCACACACATAGATGGAAGATTCAGGAATAAGGTCAAGGAAAACTGGCCACAAAAAGGAGTCAAGGCAACAATAGTCAGCAGAGCAGACTGAGATGACATAAGGGGCAGGATCAAAAAATAAGACAGTCTGTGGCTTGAACAAAGGCTAGAAGTCAGCGGTGAAGCCAGACCTTGAGACAGTAGCAAGAGAACTGATGTTCAGTATAAGCTGGGTTCCTTAGTCATTTTCAGTTTGACTCTTTCCCCGTGAGGTGGTCAGCCAAGTTCTTACAGAGTTCATGCTTCTGGTATCAGGGTTTGATCCAAAAAGCAGAATAGGGGACTTCCCTGGTAGCCTGGTGGTTAGGATTCCAGACTTTCACTGCCATGACCCAGGTTCAATCCCTGGTCCAGGAATTGAGATCCCACAAGCCATGTCGTGTGACCAAAGGGAAAAAAAGCAGAATCATTAGGAGATATCTGTCCCTACCTCTATCACCAGCTCCTTCTGTATTACCAGCTCTATCTCAAGCTACATCTATTTATTAACATCTATATCTATAGACAGGTACATTAAGGAATTAATTATATGAATTTTACCATAATCAATTTTGAAAGCTAATCAAATAGCCAATGTGAAATTGTTGCTTCTGAGTCTGGCACTGGAGCCCAAACTCTCAGGGCTGGCATTTAAAAAGGAAAGACAAACATGAAGTAAAGGAAATGAATGTAAACTGGAACCTGCAGGGCTGAGCTGGGACTCACAACAGTAAAGTGAAACCCTGTTGATTGCACATCATGAGCTTTATTTAAGACTCTAGCTTTGATGATGAGGGTCTCCTACATAAGTTGGCACCCTTTGCCTCAGAGCTAAACACCTAATTGTCCCAGAAGTTGGAAAAGCCATGGTGAGGCAGGAGATAAGAAAGAACCTGTGTGAGCTGAAACAGTACCTCATGCCCTGCAGTGATTTTTCAAGAGTAAGAAGATGGCTCTACTTCATTTATGTCTTCATAATCTGATACACTACGTCTCTGGTGGCTCACTCTAACCCAAAACTGTGCAGGGAAGGGAACTCTGGAGAGATATAGTTCCAGATTAGCTAAATCAATACTGAACAAATCTACAATACTTGTCAACACAAATCATGTTTTCTCAGTGAAGAACTCCTTCTTATTCTTCTAGGAGCACTTGATGTCCCATCTTCAGAAGAGAAGCCTCACTCTGTAGAGTTCATGTTCCCGATGAATAAGTAGGGAACTACCTCAAAGCCTTCTGGAGTGAGAATCTTGATAGCTGGAATTTCAACTGGAGCCCTAAGAAGCATTTTCCACTCCATGAACTATTTTCAAAAACTATAAGAAATATAGGTAAAAGTATGGTTTCTCAGTTCAGTGACATCAAACTGGTCTCTAACAAAGCTGGCCCTTTATGTTCTCTTGGATTATGGTACAGTATTATATTTTTACCACAATCTGTCTTTCTATGAAATTTGCTCTGAAGTAATGGGGAATGGAACAAGTGAAGAGGGAGATGGTTTCTTGATAGTTATAACTGGCTCTCTTTCTTTCGGAAGGAAAGCTATGGCAAACTTAGACAGCATATTAAAAAGCAGAGACATTACATCACTGACAAAGGTCTGTATAGTCAAAGCTATGGTTTTTCCAGTAGTCATGTATGGATGTGACAGCTGGACCATAAAGAAGGCTGAATACCAAAGAATTGATGCTTTTGAACTGTGGTGTTGGAGAAGACTCTTGAGAGTCCCTTGGCCTGCAAGGAGATCCAACCAATCCATCCTAGAGAAAATCAGTCCTGAATATTTATTGGAAGGACTGATGCTGAAGCTGAAACTCCAATACTTTGGCCCCCTGATGCAAAGAGCTGACTTATTGGAAAAGACCCTGATGCTAAGAAAGATTGTAGGCAGGAGGAGAAGTGGACGACAGAAGACAAGATGGTTAGATGGCATCACCAACTCAATGGACATGAGTTTGAGCAAGCTCCGGGAGATGGTGAAGGACAAGGAAGCCTGGCATGATCAGTCCATGGGGTCACAAAGAGTCAGACAGGACTGAGCAACTGAACAACAACAACACAGCTCTCTAAACAGGACTAAGAGTATCTTGTTGAAGAGCAAACAGATGTATAGTGGAACGACTCATATTCTTCTTAAGGCAAGTGAATTATTTTCCTTCAGGCACTGATTTAGGATTTCCTTACTCTATAAAAATGAATGCACCCAGCATTACCCGTTTAATTTCTTTCTAGTTTTGCTTGTGATCATTATTAATGAATGGAAATAGAAAATCACAGCAGAAAGGAAAAAGTCTGGCTTTGGGTGGTTATATAAAACTAGAGTTTGAAGAAATTCCAAGAATGAAAAGAATTATAGGTTAGCCTTACAAATTGTCAGCTGCCCTGGGCCAAGCGTGATTTATGTGTTCAGTAAAGCTTCAGTTTGTTTGTTGTTCTGCCCTAGGATTCCATCTCTCTTCCAGTAACAATGACATCTCTCTCCATACACATAAACCCATCCCCATCACCAATAACTCTGAAAAAGAAAAGTAGGCATTTGCAATGTTTAGAAATTTTGTATGCTTATTTTCAATAAATGGCCTGGATGGCTTTCTCCAATAAACTACAAAGCAAACATATTTTGGTTCCTCTAGAGGGAAATATCTCTTCTTAAACACAAGTGAACAAGATAATGATTTATTTACCAAGAATGGAAAATACATTCTTCATCAAAATCTATAACTTGTATGTTTCTCTGGAGTAAATAGTTATGATAATTAATTATCTTCTATTTTTTATTTCTTTGCTACATAATCCTCCTCATTAGGAACCTCTTTAGAAATGGAATGCCATATATTCTTAATGACTACAGAGTCAGATTTATCCCTCCAGTTTCATTCTTGTTGAAATCCCATTAGAAAAGATGGTCTATTGTTATATTTCCACTGCAAATTGCATGCCTGATATTTCAGGACATTTAATAATTAAATGACCAGCATGACTCCTGAGTAAATAAAATGATTTAATGGCAACTGACAAAAGCCTATACTCTAGATCCAACAGCTTCCAACCTAAGAGAAAAAGGTGCCAACACCCATTTAAAGAATCAGATGGAGAAAGATATAACTGAATTACTATGGATTGGAGAAAATCCAGCAATAAGAGCATAGGCCTTCTCTAAAGCTCTCTTAATAATTGGGAACTGGGAATACTTTATACAGTGATTGGGGATGCCTGTTCTGTCTTTGTGACATGTGTCATATATTAATATCTTAGCCCATTACCTCTTTTAATCCAGTTTGGGGTGATGGTAGTGTCTGTTTTATTTTTATTTGCTTTGCAAATGCAATGTCTAATGAGAAATGGATGGTTCTTAACTTTAGAAAACACACAGTCTAAATATTGGGCTAATGGAAAGTCAAGGATGGTTAGAATTAGCAACCAGGCCACTAGCCTTTCAGCTGATGCTAAATCCATACTGACTTTCCCCTAATAGTGCCTCCAGGCCTGTTTGTTTTCACTCTTCACTGGAAAACATACTTTTGCCTTCATTTTCTTTATATCTCAAATAAAGGAGCCTTGGCTGATTTGTAGGATTTTGCCTAAAAAGGCAAACCTTGACCTTGTCTACATTTCAGTGATTAGTAGTTATCACAGATGTAACCGTATCAGCTATAAATGTGATGTACCAGAGGACATCAATCAATTGGAATTCAAAACAATGAATAGGTCGTTTTTCCTAACTACAGAGAATTAAGCAATTGTATTATACTCTAAATAATGTATGGTGTATAGGAGTCAGAGTTTAGTGAAGTAACAAAGAGGGTTTGATCAAATTCCCTCCCAAGAACCATCACTGTCTTAATTGTATAAAATTCAGAAATTTTCTCAATTTCAAGAGTTTACTAGAATCAGATATAAATGTAATCTAATAATCATGTTGCACTGGAATAACATTTTTCACATCTATTCTTATAAATGCCAATTACCATTAAGATCAGCAGTGGCTGATTTTGAATTTTCTCTTGCCATCAAATTCATGTTTGTTAAAATGGCAATTAAAGAAATTTTCAGCTGGTGAAGTGAGGATTCTTTAAAAGAATTCAAGGAATTAATATTGGGACCACAAGGTTCTCTTCTTTCTTGATAACCCAAAGAAAGAAAGAAATACTAAAAAGAGCATAGGCATACAATTGAGTAATTTGTTGAAAGTTTTTCAAAGTCACCTGTACCACTAACTAGTCACAACACTGGATAATCAAAATTAAGTCTGTGGGTATAATTTTCCTCATCAAAAAAACACGATTGTCTTTGCTTGGCCTGCTTCTCTGTGTTTTGATGGCCAAATGAGGAAGGGGAAAGAGTACCTTGCCAGCTGCAGAGCATCATATAAAACTAAGATGTTAAAACAGGAAGCTGTCTGTGGATGACAAGGCCGCTGGGAGTCAGAAACAACTCAAGATGGACAAATGTTTGGCCTTGTTTTTCTCTGCATCAATGGTTCTTAACCCTAGCTGCATATTGGGAAACTCTAAAAACTACTAATGCCTGAGTCCTACCACCAGTGATTCTGTTGTCATTGGTCTGGGATTTGGCCTCAGTTCAATTCTGTTCAGTCGCTCAGTTGTGTCCGACTCTTTGCGACTCCATGAATCGCAGCACGCAAGGCTTCCCTGTCCATCACCAACTCCCGGAGTTCATTCAGACTCACCTCCATCGAGTCAGTGATGCCATCTAGCCATCTCATCCTCTGTCGTCCCCTTCTCCTCCTGCCCCCAATCCCTCCCAGCATCACAGTCTTTTCCAATGAGTCAATTCTTCCCATGAGGTGGCCAGAGTACTGGAGTTTCAGCTTTAGCATCATTCCTTCCAAAGAAATCCCAGGGCTGATCTCCTTCAGCATGGACTGGTTGGATCTCCTTGCAGTCCAAGGGACTCTCAAGAGTCTTCTCCAACACCACAGTTCAAAAGCATCAATTCTTCCACGCTCTGCTTTCTTCACAGTCCAACTCTCACATCCATATATGACCACTGGAAAAACCATAGCCTTGACTAGACGGACCATTGTTGGCAAAGTAATGTCTCTGGTTTTCAATATGCTATCTTGGTTGGTCATAACTTTTCTTCCAAGGAGTAAGCATCTTTTAATTTCATGGCTGCAATGACCATCTGCAGTGATTTTGGAGCCAAAAAAAAAAAAAAAGTCTAACACTATTTCCCCATCTAGTTCCCATGAAGTGATGGGACCAGATGCCATGATCTTTGTTTTCTGAATGTTGAGCGTTAAGCCAACTTTTTCACTCTCCTCTTTCACTTTCATCAAGAGGCTTTTGAGCTCCTCTTCACTTTCTGCCATAATGCTGGTGTCATCTGCATATCTGAGGTTATTGACATTTCTCCCGGCAATCTTGATTCCAGCTTGTGCTTCTTCCAGCCCAGCCTTTCTCATGATGTACTCTGCATATAAGTTAAATAAGCAGGGTGACAATATACAGCCTTGATGTACTCCTTTTCCTATTTGGAACCAGTCTGTTGTTCCATGTCCAGTTCTAACTGTTGCTTCCTGACCTGCATATAGGTTTCTCAAGAGGCAGGTCAGGTGGTCTGGTATTCCCATCTCTTTCAGCATTTTCAACAGTTTATTGTGATCCACACAGTCAAAGGCTTTGGCATAGTCAATAAACCAGAAATAGATGGTTTTCTGGAACTCTCTTGCTTTTTTGATGACCCAGCCGATATTGGCAATTTGATCTCTGGTTCCTCTGGCTAAAACCAGCTTGAACATCTGGAAATACACCGTTCATGTACCGTTGAAGCCTGGCTTGGAGAATTATGAGCATTACATTACTAGTGTGTGAGATGAGTGCAACTGTGCAGTAGTTTGAGCATTCTTTGGCATTGCCTTTCTTTGGGATTGGAATGAAAACTAACCTTTTCCAGTCCTGTGGCCACTGCTGAGTTTTCCAAATTTGCTGGCATATTGAGTGCAGCACTTTCACAGCATCATCTTTCAGGATTTGAAATAGTTCAACTGGAATTCCATCACCTCCACTAGCTTTGTTCATAGTGATGTTTTCTAAGGCCCACTTGACTTCACATTCCAGGATGTCTGGCTCTAGGTGAGTGATCATGCCATCGTGATTATCTGGGTCATGAATATCTTTTTTGTACAATTCTTCCGTGTATTCTTGCCACCTCTTCTCAATATCTTCTGCTTCTGTTAGGTCCATACCATTTCTGTCCTTTATCGAGCCCATCTTTGCATGAAATATTCCCTTGGTATCTCTAATTTTCTTGAAGAAATCTCTAGTCTTTCCCAATCTGTTGTTTTCCTCTATTTCTTTGCATTGGTCGCTAAGGAGGGCTTTCTTATTTCTTCTTGCTATTCTTTGGAACTCCGCATTCAGATGCTTTTATCTTTCCTTTTCTCCTTTGCTTTTCTCTTCTCTTCTTTTCACAGGTATTTGTGAGGCCTCCTCAGACAGCCATTTTGCTTTTTTGCATTTCTTTTCCATGGGGATGGTCTTGATCCCTTTCTCCTGTGTAATGTCACGAACCTCCGTCCATAGTTCATCAGGCACTCTATCTATCAGATCTAGTCCCTTAAATCTATTCTCACTTCCTCTGTATAATCATAAGGGATTTGATTTAGGTCATACCTGAATGGTCTAGTGGTTTTCCCTACTTTCTTCAATTTCAGTCTGAATTTGGCAAGAAGGAGTTCATGATCTGAGCCACAGTCAGCTCCCGGTCTTATTTGGCCTAGGCTTCAGTATTTCTTAAAATTCACCATTAATTCTAATGTATACCAACATCAATAAATAATTGCAGAAGGATTTTTGGATGCCTGACTTCTGCCTACACCTTGTGCTTCTGGTCTATCTTAAATGCAGGCCTATAGAGATATCCTCCTGAGGACTCACTGGACTCAGCCACAGGAGGTGAATCACTGGGACAGGCTCAGAAAACTTGCACATGAGTCATGTATGTGTCACCTTTAAGCTGTATGACTTTGGACATTTCACAACCTTGCCAATGATAGTAACAATATGAGAGGAAGCATTTATTGTGCACTGACTGTGGACTGGTAATTGGACATAGTAAACATGTCTAGCCCCCAGTAACAACTCGAGGTAGACATTATTATCCCATTTTATAGCAGAGGAAACTGAGGCTTATCTATATTCAGTGACTTACTCCTGTGCTTATTTGCAAAATGGATAGAACAATAAGCTATCATACATAATGATCAGACGAAATACATGGAAGTTCTGTCTAAATTAAATCAACTGTGTATAAATTCAGCAATCATACAGCAGTGTTGAAAAAAGCATAAGATTTAGCTTCAGACAGACTTGGGTTTCTTTTTTTAATGTAAATTTATTTATTTTAATTGGAGGCTAATTACTTTACAATATTGTATTGGTTTTGCCATACATCAACATGAATCCGCCACAGGTGTACACATGTTCTCCATCCTGAACCCCCCTCCCACCTCCCTCCCCATACCATCTCTCTCACTTCTGTCCAATTAATAACATTGCAACCTTAAGCAGTTTACTTAGCATCCTTTTGACTGTGTTTTCAAAATCATATAATGGAGATAATGATACTTTTGTAAGATTGCTGTGGATTACAGATCATGTACTTAGCAAACAAAGCATTGTGTCTGGCACTACAGCTCAATAAAAGCAGCTATTGTCATTTCCAACAGTTTGCATCTCTGTAAGATCAGGTAGTTCCTGCTCCCAATCTGAAGATTAATAGCTGTTGAATCTGGAACTCATTTTTTTTTTGTCTTTATTGTGTTATCAGAGTTCTGTTTTTCTTATATTCCATCCAGGATTTGGAATCATTAGGGTGGGGCTTTTAGTTTTGAATACACTTCATCTTTTGGTCTATCTCTACAGTTAATCAGAGCTTACTGTGGCAGGGCCTGGAAAGTCAGTTCACCCTGGCCACCATAATCTTCATCATACTGGTCATAGTATCCACTAGGAGCTTCTAAATTTATACGTAAATTTGGAGACCCCAAGTCTCAGCTCCATTCTGCACAGGAGAATTCAAACTATGTCTGACAGTCATTACAGAGAAATGTGAGCCTCTCCCCCATTCCTTGCTCCTTAAAAAAAAAGAAAAGAAAAGAAATAAACTCTTGAACCATTTCAACCAATTAAGGTAAATTATTTTACTAAAAAATGAAAAAGTTTGAGAAGTCTAAGGGTCAACACTATAGGATAAACTATCCATTGGACAAGTAACTGTCCCCTTATGTGTGGTATGGGGTGGTGGCTCACCTTAACACTCCTGAGTGATTACTTAAATATTTTCTAGTGCATATGTCAAAAGAGAAGAACAGGGAATATGGTGTGTTCTTAGTTCTTCTTGAAGAGTCACCAGGAGATGCTGTTACTAGCATGTGTGTCATGACATTTACGAAACTCACATTCTCCTCTGGTTCTATTTCATCACCAATCATCTGTTTAATACTTACTATAAACATGACATGTAAGGGATTACAGATGCCATGTACAATGTAATCTCTGTGTTCAGGGAGTATGCAATTTATTCAGAAAGACAAGATTCTACATAGATTATAATTCAAAATCAATATATAACTAAATGATTGTTTCTGTAGTACAAATGAGGTAGAAATGCTATTTGAGTTTTTATGAGTGTGAGTTCAATGTGGGACAGGGTAATTTGGAAAGTCTTTGTGGAGGTGATAAAATATGAGATGGATCTTGAAAGAATGGAGATATGGAAATAGTTTGGTAACAGGGAGAGCAAAAGCATTTTAGATAACATGACAATGGAGTGTTTCAAGTCAATGTTCTCTCTGTCACTCTCTCATCCTCTCTCTCTTCACTCTATCTTACTCTCCTGTCTCTTTTCCTCTATTACAGAACAAAACTAGTTGCTGAACCAAGAATCAAAACATTGTTAACTCCTGGCTTCTATAGGGAACTGCCCTGCTCTGAAAAGATGCACTAGCCTTCTAGCACATAGTTGCCTCTCCCATGAAGACATTTACAACCAAGGCAGAGAATTGATAGTCCCATGCTAGCAGTCAAACTTCCCTGGTCATGGTGTTGTATGAAGCTACTCATGATGCAGGTTCTCTTAATGTCATACCTTCATCTAATGATCATTCCTCTGTGTGAGATGATCTGCTAGTCAGTCACTGTGTTCCCCAAAGTACTCAGATCACACTTTTAACTGCTCCTACATCAACAGCATGAAAGCCTGTAGAGTGAGCATTATCCTCTGCCTCCTCTGTGTTCCACTATGGCTTTGGACAATCAATGCAGTTCACTGATTGCCTGTCCATCTCTTCGTTCCATCTTGGCCTGAGCACATTGCCCATGATTTCTGCTTTGCCTCTGTATCCAAAGTATATATGTTCTCCCTTCTTTCTACATTAATTGACTTCCCTGACCCCTAGTTGTGACTCCTTTCTTGGCCATCCACTTTTCACTCATAATTGCACCCACGGCTATTACTGCCACCTCCACTTCAGCCATTCTAAAGTCTGGGTCTACATCCAAAATCTCTCTTAGTTTCAGACCTATAGAACTGTGGTATTGGAGAAGACTCTTGAGAGTCCCCTGGACTGTAAGATCAAACCAGTCAATCCTAAAGGAAATCAGTTCTGAATATTCATTGGAAAGACTGATGCTGAAGCTGAAACTCCAGTGCTTTGGCCACCTGATGTGAATAACTGACTCACTGGAAAAGACCCTGATGCTGAAGCTGAAACTCCAATACTTTGGCCACCTGATGTGAATAACTGACTCATTGGAAAAGACCCTAATGCTGATAAAGATTGAAGGCAGGAGAAGGGGATGACAGAAGACAAGATGGTTGGATGGCATCACCAACTCAATGGACATGAGTTTCAGCAAGCTCCAGGAGATGGTGAAGGACAAGGAAGCCTGGCTTGCTGCAGTCCATGGGGTTGCAAAGAGTTGGACACTGAGCAACTGAACTGAACTGAACTGAGAGGTGACTGCTGGCTCGATATCTCTATCTGGAAGTTCAGTACACAATTCAGCATTCACCTATCCAAATTTATATTCTTCCCCTTTCCCAAATTTATTCTTCCTTTCATTCACCTTCTCAATCCATGGTTTCACCATCTGTTTGCTTATCTGTTTTAAGATTCATTGTGGCTGTGAGCAACAGAAACCCAAAAGAACAGTGGCTTAGACAAAAAAGAAATTTATTTTTTCTTGTATGTAAATGAGAGTACTTCAGGGCTGATTTGGCAGCTCTGCAATCACAAGAGACCCAAGTCCTTTCAATCTTCCTCCTCTGCCCTCCTCTATATGCAGTTTCCTCCTTATCTTCCAAAATGGCTGCTCTACCTCCAGTAATTATGGCTGAATTTGTCATCAACAAGGAAGAGAAGGGCGTGCTCCTTCCCATTGAGGACTCATCTTGGGACATTCACATACCACTTTCACATACAGCCACTGGCCAGGACTGAGTTACTTGGCCACAAAGGAGACTGGGAAATAAGGGCTTCTTCCATTCCCATTAAAATTCAAAGCTTCTATTACTAGGAAAGAAGGGTATAATGTAATGTGGGCAAACAACTAGCTAGAAATATGGGAGTCATTCTCATCTCCTGCATTTTCCTCACCTTCTGCCTTCAAGACCGATATTTCTCATAACTCTATCCCCTAAAGTGCTCTCAAGTTTACTCAGGTCCTATCTCTCACAAGGACTATGAAACAAACTTTCTGAAGAAATCCTCTGAGTTCAGTACCACAGGCTCCTATGTATTCAACCCATTCACCACGAGCTCCTAAAGTTTTCTTTCAAACAGGCAAACTTAATTATCAGTCTTGTTTGATTGTGTATCGCCTTCAGGACAAGATCTAAACTCCTGGGAGTGGTATACAAGCCCACCAATTCTTGAACTAGTCATAAAAAATACCTGTACTTATTAGAAGACATAACACTCCTCTGGGTCCCTTATCTTTTCCATATTGTTCCGTTTACCTAGAATGTAAACACATGCTTGCCCTCCCAGCCCCAGCACAGATTTCACCTGCTCTGTGAGGTCTCCTCTGACTCTCCCAGGCTGGACTGCATGGCCTCACAGTACCTGCGCCAACCCCCATACAAGCATATTGCCTTGGAATTTTAGGTTTACAATTCCAGAATGTAAGCTCCAAGGCTGTGCCTTATTTGTCTTTAAACCTGCAATCTCCAAGAACAGTGCCTAGTCTGGGTCAAGGGTTCAATGGATGATTAAACAAGTGAATGAAGAAAATCAAATACCTAAGCTTGGTAGCCACTCCAGTACTCTTGCCTGGAAAATCCCATGGATGGAGGAGCCTGGTGGGCTGCAGTCCATGGGGTCGCTAAGAGTCGGACACGACTGAGCGACTTCACTTTCACTTTTCACTTTCATGCGTTGGAGAAGGAAATGGCAACCCACTCCAGTATTCTTGCCTGGAGAATCCCAGGGATGGGGGAGCCTGGCGGGCTGCCGTCTATGGGGTCGCACAGAGTCGGACACGACGGAAGTGACTTAGCAGCAGCAGCAGCAGCAGCAGCAGCAGCAGCAGCAGCAGCAGCAGCAGCAGCAGCAAGCTTGGTAGAACTGTGTGCAAAGTTAGAGTAAATAGACTCCGAGGGAAAGTTTGAGGACATTTCTTATATTCAGAGTAAAGAAATTTAGTACATAAGCTCAAATACATTTATTTGGAGTATCTAATCTTTTTCAGTTGCTTTCTGACTCTAAACTGTGTGCTGTGAGTAGTTAATATCATTAAATAAATGACTTTCAATACAGAGTATTATTTTGGTATGTTCAAAATTCAGCATAAAGTATGCAGCATAAAAAAAGAATAAAAAATATAATTTTCACTTTGAAGTCTATTTATAGACCTCCTTGACAAGAGTCAGACAACCTCCTTCCTACTATTGGCTCAGCAACTAGCTTGGACAAGATGGCTAACTTTTCTGGGTTTCAGTTGCCCCCAAATAAGAGATTTGAAAAATGATGTCTAAGTTCTCCTGAAGCTCAAACATACTATAGTTGTGTAAAACCATGCTCTGAAAAGAAGGTTGATGTGTTTTGCATTACAGAGCATTCTCTGCTTTGAGTATTTTATTCTGACTTGGGAAAATAAACTCAGTATTTCTTAAAAGAAAGATCAAGAATGCAGGGGAGTAAGATACAGGTAAAATGATCTTAAAACAAAAGAGCAAGAGTTGAGGTAGAAAATGAGGTTTGAGGTTTGTGACCCAGTCTCTCTTTTACTCCTCTATTCTCACACTGTCCTATTTATTTTTTAGGGCAAGAGATGAAAGTAGGTTGGACTGGATGGGGGATGGGCAAAGGGGCATCCTGCAGCTGCAGTTTCCTTTCATGTCCCCCTTAAACCAGGTGACAGGGTGGAGGAAAGACTAATTGAGGTGGGATGACTTCCGACATGCCCGAGGGTCCCAAGTTCTTTCATCTCCCCTTTCCTTCTCAACATTTCAAATATGCATAATAACAAATACCTGGACTGCAATCCTGACAGGGCTGGACTGAGCATTTTCTGCTGAAAATATGTGCTTTCTTGACTCTGGGGCTTGGGGTATTTTGTGACAAGAGGACTTTGGCTGCCTTTTTCTCTTCCAGATGAAAAGGTGGCTGCATTTGGAATTTCTGTGTTGGTAGTTTGACAGACATGAAGGTGGAAATACATGTGATTGAGAAAGCAAATGAGAGGCTGATTTCTCCTAAAAGATGGGAATTGTGCTCTCTGCGGTATGCGGTGTGACGTGAGAGTGTGTGAACTAGTCCCCAGAAGGTTCTAATGGGATTCTCTCCTTCAATAGCTTTTTTAAGCCCTGAGGCTCTGTCATACAAGGCTCCATTCTGCTGACTGAGTGTGTTCCTGAGGTGGTTAACAAGTAACTCTGCTCTCAGCTGGCAGGAGTTTTCAGTTGTTTCAGTACTAATGCACACCTTAGCCTCTCTCGAGGATGTTCAGATTCACAGTTGCATTTTGTTTTGTTTTTGATAGTTTATGTGGCAAATGGATGGGGTGGTCTTCGAAAAAGATCTCTCAAGCTTCCAGATTCCTCATTATGTTGGGGAACTAGTCAAAAGAGAAGCCATTAGCTCTACCAAATAAGTTGCAGTGGTCTTTTGTAATGGCTTTCACTGTGGATAATTCCCCTTGACCTCTTCACCCCAAATAGGATCAATGCCATATTGTTTGCAAGGTACTTCTTTTGCAAGCCCTCATTTCCCTGTACTTGGAAACCAGGCAACTGGTCAAACCTGGTAACTGCTACTGCCGCTGTAAGTAGCAGGGCCGGTGGATGCATTCTCACCCTCGCCAGCACCAGTTTTCTGTGCGGCTTCCAAGAGGGGTGAGTTATCTTCCAAATGTCTTTACATTTACTTGGCCATTTTCTTTCTAATTTTACATTTTATTTCCTTTATTTTTTGCATGAGTATTAAACTCACATGGCACAAAATGAAAAAGGTTTAAGAGTATTAGGTACAAAGTCTTGCTCTTACTCCTGTCCCCTATCCTACCTGTCCTCCCCTCCAGAGGCAACCAACATTACTGGTTTTTGGAATCCTTCCAAAGATATTCCGTAGGGCTTCCCCAGTGGCTCAGTGGTAAAGAATCTGCCCACCAGTGCAGAAGATCCCCTGGAGTAGGAAATGGCAACCCACTCCAGTATTCTTGCCTGGGAAAGCCCATGGACAGAGGAGCCTGGCTGGCTACAGTCCATGGGGTCGAAAAGAGTTGGACATGACTGAAACAACTAAACAACAACAACAAAGATTTTCTGTACTTATACAAGTAAATATGTATATAGCCTATTTTTATTCCTTTATAAATACAAATGGCAGCACACTATTCACAGCTGGCCCCTTGTTTGACTGACTAACATGTCTTGTTTTTCCCATCACCAGTCCATATACAACTACCTCACTTTTTTTTTCTCACTCTTTTTTTTAATGGCTGTACAGTATTACGTGGCATGGACATGCGATCATATGTTTAATCAATTATGAGACCATTTTAATCTTTAGAAATATGTGTACAGAAGACATTGCTACAGGGAACAGCATCATCACAGCTTCCTCCTCCTCTGTTAAGGTAAGTCATGTGGGTATCTGTGCCTCCTCCCCGGGGCACTAAGTTTGGTGATGAACTTCTCCATAGCCTGCAGCATGCACAGCCCCTCACCTCTTTGCTACCAGACGTCAGACACATGGGGATCATCTTCTTTGCTCCAGTGAGAAAGCTGAATTTCTACCCTCTCAACCTATATTATTTTATTAGCAATACTATTTTTATATAGTTTCTATTATTATCCTCTGGGCATGGGAAAGATTGGTTTTACATTTCCAAGCCACATAAGACTGTGACGTTGACTTCCCTGGTGGCTCAGATGGTAAAGCGTCTGCATATAATGAGGGAGACCCGGGTTCAAATCCTGCGTCGGGAAGATCTCCTGGAGAAGGAAATGGCAAGCCACTCCAGTATTCTTGCCTGGAAAATCCCATAGACGGAGGAGCCTGGTGGGCTACAGTCCATGGGGTCGCAAAGAGTCAGACATGACTGAGCGACATGTCACTGGGATGTCACAACAACTAAGTACCATGTTATCCTTTTCCCTAGTGTCATACACATGATGTCAGGCAATCCACTGTACCTAGACACATATTACAGGTTACAGAGAAATCACTAGAGCACCAAAGTTTGTTCTAGGAGTTGGATAATAATATTCTCTGTATTTAACAGTGCTACTGGTTCCTTTTCATAACCCTGCAATATATATGGGGACCAGACTGAGCTTCCCAGGGCAGGAATCAACTATCTTATTCATTTTGTTTCCTTTAGTGCCTACCAAAGTACTCAGCATCTAGTAAGTATTTACTATAGGCTAAAAGACTTGAGTATTTGGAAAAAAGTATTAGAAAAGATACATCAGGTTGAGTTTTACATAAGGTTCTTGCATTTGTTTGCCAAACCTGTATGCAGGTCAAGAAGCAACAGTTAGCACTGGACATGGAACAAAGGGCTGGTTCAAAATTGGGAAAGGAGTACATCAAGGCTGTATATTGTCACCATGCTTATTTTACTTATATGTAGAGTACGTTATGAGAAATGCTGTGATGGATGAAGCACAGGCTGGAATCAAGGTTGCCAGGAGAAATAGCAATAACCTCAGACATGCAGATAACAACACCTTTATGGCAGAAAGCTAAGAGGAACTAAAGAGTCTCTTGATGAGGTGAAAGAAGAAAGTAAAAAATCTGGCTTAAAACTCAGCATTTTAAAAACAAAGATCATGGCATCCAGTCCCATCACTTCATGGCAAATAGATGGGGAAACAATTGAAACCAGTGACAGACTTTATTTTCTTGAGCTCCAAAATGACTGCAGATGGTGACTGCAGCCAGGAAATTAAAAGATGCTTGCTCATTGGAAGAAAAGTTATGACAAACCTAGACAGCATATTAAAAAGCTGAGACCGTACTTTGCCAACAAAGGTCTGCATAGTCAAAGCTATGGTTTTTCTAGTAGTCATGTATGGATGTGAGAGTTGGATCATAAAGAAGGCTGAGTGCAGGAGAATTGATACTTTTGAACTGTGGTGTTGGAGAAAACTCTTGAGAGTTCCTTGGACAGCAAGATCAACCAGTTAATCTTAGAGGAAATAAACCCTGAATATTCACTGGACTGATGCTGAAGCTGAAGCTCCAATACTTTGGCCACCTGATGCAAAGAGCCAACTCATTAGAAAAGACCCTGATGCTGGGAAAGATTGAAGGAAGGAGGAGAAGGGGACGACAGAAGACAAGATGGTTGGATGGTATCACTGACTCAGTGGACATGAGTTTGAGCAAGCTCTGGGAGATGTTGAAGGACAGGGAAGCCTGGCATGCTGCAGTCCATGGGGCCGCAGAGTCAGACATGACTGAGTGACTAAACAACAACAACAAGTTGTATTTGGCAGTGTTTGATCAGAGAAGCAAAACCGTAAGCAATTATGTTAAATAAAAAAATTATTACAGAAGCAACACCAATGCATGAAAATATATATAAAGATTATAGAAAAAAAATTATTACAGGAATTTGACCTTATATAATCAAGGAAGCTGATTAGTTTTTGTTTGGTTCTTGCTTCTGCACCAGGCACTGGATCTAAATTCAGCGGAACAGGCAGCCCAGAAGGAAAGCTGGAAGTTGAGGACTAACTAGAACTTGTATGAGTCTCTAACTGCCCTCAAGCCTCTAGTCAATGATGGTTTGACATGAAGGAGAACCTGACACCCTTTATCACAAAGCTGAACACTAACTTGATGCAGGTATCGGAGAAGCTGAAGAGGTAGTTAGAGGAAGCAGACCTTACTGTTGTCCCAGAAGCTGCATACACTGTCTTAGGATTGAAGAAGCTGTAGAGTGTCTGGCAACAGCTGGAGGAGCTGTGAACCCAGCTGCTGCCCCACACCAAGAGGGTGAGCTAGCAGATCAGCAACACCGTGTGGGCATTGCAAGAGCCCTGTGACCGTGCACTGTCTTTCCAAGAATAAAAAAGAATACGTAGGTTGCTTTATTTCCACCATTCAAGTCTTACCCAAAATGTCTCTGTGTGTGCTCAGTCATGTCCGACTCTTTGTGACCAAATGGACTGTAGCCTGCCAGGCTCCTCTATCCATAGAATTTTCCAGGCAAGAATACTAGAGTGGGTTGCCACATCCTTCTCTAGGGGATCTTCCCGACCCAGGGGTTAAGCCCATGTCTCCTGTATTGGCAGGCGTATTCTTTACCCCTGCACCACCTGGGAAGCCCCCAAATGTCTCTAGTGACCCATATTAACAAAAAACTATGCAGAGAGGGGAATTTGGGGAAATGCAGTTCCATGTTAGCCAAAGTCAGATTCTCTAAAAAGAAACATTCACATCACATCGGTCAAAATGGACATCATTAAAAACTCTACAAACAATAAGTGCTCCAGAGGGTGTGAAGAAAAGGGAACCTTCCTGCACTGTTGGTGGCACTGTAAATTAGTGCAGCCACTATGGAGAACAGTACAAGGGTTCCTCAAAACACTAAAGATAGAGCTAACATATAACCCAGCAAACCCACTCCTGGACATTTTCTGGAAAAAGCCATAATTCGAAAAGATACATGCACCCCAATATTCACTGTAGCCCTATTTACAATAGCCAAGACAGGGTAGCAACCTAAGTGACCATCAACAGATGAATGGATAAAGAAAATGTGGTGTATATATATACAATGGAATATTACTCAGCCATAAAAAGAATGAAATAATGCCATCGGCAGCAGCATGGATAGACCTAAAGAGTATCATACTGAGTGAAGTTAAGTCAGACAAAGACAAATATATGATATCACTTACATGTGGAACCTAAAAAAATTATATAAATGAACTTATTTATAAAACAGATTCATAGACTTAAAAAACAAACTTTTGGTTATCAAAGGGGAAAGGTGGGGGGAGGGATAAATTAGGAGTTTGGGATTAGTAATATACTACTATATATAAAATAGATAATCAACAAGGGTCCACTGTATAGCACAGGGGACTCCAGTCAGTACTCTGTAATAACCTATATGGGAAAAGAATCTGAAAAAGAATGGATATACATATATGTATAACTGAATCACTTTGCTGTACATCTGAAACAAATACAACATGGTAAATTGACTATACTCCAATATAAAATAAGAATTACATTAAAAAAGAAACATTCAAAGACTATAAGTTAGCTTCCCAATTTAATTTTCAATAGCTATAGAGAGGCAAAGAAGAATAATATGTCTTTATGCTATTCCCCAAAGATAGTATTTTTATTCTCATGGGAAACCCATGATTTACTGGGAATGCAATAAACACTTCCCTTGAGAGAATCTGATTTACAAAGGCAAAAGAGTATTTATCTCCAGATTATATTGCACAGCACAGTTTAGGCAGGAAACAAAGGCAATTGCATTTTTCTAGTAGCTGTTTTTTCTTAGTTAAGTATTTTTCTCAGCCCACTCATAGTTAAAAATGTGCATATGAATTCTTTTTTTCTTCTTCTTGAATTTACTTTAATTTTATTCTTAAATTTTCTAAAATCAGTGAAACATCCTGGTAGTAGATCTCAGAGAATCTATTAATGCTTTAAAATTAACAGAGATATTTCAGCCCAAAGTTGCTGAGTTCTGTTCACTATGGTAGATCGCACAATTGCTCCCAATTTTTCACTCCTTCTTGTTTCCCACCTTTGCTGTGTCACTTCACAGCTCCTCTGATCACAGGGAGAAAGTACATTTCTTCAACACCTGCCTTTGGGCTTGGCCATGTGACATGCTTTGGCCAATGGTATGTTGGCAGCAAGTTCTGAGCTTGGACCTTGTGTCTTTCACTCTCCTCTTGGACTCCTGCCATCTCATGAGAAGAGCTTGTTCCAGGGAGTATAGCCCCTCAGACCAGCCTCCCAAATGAGCACACACAGAGTAGAGCTGCCCTACCTAGGTGACCTGAAGATCTGTGAGAACAAATGACTGCTATTTAAAGCCAACGAGTTAGGGGGTGGTTTGCATTTTTGTAGAAATACCTGTTCCAGTTATTTTCTGCTACTTAATCCCCTTACCACTGCCAAAACAAAACAAAATTTAGTGGCTTGCAACAGCAATAACCATTTATTTGTCCACAGATCAGCAGTTTGGGTAGAGCTCTGCAAGGAAGACAAGAGGCTCACTCATGTGACTGGCAAGGTGGTGATGGCTGCCAGCTACAGCTCACTGAGGCTTCTCCTTGGGTTGCTGGCTTTCTCACACATGGTAGCTGTGTTTCAAGAATGACCATCTCAAGAGATAGATAGAAAATAAAACGTGCCTGTTTCTTAAGGCTCAGGCCCAGAAACTGAGCCACTCTCACCTTTGCCACACTCTAGCAGTCAAGCATTCACAGAGCCCATATTAAAGGATAGAGGATACAGACTTTGCTTCTTGAGGAGTATATAAGAATTTCGGGACCTTGTTCTAAAACTGTCACAATATATATCTGATAGACCCTTCTACCAGCATTGGAAAACATCTTTGGGGGTAAAATAATGAAAAGGAAGGAGTGAGGGAAAAGGCAGAAGAGGTACATGAGAGCTATCACCCATCTTCTCCCCTTCTTCTGCAAAGCTTCCTGGTTTTTAATCTAGCAACCTCAGATATTCAGATGACACCACCCTAATGGCAGAAAGCAAAGAGGAACTGAAGAGCCTCTTGATGAAAGGGAAAGAGGAGAGTGAAAAAGCTGGCTTAAAACTCAACATTCAAAAAACAAAGGTCACGGTATCTGGTCCCATCACTTCATGGCAAATAGATGGGAAAACAGTGGAAACAGAGACTTTATTTTCTTGGGTTCTAAAATCACTGCAGATGGTGACTGCAGCAATGAAATTAAAACATGCTTGCTTCTTGGAAGAAAAGCTATGAGCAACCTACACAGCATATTAAAAAGCAGAGACATTACTTTGCCGACA
Source organism: Budorcas taxicolor (assembly GCF_023091745.1). Taxonomy (NCBI): domain Eukaryota; kingdom Metazoa; phylum Chordata; class Mammalia; order Artiodactyla; family Bovidae; genus Budorcas; species Budorcas taxicolor. The sequence continues at coordinate 123,795,747 of NC_068935.1, read as the reverse complement.
AAGTTCCGTCTAGTCAAAGTTATGGTTTTCCCAGTAGTCATGTATGTATGTGAGAGCTGGACTATAAAGAAAGCTGAGCCCTGAAGAATTGATGCTTTCAAACTGTGGTGTTGGAGAAGACTCTTGAGAATCCCTTGGACTACAAAGAGATCAAACCAGTCCATCCTAAAGGAGATCAGTCCTGGGTGTTCATTGGAAGGACTGATGCTGAAACTCCAATACTTCGGCCATCTGATACAAAGAACTGGCTCATTGGGAAAGACCCTGATGCTGGGAAAGATTGAAGATGGGAGGAGAAGGGGATGACAGAGGGTGAGATGGTTGGATGGCATCACTGACTCGATGGACACAAGTTTGAGCAAGCTGCTGGAGTTAGTGTTGGACAGGGAGGCCTGGGGTGTTGCAGTCCATGGGGCCTCAAAGAGTCAGACACAACTGAGTGATTGAACTGAACTGAACTGAATCTAGCAACAGAACAAAAGAAGAGACCAATATTTGTGTGGCCCACTTGGGAGTTAGAGACATTAAAAGAACTTTGGACTTGAGGAGTCAGAGAGTAGGAATCTGACAAAACCAAATTTTGGCCACTGTGATGTTAAGGAAGTTTAATCAGGTGATTTGGCTCTGTCTATTCCATACTACCTGAGTGAGACCTCTGGAACATTACTTAACCACTCTGGGTCTCAGGTCTTGTGTCTGTAAAACGAAGTGAACAGGATGGTTTTTGAGATTTCTTCCTGTTCTGACACTCTATGAATCATTGTCATTTTCTTTATGACTCTGACATCTAGATGATGGCCTGGACTTTCTATATTTAACTCATCAGAATCTATTTTTGCTACATGCCCTAAATAATGAATGGGATTCCTCAGTAAAACTAAACCTTACAAGGTCTGAGCAATAATGAGCTTCAGAATAATGATGGCTGAGCTGAGTGGGACAGCTATGCTAGTGACTGAGCACTCACTTCTCCCTAATTGGAATAAAATGAAAACATCTTTTCTTCTTCTACTTCAGCAAAGAAGAGACAGACTAACATTTTCAAAGGGAAGTTTACTAAAAGCTAGGGAAACAAAATAGAAGCAACTGTTCCCCAAATAATAGTAATACAAAACTGAAATACTCATTTCTAAATATAGGAAATAAAAGCAGTCAAGAGTTTTTCTGAACTGAAATCTTCTGTAAATAGTGACCTCCTGTCTCTGTGGTGCTATGAATTAATCCTGCTAAGACATGGGTTCAAATCCTATATCTGCTGCTGAATCTTTTACCTGGGTGAAGTTACCAAAGCATGCTGCTGCTGCTAAGTTGCTTCAGTCGTGTCCGACTCTGTGCGACCCCATAGACGGCAGCCCACCAGGCTCCCCTCTCCCTGGGAATCTCCAGGCAAGAACACTGGAGTGGGTTGCCATTGCCTTCTCCAATGCATGAAATAGGAAAGTGAAAAGTGAAAATTAAGTCACTCAGTCATGTCTGACTCTTAACCATGGACTGCAGCCTACCAGGCTCCTCTGTTCATGGGATTTTCCAGGCAAGAGTACTGGAGTGGGTATTGAGCCTTAATTTCTTCACCTCTAAAATGAGAATAATCATACCTGCTATGGTCTGAATATTGATGTCCCCCAAATCCACATGTTGACATCCTAATCCTGTAGGTAATGATGTTTGGAGGAAGGGTCTTTGGGAGGTGCTTAGGTCATGCTTAGGTTAACCTCTAACTTGTTTCCAGATATTCTGTCTACCTCCTTGCTTTACTAGAGACTTCACTCTTTTTGTCTTATAACTGGGAAGATTGCAAAATTTGATTTCTGAATCTCTTCCTTAGACTCCTTTAAGTCTGAACTGCACCACTGTACTTATTTTGAAACCATGCAAATTGGTGCCACTATGAATTTCTGGTCATCAGTATTAATGTATCAAAGAGACCCTTAGCTCAGGTCTTCCAGCTTGCTGGGTTTTCCTGCTCCATGGCAACTATTTCCAACTGCTCATACTCCTGACCTTCTCCTGGGCCATCATTCTCAACAAATGATTTTGCTTCCTACTTCACAGAGAAATTAGAGGCCATTAGTCAAGACTTTTTCTTATGCCCTGTTAAGTCAGTCCTCATCCTTTCATCTTTCCCTGCTGTTATGTAGGGAAGGCTGATGCCTCTGTTCCCTGGTTGTCTGAATCCATCCCTTCCTACCTTCTCAAGAATCTTGCCATCTTAACTCTGCCCTCTATCTTTAATCTTGAAGTTCTCAATTACTAATCAGCATTTAAACATACTCAAGCCTAATTCATTCAAGCAAGACTAAATAACTATAAAACCAAAAATCTTCACGTGATTCCACTGTATAATAAAGACTTTGACCTTCTCAAAAAGAAGTATGTCCATCCCTGGCTCCTGGGAAGTAAACTCTGAGCTCTTGGAATTTCCCAAGTGATAAGACTGTCCTTGTCATTCAAAGCAGGCCCCTAGTACCATGTGAAATCAGCCCAATATCCTGGGAGTGGACAGCTGCAGACAGAGTTCAACCACATGGATGATCAATCAATCAATCATATCTACATAGTGAAGCGCCAATAAAAATTTTGGTACCATAGCTGGGTGAGCTTCACATGTTGGCAATACTCCGTGCATATTTTCACACATTAATACTGGGGAGGTCATACATCCTAAGAACAATGGAGGCTTCACCTATGACCGTCCCAAACTCTGTCCTACATATCATTTACTTTATTTAGCTGGTTCTAATTTGTATCCTTTCCCTGTAATAAACTATGAGTATAATAAGTTTCAATGAGCTCTGTGAATCTTTCTGGTAAATTATTGAAGCTTAGGGGTATTTGGGGAACTCTCAAAGTTACAGTTGGTGTCAGAAGTGAGGGTGATTTTGTGTGGACTCTTCTAACTTTGTAGTTGAACCCCCAACTCCTTGTATTAATAGTTGACATGAGAAGTCTTAGACAGACTTGGTAGTCTAAAGGACTGTGTCCTTAACATTGCAGTTTGTGTAATTTGGGGCACCACATTCCTTTTCCAGCTATTATTGATGTTACTTTCCCCTTTTAGAGTTGAAACACGGTTCTTGGTCTGAAAAAACAATGTTTAATTGAAAAACCTGGAGTATACTACCCCGCTCCCCTGGTTAAGCGGGCTGAAGAGACCGGACCCCTGACATTATCAGAGACACATCGGATGCTCTTCACAAGGCAGCAGGCAAAGACAATACCCAGGACCTCCATAAAGGCAATGCTCAAGCCCGTTGCAATCACCACTTTGCTCCTCAGCCAGATCCCAGTCTTCTCCACACAGCCTTCAGCATGCATCTCCTTTATGCTGAAATTAATCCCACAGCCTTTAGTGATGCTGACACAGTAGGAGCCAGGGACTTGCTTGGTCATGAGCAGGATCTTTTCCCAGTCTGTGTAGTTAGTTGCCCTGCAGCACTTAAAATGTTCCTGCATCCTGTCCATAATCGATGACATGTGATTGTTTTCTGGATAATTCTGTATCAGCTGCTGGAAGTCCTTGTTAGATTCTGACATCACCTTGTCTTTAAGCATATAGCCAGCAATGATCGCAGCCACCTCCACCAGCATGATTAGGGACAAGCAGATGGCAAGCACGATCATAAGACAGAAGTCCTCCTTGCAGGCCCCATAGCAGCCCACAAAGGCCACCAGGAGGAGGCATACACCCATTGCGATGATGACCACGGGCACCGGGGATTCAGAGGTGGCCCCCCGGTTAATGGTCTGATTCACGTCGAGCTTGGCCCCTAAGCCCACAGCAATCAGTCCCACTGCACAGATACAACAGGTCAGCAGAAGAACATAGAGCAAGACCTTGACACATTTCATTCCTCCTTCTGTCGCCATGGCTGCCAGGCTTGGGCTCCAGAAGGCTGTGCACTCTCTTGCCTTGGCTCAGGGGCTAAAATTTGGGGAAAAAAAATTATCTACAAAGTCCATCTCCATTTCCTTTCCTATTCATTCCTAAACCCACAGCAACTGGTTTCTGCCCATATCATTCCAATGATATTCCCACATATCTCACCAATGAGCACCTTGTCACTAAATCCAATGGACAGTGACTTTCTCCTCTGATCTGTCAGAAGCATTCACCACTCCATCTTTGAATGATTTTTATCTCTTGACTTCTGTGATACCACATTTCCTGATTTCCCTCCTAACTCTGGCCACTACCTCTCAGCTTTCTTTTTGGTACCTCTTCCTCAACCTGCCCCACATATTAACATTTTCTAGAGACTCTCTGAATGATTTCATGCATTAGTGAGTCCCAAACCTATAACTTAGCTTTAAACTCACCCTTTGCTTCATTCAAATACCAACATGTTTGTGCATGCATGCTAAGTTGCTTCAGTCTTGTCCTACTTTTTGTGACCCCATGGACTGTAGCCCACCAGGCTCCTCTGTCAGGAGATTCTTTAGGTAAGAATACTGGAGTGGGTTGCCATGCCCTCCTGCAGGGGATCTTCCCGACCTAGGGATCGAACCTGCGTCTCTTTTGTCTCCTGCACTGGCAGGCAGGTTCTTTACCACTAGTGCCACCTGGGAAGCTCATCAACATGTCTACTTGAATTTAAACTAGACTGTCTTCATTGCTCTAGTCTCAGAATATAGAATAGTACCTGGCATATAGTAGGTACTCAGTAAATATTTGTTGAGTGAAGGAATACATGAATTAGTGTGCCATGTCTCACAGGAACTGAGGCTCAATATTTTCATAATTAAACTCATCAATAGAGCCCAAACACACTCCTCTCCTGGAGTTTCCTGTCTCAAATAAATGGTGTCACCATCCACTCTGTTGCCTAAGTTAGAAACTTTGGGGATCATCCTTCAATTTTCTCTCTCCTTCATCTCCACATCCCATTCATCAAAAAGCTCTGTCAATTCTCACTTCCTTAAAATCCTTCATATCCATCTACTTCTCTCCACCTCACAGGCAATACATTAATCCAGTCACTGCCATCCATTACAAGGATTACTCCAGCAGCCTCCATACTGTTCTCCCTTAGGTCTTACCCCTTCTACCCATTCTGCATATTTCAGCCAGAGTGATGTTTCTGGCTGGACTCTGTTAGGAGAGTCTGTTAGGACTCTTCTACAGTTAACCTATTGAGCATTGATTCTTTGCTATTCTTATTATCTTGATTTTTATGAAGTATTTTCTTTCCATTAGCCCTCACATTCAATCAATTATCAACTCCTGCCCAACTGCTGAGCCTTCCCTTCCCCTCCATTCCTCCATACTGCCACTGTCCTGATTTAAGCTTTTACATTTCCTCAGTAGGATATTACAAAAGTCTCCTAACAGATCTCCTTGCTTCTGGTCTTGCCTCATTAAAAATGTATCCTTTCTTCCACCACAGTCAGAAACATTATCTATCATGACATCTGACTGCATCACTCTCTCTAAAACCTCAAATATTTCTCCACTGCTTATAAAAGAAAGTTTAAGCTTCTCAATATGGCATATAAAGCCCTCCATGACTTAGCCTCTGACTATCCTACAAGCTTACACCATTTTCCACTTAATACTTTATCCTTAAAGAAAACTTAATGACTTGTAGACACATACACACATCGAACATACAAGCCATGTTTTTCCCTTCATACCTTTGATAATGCTGTTTCTTTCTGTCTACAATGTTTTCCCCACCTTTCTTTGCTTAAGGGCCTCTTCTGAGATCCTATAATACCTTGAAAATGTCTCAGGTATTATCAGATACCATTATATTGAAATTAATTATTTAATACCTGCACTCCATTAGACAGTTAGCTCTTCAAGGACAAGGACCGTATCCTTAGCAGCGAGCATTGTGACTTAAGCGAGCTGAGATTCTAACTTCTTGGGGAGCCAATAAAACTGGATAGCCAGTTCTCTTGGTAGTAGTTCAGTTGATTTTAGTCAGTGACTCTTGTAGATGGCAGATACCTTTTGGTCATTCAGTCCCACTTCCCCTCATAGGAAACTCCTCTACAATAGGGACCAAAATAATTCAGTTAAATGTGATAGAGCATTTCAACCTCAGACAGCTCTTATTTGTAATGTATACATATGGTCCCTTCTGGCGAAAGTGAAAATTGATAATACTTTCTTAGGAAATAATTTGGGAACACATGTGTTTATGTGTGTTTATATATTTCTTATATGTTTGTTTATATTTTTATTCCTAAAATTTGTATATCTTTATTCCTAGCAATGTCTCTTTCAGAAATCTCTTCTCAGAAAATTGTCCAAAAATCTGGAGAAAATTTATCACATAATAACGTTCATCATGGTTGAATGAATAAAGAAGATGTGAGATACACACACACACACGCACACACACACACACATATATATATTTACACACACACATATATACATACAATGGAATATTCCTCAGCCATTAACAAAGAATGAAATTTTGCCATTTGCAACAACATGGATCTGGAAGGTATTATGCTAAGTGAAGTAAGTGAGACAGAGAAAGACAAATACTGTATGCTTTCATTTATATGTAGAACAAAAAAAATAAACAAATGAACATAACAAAACAGAAATAGAATAGACTCAGATAGAGAACAAGCTAGTGGTCACCAGAAGGGAGAGGGGTGGGACAGAGAGGCAAGACTGGGGAAGGGGATCAAGACGTACAAACTACTAGGTATAAAATAAGATACAAGAATATAATGTACAGCACTAGGAATATAGTCAATATTTTATAATAACTTTAAATGAGGTATAAGCTATAAAAATATCAAATCACTATGCTGTACACCTAAAACTAATATAACTATACTTCAATAAAATAAAGAAATAATAACATTCATCACAGAAATACTCATAATAGAGAAAAACTATAAATAAGGAGAGCTTCCCTCATAGCTCAGTCAGTAAAGAATCCACCTGCAATGCAGGAGTCCACCTGCAATGCAGGAGGTCCAGGTTCGATTCCTGGTTTGGGAAGATGCCCTGGAGAAGGAAATGGCAGCCCACTCCAGTATTCTTGCCTGGGAAATCCCATTAACAGAGGAGCCTGGCATGCTACACTCCATGGGGTCGCAAAGAGTCAGACATGACTTAATGACTAAACCATAAATAGGGAAAAGTAGCGGAATTGTTAAGTAAATTATGGTACATTCATAAAGTAGAATTTAAATTGAGTAATTTTAAGTGAAAAGTCAAGGTATAAAATATTATATTATACTCAATTATAATAGTATTGTATAATATATAGTATAATATTATGCTATATATTATACTATATATAATATAATATATATTATAGATAAGTAATATATAATATATAAATTACACATTTATATGGTATATATATTATATACTATATACTATATATGATATATAATATTATATATATTATTTATATGTATATATATTTATATATTATTGTATATATAATAATATATATTTGTTATTATAAAATTATATGTTATAAATTATATTATATGTTATAATAATATGTATAATATATAATACATATAAGATACTATTATAATATGTTATAATATATTATAATAGTATATTATACTCAATATAATCATATGTATACAAAAAAAGATGTTTAGAAAAAATCCTGAAAAGAAATAGTTGATGATTATGGTTGATAGTGTTCTCATTTTACCTCCCAAATTTTCTACAGTAAGCATGGATTATTTTTACAATAAGAAAAATTGCAGGTTTTGTTTTATTTTGATTTTTGTCAAGTTTTGTTGCTATTGTCTTAAGGAAACTATCACTACTCTCTTAAACAAGTTTCTGGTCTTGGAATTCTCTGACTTCTGAGTCACTTCTCTCTTGCTACCGTGTTTCCACAATTTATCTCCTAAATACAGCCCAGCACACCCAAAAGAGTAGAGTACTTATTTGTGTTCCTTTCCTCATTCCTCTTTGTGCTCACACCCTTGTTACTCTTGCCTCACAGCATTTCAGAGTACACCAGCCTCATCCTTTCTTCCTTAAAGGCTGTGATTTTATGCTTGCTCTACATCCCCAGCAGGGTTGACTAAATTACAGTTCCTGATTTGAAGGGTCTCATATCCCTGCTAAGAGAGCTGTGCATGATAAATAGAAAAATAAGGGTGTGCATAAGGCAACCAAATTAAAAGGAAGAGATTGGTGTTCTCTTTCTGAAGGTATCAGAAAGGCTTCTCTGTATAAATGGATGCAGGAAGCCTCAACATTTTCTCCCTTAGAATCACAGCCTTCTAGCTAATACAAGCGTTTCTTATTTTACAGATGGAAGTGCTGATGTACTCTGAATTCAAGTGATGTGATCAAGGTTTCATAACGAATTAGTAACAGACCCAGGACTAGAACTCAGGCTTTATGACTACCGTGACCACACTTTCCAGTGGTCTACAACTCAGCTTGCTAACAAGAGGACAGCTGCTTTCTCAAGATTTTCAGAAGAAGAGCCCATAACCCAAAGCAAAACAAAAAAACAAAACAAACAAAAGCAGCAACAAAGTAGGATCTGCAGAAACTAATGAAAACAGAAACACTCTAGTTTCTGTTTTGGGGAAAGAGTAGGGACTGTGAGAACTACTTTGACCCTGAGGTTATTTCCAGAGGGCATATTGGAAAAACAAACAAGAGTCAATTACTATTTTGACTCCAATTATCTGGGAAAAAAAATTTAAAACTATTGCCTCCTTTCATCTCTTGAATGCTGTTGACTAAAGGAGTTGCTGATTAGAGCTGTTAGTCAGGAATGCTGAGCAGCTCCGGGCAAGGACCCTGCATTCCAGACTGACCGTGCCCGACCAGGAACAGCAGGGTGAAAAGAAGCACTGAGCACGCATTCCCCACTCTTTGCTACCCTCTGGCAAACAGACTGTGTTTACTTAGATTGCTATAAAAGGTATTTATCTAATTAGAGAGTGTTTTCCCCCTTTTATTAGTAAGCAATTAGACCACACTTTAGTACATTAAGGAGGTTTTGTAAATCCAACTGCAAGCATATAAATTCTGTAATTGTGTAATTGTATATTGGGCACAAAACCACGGATTTTCTTCTATTTTGGCTTGACCATTTTTTTAAAGCAATTTAGGGTTTTCTAAGCTAATGCTTATGTGGCAAGTATTTTTTTAAAGCCTAGGCTAATACATATAATTTAGCCATTCTTTGGTCTTAAAGCCAAACTAGAAAATGACACAAATTCCACACAAACTTGTATCAACTATTTGTCTTCCTTCTTCATCTTAAAGCTTAGGGATATTTGTTTCACAATGTTTTAAAGTACAATGGTACCATAGTATCATTTTTTAGCAAAGAAACCATAAAATTCTCATAGCCAAATCATTCCACAAATTCTCATTTAAACATCTATAGCTCACAGGTATGTGACTGAATTCATCTTAATTAGATTATGTTTGTAAGACAGGAGTGGGAAAGAAAAGTAAAGATCATATCAATTTGAATATTCACTTTGTTATGTTAAAAGTATCAGGTTGAACTATATAATATTGCTAACACTTGGTCATTCTTTATTTACAATGGTACTTTTATGTTTCAACTTCTAGTATATGTGTTGTCTCTAGTTTCCACAAGGACATCATAAATACCAAAAATATAAACCATCTGGTTCATACCCTTAATAAATGATTCATCCACTTATGAAAGGTGTCAAAAGACTTTATAAGATACATTGATAACATATATTACTACCATTTTACTACTAGAGGAATCTTGGGCAAAATACTAGGCTTTTGGAACTCTGTTTCTTTCTCTGACAAATCAATGGATTATACTAAAACTCACAAACTTTTTAAAAATTTCTGTAATAAAACTCCTAGAGGAGAACATAGGCAAAACACTCTTTGACATAAATCACAGCAGGATCCTCTATGACCCACCTCCCAGAATTCTGGAAATAAAAGCAAAAATGAACAAATGGGATCTAATTAAAATTAAAAGCTTCTGCACAACAAAGGAAAATATAAGCAAGGTGAAAAGACAGCATTCTGAATGGGAGAAAATAATAGCAAATGAAGCAACTGACAAACAACTAATCTCAAAAACATACAAGCAACTTATGCAGCTCAATTCCAGAAAAATAAACGACCAATCAAAAAATGGGCCAAAGAACTAAATAGACATTTCTCCAAAGAAGACATACGGATGGCTAACAAACACATGAAAAGATGCTCAACATCACTCATTATCAGAGAAATGCAAATCAAAACCACAATGAGGTACCACTTCACACCAGTCAGAATGGCTGCGATCCAAAAATCTGCAAGCAATAAATGCTGGAGAGGATGTGGAGAAAAGGGAACCCTCCTACACTGTTGGTGGGAATGCAAACTAGTACAGCCACTATGGAGAACAGTGTGGAGATTCCTTAAAAAAATTGCAAATAGAACTGCCTTATGACCCAGCAATCCCACTGCTGGGCATACACACCGAGGAAACCAGAATTGAAACAGACACATGTACCCCAATGTTCATCACAGCACTGTTTATAATAGCCAGGACGTGGAAACAACCTAGATGTCCATCAGCAGATGAATGGATAAGAAAGCAGTGGTACATATACACAATGGAGTATTACTCAGCCATTAAAAAGAATACATTTGAATCAGTTCTGATGAGATGGATGAAACTGGAGCCGATTATACAGAGTGAAGTAAGCCAGAAAGAAAAACACCAATACAGTATACTAACGCATAAATATGGAATTTAGAAAGATGGCAATGACGACTCTATGCAAGACAACAAAAAAGACACAGATGTGTATAGCAGACTTTTGGACTCAGAGGGAGAGGGAGAGGGTGGGATGATTTGGGAGAATGGCATTGAAACATGTATACTATCATGTAAGAATCGAATCGCTAGTCTATGTCCGACGCAGGATACAGCACGCTTGGGGCTGGTGCACGGGGATGACCCAGAGAGATGTTATGGGGAGGGAGGTGGGAGAGGGGTTCATGTTTGGGAATGCATGTACACCCGTGGTGGATTCAAGTCAATGTATGGCAAAACCAATACAGTATTGTAAAGTAAAATAAAGTAAAAATAAAAATTAAAAAAATAAAATATAATAAAAATTTCTGTAAAAGGTATATCACTAATCAAAATTAGGACAAGCTGTAGATAAGGCTATTACGTTAATCAAGTTGAGATCTGTATCATTCTGGAAACAGATCACAGTACTGAATTTTTATATGCTGTAAGAAATCTTTCAGCACATTGAATTAGATAATAAACAACTGATTCACTGATTGATAACAGTACTAATGAGAACCATCATTTATTAAGTACCTATTATGAGCTACATACTTAAGCACCTTTTATACATTATTGCATATTAATTCTTATATCACATACATGAGCAGTGGTGTGCAGGCAAACGGTTACAAGCAACTATGCCAAGAGACCAAAAGCCTTGATTTGTAGTGTTTGCTAATTTCCATGGTGTAAATATTTCCACTCTGGTTGCTTTCCAACTAAACATGGGCTGGCGCAGGAAGAGATGTGCAGTACTATATATAAGCATCCCATTTATGTATTACTTCCACTATACTTGGCTTCTCTGATAGTTCAGTTGGTAAAGAATCTGCCTGCAATGCAGGAGACCCCAGTTCGATTCCTAGGTTGGGAAGATCTGCTGGATTAGGGATTGACTATACACTACAGTTGGAGAAGGAAATGGCAACCCACTCCAGATTTCTTGCCTGGAGAATTCCGGGGACGGCGGAGCCTGGTGGGCTGCCGTCTATGGGGTCGCACAGAGTCGGACACGACTGAAGCGACTTAGCAGCATACACTACAGTATTCTTGAGCTTCCCTTGTGGCTCAGCTGGTAAAGAATTCACCTGCAATGTGGGAGACGTGGGTTCAATCCCTGGGTTGGGAAGATCCCCTGGAGAAGGGAAAGGCTACCCACTCCAGTATTCTTGCCTGGAGAATTCCATAGGCTGTATAGTCCATGGGGTTGCAGAGTCGGACACGACTGAGAGACTTTCACTTTCCACTATACTGATACAGTACAATTAACTTCAAAATTACAGATGATGATAAAATGTAACAAGATAATTAGGAAGTGATGAGTTTTGAGCATTCATTATTTTTGTTTTAAGCATTTTAAGCATAAATTCATATAATTTAATTTTTTAACAATGACACTGTTTAATAACCAACACACAAAATTCTTGAACATTCAGCAGTCTTTGTGAACCAAGGGCACCACTGTATGTGTGAAGTTGATTTTACTACCCGATTTCATTGAGAATAGGCAATAGTAATATATAAAGTATTAAGTACTAAGGTTATCCACTAGTAAGTTCAAATCCTGATTTGCCAGACTATACACCTTAATTTCTTAATTCTGAGGAAGCTTATACAATGGAGTTTAAGAGAGTAACTTTTAAAAAATGTAATCCAAAAAATGTGGTTTTGGTTGCATATGAAAAGATACTAATAAGCAAGGGAAAAGTGAAAGGAGAAAGCAAGATGAGAATTTAAAGGACTGTCTTCCAGAAGAGGGCCTGTTAAAAGATGCAGATTACTGGTGACAAGTTTCTTTTTCATGACATTCTCTAAGGTTAGTCAGGAAGAACTAGCAATTGAAAAAAGGGAAGTTAGGACAGTGAACAAGCCAATTTATTCTAAGACATCACTAAAGGGTACTGAGGTGTAAAGTCCCAGTGGGAGGGGCTCACCAGTCTGGAATGCTTCAATGACTGCTATCTCCTTTATTTGCCTGCAACACGGTCCCTATAGACTATGACAGACACTGCCACACTTTTCCCAATTGTCTGAGCCTATTTTCTCCAGATAAGAGAAGGAAAATGCCACATTCATGTTGGTAACTTTTTGATCCCTAAGTAATTTCCAGTATAGTTTACAAAATCATTTAAGCAAATTGTGTTGTGTATAGCATTCCATCTCTTCAGAAGTTTAAAGCATTTTGATCAGGCAGTGCTTTGATGGTACAATTGGCCAAGTAGTCTGTGCTCAGTGTGAATGGGCCAAACTTTCATGTCGTTTATGACGACTCAGGCTCATTCCAGCACCAGACACTAAGATCAGTGTCTGGCCCCTAGGAAGTGCAATATAATCATTAGCTTTTTATTGCTACTATTTAGAATTCCTGGCTTTCTGGTGAATCCCAGGGTATGGAAAGACTTTTCTCAGAATGTTGTCTGAGAACAACATATTGTAGAATTCTCTCCATAAGCAATATATTAACTACTGGTTTGCTCTTTCCTAGGGCTGGTGTGGCCAATGTTTGCAGTTGGTCTTTGGTGTACTTGCACATTTGGTGCTAGAAACATTTCGTTTAATCACTTTTGGTGGCCTTTGGTAAAAACAGCTTTTTCTCCCTAAAGAGGTTGAGCTCCGGTTGTCTTTTGATGTGGGGTCATAAGGTGTCTGGGTTGATGATGGGTGATATGCACTGATGTGAAAACTATGCTCTTGATAGTGCAGCCAGTGTGTCTTCGCCAGGGCTGAGATCAAAGTAACTTACTCATGAGAGCTAGGAAATGATTCCTTTGATGATCGACTCTTGCTTTTCAGTGGCTTTCTAAAAGGTGTTAAAGGGCCATGTGAACAAATTCAAAGTAATACATCTTTTAGTGTTTACAGCAAATTGTAGATTAAACTTATGGGTTCCATTAGAATCGATAAGTGGAATTTTTTTTATAATGGATAGAGTAAGAACAGTGTGCAATCTAAGAAAATTCTCTTTCTCAGACTTTCTGCGTCAAAGCAAGACTCTTCAGATTTATCTTATACCTTACTATTATGTCTTACTAGTGTTCCCTGTAATTATATTGAATTCATATTTATTACTAAATTTGTGATAGTCTTATCCGAAATGTTAGCCATGGCCATAACTTTATTTCTTTGAACACATATAACTTTTTCACCATCACAGCAGCTATTTCAAGTCACATTTTTTTTTTTTTTTAGAGCTAGGAAAGGGCTTCAGGTTCATTTAGTACAAACACTTTATTTTACAGTTGAAGAATCAAAGGTCCCGGGAGGTTAAATGCCTAGACCCAAACCTAGCACATCAGTATCTTACTAGTTCTGAACTTAAACTTTTAAAATAAATTATAAGTGATGTGTGGAATACCATCCATTTCTAAAGATGAATAAGCATTTCTTTAGCAATTCTAACTTCCTGGAAATAATTTTTCAAGATGTCTTAATTTGATAACATCAAAATCAATCATATGGTTTTGATAGGTAATAAAACCTTGAGTGGTGACCACTGAAAATACAGGATGACAGAGATTGGGAGGGGGGTGGGAAGGTGCCTAAATTGTGTTGTCCAACTCAGTAGCTAGTAGCCACATGTAGACATCTTAAATTTTACATTCATTAAAAGTAAATAAAATTTAAAACTTTTTCCCGCATTCCTACTAGTCACAGTTCAAGTGTTTAAGAGCCACATTCAGCTATGGTTTTGAACAACACAGAAGAGAACTTTTCTGTTGGACAGCACTGGAAGGTTGGTTTGGACCTCAACTCAGCTTTTGATTTTGCTGGGGGCTTCCCAACTTGGAAGTTCCTTCCTTCTTGAGGTAGGCTTCAGTCCCAACTCCAGACCAACCTCTCAGGGAGCGGACAAACGCTTTTTGGAGTGCCAGTCTACTCAGCTCCTAAACTGCACCGTCACCACCAGTCTATAACAAGAGCGAGATTCCACATGCCAGACTCCTGGCCCATCTCAGCCTTGGCCTTTTTGGGGAATGAGGGTGCAGGGAAGAGCATGAAGAAGAGAGGGGTGATTTTTGGCATTTTGGAGACATATCCCGAACTTTCTAAAACTTGTCTAACTTCTAACTTCCCTCCCCTCCTTTCACCACCAATACCCAATTCCTCCATCCTCAGTAGATGATAGAAGTGTTGCTTTGGTGAGTTCCAGCTACTTTCTTCCCTTTTAGGGCTAGAGGCAGTGCTTAGACAGAATCAGGGGAAAGAGACAAGTGAAGGCAGGAGCTTCAATCAATCCCTCACTGAGTCTGCTGAGGCCCTCAGCATGCTCAGCACAGTCAGCTTCACTGAGGATACAGAGATGGCAAAAATCACTTTATAATGACTCCTTTTCCCAGCTTTTCATTTTCAGCTCCCTCAGCCTGAAGGCCTGAAACTGGGCCCCACTGTCAAGATCCCTCCTTGCTCACCTTGGCAGCACCTTGGTCCAAGCCAGACTGTGGGATCCTTCCCCCAACCTACACCACAAACACCAGAGTAGTTCACAATAAGGGGTTAAGGACTTAACACGTCTGCCTATGTGTGCTCCCTTGCACAGTCCTGCTGACTGTTTGCGACCCCATATGTCTCCTGCATTGTAGGTGGATTCTTTACCACTGAGCCACCTCAGAATCATCCCAACAGGTCTGCCTACTTAGAGGAATGTACGTTTCAGAAACTACCTTCGCACTCTTCCTCCTCCCCTCCTGCCACTCTCTGTTTACTGCCCAATAAGATGGGGTTGTTGTTGTTGAGTCGCCAAGTCTTGCATGAGTCAAACTGAGTTCTAAATCCCTTCCAAGCACAGAACTTGTCAGAGCTGCTGTTTCTGGGGATTCTCACCATTAGCCCCAAAAAACACTGGCCCCCCTGGGGCGAGAGATACTTCTTGGCAGCAAAAGTGTCTTCTAATCTCCATCCACATTTTTCCTCAAACTTTTTACTCTTCCTCCATGTTAAGGTACATTCCCAAATTAGCAGAGGAAAAAGCCCCCCAAATACTCTCATGTGTTGGGTTGTCAAAACTGGGATCCTTAAAGCACCTGATAGAAGTCATAAAAGATAGAAAGGTTGTCTCCTTAGCCATCACCACGCCCAAAGTAAACCACAGTTTTTGAACAACAAAATTCTTCAGAAACCCCCAGCACCGAGCTTCTTTAGAGCAACAGTTCAAATTTAAGTGTTTCCCCTAGATAATAACAGTAGCTGCCATTTTCTGAGCAACTATTATATGCCAGGCATGCCTACTTACCTCTTTATAAGTGATACCTCATCTACCCCAGTTCTAGCATCATCTTCATTCCACAGAGGCAAAAACAAAGTTCAGAGAGTTCTGATGATTTTCACTGATTCATACAGCTTATATTTGGGGCCAGGATTAGAATCAGACTTCATCAATTGCTTCAGTCCATGTGTTTTATACTCTGCCATCAATTTTCAATTATATTCCAAGAAATCTTAACTATCTTCTCAAGATGTCCAAGACTGTTGAGGGGCTTGAGAGAGGGGTGGAGAAAGAGAGGAGAGAGAGGCCACAAGGTCACCCCATCCCTGTCCATGTCTTATCTATCCCACTCATAACCCCCTCCCACACTCTCTACCCACCCCTTTGCTCCCTGCTCATGCAACCCCTGCCAGCCCGAATACAGCTCCAGCAGATACTCTTAACTGTTTTAAGTACTGAGATTTTACATTCTATCTTTTGGCTTTATAAAAAAATTCAAAAACCACTGTGCTAGGGTCTGCTTTCTCCAGTGTCCCTCTGACACCATCTCAGCAATAGCCTCTGTCCTTTTATAACTAATTGACATTTACATGTAATTTATCCCACAATTGAAGAATGATTAATTTAAAAAATCATTGTACATCTTTAACTACATTGTCTTAATTACAAATTCAGAAATGCTCTGGCAGAAATGGATTATTCATAGGCATGTGAGGTCGATTCATCAGAATGTGAAAGAAGGTGTCTGGGCCACTGCTGCTTACTTCCTCACAAAAAAAATGAATTAGGTTTTGAGAAGATGAGCATTTGATGTGTGATGGCCCTTGGCCAAACAAAATATATTCACTTTCACTTTTTTCCAAAAGGATAATTTTCTCAATCAGAGGCAATAGGAAAGACTTTCAAAGAAGGGTTTATTCACCCTTTTTTTTTTTTCCTCACTTTTTAACCACCAAGAGGATTTATAGCCTCATATATTTTTCTATTAGGTATAACCACTTGTAAGCCTAAACAGAGTTAAGTTTCTATTCAGTTTTACTCCCCATGGTGTTTTTAAAAAAATATATTTATATATATAAAAAAAATACCGAGATGTTTTCCCAAAGATTTCCTGTTTTTACTCAAGGTGTTCTTGGAGTGTTCACTTTTGTTTGTTAGTATATTTGCATATGCATGCATACTCACACGCAGACCAACAGGTTCCTGTGTGTAAGGGGGTCACAGGGATAGTATTCTCCAGGTATCACAGACTGCAATACTGTGGAACAAAGAACAGTGCAAGTTACTTGGTAGAAGAAGAAGCTGCCCTTGGACAACATCTTAGTTCAGCCAACTCACCAAACAGCAATCAACATCAAGCAAGTGTCTCTTATGAGCAACCAGAAAAAGGAAAAAGAAATGTTCAAATAGGGGTTGAATAAATCACTTGGCAAAGAGATTTTTGTGACATGTAGATCTGGATCTAGAGGCAAGTCTGGATCCAGAGGAAAGATGAGGCATTTAGCTCACAGTGATGATCGGAAATCTCTATTTGTCAAGAATGACTCTGGTTCTTACACAGAGGAATGGATCTTTATCTAGAGTAGAAAGTTGCCACATGGGTTGAGGGGGGACCATGTAAGATGCATGGTCATAAAATGAAACTTAGAAAATACACTCCAAGGGAGACAAGGATATAATTTTAGTTCCTGGGAGAAGTGGCATGTTTGTTCACAGTGAAGTGCATATATATTTTTTCTTGGTTATTTTCAGTGATCTTCCAGGGAGAGAGGAAAGGAAAATGATGATACCTTGTGGAAGAATGGAAACTTTGCTGGGCAAAAGTACCTCCAAGGCCTGGAAGAATCATAACAAGGATCCCTCTAAGAGGCAGCCCAGCAGTACCTATGTCAGTGAGCAGAGACTCTGTCCAGGCCCAAGGAAGCTTTAAGCACTGCATCCAGAAAAGGGTGATAACCAAAAGAACTGAGAGACCATGAAGATGGAAAAAAATTGTCTTCTGAATTGCACTTTTGTATATTATATATTCTTTACAATGTGTCAAATCTGGCTGCAAGTATGGAGCCCTATGAAGTCCATTCCTTTCCACGTGCAGGGATAGGAGGCTCTCAACGCCAAGAGATGGATGACCGGCCCCTAAAATAACCAGTCACTTACCTCTTCTCTAGAAGCCTTACTCCATAATTGAAATCTGATTAGTTATCAATACCTGTGAATGAGTTCATACCAGTGAGGTATCTAATGGGCATGGCATACAAGTTCTCTCCTTTTACCATGAAGTTATACCACATCATTTGATCCTTAATAGAATCTCATGAAGAAGACGAAATTAAAGTTCCTAGGGATTTAGTAACTTGCTCAAGGCCACACAGGTAGGTAGTGGTGCTACAGTTGAGCCTATACCTGTCTGGATCCAAACCTAACCTTTGTCACATGCTTTCTCATCACTCGTCAGACAGGAAGTTAGGAAAATGTAGGAAAGTTTATAGTGATAACCAAATTCATGGTGGAAACCAAACTATGTTACAAGATTTCCTCCCCTTTGCTATTACAAAAACTTTTTTTCCCTAATGTTCTAAGTAAGCATTCTCTCATTTAGCTAGAGGAAAGGGAAAGAGGTCCTGTTCTTTGGTAATTTGTTTAATTTATTTAAAAATAAGATCAATAAACATAATTTATAATGAATATTTGACTTTGAGAAAATTTTTCTTTGCTTAGCCCTGGATAGAGAATCAATTTTTTTTCCAGAAGAAGGGTGAAAAATGCCAAATTAATCAAGAACCAACAGCAACTTAATTTAGTGTGGCTTCCATTACAGTATAAAACAATAAAATTGCCCACATTTAAATTCAAGTGCAGAGAACAGAACATTTTTTCATAAGAACAAATTATTTTAAATACTTTAGTTCTTTATGAAGATTGGACTAGTACAAGATGTGATAGGAAAAATATGTAAAGAAGAGCAGAGTTGTCAAAGAGATTGTTTTTGACAAGCTCTCAGTGGGCTATGCTCTATTCTCTGTTCTAAATTGTTTAGCTGCCTGAACCTGGACAAACTATAGAGTCAGATACTACAGAATGCAAAATTTTCAACTCTGAGAGCATCATATTATAGATGAGCACACGAAGTTTCATTTCATAGTAAGTGACTTCAGTTCAGTTCAGTCGCTCAGTCGTGTCCAACTCTTTGTGACCCCATGAATCGCAGCACGCCAGGCCTCCCTGTCCATCACCAACTCCCGGAGTTCACTCAGACTCATGTCCATCGAGTCAGTGATGCCATCCAGCCATCTCATCCTCTGTCGTCCCTTTCTCCGCCTGCCCCCAATCCCTCCCAGCATCAGTCTTTTCCAATGAGTCAACTCTTCGCATGAGGTGGCCAAAGTACTGGAGTTTTAGCTTTAGCATCAGTCCTTCCAAAGAAATCCCAGGGCTGATCTCCTTCAGAATGGACTGGTTGCATCTCCTTGCAGTCCAAGGGACTCTCAAGAGTCTTCTCCAACACCACGGTTCAAACGCATCAATTCTTCTGCGCTCAGCTTTCTTCACAGTCCAACTCTCACATCCATACATGACCACTGGAAAAACCATAGCCTTGACTAGACAGATCTTTGTTGGCAAAGTAATGTCTCTGCTTTTCAATATGCTATCTAGGTTGGTCATAACTTTTCTTCCAAGGAGTAAGTGTCTTTTAATTTCATGGCTACAATCACCATCTGCAGTAATTTTGGAGCCCCCCAAAATAAAGTCTGACACTGTTTCCACTGTTTCCCCATCTATTTCCCATGAAATGATGGGACCAGATGCCATGATCTTTGTTTTTTGAATGTTGAGCTTTAAGCCAACTTTTTCACTTTCCACTTTCACTTTCATCAAGAAGCTTTGTAGTTCCTCTTCACTTTCTGCCATAAGGGTGGTGTCATCTGCATATCTGAGGTTATTGATATTTCTCCCAGCAATCTTGATTCCAGCTTGTGCTTCTTCCAGCTCAGCATTTCTCATGATGTACTCTGCATATAAGTTAAATAAGCAGGGTGACAATATACAGCCTTGACGCACTCCTTTTCCTATTTGGAACCAGTCTGTTGTTCCATGTCCAGTTCTAACTGTTGCTTCCTGACCTGCATGCAGATTTCTCAAGAGGCAGGTCAGGTGGTCTGGTATTCCCATCTCTTTCAGAATATTCCACAGTTTATTGTGATCCACACAGTCAAAGGCTTTGGCATAGTCAATAAAGCAGAAATAGATGTTTTTCTGGAACTCTCTTGCTTTTTTGATGATCCAGCGGATGTTGACAATTTGGTCTCTGGTTCCTCTGCCTTTTCTAAATCCAGCTTGAACATCTGGAAGTTCATGGTTCACATATTGCTGAAGCCTGGCTTGGAGAATTTTGAGCATTACTTTACTAGTGCAATTGTGCAGTAGTTTGAGCATTCTTTGGCATTGCCTTTCTTGGGGAAAGTGACTTGCCAATCATCAAATATTGGAGAACCAGGACTGTCCCCTGCTGCATTCATTTAACTTCCAGATGCCTGCTTCTTACTCTGTGAAATAAAGAAATAGGAAGCAAGTTGATATTTCAGAAGAGGCACTTCACTTGGAGATGACAGCCTGGATTTGAGCTTCCTTCTTCACTACCCACCCATTGATCTCTGGCAAGTTCATAGCTCTTGTTCAGTTTTCATAAGTTCTAAAACTAAAATTAAAATTCCTGTCCAAGCTATATCATGGAGGTGTCGAGAAAAACTGAAATGATAACGTATAGGTAAGTACTTTGAAAACAGTGAAGCACTTCAGAGGATCAAAGGAAATACAATAATACTGATGATGATTAAATCCTCTTGCTCTCAAATTCTAGTTGGAAGGGAGAGCTAGCATTTGGAAAAAGTGAGTTCTCTTGGTAGAATGGGGGTCAAATTATGGAGATTCATAAATGACAAGATGTGAGTTTAGATGGCTTTTTAAAAGTACAACTGGTAGAATTGCCAAATAAAATACAGGACGTCTGGTCAAATTTGAATTTCAGATAAACAAAAGATAATTTGTTAGTGTAAATATGCCCCAAATATTGCACAAGACACATTTAAACTAATAAATTATCTATTTTTATGTGAAATTTAAATTTTGTTTTATTTTATTTTTTACTAAATCAGGCAACTCTAATGATTGAGGGGGGCTTCCCTGGTAGCTCAGCTGGTAAAGAATCTGCCTGCAATGTTCGATTCCTGGGTCAGGAAGTTCCCCTGGAGAAGGGACAGGCTACCCACTCCAGTATCCTTGGGCTTCTTTGGTGGCTCAGACAGTAAAGAATCTGCCTGTAATGAGGGAGACCTGGGTTTGATTCTTGGGTTGGGAAGATTCCCCTGGAAAAGAGGACATGGCAACCCACTCCAGTATTCTTGCCTGGAGAATCCCCATGGACTGAGGAACCTGGTAGGATGCAGTCCATGGAGTTGCAAAGAGTCAGACACAACTGAGCGACTAAGCACAATGATTGAGGGATTCCTGTGTGGGGTAGCAAGTGATGTCTGAAAGTAATGGTTCCAAACTATTGTGGGTAAGGAAGAAGTGGAAGTAAGGAGACCACACTGGTTTGGGTTCCCTTAAAAAGAGAGCCTAAAAAGGATTTAAGGGCAGTCATTCATATGGGAGGTGAGGCCAGGAAAACTGATAAAGAATAGAGGATAGTGAGAGCCACTCTTAAGAGTGCATTATATGAGTCATTCTTGTAAGTAATGGGGTATAGATTTCACTGGTTTCAATGAAAATCTGTACAATACCTCCTAGAAAGAAGGCTAGGGTATTCATTCACCAGCTCCCAAGCCCCTATTGATTAAGGGTTTCCCATGGAGGGTGAAAGGGATCAGAATAAAGCACCTCAAAATATTCTACTTTGGCATATGGATTATTCTGAGTGAAGGCAATTTAAAATCAGCAGATACAGAAAAAAAAGAAAGAAAGAAAAAAAAAAACCTCTGTACCTTAACCTATTTGCCTAAAAGCAGGGCATAAATTTCTCCTTGTGAATGTGTTCTCCCTCCATTCTTGCATAACAAGAGGGGCAGAATTACTCTTCATCACTGGAGATGACTCTAGACTCTTATTATCTCAGAAACCCAAGGACACTGGAGTGGGTAGCCTACTCCTTCTCCAGGGGAACTTCCCAACCCAGGAATCGAACTGGGGTCTTCAGCATTGCAGGTGGATTCTTTACCAGCTGAGCTACCAGGGAAGCCCCCCTCAATCAATAGAGTTGCTTGATTTAGAAGAATCAAGTTGCACCAAGAAGAATCTGTATTATAAAACTTACTAAATAACACTTACCTTCCATTAGTTTCCCCCATATATTTACATTTCCATAATTTACTACCCCTAAAAGTTCAATACCTCCCTCCAATTTTTTGATCTTGTCAATTTTTCCAAAATATATTTCCTTTTGTTAAAATGGTATATAAGCTTCCAGGACTGAGTGTCTCTTTGACATTTTACTTCCTTTTCTGTGAGACTCCCATACTATGTAAAAACATTAGCATCTAATAAAACTTATATGTCTTTTTTCCTATTGATCTGTCTTTTGTCAATTTAGTTTGCAGGTCCCAGACACTAAACTAAGAGGGTATTTTTCTTCTACTCCTACAAAGGTCTTAAGTCCCTTACACATCTGGAATGTATACCTCCTTGGGATGAGCAGTTTCCAAAAGCTTCAGAGAAAGCTAGAGGTAGTCAGGGTTCAAGAAGTTTAGGGCACCTGTGGTGGGATGTGCCAGTAGTCATCTGATCCTACACTAACTGTCTAGAACAGCTGCAACTGAAATAAGAAGAGAATGGAGGGGCTGTGATGTGGGACACCTAAAATATCTACAGAGAGTACAAATAGGCCACTAATGCAGAAATGATGAAGTTATCCATTTGTTCCCTGGGTTGGGAAGATCCCCTGGAGGAGGAAATGGCAACCCACTCCAGTACTCTTGCTTGGAAAATCCCATGGGCAGAGGAGCCTGACAAACTACAGTCCATGGGGTCACAAAGGGTTGGACATGACTGAGCATGCACAAGTGACAAATAATGCCTGGCTACATATATTCTCTGCACAAACATCATTTATAAGCAGGTTTCACCCCTACTTCTTTGGAGGAGTTTCTCTCAAAGCTTCTAAGAGGCTGTCTCCCAGACTATAGTACTCAGGCCCCTAAATAAAACTTAAACTTACAACTCTAATATTATGCAGTTTCCTTTATGTCAATAATGGTAAGCAGATTGTAAACCCTGGGAATTCAAAGAATGATACAGTTTCTGCTTTCAGAGAGAACTTCCAGTCTATTAGAAAAAGAAAGTAAAATATAAATATAGCAATTAGAATGTAATTTGCTAGGTATTATCACAGAGGTAATACAGTATTATCAAAATAAAAGCAAGTGACCAGAAAAAGAGAGAAAAAGCAAAAGTGATTTTAAAGACTAATCAGTCAAATTAGGTAAATTAATATCTTTCCCCTGTCTCCCACATCCAGCATCCAAATATGACTCTAAGATTTTGAATGAAGGTAACTCAGAAATGATAGAATTTATAGACCCAGGAAGCTGGGAAGATGAGCTTGTTTCATGATGAAAATATGAGTTATCTCCAGATTGTATGAAGTTGGAAGTGGTTAGGAATTTAAAGATATCTAGAAGATCTGTGAAGATAAAGGGCTGGTGTTTGGTCTAAAGATAAGGGCTGGAACTCATCTGAAAATCTGGAAGGCTTGAAAGAGAATGAGTCAGAAGGAGGGCATATTCAGTAAGTAAAATATTGATGAAAGAATGAAGTTGGTGCCAAGAATGATGCCTCAGAGAGTATTGTGACTAGAGATCGAGGAGAAAAAGATGACATAGTAGGAATAAACCTACCTAAGGAGGCCAAAGACCTGTACTCAAAAACTAGGAGACGCTGATGAAAGAAAGTGAAGATGACACAAACAGATAAAGAGATACACCGTGTTCTTGGGTTGGAAAACCAATTTTCTTAAAATGACTATCCTATCCAAGGTAATCTACAGATTCAATGCAATGCTTATCACATTACCAATGGCATTTTCCACAGAACTTGAACAAAAAAAATAATTTGTATGGAAACATCCAGAATTTCCAAAACAATTTTGAGAAAGAAAAATGGATTTGGAGCAATCATGCTCCCTGACTTTAGACTATACTACAAATCTACAGTAATCAAAATAGTATAGTACTGGCACCAAAACAAACATATAGATCAATGGAACAGAAATCCTAGAAATAAACACACCCACTTATGGTCAATTAATGTATGACAAAGGAGGTAAGACTATACAATGAGGAAAAGACAGCCTCTTCAATAAGTGGTACTAGCAAAACTGGACAACTACATATAAAAGAATGAAGTTAAAGCATTCTCTAATATCATATATAAAAATAAAGTGCATTAAAGACTAATATGTAAGACCAGATACTATAAAACTCCTAGAGGAAAACATAAGCAGAGCAGTCTTTGACATAAATTGCAGCAACATCTTATTGGATCCATCTCCTAGAGTAATGGAAACAAAAGTGAGTGAACTCCGGGAGTTGGTGATGGACAGGGAGGCCTGGCGTGCTGCGATTCATGGGGTTGCAAAGAGTTGGACACGACTGGGCGACCGAACTGAACTGAATCAAACTTACAAGCTTTTGCACAGCATATGAAACCATAAACAAAATGAAATAGGAGAAAATACTTGCAAAGGATGAAACTGGTGATGAATTAATCTCTAAAACATATGAACAGCTCATACAGCTCAATATCAAGAAAACAAACAACCCAATCAAAAAGTGGGCATATCTATAAAGCCATTTCTCTAAAGAAAACATACAGGTGGCCAACAGGAACATAAAAAAAGGCTCAACATTGCTAATTATTAGATAAATGCAAATCAAAACTACAATAAGGTACCACCACACAGTGGTCAGAATGACCATCATTAAGACATCTACAGATAAGAAATGTTGGAGAGGGTGTAGACAAAAAGGAACCCTCCTACACTGTTGGTGAGAATGTAAATTGGTGTACCCACTATGGGAAACAATATGAGGTTCCTTGAAAAACTAAAAATAGAGCTAACACATATCTAGTAATCCCACTCCTGGATATATATCTAGAAAAGATGAAAACTCTAATTCAAAAAGATACACGCACCCTAATTTTCACTGTAGCACTATTTATAATAGCAAAGACACAGAAGCAACCTAAACATCCATCAACAGATGAATGGATAAAGAGGTGGTATATGTGTGTGTGTGTGTGTGTGTGTGTGTATGAATATTACTCAGCCAAGAAAAAGGAATGAAATAATGCCATTTGCAGGAACATGGATGGACTTAGAGATTATCATACTAAGTAAAATAAGTCAGACAGAGAAAGACAAATATTACATGATATCACTTATATGTGGAATCTAAAAAAAATGATACAAATGAACTTATTTACAAAACAGGAACTGACTCACAAGAACACCAAAAACAAACTTATAGTTATCAAAGGGAAAAGAGAGGAATAAATTAGAAACTTGGGACTAACAGATACACAGTACTATATATAAAATAGATTAATAACAAGGACTTACTGTATACCACAGGGAACTGTATTCAATATCTTATAATAAGATATTGTGAAAAAGAATAGACATATATGTTATACATATATATAACTGAATCGCTTTGCTGTATTCCTGGAACATTGTAAATCAAGTATACTTCAATTTTTTTTTTAAAAAAAAAGGATTACATAGGGACTGAGACAGAGTTATACAGCAAACCGCGGGAGGAGTTACAAGAGGGAGACTGTCTGGCAAGGAAGTAAGCAAGGTTAGCTAAACTGGCATTCAGTAAACACCAAGCCATTGTGGTCACGTTAAACCCAAATGGACAACAGTTTAGTTAAAATTTACAAATGTTTCAGGAAAATTCAATTCTTAACCTTTGACAATCAAACAAAAGGAAGTTAAAAGAAGGCTAATACAGCAAAAATACATGACTTGCCATCACTAGCATAAGCCACAATCTACCAGAAGTTAGGCAGGTCAAGTGAGTCTCAGGAGCATATGCTTTTCTAGTCCTAGGAGAGGTATTTGTTCTTTGAATGGTCCCAAGTTAATCCTCAGTCGGTGAGAAGGCAATGGCAACCCACTCCAGTACTCTTGTCTGGAAAATCCCATGGACAGAGGAGCCTGGTAGGCTGCAGTCCATGGGGTCACTATGAGTAGGACACAACTGAGAGACTTCACTTTCACTTTTCAATTTCATGCATTGGAGAAGGCAATGGCAACCCACTCAAGTATTCTTGCCTGGAGAATCCCAGGGACGGGGGAGCCTGCTGGGCTGCCGTCTATGGGGTTGCACAGAGTTGGACACGACTGAAGTGACTTAGCAGCAAGCAGCAGCAATCCTCAGTGCTGGGCACTGTCATTGACCATGCAGATTCCTCTTCAATGAAGAATCTGTTGTCACAGATTCTGGGAGTGCCATCCACCTTCAACTGCCCCCTCAGGGATGGCCTTAGCTCCTGAGAGCTGCTAGATCCCAGGTCAAGGTGTTCTAAGGACAGATACATTCCAATGACTAATGAAGATAGAGAGATAAGGCCTGGATATCTAAACCCAAATAGAACCTCTTGATGAGGTCACCCATGGTCGTCATTGCCTACTTCACAGCTTCACTTTGTTTGCCTAGTTTTTTTTTTTTTCCCACTCCCTTCCACTAGACACTGCTTATGAAATCTCTTGCAAAGTAAACTCCATGTAAAAATCTGCTTCCAAGGGAAACCACTCTGTGGTATCATGTGATCTATCTTATCAATTAAGTGTCTGCAAGAAATAGACAACTCCATCTCAACTGGCTTAAACAATAAGGAATCACTGCTTTCTCATATTACTTGAAGTCCAGAGGTGGGATTGCTCCAGGGTTCATTAATCCAGTGGCTCACTAAAACCATCCAGTCCCTTAAGTTTCTTTCTTTCTCCTCTGCCATCCTCAGCATGGTAGCTTTGTACTTCAGCATTGCATTCCTCACACTAACAAAATGGGTCACATGGAGGTAGCAAAAGGGAAAGGACTGCTATTTTCCAGGTGAATCTTTTTTAAGACCAAGACACCCCTTCCCAGAAACCCTCTGGCCAGAACTGGGGCTCACATCTCCCTCCAAACCAATCACTGGCAGGGGAATGGGATGGCCTTGATTTGTAGAAAACAATCAAACTTTGCTCATGAATATTTTTGTGGAATGGACATACTCCTGAAAAATAAAATAGGGTAACTACATTGCCACACCCTAGAACGTGTTTATTCAGGTTTTTTTTCTTCCAAGTAACTAATTTTACATAATTTAAAATCTAGGTTAGGTAGCTGGAGGGAACTGTTATTTTAATAGAAAGCACCTGGATGGGCCTTCTGTGAATCTTCTTGCAAGGACAATGAAATCACTTTTTTTTTTTTTTTGCCTGGAGGTAAGATACGTGGTATTGTTTTGTAATCATCAGTGAACCTTCTGTGCATTAGATATACGTGCACTTTCACCAGTGGAAAGCAGCAGCATCTGACATCCTGTACTAATTTTTCTGAATTTGGAAGGAAAAGAGACACATTTTCAAATAAGCCAGTCGCAAAAGGACAAATAGTGTATGATTCCACTTATATTGAAGCAAAGGATTGAAGGCAAAAGGAGACGAGGGTGACAGAGGATGAGATAGTTAGATATCATCACTGACTCAGTAGACATGAATCTGAGCAAACCCTGAGAGACAGTGAAGGAGAGGGAAGCTTGGCATGCTGCAGTCCATAGGGTTGCAAGGAGTTGGACAAAACTTAGCAACTGAACAACAGATGTGAGATACCTAGAATAATCATGCTCATAAAGACAGGAGAATGGTAGTTGCCAGGAGCTGAGGGAGGGGGGGGTGGGTAGGGGGATGGGCAGTTACTGTTTAAGGGGAACAGAGTTTCTATTTGGCAGAATGGAAAGAATTCTTCCAATGGATGATGCTGATGGCTGCAAAACAGTATAAACGTACTTAATGTCACTGAAGTATACACATAAAAATGGTTAAAATAGTAAATTTTATCTTACATATATGTTACCATAATTTAAATAAAAAAGAAGCATATTTGCAAGCTGGAGTTTAGGAAAAAAGTTTTTTTTAAAAAAATAACTTTAAAAGCCTTAATCACTAACTGGAATTTCTTTAGCTTATAAATACCTACTGTAAACATATTTTATTGTGTTATATTGGTAAAATGGCTTTGTGTTTCTTAAATGGTGGGAAAGATTGAAGGCGGGAGGAGAAGGGCATGACAGAGGATGAGATGGTTGGATGGCATCACCGACTGAATGGACATGAGTTTGAGTAAACTCCAGGAGTTAGTGATGGACAGGGAGGCCTGGCCTGCTGCAGTCCATGGGGTTGCAAAAAGTCAGACATGACTGAACTAAACTGATCTTAAATGGTTGTAGCTGTTAGTTCATCATGTAGCAAAATTAATTCTAAAGAGAGCTTTGATTTTAAATGGTTAATTATCCCTAAAGTTCTATTATTTTAATAGTAGATTTCAATCATCCTATTCAGAAGATAAGTGTCTACTTATTTAAATCTTATTTATGCCCACATTCACATTATTTTCTGAATTAGGTGAAAATAATAAACTATGTTGGGGCCAAAAAATGATCAAAATTGGATGAACATATTAATTTATTTTAATAGCTTGACTGGGAGTTTCATAAACCTCATCCCTAGCCAAAGTATTTCACTTGAAATAAATTTCAACTTATCTCCTGCTCAGGAAAGAATACGCCACTGAAATATTTTCTAGCTACTCAAAGCCAAAAAGCGATATTCATCTATTGATGTAAAACAAATTTTTGCACTAAGCAGAGGCTGCAATAGATAATTGATAAGAGCTTTTTCAACTCCATGATGCTGTGATATACTGAATTTTTGAAAATGACTTTCAGAGAGAGAGGGAATGATGAATTTCTCATGCACATCCCCTCCTAGAAATAACAATTTGAAAAACATCCACATAGGAAAATATCTTCACAAGAGCTAAGGATGCCAGGTGAGTGTTTGCAGCACATGGGTAAAGCTAGAAATAAGAAAAGATGCACCGAAGAAGAAAGGAGAGATATATTCACACTACCCCATCACCCCTCCTCCAAACCCAGGCAGTTTAGCATGGAGAGAGATACCCTTTTCATGAGAGAAGGAAAATCAAGTGAATGCCCAATTTTACCACAGATGCCAGCACCAGCCGACCCCAGCAACAGGCCAGTGCCCATGATGCTAGGTGGCTCCTTGTGAACTTCCAGGAACTTAGGTCCTTGGCCCACCCAGATACCTGCTGGCTCCAGCATACCCAGGTAGCTCCTGTGATACCAGACTCCCAGAGGGCTTCCACAAACCCAGGCTCCCAGTACACCCTAGTACCACCCATCTCTTATGGTACCAGGTTCCCAAAAAGTTCCTATGAACCTAGGCTTGGGCACATCCCAGGGCCAGCTGGGAGAAGGCAATGGCACCCCACTCCAGTACTCTTGCCAGAAAAATCCCATGGATGGAGGAGCCTGGTAGGCTGCAGTCCATGGGGCCTTGAAGAGTAGGACCTGACTGAGTGACTTCACTTTCACGTTTCACTTTAGTTCATTGGAGAAGGAAATGGCAACCCACTCCAGTGTTCTTGCCTGAGAATCCTGGGGACGGGGGAGCCTGGTGAGCTGCCGTCTATGGGGTCACACAGAGTCAGACACGACTGAAGTGACTTAGCAGCAGCAGCAGCAGCAGGGCCAGCTGGCTCTCAAGGCCTGGGGTGGCTCCTGTGACCCCAGACTCCCAATCAGCAGCTCATAAACACAGGCTCTAGGTGGACACCCACACACTCAATCTACCAGCTAGGCTCAGCCTCAGGTTGACTATCACAGATCCAGGCTTTCATCCAACTCCAGTACCAGGCTAGCCCCCACACACCTAGCATCCAGACTATCTCCTGTGGACCTAGGTTTCCAGCTGGCTCCTGAGGTCTCAACCTCCAGGCCAGCTACTGTGAAACCAGGCTCTGAGATGACTTCAGTAACAAACTGACCCTCAGGGACCAACACTCTTGGCCTGACCCAGGGTCCTCAGTGTCTGGTTGGCCCCTGTGAACTCAGGATCCAGGTTTACCCACATAGATCCAGGACCAGATTTGCCCACATAGACCCAGGACCCAGGCTCATTCATCAGAGACTCAAGTGACAGGCCTATACCAGTGAACCCAGCTCCAGGCCCCTCATCCACTGACCCAGGTACCGGGATGGTCTCTATGTATCTAACCACCAGGTCTTTCCACCTGCTGATCTAGGTATCAGATCTACTCACTCAAGGACTCCAGCAGCAAGCCTGCCCATGGACACCACCAGACTGCCCATACAGAATCTTGGACTGGCTGATTGGTGAAAGGCTTACCTGCTGAAGCTAGTCTATAAAGATTGGTAGAAGTATTACTTCAAATGTGTGAACACTAATGCAAGGCATCAATGATCATGAATAACCAAGGAAACAGGACATCACCAAAGGAAACTAATAAATTCCAATGACTAACCCTAAAAAACTGAAAATCTATGAACTATCTAGCAAAGAATTCAGAATAATCCTCTACAAAATACACAAATAAATAACTAAATGAAATTGGAAAACAATGCATGAACAAAATGGGAAGTACAACAAAGAAATAGAAATCTTAAAGCAAATCAAACAGAAACCCTGGAGTTGAAGAATACAGTGACCTCTGTCTTACACCACTCACAAAAATTAACTTGAAATGTATTAAAGCATTAAATGTAAGATCTGAAGCTGTGAAGGCACTAGAAGAAAGCACAGGGGGAAAGCTCCTTGATATTTATTGGCAATGAGTTTTTTCTATATGACACCAAAAGTACAAGCAACAAGAACAAAAAATAAATAAGTGGGATTACATCATAAAAAGCTTCTTCATAGTGAAAAAAAAATTGACAAAATAATAAGGCAAACTATGGAACGGGAGAAAACATTTGCAAACCATCTATCTAATAAGAGGCTAATATCCAAAATATAAAGAACTCCATAGCAAAAAACAAAGAATCTGATTAAAAAACAGGCAGACACAGCAATCAGA
This sequence comes from Budorcas taxicolor, assembly GCF_023091745.1. NCBI lineage: Eukaryota > Metazoa > Chordata > Mammalia > Artiodactyla > Bovidae > Budorcas > Budorcas taxicolor. The sequence goes on along the minus strand of NC_068935.1, from coordinate 123,764,626 downwards.
GCAGAAAAAGAAATAAAAGGGATCCAAATTGGAAAAGAAGAAGTAAAACTCTCACTGTTTGCAGATGACATGATCCTCTACATAGAAAACCCTAAAGACTCCACCAGAAAATTACTAGAGCTAATCAATGAATATAGTAAAGTTGCAGGATATAAAATCAACACACAGAAATCCCTTGCATTCCTATACACTAATAATGAGAAAGTAGAAAAAGAAATTAAGGAAACAATTCCATTCACCATTGCAACAAAAAGAATAAAATACTTAGGAATATATCTACCTAAAGAAAATAAAGACCTATATATAGAAAACTATAAAACACTGGTGAAAGAAATCAAAGAGGACACTAATAGATGGAGAAATATACCATGTTCATGGATTGGAAGAATCAATATAGTGAAAATGAGTATACCACCCAAAACAATCTACAGATTCAATGCACTCCATATCAAGCTACCAGCAGTATTTTTCACAGAGCTAGAACAAATAATTTCATAATTTGTATGGAAATACAAAAAACCTTGAATAGTCAAAGCAATCTTGAGAAAGAAGAATGGAACTGGAGGAATCAACCTACCTGACTTCAGGCTCTACTACAAAGCCACAGTCATCAAGACAGTATGGTACGGCACAAAGACAGAAATATAGATCAATGGAATAAAATAGAAAGCTCAGAGATAAATCCCCACACCTATGGACACCTTATCTTTGACAAAGGAGGCAAGAATATACAATGGAGAAAAGACAATCTCTTTAACAAGTGGTGCTGGGAAAACTGGTCACCTACTTGTAAAAGAATGAAACTAGAACACTTTCTAAAACCATACACAAAAATAAACTCAAAATGGATTAAAGATCTAAACATAAGACCAGAAACTATAAAACTCCTAGAGGAGAACATAGGCAAAACACTCTCTGACATACATCACAGCAGGATCCTCTATGACCCACCTCCCAGAAGATTAGAAATAAAAGCAAAAATAAACCAATGGGATCTAATTAAAATTAAAAGCTTCTGCACAACAAAGGAAACTATCAGCAAGGTGAAAAGACAGCCTTCAGAATGGGAGAAAATAATAGCAAATAAAGCAACTGACAAACAACTAATCTCAAAAATATACAAGCAACTTATGCAGCTCAATTCCAGAAAAATAAATGACCCAATCAAAAAATGGGCCAAAGAACTAAATAGACATTTCTCCAAAGAAGACATACGGATGGCTAACAAACACATGAAAAGATGCTCAACATCACTCATTATCAGAGAAATGCAAATCAAAACCACAGTGAGGTACCATTTCACACCAGTCAGAATGGCTGTGATCCAAAAGTCTACAAGCAATAAATGCTGGAGAGGGTGTGGAGAAAAGGGAACCCTCTTACACTGTTGGTGGGAATGCAAACTAGTACAGCCACTATGGAGAACAGTGTGGAGATTCCTTAAAAAACTGGAAATAGAATTGCCCTATGACCCAGCAATCCCACTGCTGGGCATACATACCGAGGAAACCAGAATTGAAAGAGACACATGTACCCCAATGTTCATCACAGCACTGTTTACAATAGCCAGGACATGGAAGCAACCTAGATGTCCATCAGCAAATGAATGGATAAGAAAGCTGTGGTACATATATACAATGGAGTATTACTCAGCCATTAAAAAGAATACATTTGAATCATTTCTAATGAGGTGGATGAAACTGGAGCCTATTATACAGAGTGAAGTAAGTCAGAAAGAAAAACACCAATACAGTATACTAATGCATATATATGAAATTTAGAAAGACGGTAAAGATAACCCTGTATGTGAGAGAGAAAAGAGACACAGATGCATAGAACAGTCTTTTGGACTCTGTGGGAGAGGGCAAGGGTGGGATGATTTGGGAGAATGGCATTGAAACATGTATAACATCATATAAGAAACAAATCACCAGTCCAGATTCGATGCAGGATACAGGATGCTTGGGGCTGGTGCACTGGGATGACCCAGAGAGATGGTATGGGGAGGGAGGAGGGAGGGGGGTTCAGGATGTGGAACACGTGTACACCCATGGTGGATTCATGTTGATGTATGGCAAAACCAATACAGTATTGTAAAGTAAAACAAAGTAAAATAAAAAAAAAATAAAAATAAAAAACAGGCAGAGAACTTGGATAGACATTTTTCCAAAGGAGACATACAAATGGCTCACAGATACACAAAAAATTGTTTAATGTCACTCACTCATCATCAGGAAAATGCAAATTGAAATCACAATGAATTATCACCTCATACCTATTAGATTGCTTTTATTAAAAAAAAAATGAAGAGATAACAGGTATTGGCAAAAAAGACGAGAAAAGGGAACGCTATGCACTGTCGGTAGGAAAGTAAATGATTGGTTGGACCTGGGCTTCCCTGGTGACCCAGCGATAAAGAATCCGCTTGGCAGTGCAGGAGACACGGGTTTGATTCCTGGGTTGGGAGGATCCCTTGGAGAAGGAAATGGCTACCCAATTCCATATTCTTGCCTGGGAAATCCCATGGACAGAGGAGCCTGGTGGGCTACAGTCCATGGGGTCACAAAGAGTAGGACGTGACTTAGCAACTAAACAACAGAAACAACACTGTCTTGGGTAATTTCTGTAGTGATAAAGAGAAACACATTCAGACTACCTGAAACATTGGTACTCAAGAGATGGTTCTTGAGTACCATCTAATGGTTCTTTTTCCAAGCACACAGGATTATCTGCGAGTTTTCCTCTGGCCATAAAAGCATTCCCAGCCCAAGCAAGGAGCACATCAGAAGTGCCAAGGAATTCCAAGTCCTGTAAGTAACCATCCACCAATGATAATTGAGTGTGCTAAATAAATATCTCTGCTTTGTTGTCCCTTGAGTAGACAACCAAATTGCCCTTTATGCTGTCTTCCAGGAGCTCCCAGCTTGAATAAGCCCCAGTTGCCTATAGTAGTAATATGCTCGTGAAAATACCTATATCGGCTTTCTTCCCTTCTCTGTCTCAATTTCCCACCTACTACCAGTGTTTCATTGGACCACTTACCAAATAAATTGCTTGAACTGAAATTCTTATCCTAAGGTCTGCTTCCAGGGAAACTTAAACAAAGATAATCAGTATGGTCCCATCACTTCATGGCAAATAGATGGGGAAACAGTGGAAACAGTGGCTGACTTTATTTTTCTGGGCTCCAAAATCACTGCAGATGGTGATTGCAGCCATGAAATTAAAAGACACTTACTCCTTGGAAGGAAAGTTATGACCAACGTAGACAGCATATTGAAAAGCAGAGACATTACTTTGTCAACAAAGGTCCATCTAGTCAAGGCTATCGTTTTTCCAGTAGTCATGTATGGTTGTGAAAGTTGGACTATGAAGAAGGCTGAGCACCAAAGAATTGATGCTTTGGAACTGTGGTGTTGGAGAAGACTCTTGAGTGTCCCTTGGACTGCAAGGAGATGCAACCAGTCCATCCTAAAGGAGATCGGTCCTGGGTGTTCATTGGTAGGACTGATGTTGAAGCTGAAACTCCAGTACTTTGGCCACCTGATGCGAAGAGCTGACTCATTTGTAAAGACCCTGATGCTGGGAAAGGTTGAGAGCAGGAGAAAGGGATGATGAAGGATGAGATGGTTGGATGGCATCACCGACTCAATGGACATGGGTTTGGGTCAACTCCAGGAGTTGGTGATGGACAGGGAGGCCTGGCGTGCTGTGGTTCATGGGGTCACAAAGAGTCGGACACGACTGAGTGACTGAACTGAACCGAACTGAATCAGTATGGGAGAAATGATCCCATAGGAATCCAAGAACTGGCACTGAAATGAGACTCAGTCTCATGGCAAACGGGTTTGGCATTGGGAACCCATGAGTATTCACTATAAGCTTCCATCATTATTACATAGAACATGCTGGGTTTCTTTGTCAGTCTCTTCTCCTCTTACCTCCAAACTAATTTCTCACTCTATTCTGCAGATCTTTTCTCAACTTTGGAGCTCTTACTTATTCATAAATTTGAATTACTCATAATGTTGACTCACTCATGCCCTATCATGACCCTCCCACTTCTCTCTACTTCATGAATTTTCAGTTTCGGGCTTCACTATTAATCATAGGAATCTAATTTCATCTTTCAATTCAAATGGTGGATAGTGAAAATCTAACATACTTAATCTTTGAGCAGAGTTAATTACAACAGATTAGTGATGCACAGTTAGGCACCATCTAATCCAGGACACTTATATGAGAGTAAAAGAGGCACTGTTAATAATTAAGGCAAAACAATAGGTACTGTTCTGGGCAAAGGGGGACATATGGTCACTTGGGCATATGACACTTATCAATTTATACTGATTTCCCTAAATTCAGTTGTCCAGTGATTGTTAAATTAGCCATGACTGCTGTGTATGTACAAGGAGTAAGGGGTGGTAGCTGGCACATGACTGTTCCTTAAATAGACCAATGATTTTTGAAGCAAATAAAAACACGGTCATTGTTAATTTGGGGAAGGCAATGGCACCCCACTCCAGTACTCTTGCCTGGAAAATCCCATGGACAGAGGAGCCTGGTAGGCTGCAGTCCATGCGGTCGCTGAGAGTTGGAAGCAACTGAGCAACTTCACTTTCACTTTACACTTTCATGCATTGGAGAAGGAAATGGCAACCCACTCCATTGTTCTTGCCTGGAGAATCCCAGGGATGGGAGAGCCTGGTGGGCTGCCATCTATGGGGTTGAACACAGACATGACTGAAGCGACTTAGCAGCAGCAGCAGCATTGTTAATTTATAGAACATTCATACTATCAGACTCTAAGTGATCCTATCTTATCTAGCCTATCTTATGGATCACCAGGGATCCTCATACCAAATTTGGGTACCTCTAAATCAATCCACTCTTTGATGCATTATCAGAACACATTCTAAGGCTGAATATAACTTGGTCATGAATCCAACTATGGTATATTTAGTAAAGATGCAAAGCCATTTAGCAAAACATCATTCTTCAATCAGTTCAGTTCAGTCGCTCAGTCGTGTTTGACTCTTTGCGACCCCATGAACTACAGCATGCCAAGCCTCCCTGGTCCATTACCAACTCCCAGAGTCCACCCAAACCCATGTCCATTGAGTCGGTGATGCCATCCAACCATCTCATCCTCTGTCGTCCCCTTCTCCTACTGCCCGCAATCTTTCCCAGCATCAGAATCTTTCAAATGAGTCAGCTCGTCACATCAGGTGGCCAAAGTACTGGAGTTTCAGCTTCAACATCAGTCCTTCCAATGAATACCCAGGACCGATCTCTTTTAGGATGGACTAGTTGCATCTCCTTGCATTCCAAGGGACTCTCAAGAGTATTCTCCAACACCACAGTTCAAAAGCATCACAGAACATTTCAAATCAGTATTGATGAAATTGGGTATGGAAGCCCATTGTATCCAGTCAGTATTCAGTTCAGTTCAGTCACTCTTGCAACTCTTTGCGACCCCATGAATTGCAGCACGCCAGGCCTCCCTGTCCATCACCAACTCCCGAAGTTCACTCAGACTCACATCCATCGAGTCCATGATGCCATCCAGCCATCTCATCCTGGGTCGTCCCCTTCTCCTCCTCCCCCAATCCCTCCCAGCATCAGAGTCTTTTCCAGTGAGTCAACTCTTTGCATGAGGTGGCCAAAGTACTGGAGCTTCAGCTTTAGCATCATTCCTTCCAAAGAAATCCCAGGGCTGATCTCCTTCAGAATGGACTGGTTGGATCTCCTTGCAGTCCAAGGGACTCTCAAGAGTCTTCTCCAACACCACAGTTCAAAAGTATCAATTCTTCGGCGCTCAGCCTTCTTCACAGTCCAACTCTCACATCCATACATGACCACAGCAAAAACCATAGCCTGACTAGACGGACCTTAGTTGGCAAAGTAATGTCTCTGCTTTTGAATATACTATCTAGGTTGGTCATAACTTTTCTTCCAAGGAGTAAGCGTCTTTTAATTTCATGGCTGCAATCACCATAATCTTGGGAGACACTGGTGTCTCAGATTGACAATATTGGTTGAGATGTAATTGAAATTAAAACATTCAGAAGTATATTCAGGCTATCTGGGATACAATGACTAGGAAGAGAAGTCCGTGATATTACCAAGGGAGCAAATGACTCCTTTTAGTGTTTCATATCTATAAAATTTAATTGCCCAACCATTGTTCTGTGTCAATGTATTATAAAAGATTTGTCTTTCTAAGTTGATCTTGTAAATACAGTTTCTACAATGATTGCAGCAAGATTGTAGAGAATGTATATTTCTTTAAATGGGGTTTCAGATAGACAAGGTAACTAAGCTTTTTTTCTAGGACAGGATAACTAAAGATACAAGCTTTCAGTAACTCTCCAGGTATACTGTGCAGTAACTGGGTGAGGTAGCAGTCAGGAGTCTCAGGCTCAAGTATCATCTCAGCTTTTTCTGTCTCTAAATCTGTTTGTCTATCTGAGAAATGGAAAGATTGCACTAAATCAGATTTTCCAACTGGGCTCTGCTGGCCTACAGAATTCCATGTATCCAAGTGAGTCATTTGGAAGAGGAAAGGGAGGGGGAAGGAAGAAAGATTCCCTTTCATGTTTCAAGCAGTCTAAAATTTCAAGTTTCAAGCAACACATTTTAACCAGATGATGGGTCTGATGTACCCCATGCCCACAACTTCAGTAACCCTCTGTAAGCAGAAAACTTCTCAATTTGTATCTCCAAGTGATATGCCTCCTCTAAGTATCCAGTTGCCTGTTTAAAATCTTCCTCAAACTGTATGGTGTTCCAAAGCCTCTTTAAACTCAACATGCCCAAGACCAAAATCTTTATCTCCCACAATGAAACCGTTTCCTGCTGTGTTCCTTATCTCAATGAGTGGCATCAGCATCCTTCCATCTGTGCACTCCTCAAAACTAGGTGTTCCTCCAGACATCGTCTATTTCCTTACTTAAATTCATCCTTACCCTCATGTTCTATGAATTTGACTTTTTAATATTTCTTGAATGATTTCACTTCTCTCTATTTACCCTGCAACCAACCTAGTCCAAACTGCTGTCATCTCTTACCTAGATCTTGGCAACAGTTTTCTAACTGGTCCCTCTGTTTCTTTTCTGAACCCTCACCCCCTTTTAATCCATTTTCCATATTTAAAGAATATTGGATCTTTCTGAAAGCTAAATCTGACCTTGTCTCTCCCTTTATTAAAATCTTTCAGTTTGTCATCATTGACTACGATAAAGACCAAAGTCCTTTACATGTCCTGCAAAGCCCTATATATTTTATCTTTTCCTACTTCTTTCTCTAGCCCTAGCTCTTCTCATATTCTCTCTTTTGTTCTTCAGATAACTGAGATTTCCTTTCAAGTCCTTGTACAAGCCACAGCCTCTTCTGCCACAGAACCTTTGCATATGTTGTTATCATCATTTGAAATGCTTTCTGCTCCATTCTGTCTCTAAACACCTTGCCTGGTTAATTCCTACTCATCATTTAGATAATCATTCAAGAGCTGGTTCCTCAGGGAAACTACATAATCCTTATTTCATGTCAGATTCTTGTTACTGTATTTTTATAATCACATCCTCCTCTTTCTTTTACACTTAGTCCACTCATTTGTGTGATTTTATTAATAAATGAATTCTCCAGTAGTTGTAACTCTGTAAGAGTTCATAGTAGAGTAGATTATATTCTTGAAAGATGGTTGTAATAACATCTTCTATCCAACATAGTTTTCTACGATGTGACTTTGTGACTTCCCCATCAAGTGTATGTGTGCTAAGACACCTCAGTTGTGTCTGACTGTTTGTGACCCTTTGGACTATAGCTGATCAGGCTCCTCTGTCCATGGGGTTTTCCAGGCAAGAATATTGGAGTGGTTGCCACGCACTCCTCCATGGGATCTTCCCGACCCAGGGATAGAACCTCATCTCTATGTTTCCTGCACTGGCAGGCAGGTTCTTTACCAGTAGCACCACCTGGGATTAATTCCTCTCCCTTTGAGTTGGAGCAGGCCTATGACCACATTTCCTGTATTGGCAGGCGGGTTCTTTACCACTGTGTCACCTGGGAAACTTTTCCTTGACCTATAGAGCAAGGCAGAAAAGAACAGGAAATGGATGTGAGAGTAAACAGGCAAATAACTGTCATAGCAACCAACACACAAACACATATGCACATTCAAGCATGCAGGTGCCTAGTAGACCAGGCCTGTGTGTAGGCACTTGTGTGCATGAGAGTGCGTATGTGTTTGTGTGTTGGATGCCTGCCAATACAGGAAACACCAGAGACACAGGTTTGATCCCTGGATCAAGAAGATCCCTTGGAGAAGGAAATGGCAACTCACTCCAGTATTCTTGCCTGGATAATTCCATGGACAGGGGAGCCTGGTGGGCTAAAGTGCATGGTGTCACAAAGAATTGGACACAACTGAGCAACTGGGCATGCACACATGGACTGTAGGTCAAAGAACCACATGTTCCAGACTCCTTTGCCAACTGGCTTCCAGACATGATATATCAGTCAGAGGCATTGGTGGAGAACTATATAGTAAAAGGAGGGGAGAAGCAAGAGAATGTCCCTCTCTTTCTCTGTTTTGTTGTGTCTCCAGCAGTAGCCGTATCTCTTCCATGGCTCTAATTCTTGACAGCCTCTCTCTTCTTGGTCCCACCTGCCCCTGATTAGGCATGCCTTGCTTAGTTTCCATGATTCCTGGACTCTGGGAGTACTGTCTCCTCTGTTTTCTCTCCAAACCTTGGGTTGGTAGTGGTATTATGCTGTTCCTAATTTCTAGGATAGCTCTCTGTCTCCTGTTTGGTTCCTTAGATCTTTAAACATCTCTGTAACAAACTTCCTATAGTAAATTCCTCCCATTTGAAACATCTAGCATGGTTTCCATCTTCTGACAGTTCTCTATCTCATACAATTCTTGGCATAAGAGTAGTCCCACAAAACTGACTCTCAGAATCAAACTATTTGGGGTTAAACACAATTATGACTTCCTTGGTGTGAAAAATGGGATATTAGTAAGCCATGATCCTAGTAGACCATGACCTCATTCATAATTTATGCTGAAGCTGAAACTCCAATACTTTGACCACCTGATGTGGTCATTTGAAAAGACCTTGATGCTGGCAAAGATTGAAGGTGGGAGGAGAAGGGGATGACAGAGGATGAGATGGTTGGATGGCATCACCGACTCAATGGACATGAGTTTGAGTAAATTCCAGAGTTGGTGATGGACAGGGAGGCCTGGTGTGCTGCAGTCCATGGGGTCACAAAGAGTCAGACACGACTGAGTGACTGAACTGAATATTTATTGCCAGTTGAAGTAATATAGATCAGGTATTTTATGATGACACATACTGCTATAGATATCTTGTGTCAGATGTTTTAAATGAACCTTTAGCTTGTGCTGCACTAAAACAATTCACAGCTGCTTGCTTTTTCTTTTTTAACTTTGCAGCTGAATACTTTAGGGAACAGATGATGACATGGGGAAGAACAAATTGTTATTCTTTTAAGAACACTTAAGGACTTGTTTTTGAAGGGTTTATCTCTATTTCCACTCTTACAGAAGACCAGTCCTCTACATCAGAAGCATGAGTTGCAGAAGTGCAGAGAGGTAGGAAAAACATACACTACAGAATCATGAAAGTCCTTGTTTGAAACGCTGAATTTTGGAATTATATAGTATTGAAGGAATCTTTTTAACACATATTTTATAAGGGCAGGAATGTAGAGTGAAAAGAAGAGTCTCCATCTAAATGCTATGGAACAACTACTTTTAAGAATCATATCTTATATGTGGTTCTGGAAAGATAAGATAATTACAAAATGTTTCCCAAATATTGATAACAAGACACACTGATCCAATGGCTATAATTGCTTGAAACGGAAGAGTTAAATATTTGGATAGCCCCAAAGTCAGTTTTCTCAAGCATCTGGGGAAACTACATCCTTTATATCAGGAATGTGGTGTTTCTATTCATCATTGGGCTTTAGAAACCATCAATTCTGAGTCATGATAAATGACTTCACTCTCACTGCAAAATGACTCATAAACAATTTAGAGCCCAAGAGATTGTTCTGCAAGCTATATTAAATATATTTGGCTATCTTCCTTACTTAAAAATCAATATCCATATGGATCTTTAGACAAATTCCCTTTCAGAACAGGTTAAATCAGCAAGCAGTCCATGAAATTGGAATGTCTGTAAGTACTTTAGTATTACACAGAATATTTTGTTGTGCCTCAATTTTTTAACTGCCTTTGGTTTCCTTATTCTCCTCTTTGACAATCAGATATTGACAGGTGTGCTGGGTTAGAAGAACCACATAAAAAGTTCCACAAGACCATTTTTAGATTACTTCACAATTTAATTTAATAGAGGCTGAGGGTCCAGTATAGAATTTTATTTTGTGTGCTGTAATATTAAATATATGTGTGAGGACTCTTCCATCCCTGAGATAAGGAAAGCAGTAAGACTTCCCTATTAACCCACTGTCTTCAAGGTTAATGAGGAAGAAAAAATAAAAAGGAAAATGGTCTCTAGGTTTACCAAAAGGTGAAGAAACATTTAAAGTCTAAACTCACATCATCAGTTTATGAATGTGAAGAAGATTAACAAGACCCAGTGTTGTTGCCAAGGGTGAGAGGAAATGGACAGCTGTTCTTCCAGAAGACAGTTTGATATGGCAAACAAATTTTTAGAATATTATCTTAAGGAAATGATCCCATAGGTATAATTGTCCCAAGGATATTCCTCAAAACATTAAAAAAAATGGAAGGGGAAGGAAATAAAATCAATATTTATCAATAGGGTATCAGTCAAGTAAAATATGGTTGTCTATGTCTTAGTTTGGTTTCTCCAGATTTGTGCTATCTAAAATGTTAGCCACTAGCCGTATGTAACTAATGAACACTTGACATGTGGCTAGCTACACATACCTGATTTAAAAGATACAATATAACAAAAAGATATAAAATATTTTATTAATAATTTTTACTTTGATTTTCTGTTGAAATGATAATTTTTACATATTAGGTAAGATAAAACATTACAATTAATTTCATCTGTTTCTTTTTATTTTTTAATGTGGCTACTAAAATAATTTTAAATGACATATATGATTCACACTTGTGATTTGCATTATACTTCCAGGGATAGTACTAGTCTAGAAGCAGATCTTTAGATGAACTTAAATGCAAGTAATTTATTAACAAAGTGACTATAGGAGAAACTGTTAAAAGAGCAGGAAAAGCAGGGTACTGGGTAGCTTTTCCCTTCCCCAGGGGATCTTCCCAACCCAGGGATTGAACCCAGGTCTCTCGCATTGCAGGTGGATTCTTTACCAGCTGAGCTATCAGGGAAGCCCCCAATTTATTAATGAAGTGACTGAAGGAGAAACTGATAAAGGAGCAGGAAAAGCAGGATAGGGAATCAGAGGAAGCTGAACAAGGGTGTAATTCAGATGAAACCTCAGTCTCAGGCTGATCCTGCAAGGAGCTCTGGAGCATGAATTACATGTCAGAGTTTGTCCCACCTTGAGGCGAGGGAGCTTGATTTTCATACCCTTCCATTAGTCAATCCTTGGCTATGGGGCCACTCTGAGGGTACATAAACACTCAGACATTTTTAGCTTTCCATTGCATTGAAGCAGTTCCAGTAGTGCAAGGGATGCTCTCTTAAAGATCACGGGTGCAAGTCACTGGAAGCAAGGCCGACAGAAACTGGAAGATGGACACATAGAAAAAATTATAGAGACCTAAAGGGATTAGCGAAAAAGCAAGAGAGTTCCAGAAAAAAAATATTTCTGCTTTATTGACTATGCCAAACCCTTTGACTGTGGATCACAAGAAACTGTGGAATATTCTGAAAGAGATGGGAATACCAGACCACCTGAAAGCCTCTTGAGAAACCTATATGCAGGTCAGGAAGCAACAGTTAGAACTGGACATGGAACAACAGACTGGTTCCAAATAGGAAAAGGAGTACGTCAAGGCTGTATATTGTCACCCAGCTTATTTAACTTATATGCAAAGTACATCATGAGAAACGCTGGGTTGGAAGAAGCACAAACTGGAATCAAGATTGCTGGGAGAAATGTCAATAACCTCAGATATGCAGATGACACCACCCTTATGGCAGAAAGTGAAGAGGACCTAAAAAGCCTCTTGACAAAAGTGAAAGAGGAGAGTGGAAAAAGTTGGCTTAAAGCTCAACATTCTGAGAATGAAGATCATGGCATCTGGTCCCATCATTTCATGGGAAATAGATGGGGAAACAGTGGAAACAGTGTCAGACTTTATTTTATGGGGCTCCAAAATTACTTCAGATGGTGACTTCAGCCATGAAATTAAAAGAGGCTTACTCCTTGGAAGAAAAGTTATGACCAACCTAGATAGCATATTCAAAAGCAGAGACATTACTTTGCCAACTAAGGTCCGTCTAGTCAAGGCTATGGTTTTTCCTGTGGTCATGTATGCATGTGAGAGTTGGACTGTGAAGAAAGCTGAGCGCCGAAGAATTGATGCTTTTGAACTGTGGTGTTGAAGACTCTTGAGAGCCCCTTGGACTGCAAGGAGATCCAATCAGTCCATCCTAAAGGAGATCAGCCCTTGGTGTTCTTTGGAAGGAATGATGCTAAAGCTGAAACTCCAGTACTTTGGCCACCTCATGCAAAGAGTTGACTCATTGGAAAAGACTCTGATGCTGGGAGGGATTGGGGACAGGAAGAGAAGGGGACAACAGAGGATGTGATGGCTGGATGGCATCACTGACTCAATGGACGTGAGTTTGACTGAACTCCAGGAGTTGGTGATGGACGGGAAGGCCTGGCATGTGCGATTCATGGGGCCACAAAGAGTTGGACACAACTGAGCGACTGAACTGAACTGAAAGGGATTACAATAGTCTACTGACAGTAACAGGTACATTTTATAAAATGGAATATTAGACAATAATTTTGTATATCTAGATTTTTTAACATACAAAATGCTAGTAACATAGAATGGCATATTAAAAACTTTATTAAACATCATATACAGAATGATCTCAAGTATACAAAATAGTATACATATTAATAACCATAGAAAATATTTGGAAGTATCTTCCACCAAAACAATATATTTTAAGTCTGAGTTTTGATAGTTCACTTTTTTTCATTTGATTACTTTTAAACAATACATATGCTTCATGTATTAGAAAAACAATAAAGCTATTGATTGCATTAATAAAGTGAAAGTGATAAGCAAAACCTAAGATCTCCAATTTGAGAAGCTGTAAAATTATATTAAATTTATATCTTGGCTCTCCACAGAATTGTTATGATACCTGGAATGCATTTGGTGATACGACTATGGCTGACATTCATCTAGTATGCATTGGTATGATCAAGTAGCCAGCATCTGCTCTGGTTGGCCAATGTGTGCTGTACTGGATCAGAAGACCAAAGATTCAAGACATCTAAATAATATTAAAAAAATACTAATTGATTACAGAACAAAATATCAATATTTGGAATAAAGATGGGATAAATAACAGTGACTTAAAGAGCCATACTGAAGCCTAAAGCAAAAAAAGAAAAATCAGTAAAGATAATCCTGTCTTTGCTAAAAAAAAATGTTTATTTTGTTCCTGATGAATTTTTGCATTAATTTTAAGGTATGGCGTTAAAATATTATTTTTGACTGCTGAGATTTTGGTAAGTGCCTCACTTGCCTCACTCATTCACTATACTACTCTTAGAACAGCCCTGACGTGGAGCTGTGTCATGAAACAACCTTAGTCTAATGATTTAGTGCATGTAACCACTGTCTGAATATTACTTTTGAAGGTTGGCTGCTAGGGTAACATATAAAAAACCTTTCTGTAAACCCTTCCCTTCATCAACAGCAATCTAACACTGTACTTACCTAAATGGCAAGAAGAAAAAAAGACAAAAACATTTTATATTCAGACATATCTGCAGGCATTTGAACAATGCCATGTATGTTGTTACAATGTTAACACACAAGATTTTCAGAGCTATTTGTGAACTGCTGACAGAGCAATAAATAATTTGTGTGGAAGATGTGCTAACATTTATATGCAGTTAATACTAAAATTAGAGATACCAAGGGAACATTTCATGCAAAGATGGGCACAATAAAGGACAGAAATGGTATGGACCTAACAGAAGCAGAAGATATTAAGAAGAGGTGGCAAGAATACATGGAAGAACTGTACAAAAAAGAACTTCACAACCAAGATAATCACGATGGTGTGATCACTCACCTAGAGCCAGACATCCTGGAATGTGATGTCAAGTGGGCCTTAGAAAGCATCACTACGAACAAAGCTAGTGGAGGTGATGGAATTACAGTTGAGCTATTTCAAATCCTGAAAGATGATGCTGTAAAAGTGCTGCATTCAGTATGCCAGCAAATTTGGAAAACTCAGCAGTGGCCACAGGACTGGAAAAGGTCAGTTTTCATTCCAATCCCAAAGAGAGGCAATGCCAAAGAATGCTCAAACTACCACACAATTGCACTCATCTCACACGCTAGTAAAGTAATGCTCAAAATTCTCTAAGCCAGGCTTCAACAATACCTGAACCATGAACTTCCAGATGTTCAAGCTGGTTTTAGGAAAGGCAGAGGAACCAGAGATCAAATTGCCAACATCCACTGAATCATGGGAAAAGCAAGAGAGTTCCAGAAAAACATCTATTTCTGCTTTATTGACTATGCCAAACCCTTTGACTGTGTGGATCACAATCAACTGTGGAAAATTCTGAAAGAGATGGGAATACCAGACCACCTGACCTGCCTCTTGAGAAATCTGCATGCAGGTCAGGAAGCAACAGTTAGAACTGGACATGGAACAACAGACTGGTTCCAAATAGGAAAAGGAGTGCGTCAAGGCTGTATATTGTCACCCTGCTTATTTAACTTCTATGCAAAGTACATCATGAGAAATGCTGGGCTGGAAGAAGCACAAGCTGGAATCAAGATTGCCGGGAGAAATATCAATAACCTCAGATATGCAGATGACACCACTCTTATAGCAGAAAGTGAAGAGGAACTAAAAAGCCTCTTGATGAAAGTGAAAGAGGAGAGTGAAAACGTTGGCTTAAAGTTCAACATTCAGAAAACGAAGATCATGGCATCTGGTCCCATCACTTCATGGGAAATAGATGGGGAAACAGTGGAAACAGTGTCAGACTTTATTTTTTGGGCTCCAAAATCACTGCAGATGGTGATTGCAGCCATGAAATGAAATTAAAAGACACTTACTCCTTGGAAGAAAAGTTATGACCAACCTAGATAGCATATTCAAAAGCAGAGACATTACTTTGCTGACTAAGGTCCATCTAGTCAAGGCTATGGTTTTTCCAGTGGTCATGTATGGATGTGAGAGTTGGACTGTGAAGAAACCTGAGCGCCGAAGAATTGATGCTTTTGAACTGTGGTGTTGGAAAAGACTCTTTAAAGTCCCTTGGACTGCAAGGAGATGCAACCAGTCCATTCCAAAGGAGATCAGCCCTGGGATTTCTTTGGAGGGAATGATGCTAAAGCTGAAACTCCAGTACTTTGGCCACCTCATGCGAAGTGTTGACTCATTGGGAAAGATTCTGATGCTGGGAGGGATTGGGGGCAGGAGGAGAAGGGGACGACAGAGGATGAGATGGCTGGAAGGCATCACTGACTCGATGGACGTGAGTCTGAGTGAACTCCGGGAGTTGGTGATGGACAGGGAGGCCTGGCGTGCTGCGATTCATGGGGTTGCAAGGAATCGGACATGACTGAGTGACTGAACTGAACTGAATACAAAGAAAACAAAAGTAAAAACTTTAAGGGGAAAAATGATTTCTACAGACACAAAAGGGATTATTAAAAAGAAAACTCATAGGCCAGGTTAAAGAGAAATAGCCTTCAGCAAAACAGCTTTGACAGAAATCCAACATTCATTCTTGGTTCCATGGGACTTTATGCTAAAGTTGACAGAAAGATAAGTGCAGGATGATGCTGCAACACGTTTTTACATTATTTGCCAATTTTTTTGCTCCCAGATATTTAGATTCCCAGAGTATAGTGTATGCTGAAAGCATAGATATACTGCAAATTGCTTGCCTCCCCTTTCTCATTCATTCCCACAAATATCTCTTTCATAAAACCCTGCCCTCAAATAGTTGGCACTATGAGTGGTAAAATAGAAACTTTGAGATTGAGCATTGTTTCTTGGTGGTGGTTTTCTCCTGAAAGCTTCATGCTAAATTGTGTATGAAGTAACATATTTATTATTGTCTCAATGCATTTATGTAACTATGGTGTTTAATTCTTCCTTCAAACCTTACTGTATATTTTCAAATTGCATTTCTGATGTTAATCCTAGACCATACAAAGTATCTTTTTGTTTAAAAATATAGTGATTTATACTCTTGCTTGAAAGCAAAATCTCAAATACGGCTGATTAGTCAGCTATGAAGCAGCTCAGAATTAATGCTTGACTATTTGCAGATGACATGATCCTCTACATAGAAAACCCTAAAGACTCCACCAGAAAATTACTAGAGCTAATCAATGAATATAGTAAGGTTGCAGGATATAAAATCAACACACAGAAATCCCTCGCATTCCTATATACTAATAATGAGAAAATAGAAAGAAAAATTAAGGAAACAATTCTATTCACCATTGAAACAAAAAGAATAAAATACTTAGGAATATATCTACCTAAAGAAAATAAAGACCTATATATAGAAAACTATAAAACACTGGTGAAAGAAATCAAAGAGGACACTAATAGATGGAGAAATATACCATGTTCATGGATTGGAAGAATCAATATAGTGAAAATGAGTATACTACTCAAAGCAATCTATAGATTCAATGCAATCCATATCAAGCTACCAGCAGTATTTTTCACAGAGCTAGAACAAATAATTTCACAATTTGTATGGAAATACAAAAAACTTCGAATAGCCAAAGCAATCTTGAGAAAGAAGAATGGAACTGGAGGAATCAACCTCCCTGACTTCAGGCTCTACTAAAAAGCCACAGTCATCAAGACAGCATGGTACTGGCACAAAGATAGAAATATAGATCAACGGAACAAAATAGAAAGCTCAGAGATAAATTCACGCACCTATGGACACCTTATCTTTGACAAAGGAGGCAAGAATATACAATGGAGAAAAGACAATCTCTTTAACAAGTGGTGCTGGGAAAACTGGTCACCCACTTGTAAAAGAATGAAACTAGAACACTTTCTAACACCATACACAAAAATAAACTCAAAATGGATTAAAGACCAGAAACTATAAAACTCCTAGAGGAAAACATAGGCAAAACACTCTTTGACATAAATCACAGCAGGATCCTCTATGACCCACTTCCCAGAACACTGGAAATAAAAGCAAAAATAAAGCAATGGGACCTAATTAAAATTAAAAGCTTCTGCACAACAAAGGAAACTATCAGCAAGGTGAAAAGACAGCCTTCAGAATGGGAGAAAATAATAGCAAATGAAGCAACTGACAAACAACTAATCTCAAAAATATACAAGCAACTTATGCAGCTCAATTCCAGAAAAATAAATGACCCAATCAAAAAATGGGCCAAAGAACTAAATAGACATTTCTCCAAAGAAGACATACGGATGGCTAACAAACACATGAAAAGATGCTCAACATCACTCATTATCAGAGAAATGCAAATCAAAACTACAGTGAGATACCAGTTCACACCAGTCAGAATGGCTGTGATCCAAAAGTCTATAAGCAATAAATGCTGGAGAGGGTGTGGAGAAAAGGGAACCCTCTTACACTGTTGGTGGGAATGCAAACTAATACAGCCACTATGGAGAACAGTGTGGAGATTCCTTAAAAAACTGGAAATAGAATTGCCCTATGACCCAGCAATCCCACTGCTGGGCATACATACCGAGGAAACCAGAATTGAAAGAGACACATGTACCCCAATGTTCATCACAGCACTGTTTACAATAGCCAGGACATGGAAGCAACCTAGATGTCCATCAGCAAATGAATGGATAAGAAAGCTGTGGTACATATATACAATGGAGTATTACTCAGCCATTAAAAAGAATGAATTTGAATCAGTTCTGATGAGGTGGATGAAACTGGAGCCTATTATACAGAGTGAAGTAAGTCAGAAAGAAAAACACCAATACAGTATACTAATGCATATATATGGAATTTAAAAGATAGTAATGATAACCCTTATGTGAGATAGCAAAAGAGACACAGATGTATAGAACAGTCTTTTGGACTCTGTGGGAGAGGGAGAGGGTGGGATGATTTGGGAGAATGGCATTGAAACATGTATAATATCACATAAGAAATGATTCGCTAGTCCAGGTTCGATGCAGGATACAGGATGCTTGGGGCTGGTGCACTGGGATGACCCAGAGGGATGGTACGGGGAGGGAGGTGGGAGGGGGGTTCAGGATGGGGAACACGTGTACACCCGTGGCAGATTCATGTTAATGTATGGCAAAACCAATAAAATATTGTACAGTAATAGTCTCCAATTAAAATAAATAAATTTAAATTTAAAAAAAGAATTAATGCTTGAATATTTTCTTGAATGATACTATATAGTTTCTCCACAGGGGAAAATACGATATATAAAATGTTCAGTTATTTGGGGGACACTTGTTTTGTATTGTGAAAATCAGAACTTGAAGTATATCCTTTAGAATTAAATAGCACTCGAGACCAAAAATTATTATATGCCTATTTAGCAAGGTGAATACAACAGAGGGTAGGTGATGCCTGAGAACAACTATGTATCATAAAATGCATAGGGTGATAGACTCTTTTACATGATTGCTTGAGATGAGTTGAAATGAAAAAGAACTTGGGCAACAGAAAATTGAGCTCATAGTAGATTCTGTTGGTGTTCAAACCATATCTCCCTGGCACACACTGTTCCAGAGCATTTCGAGGGCATTGGATGGAAAATAAATGCCCCTGTATTTTGTCCTACATTGTCTCCCATAGCTCTTGAGTGCACTGAGTCCCAGGTGCTCACAGTGACAGCATATCTGATAAAGCACTCTGCATGGGCTTACTTCCCTTCCCTGTTTCAATTCCATTTTCTTACAAGGGTGTCCCGAGATCACCTTCCAAACAAACAATTTGCATTTGAGCCTTTGATTCAGGGTCTACTTCAGGAAGGATACCAAACTAAAATAATCTCTCTGGATTAAGTCAATGAAGAAATGAACCTAGTAATTAACTTAAATTGATCATTCTATCAATCCACAAATCCTCGAGTTTGATGCATCTTTCCTAGGACTGTTAGAGGCTGTAAGCTCTGCTGTCTTCTACAAAATAAAAATAAGAAATATCTCATTTGATAGACCTCCTTCCTCTCTTCCCAAAGTATCTAGTGCTTGAAAACAAACTCTCATGACCAGGAGTGTACAATATTGATGTCAAAAATTAGGCATATAATTTTAAAAATGGATAATTTTGCACTAACATTCTCAAAGACTCTACATAATGACAATTTTTATGGCTCAATGTTGACAAATGAAAGGATACCCTGCAGGCCAACTGTGTACATCCACAAAATAAACTATTGAACAGCTTGGTGGGGGGGTTTAATAAATGAAACAGGCCCACTTGAGCAGAGTTTGTTCAAAAGTCATTAGCAACCTTTGGCATTTCATTTGGACTTCTATATGCTTGCCACTGGGGCTACATTAATATTTGAACATCACACTAGCAAAACGCAGATGCATCAAGGCAGTGAAAAGACAAGATATTAGAACTGTCTTCCACTCTGTCTAAATCAATCAATAGGATAATGCTGAGGAGACTAGATATATCTGTGTCCTTTTTAAATATACAACAGAGAGACAAATGAAATGTGTTGTCATAAAGAGCAATGATCTTTGTATGTCCCAAATTCCACCCTTCATTCCCATGTTTGAATCTAAATGTCCTGCCCTTTTATCATCATTTTGTATCATTTACCACTGGAAAATATGGTGTATTATTCAGATGTCAGTCTAGGTATATTTTAATTCACACCTGAAAATCCCAGTCATTCTGTATGTGAATGTTTTTAGCTGTAATCATGATAGCCAAAAAAAACTGTACTCAATCCAAATGCCCATCAACAGGTAAGTGGATAAACAAACCATGGCATATACATGCAATGAAATACTACAGTACAATAGAAAGGAACAGCATGAATGAATCTCAAAAATACACAATAAGTGAAAGTAGCCAGACACAAAAGGCTGTACCTTGTATTTTCCGTTTATATGAAATTCTAGAAAAGCAGAATCTATAATAGAAAGTAGATCAGTGGTTGCCTGGAGTCAGGGGAGGAATGACTGCAAAGGGGCATGAAGGAACTTCCTAAGGTGATGAAAATGTTCTATAGCTTTAGTAAGTATGGCACTCAGAAAAAAGACTGAGCACAGTTGTACTTTGTCTGGGGTTCAGACAGAATTGAGTATCATCTTGAATTGTTGGACCCTAAAGGAGCCTGAGACCAAAAAGAAAACAAAAAATAAACTCCTGATGTCTGAAGAAATTCATCTCGAAGAGTTAGAGGGGTAGAAGGAGGACAAGTAAAGGGAGGGGAAAATAAGAGTACAGGAAAATGAAGGCATGTTGACCCACATTAGAATTTTGCCTGCAGACAAACAATGCTATTTCTGTATCATCACCCTACTTGTCCATGGCTAAGGGTACCATTCTGGTGGGAGTGCAGGAGGGAAGGGCAGTGAAGAGGGACAAAGGTGTTAACACAGGGAGTTTCTTGAGATCCAAAATTTAGGGATATATTTAATTTGAAGGTGACCTAGATTAACATTTCTCAGACGTTAGTGAACATCAGAATAATGTGCAGAGCTAGTAAACATGTAGATGCCTGGGACCCACCACAGAGATCAGAATGCAGTAGGTCTGAAGTGGTGCTGAGATGCTGCATTTTTGCAACTTCTGGGTGATGCTGGTACCGCTGGTTAAGGGATCACACTTTGAGAGGGCCTGATCTAAAGCTCTAGAGGGATTCCAGAGTAAGGATAGACTTTCACACTTAATCATTGCTAAAAATTGTTCTGTTTTCATGTCCAAGACATGTAGGTTCAGAAGTTTTATAGTATAGAGCACTTATTCAAGAGAACTCTGAATTTGTCCCTTGCTCTAAATTTGGTCAGTTTTAAATGAACGTTCCTTGAGATCTGTTGATAAGAGGAAGTGAATGAGCTTTTGAAAATTCTCCCTGGTTGCTTACCATTTCTTTTTTCTTTTTTTTAAACAAAATTGCAGGTGTCATCTGTAGGCATGTGTAGGATCCTCTTATCCTGCAGTCAGAATGTGAGGGTCGATTGCCTGAATCCTTTCAGATAGAAGTTAATGGTTTTGTGGTCCCCAGAATATACAATTAATGAGTTTCACTCTACTGACATTTTTAATGTCAACATTACCAACAACAGATGGGAGCTGTCTGCATTGGGTGTCTATTTCCAATTAGGATGTTTAATTTATGATAAATTAATACATTTCAATCAAGTCTGCCTTGGTTGTATGCTTGGTTGATCAACAATAAAAACTGCTGTGGATGCTTTGGCAAACAATGAGAGACTGAGTCAGCCCACAGGAAGGAGACTCACTATTTTAATGGTTCCTTAAATACTTAAATTAAACCAGGAAAACCCAGAAAAATGTAACAAATGCACTTTGCGTTTCTTCTTTCTATATATGTAAGTGAAAACTTGGATAATAGAAATGGGAAAAACACACTTGTAGATATCACCACCCTAACACAAACCCTGTTAACATTTAGGTATTTTCTTCCAGTCTCTGGATCATGCATAGAACCATTCAGATAGGCATAATTATAGTGATTCATGACCCCTAAGCTCTGTTTTCCTTGTTTTTATATAGTCTGCTCTGATTATCTATTGCTGCATTAAAAAATCATCTTAAAATGTAGTGGCTTAAAAATAAGACTAATTTGGATCAAGAATCTGCAATTTGATCAGGACAGCTCCACTTTGGTCTCAGCATTAACTGGGGTATTTGAAAGACTGGCTGCTGAAATCATATGACTAGTCCTCCTTCATGTTTCTCAGCTGATGCTGACTGTTGCCAGGGACCTTTAGTTTGGGCTGTCAATAGAAATACCACTTGTGACTTCTCCATATTGCTTGAACTTCCTCAAAATGTGGTAGCTGGATTCCAAGGGTGAATTCCTGTGAAACTGAGTTAGGTAGAAGTGGTATTGTCTTTCATGATATAGCTTCAGAAGTCACAAAGCATGACTTCCATCATTTTCTGTTCATTAGAAATGAGTCACTAAGACCAGACCATATTCAAGAGGTGGGAAATTAGACTTCACCTTTTTATGGCAGGAGCATCAAAGAATTTGCTGATGTATTTTATAAAATGATGGCATAATATTCTATATAGTAAATACAGCAAGTGTAACCATTTCACCTATAGTTAAACATTTAGGTTGCTTCCATTCTTAGACTGTGATTAATATATTTATTTATCAGGTCTTCTAGAAATAATTATATATTGCATTATACCACCTAGATTCCAAAAAGAATTTATATTAAACATGTGAGCACTTAGTAAAGGTACTTTGATTTTGAAATAATGTCATTTTAAGAGCTAGGACTGCTTTAATTGGTGATAACCTTAGAAAGAGATGGGGAAGCAGGCAGATGTTCCTACCATAGAAGTCCAAGAAAGCTGAATGCATCCAAAACTATAAATTCATACTGTGAGTAATAACATTTTCCAATCTAAGACAGACTATCAGAGTGAATGTTCCAAGCTTACTTGGCATTGGCAGCTGCAGGAACTGGAAAGCCAATATGCCTCATGGGATGGGGGTGGTGCTATGGCTGATGAGAAACACCATTATGGTCTCCCGTAGATTGTGTGAGATCCTCAAGAAAATATATTTTGCAGGTATAAGCCTCCAATTAAAATAAATAAATTTATATTTAAAAAATAAATAAATAATATAAAATAAAAAGGATGACAAAATTTATAGGCTCATTTGAATTAATTTTTAATATTTAGAGTTATGGGTAGAGAAGAGGCACTTAGATATCTCTTTATTGTTCAATCAAAGCACATGAGGACTCTTAGTGGTATCTAGGTACCACCTTTTCTTGTTCAGATCCTGGACCCATATCTTCATGTTCTTATTTTCAAATATGCAATTCCTAGATAATTTTATATCTCCTGACAGGAGAAAAAGGTACTAACACTGTTATCATTCACAACACCATGACTCTTCAGAACCTCTTTGTATTGAAATAATGTAGATCTTGCCACTGTAACATCCTAATACCTTGCATCATTACTCATGATTCTTCATCTCATGATCTCTATGATGCTGCCTATGAATGTAGACTTCCAGTGACTCTCTTAAAGATAGTTACTGTGCTTCTTTGGTGATGAACACACATGCTAATCTTACCCAGAATATGCAGGAAAATGTGAACAATAATTCATTTTTTGAAATATTAAATCATTGTGTTGTACACCTGAAACTAATAAACTATAAGCAACTATATGTCAGTAAGAATAAACATCTTTTAAAAATAATAATTAATTTTCTGTTATTAATAAACTTACATTTCAGAATTGTATAGAATAAATATTTCAGTTGCACCTTTTCTTGAATACATTATTCCACAATCACTGCATTTCTGGAATATGATCTTCTCAATCCGGACTATACCTCTTCTTACCACACACCACCACCAATAAGAAGGTTAGGCAAGGGATGCTTGAGAAGAGTGAGAAGAGCAGAAAGAATATTTGTCCTTGGTCTGGTCCAGGAGAGGTCTTCCCAGAAGAGACTGCTGGCCCCAGAGGGCCTCTTGGAAATATTCAAGGAAAGTATTCTAAAGCACTAGGCCCATTGTGTAGCCTGGGCCTGGGGGGCCTGGAGGAGACCCTCAGCTTACCTTAAGGGTCATACGGAACACAGACACAGATGACAGACAGAAGTTAATTGTTGCAGATAAATGCCTTAGGGAAGAGTATAGTAACAGGTGATATATTGTAGGATAGAAGAGCAGCCAAGAGAGTAACAAAGATGAAAGGCAATGCAGAGGAAGTGAAAAAAATCCTCCTGATGAGTCACATGGAGGTGGATTCCCTGAAGAGACTCAGAAAAGAGTCATTGAATTTTAGTTCTGTAGTTTTAAAACAGTGTTCCAAGCTCCAGGCTTCATGGAGTTTTGCTGATCAATTCTCAATCCTCATCTTTTCTGACATACAAGTAGCATTTGACACTTCATCATTTCTACCTGAAACATTTTGGTTACTTTGCTTCCAGGACATCAAACTCATGTAGTTTTTCTCCTAACTCTGGCTGTTCTTTCTCTGTCTGCTCTTATTTCTCTTCACGTCATGTATCTCTAATCAGATTTCCCAGAGCTCAGTCCTTGGGCTATATCTCTTCTATATTTAGTCACTCTTCTGGTGCTTCATTCAGTTATGTGGCTTTAAATACCATTTACACACTCTTGATTTTCATAGTCATAGTAATCATATATTCATCCCAAATGTCTTTTCAGAACTTCAGAATCATATAGCCTGCTACCTACTTGATGTCTGCATTTGGATGTTTAAGAAACATGCCTAACTTGTATGTGGAAAGCTGAACTCCTGATATGCAATGCCCGCAACTTTACCCACTCATAATATACCCCATCTTATTTGATGACCACACCATCCCCTCTGTTGCTCATAACAAAAACTTGAATTCATTCTTCATTCTTCTTTTTTCTCTTATACCCAGTGGTTCCCTGGAGCCTGTTTTAACTGACATATAGGAGCCAACTGTGGCCTTCCTTTCCATCCCTGAAGCCACTGAGGCTGCATGTGCTAGGCTGCTCTGCCGCTGCTGAGATGCGTTACCTCAGCTCCTATTTGTTGACCGCCCTCGGGGGCAATTCCTCTCTCAGGGCCAAGGAAGTCAAAAAGATCCTGGACGGCATCGGCATCGAGGCAGATGATGACCAGCTCAATAAGGTCATCAGTGAGCTGAACAGAAAGAACATTGAGGACGTCATTGCCCAGGGTATCGGCAAGCTGGCCAGTGTGCCTGCTGGTGGGGCTGTGGCTGTCTCTGCTGCCCCAGGATCTGCAGCATTTTCTGTGGGTTCTGCTCTAGCTGCAGCAGAGAAGAAGGAGGAGAAGAAGGAAGAGTCAAAGGAGTCAGATGACGACATGGGGTTTGGCTTGTTTGACTAGAGTCCCACTCCCCTGCAAATAAAATCCTTTTTATGTAAAAAAAAAAAAAAAAAGAGCCAATTGTGCACTTCTTTTCCCAACTCTGTGTTCATATCTTAGGTACTTACAAGAGGTCCTGACACATAGTACATATACCATTCTTGTTTGGTCACTAAGTTGCATCTGACTCTTTGTGACCCCATGAACTGTAGCCTGCCAGGCTCCTCTGTCCATGGAATTTCCCAGACAAGAATACTGTATTGCTACCTTGAGAAAGAAAAAAAAGCTGGAGGAATCAGGCTCCCTGACTTCAGGTTATACTACAAACCTACAGTCATCAAAACAGTATGGTACTGGCACAAAAACAGACTAATAGATCAATGGAACAGGATAGAAAACCCAGAGATAAATCCACACACCTATGATCACTTGATCTATGATAAAGGAGGCCAGAATATACAATGGATCAAAGATAGCCTCTTCAATAAGTGCTGGTGGAAAAACTGAACAGCTGTATGGAAGAGTGAAATTAGAATAGTCTCCAACATCATAGACAAAAATAAACTCAAAATGGATTAAAGACCTAAATGTAAGGCTAGATACTATAAAACTCTTAGAGGAAAATAGGCAGAACACTCGCTGACATAAACTGCAGCAAGATCTTTTGTGACCCACCACCTAGAGTAATAAAAATAAAAACAAAAATAAACAAATGGGAACTAATTAAACTTAAAAGCTTTTGCACAGTAAGTTCAGTTCAGTTCAGTCACTCAGCTGTGTCTGACTCTTTGTGACCCCAAGAATAACAGCACGCCAGGCCTCCCTGTCCATCACCAACTCCCAGAGTTCACTCAAACACATGTCCATCGAGTCGGTGATGCCATCCAGCCATCTCATTCTCTGTCGTCCCCTTTTCCTCCTGCCCCCAATCCCTCCCAGCATCAGGGTCTTTTCCAATGAGTCAACTCTTCACATGAGGTGGCCAAAGTATTGGAGTTTCAGTTTTAGCATGATTCCTTCCAAAGAACACCAAGGGCTGATCTCCTTCAGAATGGACTGGTTGGATCTCCTTGCAGTCCAAGGGACTCTCAAGAGTCTTCTCCAACACCACAGTTCAAAAGCATCACTTCTTAGGCACTCAGCTTTCTTCACAGTCCAACTCTCACATCCATTGGACCTTTGTTGGCAAAGTAATGTCTCTGCTTTTGAATATGGCTGGTCATAACTTTCCTTCCAAGGAGTAAGCGTCTTTCAATTTTATGGCTGCAGTCACCATCTGCAGTGATTTTAGACTCCCAAAAATAAAGTCTGACACTGTTTCCACTGTTTCCCCAAAGGAAACCATAAACTAAATGAAAAGACAACCCACAGAATGGGAGAAAATATCTGTAAACAAAGTGACTGACAAGGGATTCATCTCCAAAACATACAAACAGCTCATACAGCTCAGTAATAACAACAACAACAACAACAACAAAAATTTGATGGGAGATCTAAAGAGACATTTCTCCAAAGAAGATATACAAATGGACAAAAAACAGATGAAAAGATGCTCAGCATCACTAATTATTAGAGAAATACAAATCAAAACCACAGTGAGTTTTTTGATGATGGCCATGTGACCAGTGTGAGGTAGTCAGAATGGCCATCATCCGAAAACCTAGAAACGGGACTTCCTTGGTGGTCCAGTGGTTAAGAATTCACCTGCCAATGCAGGGGACATGGGTTTGATCCTTGGTTTAGGAAGAACCCACATGCAGTGCAGCAACTAAGCCCACATACCACAATTACGGAGCCCATACTGTAGAGCCTGTGAGCCACAACTACTGAGTCTGTATGCCTACAGCTATATTCTTCAACAAGAGAAGCCACCTCAATGAGAAGCCCATGTACTGCAACAAAGAGTAGCCCTCACTTGCTCCAACTAGAGAAAGCCTACATGCAACAAGGAAGACCTGGCATAGCCAAAAAAAAAAAAAAAATCTACAAACAATAAATGCTTTAGAGGGAGTGGAGAAAAGAGAACCTTTCTAGACTGTTGGTGGGAAAGAAAATTGGTGCAGCCACTATGTAGAACGGTATGAAGTTTCCTTAAAAAACTGAAAATAGAGTTACCATATGATCCAGCAATCTCACTCCTAGGCATATATCTAGAGAAAACCATAATTTGAAAAGATACATGCACCCCAATGTTCACTGCAACACTATTTATAATAGCCAGGACATGGAAGCAACCTAAATGTCCAACAGAGGACTGAATGGATAAAGACAATGTGAGATATATATATATATATCACATATATATATATATGATGTAATATTATATATATATGATGTAATATTACTCAGCCATAAAAGGAATAAAATAATTGTCACTTACAGTAATACAGATTGACCCAGAGAATATCATACTGAATGAAGCAAGTCAGGGAGACAAAGACAAATATCGAATGATATTGCTCATATGTGGAATCTAAAAAAATGGTACAAATGAACGTACTTACAAAAGAGAAATAGAATTCAGTTCAGTTCCTCAGTCACGCCTGACTCTTTGCAACCCCATGGACTGCAGCACACCAGGCCTCCCTGCCCATCACCAACTCCCGGAGTTTACTCAAACTCATGTCCATTGAGTCGGTGATGCCATCCAACCATCTCATCCTCTGTCGTTCCCTTCTCCTCCTGCCCCCAATCTTTCCCAGCATCAGGGTCTTTTCAAATGAGTCAGTTCTTCTCATCAGGTGGCCAAAGTATTGGAGTTAGGCTTCAACATCAGTCCTTCCAATGAATACTCAGGACTGATCTCCTTTAGGATGGACTGGTTGGATCTCCTTGCAACCCAAAGGACTTGCAAGAGTTTTCTCCAACAGCACAATTCAAAAGCATCAATTCTTCTGTGTTCAGCTTTCTTTATAGTCCACCTCTCACATCCATACATGACCACTGGAAAAACCATAGCCTTAACTAGATGGATCTTTGTTGGCAAAGTAGTGTCTCTGCTTTTTAATACGCTGCCTAGGTTGGTCATAACTTTCCTTCCAAGGAGTAAGCGTCTTTTAATTTCATGGCTGCAATCACCATCTGCAGTGATTTTGGAGCCCCCCCAAAATAAACTCTGACACTGTTTCCACTGTTTCCCCATCTATTTGCCATGAAGTGATGGGACCAGATGCCATGATCTTCGTTTTCTGAATGTTGAGCTTTAAGCCAACTTTTTCACTCTCTTCTTTCATTTTCATCAAGAGGCTCTTTAGTTCTTCACTTTCTGCCATAAGGGTTTTGTCATCTGCATATCCAAAGTTATTGATATTTCTCCCGGCAATCTAGATTCCATCTTGTGCTTCATCCAGCCCAGCATTTCTCATGATGTACTCTGCATATAAGTTAAATAAGCAGGGTGACCATATACAGTCTTGACGTACTCCTTTTCCTATTTGGAACCAGTCTGTTTTTCCATGTTCACTTCTAACTGTTGCTTCCTGACTTGCATACAGATTTCTCAAGAGGCAGGTCAGGTGGTCTGGTATTCCCATCTCTTTCAGAATTTTCCACAGTTTGTTGTGAAATAGAGTTACAGGTACAGAAAACAATCTTATGGTTATCAGGGGCAGAAAGCAGAGAGGGAAAAATTGGGAGATTGGGATTGATATATACACACCGCTGCTGCTGCTGCTACTGCTACTAAGTTGCTTCAGTCATGTCCGACTCTGTGCGACCCCAGAGATGGCAGCCCACCAGGCTCCACCATCCCTGGGATTCTCCAGGCAAGAACACTGGAGTGAGTTGCCATTTCCTTCTCCAGTGCAGGAAAGTGAAAAGTGAAAGAAGTCGCTCAGTCGTCTCCGACTCTTTGCAACCCCATGGACTGCAGCCTACCAGGCTTCTCTGTCCATGGGATTTTTCAGGCAAGAGTACTGGAGTGGGGTGCCATTGCCTTCTCCAATATATACACTACTATGTATAAAATAGATAACTAATAAGGACCTATTGTAGAGCATAGGGAACTCTACTCAATACTCTATAATGACCTATATGAGAAAAGAGTTTAAAAAGAGTGGTTTTTACACACACACACGAAAACACACACACACGTATATAACTGAGTCACTGTGCTATATCACAGAAAGTAACACAACATTGTAAATTAACTCTACTCCAGTTAAAAAAAAAGATATTGCCTGCTTAATTCTTCCAGTTGCACTGTAGTTGATTTTCTTCTGGTTATATTCAATTAAAATTAAAGTTCACAGTTTCTGTTTTAAATATCAGCAGTTGATAGCGTTAAATGGTAGACTTGGAGTTCCTTTAAAACACTTTTATCCTGTCCCCAAATTTCTTTCTAATAACACTTATTAACTTTTAATTAAACATTTATGATTTTTATAATTTTAAGTAATATAATTTTAAACAAAAAGCCAATTTGATTAAATCAAATATATACATACATATCAATAAGAAATCAAAATTTCATTTTTTTGTCCCTTCAGATTAAAGAGGCTCTTCTTTCACCCATGAGCTTTACTTTGTTTAAGGGTAGATAGAAATGGTGGTTTTTGGTAGAAAAGCCTAGAAGTTTCCTTCTTGTTACTGGAGCTATTAAGAGCCACAAACTGCTAAAATGAGCTTATTTACTTTAACATCATCCTCCAGATGTAGGGAGCTGGGGCAGTATGCAACAACAGCAACAGCTGCTGCTGTTTCCAGTAACAACGGAAGGAAGAAGAGCCTTTCTTTTGGCCTCTCCCATCTCTCTTTCCAGTTTTTTAAGGCCTCAGACTCAACCCTACTTGAGGCGAAATGCTCAGGGCCTTGAACTTAGCAAATCAAGGCTAAAAGGCTACACTATTATGAGTCCCAGAGGTATTTGTTTCTTAACATTCCCTTCTTTCTTTATTTATAGTTTATAGCCTGCTGACTCCAAAAAGAGGACTTAAGATGCAGTATTTCATAGATCAGGAACTCCAGAGGCTCAAAGGAATGCACTTCCAACGTGGAAATTTCTGGCGGAGGTATTTGGGAGTAAGTCATACCACATAGGTAGCTGTTGGCCTTCCAGGTCATCAAAACTAACCCTGGGAATAATTTTTTTAAATATAAAAAAGTACTTGGAAAGTTACTGCAGGAAAACAGCAAAATCCACAGAGTAATCGTGTACAATGCTTGCTCTCCAACATGCCCACCCACAGCTCTACCCAACTCTTGATTTTCTACTTTTTGCTTCCACATTTAGTTGTGACACAAAATGCTTTAGGAATGAATCTTCTCTTTCGCTCTGCTTCTAATCTGGACACTTGTACTTATCTTTAAGGGTCATACAGGTCCATGTTTGATCCCTATGATTTTAAAAATTCACTCTGAGGGGTTGGAGACCAACAGGCAGAGGTAACACACAGATGTATAAGCCTGCAGGCCAATAGGAAGCAAAACCTACTCAAGCAGTGCCTTGGAAGACACTTGCCCTGCAAATAGGTTTTATTTACCATTTGAAACATGTAGAACCTAAAAATTAGTTTTATTGTTATTTTGCTGTTTTCTGTCCCACAAATAGCTTAGTGTTGAGAAAAAAAAAAATCTGTTTCTTTCTAAAATTTAACCTGAAATTAGCTTGGCTCTCTTAACTAGGACTGACAAAATGTTGGGTTGTGGAAGCAGAGAAGTCAGTATAAATTAGCAGAGTCAGTGGGCCAGGAGAGAGCCTAGGCCTCACCATGGGTGAAGATCCTAGGTAAAGATTTATTAGCTGGTCTAGATGTGAAGAAAGCCTGAATCTGCTCTATACCAACTTTTATAAACACAGAATAGTTGAGATATTAGCTTATAAAAAGTATTCCTCTGGGTTTAACCAAAGAAGTATTTTGAAAAACGAATATATCAAATGGCAATTTGAATACTTCAAGTTTTTAGAAATCTCTCAACATTAATCTTATATTTAATGTTCATAAATGATTTAATGTTCTAATTAGTATAATTTTCCATGAATTGCTCAAAAAAGCTTTTCTTTGATCCAGATTTCTGCATACAAGAAATTTATATAAATTGGCAGTTGTTCATTTCACAATAAGAAATACTTTTTTGAAGATGGTCCTGAGAAGCTACAAGATTCTGAATCTAAAATAAACTGTGTTCAGTGCAATGTTACTGTTATTGTTGTTGGATACTCCTAATTGTTGGAGGGTTCTTCCATAATTTAATTCTAATACATTCACTGCTTGTATATGAGATACACAGTAACCTAAAGAGAACCAAACATCCCCAAATACTGTAATTTTGTCATTTAAAGAATGCTATATAAATGGCATCATATAGTGTTAACATTTTGGGATTGGCTTTTTCTACTTAGCCTAATTTCCAGGAAATTCATCTGGGTAGGTACATATAGCTATAGTTTGTTCTCTTTTTCTATGACTCTATTTCTGTTTTGCTATGTTTGTTCATTTGTTTTTTAGATTCCGCATATAAGTAAAATGATTCAATATTTGTCTTTCTTGGTCTGACTTATTTTACTTAGCATAATACCCTCTCAGTCTATTCATGTTGTTACAAATCATAAGATTTCATTCATTCTCATTTATTTTTTTTGATTCTTTGGCCCATTTTTTGATTAATATTCCTCTGTGTGTGTGTGTGTGTGTGATTTTATCATCTATCAATAAACACTTAGGTTACTTCTGTATCTTGGCTACTGTAAATAAAATTGCAGTGAACACTGGGATGCACATATCTTTTTTTAAATTTAAATTTATTTTAATTAGAAGCTAATTACTTTACAATATTGTATTGGTTTTGCCGTACATCAACATTAAACTAATATTTCTTCAGATATATACTCAGAGGTGGAATTGCTGGATTGTACAGTAGTTCTATTTTTCACTTTTTGAGGAACATCCATATTGTTTTCTTTTTTAAAATATTTATTTTTGGCTGCATTGGGTCTTCATTGCTGCATGGGGATTTTCTCTAGTTGCAAGGGGGGCTACTCTCTGGTTAAGGTGGGCGGGCTTCTCATTGCAGTGGCTTCTCTTGTTGTAGAGCATGGGCTCTAGGGTATGTGGCTTCGGTAGTTGCTGCATGTGGGCTCAGGAGTTGTGGTGCATGGGCTCATTTGCCTCACAGCATGTGGGATCTTCCCAGATCAGGGACTGAATGAGTGTCCCCCACATTGCAAGGTAGATTCTTAATCACTGGACCACCGTGGAAGCCTCATACTGTTTTCAACAGTAGCTGTACCGATTTACATTCCCACTAACAGTACAGTACATGAGGGATCCCTTTACTTCACACCTCACCAACACGTTATTTGTTGTCTTTTTGGTAATAGCCATTCTGACAGGTGTGAGGCAATATTTAATTGTGGTTTTGATTTGCATTTCCCTGATGGTTAGTGATGTTGAAATCTTTTCATATGCCAGTGGGCCATGCGTATGTCTTCTATGGAAAAATGCCTATGTATGTCCTCTACAACTTTTTAAATCACATTTTAAAAAATATTGAGTTGTTTGAGTTCTTTATATATTTTGGATATTACCCCTTATCAGATATATCATTTGCAAATATCTTCTCCCATCAGTAGAGAGCCTTTTTGTTTTGTTGATAGTTTCCTTCACTGTGCAAGGCCTTTCAGTTTGACCTAGTCCCATTTATTTATTTTTGCTTTTGTTGTCCTTGACTGAGGAGACATACCCAAAGAAAATGCTGCTATGACCAAAGTCAAAGAGCATATTGCCTGTTGTCCTCTAGGGTTTTTATGCTTTCAGGTTTCATGTTTAAGTCTTGAATCAATTTTGAGTTTATTTTAGTACATGGTGTGAGAAAGTAGTCTAGTTTGACTCATTTTCACGTTGTTGTTGTTCATTCACTAAATCATGTCTGACTCCTTGCAACCCTATGCACAGAAGCACCGCAGCATTCCCTGTCCTTCACTGTCTCCTGGAGGTTGCTCAAACGCATGTCCATTGAATTGGTGATGCCATCCAACTATCTCATTCTTTGTTGCTCCCTCCTCCTCCTGCCCCAAAATTTCCCCAGCATCAGGGTCTTTTCCAATGAGCTAGCTCTTCATATCAGGTGCCCAAAGTATTGGAGCTTCAGTTTCAGCAACAGTCTTTCCAATGAACATTCAGGATTGATTTCCTTTAGGATTGACAGGTTTGATCTCCTCACTGTCCAGGGGACTTTCAGGAGTCTTCTCCAGCACCACAGTTCAAAAGCATCAGTTCTTTAGTGCTCAGGCTTCTTTATGGTCTAACTCTTATATCTGTACATGACTAATGGAAAAGCCATAGCTTTGACTATATGGACCTTTGTCAGCAAAGTGATGTCTCTGCTTTTTAATATGCTGTCTAGTTTTGTCATAGCTTTTCTTCCAAGGAGCAAGCATCTTTTAATTTAGTGGCTGCAGTCACTGTCTGCAGTGATTTTGGAGCCCAAGAAAATAAAATCTGCCACTGTTACCATTTTGTTCCCATCTATTTGCCATGGAGTGATGGGACTGAATGCCATGATCTTCATTTTTTGAATGTTGAATTTTAAGCCACTTTTTTCATTGTAGCTGTCTACCTTTCCCAGTACCATTGTGTATTCCTGCCTCCTTTGAAAGAAATCCTTTTTAAAAATACATTTCTGGATTTGATTTGTTGATGTTTTCCTTAAGATTTTTGCAACCAAATTCATGGAAGACATTTGCATATAGTCTTCTTTTCCTTTTTTTTCTTTCTCCTTCTTTTCTTTCCTTACTTGCTTCCACCCATCCATTCATCCTTTCTTTTTTTTTTTAAACTACTTTTGTCTGGTTTTGATGTGAGAGTAATGCCAGCCTCACAAAATGAAATGTAAAGCATTCTTTTCTTCTTTATTTTTAGAAAAGATTGTATAAACTGGTGCTAATTCTCCTTTAAATATTTGGTAGAATTCTCCAATGCAACCATCTGGGCTTAGAGATGTCTTTTGTGGGAGATTTTAAATGATGAATTCATTTCTTTAATGACTATAGGACTATTCAGTTCAGTTGCTCAGTCGTGTCCAACTCTTTGCAACCCCATGAATCGCAGCACGCCAGGCCTCCCTGTCCATCACCAACTTCCGGAGTTCACTCAGATTCATGTCCATCGAGTCAGTGATGCCATCCAGCCATCTCATCCTCTGTCATCCCCTTCTCCTCCTGCCCTCAATCCCTCCCAGCATCAGAGTCTTTTCCAATGAGTCAACTCTTCACATGAGGTGGCCAAAGTACTGGAGTTTCAGCTTTAGCATCATTCCTTCCAAAGAAATCCCAGGGCTGATCTCCTTCAGAATGGACTGGTTGGATCTCATTGCAGTCCAAGGGGCTCTCAAGAGTTTTCTCCAACCATAGTTCAAAAGCATCAATTCTTTGGCACTCAGCCTTCTTCACAGTCCAACTTACACATCCATACATGACTACTGGAAAAACCATAGCCTTGACTAGACGGACCTTAGTCGGCAAAGTAATGTCTCTGCTTTTGAACATGCTATCTAGGTTGGTCATAACTTTTCTTCCAAGGAGTAAGCGTCTTAATTTCATGGCTCCAATCACCATCTGCAGTGATTTTTGAGCCCCCAAAAATAAAGTCTGACACTGTCTCCACTGTTTCCCCATCTATTTCCCATGAAGTGAATAGGACTATTAAGATTATTTAATCTTGCTTTGATTTGGTAATTTCTAGTTTCTTTAAGAATTGGTCTATTTTCCCCTAAGTTTTAGAATTTGTTTATGAGCACAAACTTCTTTGTAGTATTCTCTGCTGGATCTACAGTGATATCCCCTGTTTCATTCTTGATATTGGTGATTTTTGTCTTCTCTCTTTCAATCATTATCAGTCTTGCTAGAGGTTTATCAATTATACTGATTTTTCCCCCTAAAAACCAGCTCTTTGTTTCATTAATTTTCTCTATTGTTTTCCTGTTTTCCATTTCATTGATTTCTATTCTTTTAATTATTATTTACTTCCTTCTTCTTGCTTTGGGTTTATTTTGCTCTTTTTTAGTAGCTCCTGAGGTAGGGGATGCAGAGTACATCATGAGAAATGCTGGACTGGAAGAAACACAAGCTGGAATCAAGATTGCCGGGAGAAATATCAATAACCTCAGATATGCAGATGACACGACCCTTTTGGCAGAAAGTGAAGAGGAACTAAAAAGCCTCTTGATGAAAGTGAAAGTGGAGAGTGAAAAAGTTGGCTTAAAGCTCAACATTCCGAAAACAAAGATCATGGCATCCGGTCCCATTACTTCATGGGAAATAGATGGGGAAACAGTGGAAACAGTGTCAGAGTTTAGTTTTTTGAGCTCCAAAATCACTGCAGATGGTGATTGCAGCCATGAAATTAAAAGATGCTTACTCCTTCGAAGAAAAGTTATGACCAACCTAGATAGTATATTCAAAAGCAGAGACATTACTTTGCCAACTAAGGTCCATCTAATCAAGGCTATGGTTTTTCCTGCGGTCATGTATGGATGTGAGAGTTGGACTATGAAGAAGGCTGAGCACCGAAGAATTGATGCTTTTGAACTGTGGTGTTGGAGAAAACGCTTGAGAGCCCCTTGGACTGCAAGGAGATCCAACCAGTCCATTCTGAAGGGGATCAGCCCTGGGATTTGTTTGGAAAGAATTATGGTAAAGCTGAAACTCCAGTACTTTGGCCACCCTTGTGAACAGTTGACTCATTGGAAAAGACTCTGATGCTGGGAGGGATTAAAGGCAGGAGGAGAAGGGGACGACAGAGGATGAGATCGCTGGATGGCATCACTGACTCAATGGACGTGAGTCTGAATGAACTCCGGGAGTTGGTGATGGACAGGGAGGCCTGGCATGCTGTGATTCATGGGGTCGCAAAGAGTTGGACATGACTGAGTGACTGAACTGAACTGAACTGAGGTAGGAAGGAATATTACTGATTTGAGACTTGTCGTCTTTTCTAATATTAATAGAACCATTCAGTGGTATAAATTTCTCTCTCAGCAACACTTTAGCTGTGGTGCACATATTTTTGATTTTTTATGTTTTCATTTGTAACGAGTTCTATGAATTTTTAAAAATTTCTTTGAGACTTCTTTTTAATTCATGGATTACTTAGAAGTATGGACTTACTCTGCCTCATTGTAAATGGTTGAAGTGGAAGTTCCGCTGACCCCTTGACCCTGCTGACACTTTCCTGGCAAAAATGGAACACCAACTCTTACTGCCTTGTTGTCTTTGAGTGCAAGTGTAATTGCAGCTTCCCCTAAACCTTACTAACACCAGGGAGAGGGGAAGCCAAGGGATGATTTACAATGATTTGTTGTTGTAGGATGAGAACAATAGCTCACCTCCCAGCTGGACTCCAGTGAAAGTCAGTTGGAGTGGTATGATTTCTCCGTTGGTGTTTAACTGGAGTAGGGAGGTTACTGCTAAAAAGGTTTTCTGTTGCTAGGTTGCCCCTTTTCCCAATCCTTTGGGAAACCGTAATAGGCTTTTCTTGGAGCTTTTTTGTTTGTGCCTGTTGGTGGTTCAGATTAGAGGCTTCTATATCATCTGAGACATATGGGAGACAATAGAAAAGCCAGGGAACTTCACCACTGTCTTTATTTCAGCCCTAAGTCCTTAGGCAATGTGCCTTCTTTTTTCCACTTTTCAGTCTTCCTATGCTTGTTTGTTATGTTACATCCAGGGATTTTTAGGTATAAAAGAGAGGACCTGGAAGGAATGGGACTGTTCCATCTTGACTGGAACCAGAAATCTATGACAAGTTTTTGATGATGTGAAGTGTCAGTCACTCAGTCATGTTTGATTCTTTGTGACCCCATGGACTGTAGCCTGCCAGGCTCCTCTGTCCTTGGAATTCTCCAGGAAAGAATACTGGAGTGGGCAGCCATTCCCTTCTCCAGGGGATCTTCCCAAGCCAGGGATCGAACCAAGGTTTCCTGCATTGCAGGTGAATTCTTTACTGTTGGAGCAACCATGGAAGCCCTCAAGGGTTCTTGCACATGAAAAGTTGGGAGACATTACTGTAGTATATTGTCAGATGCTTTCCCTGTGTATAGATTTTTGTGTATTTTTCTTTAAAAATTATTTGATTAGACTACATATATGACTTTTATATGTCCTTTTAATATTATAACAAGTAATTTTCAATTCTTTCATAATCTCCTCATAAGCATAATGTTAATGGCTAATTGAATCATCCTTCTAGTATAGCTCCATAGGTTGTTTCTACTTTTTCACCATTACAAATAACATTATAATAAATGTATAGGAACAAAGAGCTTTTCTTTAGTTCAGGTTATTTTCTTGGTTTATATGCCTATAAATTAAATTATTATGTTAAGGCATAAACATTAAAGTCAATTGGCATAATATATTTTAATTTTTATTGTATTATGACAAGGGAGCACCCCCTTTTCACCTAAAGCCCAGCTTTACCTAAAGATCAATTGAAATGTCTTTCTGAACTGAGATAAAATTGTTTTATATAAACTACATTGGAAAAGTTGATGTTAAATGTAGAAAATTGCCCTAATCCAAGGGAATCATTATTCAGTTCAAAAACAACAACAACAACAAAACAGTGTGTGGCTACTTCAAAATCCTCAGGAAATATGCCTGACACGTTCTTTGAAGTGATTCAGAGTCTGAAACAGGTAAAATGGTAGCTGTCTATGTTATTCACCGTGGGTGATACCAAGAAAACAGAGGTTGCCTGGTGCCATTTCACAGTCTCTCTCTCTCTCTCTCTCAGGTAACATGACTTTCTAGAAAACTTTAAGTTTTAAAACCACACAAACCTAAGTTCAAATCCCATCAATTCCAAATCCTCTCAGGGTATCAATTTTCTCACCTGTATACTCATTTTATAAAGTTACTTTAATGATTTACTTAACTGAAACAGGTATGTGAATGTTGCAGCATAGTATCCAGCATGTTTTACAAAGAGTATTCTAGAGCAAGCCTCCTACACTGAATGCTAGTGAGAGCAGGTGTAAAACCGCTAAAATCCAAGGATTTGCTCCATCATTTGACCTACTTATTGTTCCAGTATCTTCCATTTGCCTCTCCAAATCCCTTTTACCCCTTTCATACCCAGCTCTATACCCCAAGGGAACACAAACTGAAGCAATGCCCTGGAGAACAGCTGAAGATCTTTTGGGTTTGGGGCCATTCTGCCTTCTCTTGCTGGTGTCTTCTCTCTTCTCATGTAGTAAAACCCACAACTCTATGGAAGACATCAACATTGAGGAAAAATTCTAGATTGAGATTCAAGGGACAGTTCCCCAAAGCCCTATAGGACTGAGCTAACAAGGGAGCTGCTGCAGAACCAGGGAATCACAGCTGTCAGTTCCAGAATCCTATAGCCTATGTCACAACTCATTTCCCAATTCAGGTTTCACATGAGAGTGTTTAATTGGTGGACCACAAATCACATTCAGAATCCTAGCTGCAAGGGGGTTTTACAGTCTTTGCAGTACAAAAAGACATACTAGAAAAAGGTCAGAATGG
Source organism: Budorcas taxicolor (assembly GCF_023091745.1). Classification (NCBI taxonomy): domain Eukaryota; kingdom Metazoa; phylum Chordata; class Mammalia; order Artiodactyla; family Bovidae; genus Budorcas; species Budorcas taxicolor. The sequence continues at coordinate 123,725,904 of NC_068935.1, read as the reverse complement.
AACAGTGAGCCACTCCTGAGCATCTGCTACAGTATGCCATCAAGCTCAAGCAGTTGGTGATGGCCTTTCTTTGGCATCTGAAAAGTCTGGGAGAAAGTACAACTATAGATTGAAGCTTATAATTAATGAAAGAGTCCATAAATGGAACGAAAGGAGTTGACCTCAAAAGAAGGCATATGAAAATCATCTTAAAGATATTAAACGTAAAGATCTTCACGAATGCAATCTTTCTAAATAATGTAGTCTCTGCCTCCTTTCCTGATGCTAGAAAGGAGCCTACAGCAAAATACCTTAATACACACACTAACAGGGAGACAATTTCAGGACCTGGATCTGGGCTATGCACTCTGGTAGGTCTGTGCAGCATAGGAGATGGAGCTGGTAATTACTCTGCGTGAAGATGTCTCCCCCAGTGATGCTGTAGGTAACCAGCATAGTTCCTCCTCTGCTGCTAATACTTTGGGAAAGAAAATAAGTACAATTTTTTTTTTAATTTCAGTTTAATAATTTTGTTCCAAGCTTACAAAAATAAGCAAGGAATTATTGGAGTTATCCCAGAAAAACATTGACAATTAGTAAAGTAAGATAACTAAAGAACAACTGCAATTCCAGTGAACATGACTTAGGACCACAACATGATTATTAAATAAAATTAAACAATCACATGTATGTACTCTATTTGGAGGAAAAGCTTTCGGGGGGAACCATTGCTCAGCCTAGAATGACATTTCCTAAAGTGGGTTTCCAAGGATTCCAATAGTGCTTTTTGGGGGTGTCAGTTTTTTATTAATGATAACAAAATCCTCCCATTGCAGTATGCCTGCACCTTTGTGATATGACTCTGTCCTTTCTCCCACCCAGAGATTCTATTTATCCATCCCTTTAGATATGGCCTGGATCTGACTTGCTTTGACCAATGGAATGTGGCAGAAGTGATTTTTTTCATGAGTTCCAAAGCCTCGGCTTTAAGAAGCCATGTAACTTGCACCTTCTCCATCTTGAACACTGCCCTGAGGCTACCTAAGGAAACCAGTTTAGCCTAGTAAAGGATGAGAGCCCACATGGAGGGTAACAGGCCAGCACCAACTACCAGGCATATGACTGAGGCCATCTCAGACATTCCTATCCAGCCAACCTTACAACAGAATGCCACTTGAGAAATAAGTCCAATGGAACAGCTCAATCAACCCACAGAATCATGAGAAATAATACATTGATGTTTTAATCCAAAAATTAAAAAAGACTTCCTTTAGTTGTCCTCTTAGAGTTACTTTTACGATAAGATCCAGGTTCATTAATTTCGTTTCTAAGGTCCATCATAACATGTTCCTTATAATACAGACCCTGAAAATCTCCACTAAGAGCTTAGATTCTGTTTATGATTCTATGTAATGGGAAATGTTCGCCTGTTTTCCTTAAGGAAGAACTGGAAAACATGGGAAGCTGTTTAGGCTGCTATCATCATTTGTATAATTACAAAACTCAACTAAGCAGCTGCCAGTGTGCAAAACAGCTGCCAATGTGCAGTCTGACAAAGGGAGCCTATCACACACAGAGTGTTTTCTGGAGAATTCACAGAGAGCTGTGCTGGGGTGTGTAGGGCAGTCTGCAGAGTTGTATGCCACAAGCTATTGCCAACAGCTGCCTCTGCTGGAATCTATGCCTGCTCTCTCTCTCTCTCCCTCTCTCTCTCTCTCTCTCTCTCACTCACACACACACACACAGAGAAAGAGAGAAACAGAAACTTGCTTTATGTTTTCACACAGAGAGGTTTTCTTTTGAATTGATTTTTGTTTAAAGATTGTCCTAGAAAATGTCCTCAAACTAATGTCTTGAAAAATAAATAACAAGGTATAAATTCTGCAATTGCCACTCTCCACACCCATAAAACTCTGTTAGCACCCATTTGGATGATATGTTTCCTTGCTGAACCTTGCTTTTCTTACTATATGAAAGTATGCCCCATCTGAAAAGGAGGTGGAGAGGTGTCCCAGAGAACACCCCAAAACATCATGGGTTACTGGGTGATAATGCTTTCTCCTACCATTGGTTTCTTCTCACATAATTAAGCCCATAGCCACTTCTTTCTCTTGGAACTATGGGTGGGGATAATTTACTGAAGGCTTCCCTAGTGGCTCAGAGGTAAAGAATCTGACTGTCAGTGCAGGAGACATGGGTTTGATCCTGGTTTGGAACAATCCCCTGGAGAAGGGAATGGCTACCCACTCTGGTATTCTTGCCTGGGAAATCCCAAGGACAGAGGAGCCTGGCAGGCCACAGTTGCAAAGAGTTGGACACAACTTAGCAACTAAACAACAACAAATTTATTGAATGATGAAGCAGTTGGAAATAACAGCAATCAAGATCCATCACAAAACTCGGGGGTTATCAAAGGAAACTCCCATGTGAAAAAGTCTGAGGAATGAATGACATGCTTTATCTTCCTTGGAGGTATCTTTCCTTATCTCCCTAGCTTTATCTCTAGCCACTCTTTCCCAAATCTCTGAGCTTACCTACTGCACTGTACTCTTGCTTCTTATGTGGCCTCAGAAGAAATAACATGAATTTAATCAGGATAGCTTGTAGTCATAGACAAAACCCTAACCTTGGTTTAAATCCATCTTGCCACCTACAGTGTGCCTAAACATGATTGGAAAAAGGTATGCAGGTGAGCTCATTTTAGATTTAGGACTATAAGCCATGCGCAGATATTCAGTGCTGCCTGGCAGTCCTATTATACTCGCTGCTGCTGCTGCTTAGTCGCTTCAGTCACGTCCAACCCTTTGTGATCCTATGAACTGCAGCCTGCCAAGCTCCTCTGTCCATGGGTTTCTCTAGGCAAGAGTACTAGAGTGGGTTGCCATGCCCTCTTCCAGGGGATCTTCCCAACCAAGGGATTGAACCTGGGTCACCTGCAGATTCTTTACCACTGAGCCACCAGGGAAACCCCCCATTATACTTACCAAAGGTCAAATCATTCTCCCATTATTTAAGATGCTATGTCATGCTATTGCCTCCTGCCTCACAACTTCAACACCTTTTCCTTACTCTTAACTTTTAGCTCATGACTTTATTTCCTGTTTCACTGAAAAATCAGTCACAAAGAGTTCTCACTTGCACATGCTTCACCATCACATCTTTCAATGTCATTGTGTAAGCAGGGAGGGTAGGAGGTCCTGAGAGAAAGAGAACCAGGTATGGCTTTCTTGACAGGAAAGACAGCATTTTTAGCCTAAGCCATTTTGGGATCTAAGCCTGGCCACAATGCTTGCCCTTAAAATGGTCTCAGTAATTAATCAAAATCACTGCAGATGGTGATTGCAGCCATGAAATTAAAAGACCTTTACTCCTTGGAAGGAAAGTTATGACCAACCTGGACAGCATATTAAAAAGCAGAGACATTACTTTGCCAACAAAAGTCCATCTAGTCAAGGCTATGGTGTTTGCATTATTCATGTATGGACATGAGAGTTGAACTATAAAGAAAGCTGAGCACAGAAGAATTGATGCTTTTGAACTGTGGTGTTGGAGAAGACTCTTGAGAGTCCCTTGGACTGCAAGGAGATCCAACAAATCCATCCTAGGGGAGATTAGTCCTGGGTGTTCATTGGAAGGACTGATGTTGAGGCTAAAACTCCAATACTTGGCCCCTTGATGTGAAGAGCTGACTCATTGGAAAAGACCCTGATGCTGGGAAAGACTGAGGACAGGAGGAGAAGGGGATGACAGAGGATGAGACGGTTGGATGGCATCACCAACTCAATGGACATGAGTTTGGGTAAATTCCGGGAGTTGGTGATGGACAGGGATGCCTGGCGTGCTGCAATTCATGGGGTTGCAAAGAGTCGGACATGACTGAGCAACTGAACTAAACTGAATTCATTATCTTAAGGGGACAAAATAATGCAGAAACAAATGACTGTTATTAAGTAAGAGAAGTAACAATAGCAAAGATAATGTATCAGTTGTAAAGACTCCCTGTTGTATTTCAATGGTAAAGACTGAACCACCAGATCAACGGGAACCTAAGGGATGATGGTATTGACCTTTTCTGACCCTCGTGACTTCAGTCAACAAAAGCTTGGACTCTGTGGACTGCTCAAGCCCCTTTAAGAATATGCATGTACCCTTAGTTTAAAACTTCCCCAGTTTTAACAGCTTTGCTGTTCAGGAGATTTTACTTTGGGGGAAGACCTCCAGTGTTCCCCTTACTTGCTGCAAGTAATAAATCCTTTCTCTTCCCACTCTTTGGCTTGGTTCTTTCATTTGTCTCGACACTCACCAAGAGGTGAACTCAGGTTTGGGGTCACGATTGCATCTACACCCATATACTCTGCCTTCTCTTCAGTTATAAAAGATAAACTGTCTAGCTGCTATGTTGATGTATTGTTACCCATAACCTTCTCACTATTTCAGGGATAATAGCTCTATAACTGTCCCTCTTTTCTCCTGCAGCATCTACTCTTCTATCATTTTCACCAGTTTTAATAAGTCCAATCATAAAAATCTACATTGTTTCATAATTAGGCACCACCTCACCCCAGTCAGAATGGCCATCATTGAAAAGTCTACAAATAAATGCTAGAGAGGATATGGAGAAAAGGGAACCTTCCTACACTGTTAGTGAGAGTGTAATTGGTACAGCCACTATAGAGAACAGTAGGGAGGGTCTTCAGGAAACTAAAAATAGAGTTGCCATATGATCCAGCAATTCAAACTCTTGGGCATATCCCTAGACGAAACTATAAATCAAAAAGATATATGCAGCACTATGTTCATAGCAGCACTCTTTACAACAGCCAAGACATGGAAACAACCGAAATGTCCATCAACAGATGAATGGATAAAGAAGATACAGTATATATATACAATAGACTATTGCTCCACCATTAAAAAGAATGAAATAATGCCATTTGCAGCAACATGGATGGACCTAGAGAGTGTCATACCAAGCAAAATAAGTCTGGAAGAGAAAGATAATTACCATATGATATCACTTACATGTGGAATCTAAAATATGACACAAATGAACATATCTACAAAGCAGACACAGACTCCTAGACAGAGAGAACAGACTGTGGATGCTGAGGGGTAGGGGAGGAAAGGATTGGGAATTTGGGATTAGCAGACAGAAACTATCATATATAGGATGCATAAACAACAAATTCCTACTGTATAGCACAAGGAGCTATATTCAGTACCCTGTGACAAACCGTAATGAGAAAAAATATGAAAAAGAATATCAGTTCAGTTCAGTTCAGTCGCTCAGTCATGTCTGACTCTTTGCGACCCCATGAATCGCAGCACGCCAGGCCTCCGTGACCATCACCATCTCCCGGAGTTCACTCAGACTCACGTCCATTAAGTCTGTGATGCCATCCAGCCATTTCATCCTCGGTCATCCCCTTCTCCTCCTGCCCCCAATGCCTCCCAGCATCAGAGTCTTTTTCAATGAGTCAACTCTTCGCATGAGGTGGCCAAAGTACTGGAGCTTCAGCTTTAGCATCATTCCTTCCAAAGAAATCCCAGGGCTGATCTCCTTCAGAATGGACTGGTTGGATCTCCTTGCAGTCCAAGGGACTCTCAGGAGTCTTCTCCAACACCACAGTTCAAAAGCATCAATTCTTCGGTGCTCAGCCTTCACAGTCCAACTCTCAAATCCATACATGACCACTGGAAAAACCATAGCTTTGACTAGATGGACCTTAGTCAGCAAAGTAATGTCTCTGCTTTTGAATATACTATCTAGGTTGGTCATAACTTTTCTTCCAAGGAGTAAGCTTCGTTTAATTTCATGGCTGCAATCACCATCTGCAGTGATGTTGGAGCTCAAAAAAATAAAGTCTGACACTGTTTCCACTGTTTCCCCATCTATTTCCCAGAAGTGATGGGACCGGATGCCATTATCTTCGTTTTCTGAATGTTGAGCTTTAAGCCAACTTTGTCACTCTCCTCTTTCACTTTCATCAAGAGGCTTTTTAGCTCCTCTTCACTTTCTGCCATAAGGGTGGTGTCATCTGCATATCTGAGGTTATTGATATTTCTCCCAGCAATCTTGATTCCAGCCTGTGTTTCTTCCAGCCCAGCGTTTCTCGTGATGTACTCTGCATAGAAGTTAAACAAGCAGGGTGACAATATACAGCCTTGACGCGCTCCTTTTCCTATTTGGAACCAGTCTGTTGTTCCATGTCCAGTTCTAACTGTTGCTTCCTGACCTGCATACAGATTTTTCAAGAGGCAGGTTAGGTGGTCTGGTATTCCCATCTCTTTCAGAATTTTCCACAGTTGATTGTGATCCACACAGTCAAAGGCTTTGGCATAGTCAATAAAGCAGAAGTAGATGTTTTTCTGGAACTCTCTTGCTTTTTCCATGATCCAGCGGATGTTGGCAATTTGATCTCTGGTTCCTCTGCCTTTTCTAAAACCAACTTGAACATCAGGGAGTTCACGGTTCATGCATTGCTGAAGCCCGCCTTGGAGAATTTTGAGCATTACTTTACTAGCATGTGAGATGAGTGCAATTGTGTGGTAGTTTGCGCATTCTTTGGCATTGCCTTTCTTTGGGATGGGAATGAAAACTGACCTTTTCCAGTCCTGTGGCCACTGCTGAGATTTCCAAATTTGCTGGCATATTGAGTGCAGCACTTTCATAGCATCATCTTTCAGGATTTGAAAGAGCTCAACCGGAATTCCATCACCTCCACTAGCTTTGTTCGTAGTGACGCTTTCTAAGGCCCACTTGACTTCACATTTCAAGATGTCTGGCTCTAGATTAGTGATCACATCATCATGACTTTCTGGGTCGTGAAGATCTTTTTTGTACAGTTCTGTGTATTCTTGCCACCTCTTCTTAATATCTTCTGCTTCTGTTAGGTCCATACCATTTCTGTCCTTTATTGTGCCTGTCTTTGCATGAAATATTCCCTTGATATCTCTAATTTTCTTGAAGAGATCTCTTGTCTTTCCCATTCTGTTGTTTTCCTCTATTTCTTTGCATTGATCACTGAAGAAGGCTTTCTTATCTCTTCTTGCTCTTCTTTGGAACTCTGCATTCAGATGCTTATATCTTTCTTTTTCGCCTTTGCTTTTCGCCTCTCTTCTTTTCACAGCTATTTGTAAGGCCTCCGCAGACAGCCATTTTGCCCTATTGCATTTCTTTCCCATGCGGATGGTCTTGATCCCTGTCTCCTGTACAATGTCACGAACCTCATTCCATAGTTCATCAGGCACTCTATCTATCAGATCTAGTCCCTTAAATCTATTTCTCACTTCCCCTGTATAATCATAAGGGATTTGATTTAGGTCATACCTGAATGGTCTAGCGGTTTTCCCTACTTTCTTCAATTTAAGTCTGAATTTGGTAATAAGGAGAATAGAAAAAGAATATATATATGTATATATGTATAACTGAATCTCTGTGAAGAGATTAAGAAGAGGTAGTGAGAAAACTCAGATGACAGATTTTATTTTCTTGGGCTCCACAATCATTGTGAACAGTGACTGCAGCCATGAAATTAAAAGATGCTTGCTCCTTGGAAGGAAAGCTATGACAAACTTAGACAGCATGTTAAAAAGCGGAGACATCACTTCGCCAGCAAAGGTCTGTATAGTCAAAGGTATGTTTTTTCCAGTAGTCATGTACAGATGTAAGAGTTGGTCCATAAAGAAGGCTGAGCACCAAAGAATTGATGCTTTTGAACTGTGGTGCTGGAGAAGACTCTTTAGACCCCTTGGACTGCAAGGAGATCAAACCAGTCAATCCTAAAGGAAATCAACCTTGAATATTTATTGGAAGGACTGCTGCTGAAGCTGAAGCTCTAATTGTTTGGACACGTGATGTGAAGAGCTGACTCACTGGAAAAGACCCTGATGCTGTGAAAGACTGAAGGCAAAAGGAGGAATGGGCAAAGGATGAGATGGTTAGATACCATCACCAACTCAATGGACATGGATTTGAGCAAACTCAGTCTTCCCTAGTAGCTCAGTTGGTAAAGAATCTGCCTGCAATGCAGGAGACTCTGGTTCAATCTCTGGGTCCGGAAGATCCACTGGAGAAGGGACAGGCTACCCACTCCAGTATTCTTGGGCTTCCCTAGTGGCTCAGCTGGTAAAGGATCTGCCTGCAATATGGGAGACCTGGGTTCGATCCCTGGGTTGGGAAGATCCCCTGGAGAAGAGAAAGGCTACCCACTCCAGTATTCTGGCCTAGAGAATTCCATGGTCTGTATAGTCCATGGGATTGCAAAGGGATTGCAAAGAGCTGGACACAACTGAGCGACTTTCACTTCACTTCAGGGAGGTAGTAGAGGACAGAGGAGCCTGGCGTGCTGCAGTCCATGGGATCACAAAGAATCAGACACAACTTAGTGACTGAACAACATACCTGAGTCATTTGGTGTATGGCAGAAACTAAACACAACATTGTAAATCGACTATACATCAATAAAATTGTTTTTTAAATCTCCACTGTTTCAACATTCCCTCACCATTTCATTATTCCACTTGACAGCTAAAGTCTTTGAAAATGTTGCCCATACAGTCTTCAGTTCTTTCCTTCCAAAGCTCCTTGAGCCTAATACAACATGGTTTTTGTTATCAACATTTCAATGAAATTTGCCTCTTCCCAAGTCCCTTCCAAATTGCCAGATCCAATGTCAATCCTCAGTTCTTATGTTCCTTGAGCTCTTCATATCATTTGTCAAAGTTGATCATTCTCTCCTTCATGAAACTTTGTTTACTTGGCTTCCAGGACTGATATTGTTTCCATGATGTCTGCCTCTTCCGAGTCTCCTTTGTTATTTTCTTGTTCCATATTTCTATATATCATAATGCCCCTGAGTCAGTCCTCTCTAAATGATTTCATTGCTTTAAATACAAATTATAAACTGATACCTCCCAAATGTTTCCAGCTCCAATTATCTCCTGAATTCCAGTTTCATATCTATTGCCTGCTCTTGGATTTCTAATGGACACCTCAAAATTATCATGTTGAAAAATTAACCCTAGCTTCCCCTCCCCCAAACCTGCTCCTTCTTCAGTGTTCCCCATCTCAGCAAATGTTTTCCATGACAGTAAATGGCAGTGCTCTAGGCTGAATATTTGTGTCTCCCCCAAAATTCACATATTGAAATTCTAAGCCCTAATACTATGGTATTAGGAGCTGGGGTCTTTGGGCGGTGATTAGGTCATGAGAGTGGACCTTTCATGAATGGGATTAGTATGCTTATCAAAGAGACCTCAGAGAGGTCACTCACCCCTTCTGTCATGTGGGGACACGGCAAGAAAAACCAAGAAGTGGGCCCTCACCAGACACTGAATCTGCCAACACTTGCATCTCACACTTTCCAGCCTCCAGAAATGTGAGAAATAAAATTTTGTTGTTTATAAACCATCATTCTATGGTATTCTGTTACAGCAGCCCAAACAGGCACCATTATTCATCATTTGCTCAAGTCACAAAAGTTGTAGTCATCTTTTACTGTCTTACACACTACATCTAATCCCGTTAGCAAATCCTGTAGCTTCTACCACCACTCATCTCACCACTCCCACCAGAATACTCCAGGTCTCAGCAACCATGACCACTCATCTGGATTACTACAATAGTCCTCTGCCTTGTACTCTTATCTCACCACATTTCATCGTTCTGTAGTTTCCAGGATGACCCTTTAAAAAATATATGTCAGTGTATATCTTTCCCATGTTCAAAACCTTCTAGTGGTTTTCTAAAACACTTAGAAAGAAATCCAACGTCTTTGTTGTAGCCTACAAAATCTGTCACTTCGTGGCCTCTTAATATTTCTCTGTCCTCATTTTCTGCCACTAGCTCTCTTTTCACTAAGCTCAAACCAGACATGGGCCTCCTGTTCTTCTTCAATCACAACAAACATGTTCCCACCTGAGGGCCTTGACTTTCTCCCCTCTCAGAGACTGTCTTCCTCAGTATCTTCACATGACTCACTCTCTCACTTCGTTCAGGTCTCTGCTCAAATGTTACTGTCTTAAGTGGCATCACCCATAATTCATTCTCATGTACTGATTAATTTCTTTTTCATAAAACTTACCACTAACTAACATTAAACTACACAATTTTATTTTGTTCACTAGAATGACTATTTTACCTAATAGCTTTTCACTAAATACTGTTGTATTAATTAATCAATAACTTCCTGAAAAACCTTGTGAAAGAAGACTATGTTTGTCTTAATAGGGTCCGGTCAGTCCCTGGAGGAAGGATGTATGGGAACATCTATTTCCTTTGAGTAGAAGCTTCATCCCAAGTCCTAATGGGAAAGTCTAGGCACCACCAAGGCTTCCCTTCCAATGATATTTGTAAATTAATTAAAATACATACACAACATAATCTAGAATACCTGGGCAGTCCCACTTTAAGGAGCAGTTCTGATTCCTACTTGACACAAATCACTATTTGAATGTACTCGGTGAATACATCATTTCAAACTCAGGTCAGAGGATTTAAGTATTTCAAACAGTTTCTCATTTGAATTTTAAAACAGTACTTCTATCTTTAAATGAAGAAATGTCTGACGTAGTACCTAATAATAAAGACTAATAAGCCAGAAACCCTTTTAAAAAAGATTTGTCATACTGATTAAACTGATAGGAGTCTTTGAAGACGTTTTTATTTGGCTGGGTGGGGCTGTCAGGCCTTCCTCTTCAATGTTCTGCTTGCTTTGCGTCCCAGGGACTTTTTTTCCCACAAGGATAATTGACGGTTTTTTCAACTAAACTCTAATACTGGTGCTCTTTCCACAATTCACAGGGACACTGTGAATTGCATCCCTGTGGGAAAAAATTAGACTAATGGATGGGAATTTTTCAGTCTTAAAATTCTATCCATAAATTTTCCTCATAATGGCTGCTAGCAGAACTAGTAGTAGACAAAATTATAGAAGTGGCAGGAAATGCAGACTAGTGTAGTAATTTACAAGCTTTTTATTTGCATGTGTGGTTGTGGCCATATACTGCAAACGTATGCCATGTTTACTTTGACTAAAACTTCTCCTAGTTCACATGACTGAGTTATGCATGTCAGGATTTTGTGTTTTTTCTCAAAGAGCACTATGATTCCCCAATCAATGCTTCACTATCTGAACCAAATTGACAATCTCCTCTTACAGAGAAGCAAACTGACATTTACTGAGAGCATAATTTACCTTCTTATTTAAAACTTTAACAAAATTTTAAATGGTTTATGACAACCACATTTCATAGATGTGGAAACTGAGAGTTTAGGAGTAGCAATCATCTATTTCAAGTCACAGAGAAGTAAAGTATAGAGAATCCAGTGTGTAAACACACATAGATGTGAATACATACCAAAATACCAGCTGCTTTGTGAGCCTGGCCTGTAGACACCAAAACAACGCCAAAGTTGTGTACTCAGCACCCTTTTTCTTAACTTAATATTTTGAAAATACAAAAAATAAATAAAAATGAGAAAAGAACATAACGAATACCTGTAAACAATGTCTTTTCTCACATTACCCCACCCCTAAATTTGGGTTTATTATATTCCCATAAATGTATTTTGATTGGCATTATACTGAATTCTTAGGTTGATGTTGGGCAATAACATATTTATAATTATGGAGTCTTCTCCATAAACATGGCTTGCTGTTGTTGCTGCTCATAAACATGGTGCTTCTTACCATTTCCTCAGGTTTCCCTTAAAGTCTTATAATAACAGCTTGTATTTTTTCTTCATAAAGGTCACGTACATCCTTTCTTGGATCTACTGTTCTTCTTTTTAAACTGCTGCTGAAAATGGCACCCTTTAAAAATTACACTTTGGTCTAATTTTATTACTGATGGATAGAAATACAATTGATATTTAAACTCCACATATTGATCTTTTCTTTAGTGAATTTGCTTAACTTTCTTATCAATTCTAATAATTTTTCTAGCTGTTTTCTTGTATCTTCAGTATAGACAATTGCGTATTCAACAGTGGTAGTTTTATTCCTTACTTTCCTATTCTAATAAATTTTATTCTCTTTTTAAAAAAAATTCTTGTCTTACCATGCTGGACTAGAATCTCCAGTGAAATGCTGAAATGAAACAAAGATAATGGTATCCTTTCTTGATCCATATTTTAAAAATAAGGCTGCTAGCATTAACCTATTGAATATGATGTTTATTATGAAAGTTCCTAATAGATACTGTTTATCACGCAAAGAGCTGACTCATTGGAAAAGACTCTAATGCTGGGAAGGATTGGGGGCAGGAGGAGAAGGGGACGACAGAGGATGAGATGGCTGGATGGCATCACTGACTCGGTGGACGTGAGTCTGAGTGAACTCTGGGAGTTGGTGATGGACAGGGAGGCCTGGCGTGCTGCGATTCATGGGGTCGCAAAGAGTCGGACACGACTGAGTGACTGAACTGAACTGAACTGAATCAGGTTAAGAAAATTCTTCTGTATTGTCAGTCTGTAAGAGATTTCTAAGTCATAAATACTGAGTTCAGTCAAATGATTCTTCTGGTTCTATTGAGGTAACAATATTTTTCCTTTATTCATTTATTGTGTTGAATTACATTAATGGATTTTCTTAACGGTAAACCAATCTTGTGAAACTGGATTTTAAAAAGAAACTATTTCAGTCTCAGTTTTGGCTGAAGCCTCAACATTAAACAACACATTCCAATGTCCACCATGCAGGTCTTGTAAAAGAGGTAGTTGTAAACTGATTTTGTGACCCTTAGCTGACCACCAATCCCCACATCTAAAAGAAGGTGGAAAGGCCAAGAGAGGGCTTGGAAATTAGGAGAGGAATTGAAAGAAAGCTGTAGGCATTCTATGCATCTAACTTTCTCCCAGTGAAAGGGTGTGGGAGCAGCGTTCACATTCACCTTGTGCTAGGGAAAGGAACTTCGGTGGAACTACTTGAAGATTTGATATGTGTCACCCAGATCTCAGAAGACACAGAAGTACACCAGTTATCAACTCCACTTGAGAAATATGAAGAATAGGAGGGTCTCAGAAAAGCCCACAGGAATACTCCATAAGAAAAACAAATTGGTTTTAAACACCAGCTAGGCTCAAATAGCTCAAAAGACACTTGCTCCTTGGAAGGAAAGCTATGACAAGCCTAGACAGCGTATTAAAAACCAGAAACATTATTTTGCCAACAAAGGTCCATATAGTCAAAGCTCTGGTTTTTCCAGTAGTCATGTATGGATGTGAAAGTTGGACCATACCAAAGGCTGAGCACCAATGAATTGATGCTTTTGAATTGTGGTGCTGGAGAAGACTCTTGTGAGTCCTTTGGACAGCAAGGAAATCAAGCCAGTCAATCCTAAAGGAAATCAACCCTGAATATTCATTGGAAGCACTGATGCTAAAGCTGAAGCTCCAACACTTTGGCCACCTGATGCAAAGAGCCAACTCATTGGAAAAGACCCTGATGCTAGGAAAGACTGAAGGCAAAAGGAGAAGGGGATGGCAGAGGATGAGATGGTTGGATGGCATCATGACACAGTGGACACGAGTTTGAGCAAACTCCAGGAGATAGTGAAGGACAGGGAAGCCTGGCGTGCTGCAGTCCAGGGGGTCACAGAGTCAGACATGACTTAGTGACTGAACAAAAACAAAGCTCAAATAATGTTGGTGCTGGTTCATGAAAGAATTAATCAAGAAAGAACTTCCTCTTCTCACCTATTTCCTTCTATGGTGTAATTCTAGAAGGATCACAAACCCACATAAGCAATATGGCAGTGAAGGATTAGAAGCACTCTATGGAGAAAGTAAGAAGATACTGACCACATCTCCTTTCTCATTTCAACTACACAGCCCACAGTAGGCCAAGGTGAGAGATGGAAGAAGATGCAGCTTTAAAGAAATACTAAAGTTTTAATTATTACTGATAATCTAATTAAGCTGAGACTCTTTCTGTGATAAGACATGACCAAAATACACAAGAGTCAAGAAACTGTCCTACTTTCGATCCAAGAGAAAAGATGTAATCCCATAGAGTGGACTTAAGTTGGCAACAGGGAAATCAAAGTTATTTTCTGACGATAATCTCATGAGTCCTACTTATTCCTAGCTACACTTTTATGCCTGAGTTAAATTCAGGCATAAAAGTTTTGTTGCATATTTTAAGACATTAAAATGCAAACATCTTAAATAAACTATTCTTGATAATATTTTATAATTATTGAAATAGTATTGATAATGTTTCACTTAGGATGTTTGCATTTGTATTAATTGGTGAGATTGGCCAGCAATTTTCCTTTCTTAAAATGCCCATGTCTGTTTTTTATATGAAGATTATACTAGCCTCAATAAAATAATTGAGTGTTCCCTCATTTTCTACTGCCTGAGAGGCTACAGAAGATTGGAATCCTATGTTTCTTGAATGTCTGGTCAAAGAATTCATCCATAAAATCACTTAGGCCGAGTACATTGTGCTTGTGTGGGACGGAATCTTTAGCTACTGACTCAGATTCTGTAATGATTGTGTTTATTCTGTTTTCTGTTTAGTCAGTTTTAATGTTATAGTTTCTGGGGAATTATCTGTTTTATCTAAGTTTTCAAGTACATGAGTAAAAGTTTACCCTAAAATTTCTCACCATTTTTAATCTCTGATATATTTGATCTATGATGTTTTGTCCCATTTTTGTTTCTAACATTGTTTAATTTACCCAATCTCTTCTTCAGGTTTAAACATTTTATTAAAATAAAGTTATAAGAAATAATACAGAAAGATTCCATAAACTCTTCCTCCAGTTTCCCCCAGTGGTAACATCTTGCATAAATATAGTGCCATATTACAACAGGGATCTTGATTTTCATATAATCTCTCTATTTTATTTAGATTTTACAGTTTTACATGAACCCATTTGTGAGTATATCTATATCTATATATACATATTTGTGCGTGATCAGTTGCTGAGTCATGTTCGACTCTTTGCAACCCCACGAACTGTAGCCCACCAGGCTCCTCTGTCCATGAAATTTTCCAGACAAGAATACTGGAGTGGATTGTCATTTCCTACTCCAGGGGATCTTCCCCATCCAGGGATCGAACCCATGTCTCTTGTGCCTTCTGCATTGGCAGGCAGATTCTTTACTGCTGACCTACCTGTGAAGCCCATGTACATATTTACCTCTATGCAATTTTATCACATGTGTAGATTCATGGGTCCATCACCACAGTCAACACACTACATAACAGTTTGATCACAACAAGGATACACTTTTATAACTGTACCTACTTCTCTCCCATTCTCTGCCCCAGTCTCTTAACTGTTGGCAACTTCTAATCTGTTCTCTATTCCTTTAATTGTCATATCAAGAATGTTACATAATGGAATGGAATGATGCAGTATACATGCAGTTTCTTCAGACTGGCTTTTCTTCACTCAGCAGAACTGTCTAGAAATCCATCCAAGACATATCAGTAGTCTATTCTTTTTTATTGTTGAATAATAGTCCATAGTATGGATGTACCATAGTTAGTTTAACCTTTCACCCACTGAAGAACATCAAGGTTGTTTCCAGTT